>NC_090444.1:216307312-216932312 GCF_031143425.1 Pleurodeles waltl | reverse complement strand
CGTCCCCTGCTCTTTTCCCAACCCGGCCCCACCCCTCCGCTTTCCCGGCAAAACCAACAAAGTCTTACCGGGGCCGGCGGGCCTGGAGACCATGCGGCCCTGCTTCACCGGGGACGACCGCCCCCCGCCCCGCCCCTGTTTCCTCACCTGGCCTGGCCTCGCTTCCGCCCGCAGCGGCGAGCAGGCCATCACCGCAGCTGCGACCCCCTGCGCAGCTTTTCTCGCCGGGCGCAAGGCAGGAAGGGCCTCCTGCCGCACAAGATCCATGCACCCGGTCTTCTGCAATAGCGACAATGCCGCTTTTACAAATTCGCCTTCCATCGCGGATATGTTCCCCTGCCTAACCGACGCAACGATCCTCTGCAGACCCGAACAGGTAGGCAAGAAATGCTTCCTACAGCGTTTCCCTCTTCTTTTTTTTTTTTTTTTTTGTAGGATTACTCCTCGCCTCTTTTCCCTCGCACCTTTGTTAAGCAAAATGTGCGCAACTATGCAAAAGTTAGAATTTTTTTTTTGATTCCGCAAAAACGGGACCGGCCACTGTGTCACCTTCGACAAAATGGTGGCCGGTCTCAAAATGGAACCCCCTATATCTGCCCCCCACCCACGTAGCCCAAAGAAGCCCAATTTGCAGCCCACGGCGCCCCGGGCTGTACCACCCTCCCCAAAGACCCCTGGGGGGGAGACCTCATTCTTCGGCTGGTCCCCCCGGGACCCCATTCCTGCAGGTGTTTCCGAGGGCACTGGATCAGACGACTGCAGCAACTGGTGAAGTGGGAATCAGTCTCAGTGCAGCTACATTGGGTGTTATTGGATCGGGTTTCTTGAACTCTTGGAAGGTGTGAGGTTGCAGATGTGTTCGTGTGTCCCCCTCAAGACTTGTTCATCTTGGTACATTTGGAGGGGAGTTGGCAGGTGCTCGGATTCTCTGCTGTTTGCTCGATGCCCTCAGATTTTGTGTCTCGCTTTAATGGGCTCAAGTCTCTATTATGGGCAAAATGCTGGGCACATAGACGATCATTGGACACACTATCCTCAGGGTGTTATGGGGGAGGGTGTTCTTCCAATTTGTAGGTGGAAGTTCTCTCTGTAGAGCTATACCGCTTGTGGCAGGAGCCAAGATTAACTGTGTGGTATTAATTTTGTAAGTTCAGCTACACAACCAACATTGCTATATGTCCATGCATACAAAGTACATGGAGGGCAATTGAGATGACTATTAAGAAATTATTCAGTTACCAATAATATATCTGTATGATTATTTGCTCTTTCTCTAGGTACATGCTGCTAATGTGCCACTCATATTGTGTTAACAAAGGTAATCCTGAAGACAAGCATATGCTGTAATATGTTTCTAACACTAAGATGTGATGCTTCTTGGCAATACTTATTCAAACAGTGCTTTTAGTGCTCTAGTATACTATTGAAGTCTGAGCAAGATCATTACATGCCTGTGTGTTGGTTGACCTTAGCTGTGCAGGTCCCCTCCCAGGTGTATCTACCCTATGATCCCTTCCCTCCATTTGGCCATTCTGTTACTCTGGTGTTTTATCTTCAGAGCTGGAGCTGCCAGAAGGTGGGCCTCTTTGGGTTGTGGGTGAGAGAGCGTAGCTTATATAATCTATATTAACATGAAATGCTTATGAATTCAGGTGTGATGATGCCGCATACAAACTGTACGGAAACTAATAATGATCACCAAAATGTTTCTGTTATGTTTGAATGAGCTTGTATTAACATTTGCGTTATTAAATCTGTATTGAAAGCTTCATAGGCCTTAAGTTAGCATGAGCTGCAGCTTAGCTGCCTGGCTCTCATATTAAATGCATTTTTCTATTTTTCAATGTGCTGACTCACTGGGGGCCGTGACCCCCCTGCTCCCATTCGCTGACCTCCCTCCCGCCTCCCAGCTGATCCCTCCTCCCCCCCTTCCCTCTTATGGCGGCCGCTGCGCAGCAGAGACAGCGACCCTTGACCCTCGGGTAGGTTGCTTCCCCGCCGCTGCAGCTCCGCCTGCCCAGGCCCCTGCCACGTCTTTTTAAGGTTTTTCTTTTGGCGTCTTCCTCTGATTTTACATTTTCTTTTCTTCTTGCGCTTTTCCCGCCGCTGCCAACCGTGCGGCCCCGCCCCCCCTGCTCCCATTCGCTGACCTCACTCCCACCTCCCAGCTGACCCCTCCTCCCCCCGTTCCCTCTTATGGCGGCCGAAGGCGCGCCAAAGGCAAGCCCGTCTGCTCCTCGGCTCCTGACATCGCCATAGCCATCCCCGACGGCTACAAGATCGCCCGGAAAGGACAGCATCAACCAAACCAGAGGAGGAATCGCCATCATCTACAGGTACTCCATCAACATCACGACCACCACTGAAGACACCCCCCTCGCCGCCGAACACGTACACTTCCAGATCCACACGACCCCAGAACCACCCTCAGAGGAACTCTCGTCTACAGACCCCCAGGCCCACGCGCCCAATTCAGCGAAACCATCACAGATTTCATCAGCCCACACGCCCTAGCCTCACCAGACTACATCCTCCGCGGGGACCTGAACTTCCACCTGGAGAAAAACAACGACAACAACACCGCCACCCAGCTCGACAACCTTGCCAACCTCGGACTCAAGCAACTGGTGAACCCACCCACACCGCTGGCCACACGCTCGACCCCATCTTCTCCGCCAGCAACCACATCTCCTTCAGCCACTCCTCCGAACTACACTGGACCGACCACAGATGCGTCCACTTCACCTTCAAACGGGAGACTCACCACCATCGCACACAACAAATCCCCCGCAGACGCTGGAGCAAAATCTCCACAGAGCAGCTCCTCTCAACACTGAACCAAAACCCACCAGCCATCAACACTGACGCCAACAACGCAGCCCACAGCCTCACACAGTGGATCACCAACTGTGCCGAAAACTTCGCACCACTTAAAAGCCACCCAAACGGGACCAGCATCAGGAAACCCCCATGGTTCACGGACGCCCTCAAAGAATCCAAGAAATCCTGCTATACCCTCGAAAAAACCTGGCGCAGGGAACGCACCACAGAAAACATGACAGCCCTCAAGATAGCCACCCGTGAAAACCACCAGCTGATCCGCTCCACCAAAAGGACATCATTCAAAGAGCGACTAGACAACAACACCCACAACAGCAAAGAACTCTTCAACATCGTCAACGAGCTCTCCAACCCCAG
Organism: Pleurodeles waltl; assembly: GCF_031143425.1. Classification (NCBI taxonomy): domain Eukaryota; kingdom Metazoa; phylum Chordata; class Amphibia; order Caudata; family Salamandridae; genus Pleurodeles; species Pleurodeles waltl. Next base: position 216,929,114 of record NC_090444.1, on the reverse strand, counting down.
CGCCAGCTCCAACGTCATCACACCCTCACAAGAACTCTGCAACTCCCTCGCTACACTCTTCCACCGAAAGATCGCAGACCTACACGACAGCTTTGGACCCCAGACCCTGCCCCCTACCACTACACTCAACGCCTGGACCCCCATCAGCTCAGGAGAGACCAGAAGCATCATGAACACCATCCACTCCGGCTCCCCCTCGGACCCCAATCACATCTTCCGTCATCGCCCCCCATCTCCGGAACATCATCAACAGCTCGTTCTCTTCAGCCACCTTCCCCGAGAGCTGGAAACACGTGGAAGTCAACGCCCTCCTGAAAAAACCCACGGCTGACCCCAATGACCTGAAGAACTTCCGCCCCATCTCTCTTCTCCCCTTCCCGGCCAAGGTCATCGAGAAGACCGTCAACAAGCAGCTGACCACCTTACTTGAAGCTAACAACTCGCTCGACCCTTCCCAATCAGGATTTCGGGCCAACCACAGCACAGAAACCGCCCTCATCGCAGTCACCGATGACATCAGAACTGGACCCCCTCCTCACTATGACCAAGAAAGTCAACGCCGTCTCGTCATCATGCTTCAACACCCTACGCATGCTCCTCAAAAATCTTCTGATGGATCCCCGCCGAAACCAGAAAGACAGTCACCCATGCCCTCGTCACTAGCCGACTGGACTACGGAAACACCCTATACGCAGGTACCACCGCAAAGCTTCAGAAACATCTACAACGCATACAGAACGCCTCCGCACGCTTCATCCTCGACATCCCTCGCCACAGCCACATATCCGCCCACCTGAAACACCTACACTGGCTCCCCGTCAACAAGAGGATCACCTTCAGGCTCCTCACCCACGCACACAAAGCACTCCACAACATGGGCCCGAATACCTCAACAGCCGCCTCTCGTTCCACACGCCCACCCGTCAGCTCCGCTCAGCCAGCCTCGCCCTCGCCACTGTCCCGCGCATCCGCAGAACCACCGCCGGAGGAAGATCTTTCACCTACCTGGCAGCCATAGCATGGAACTCCCTCCCCGCACACCTAAGAACTACCCAGGACCATCTCGCCTTCAGGAAGCACCTCAAGACATGGCTTTTCGAGCAGCAGTAACCCCTCCGCCCCCTCCAGCGCCTTGAGACCCTCTCGGGTGAGTAGCGCGCTCTATAAATGCATTGATTGATTGATTGACCCCGTTATTTCTGTTCCTTCGAGCTTGGACGATGAATGTAACCATGTAGATCTGTTTCTCACCCGCTCCCATCATGTTTAAAACTAGAATGTTGTAAATGAACTGAAACAGTGTAGATTAATGTAATGTACAAGGTCATTCAAACCGAGGAACCGCTGACCAAAAGATGTGCAAAGAATTACAGAGGGATGACGTCATCGGATGTGCCACCTCTGAAGACGTAAATTACGAAGACCAATCAAAAACCTGTAAATCAATATGGGGTGAAGATTAGGATTACCTAATGTCAAATTTGATAGGTTGAAGATAGTGGGGTATAGAAAATGTCCGATAGAATTTTGGGGGAATGTACTACTAAAAAAGGGATAAAAACCCATGTCACAAGGAGGTGACGGCGGTGGGTTAGGGAATGCTATTGATTTTATCCAGAAACTCTGTCACTCTGTTTGGTGACTTGAGATCATTGAACACCATCCTTGCCCTTAGTCTGCCCATTTACACGTATCCTCCTTATGAGGGAAGTGCACACTTTTGTCCCTTAGCTGAGTTCTGACTGATGGCGATTGACTGATGTCCTGAAGACGAAGACTGAACCTGTGCGCTGACCTAAACTTTGGAGGGTAATTATGACAATGCATTTGTAATTTGTCTGTTTGCTTTTCCTTTCTAGGTACCAACTGCTTATTTTGACAGAGACCTTAGCTAATGTTTTCCAAATTGATGTTCTAAATTGTTTTGCATGAAGCCCAACATGCTAATGCTAATCAGTGGTTAGGACAGGTGTTCACCTAAAAACTGACGCAAATAGACAAATGACTGAGACTATGCTTTGTTGAACTGACGCAATATTGACACTCTGCAAATCTTGATCTATGTTCACGCCGTGTTATATTCTGATGTTTGTGATCCTCGCCTTATTGAAATCCTATCAGAATTGCCACATCGTGACTATGCTATTGTGTTTCTTGGTGTTGAGATTAACGCATATGCTTCTAGATTGTAATTAATAGGGAATAAAATTCATAAAGATTCTACTAAACTGGTGTGATTATTCATGGCTGCAAGGTCATGGTAGAGTTTTGAATTGATTAATGACTTTGACTAAAGTGAAATGCATTGTTGTGATAAATATTGATGACATTATTGATGTAATGATTGATATATTGATTAGTTATCTCGTCCTACGGTGTCTCTCAACTGGGTCAAAAGATTAATTGGCCTAAAACGAGTCCTGATGTGAAATAAATTATCATAAAGGGATGCGTTAACAGGGAAGGCACTGTTCCTGAGGATATTGGGTTGTGACAAAAAGGTAGACCCATGAGGTAGTGACCCTCCTAGACAGTGTGAATCAGTATGGCCTCACTTGATGATTTATGTGCCATATTGGCGGAGGTAAAGGGGTAAGTGTCTGCATCTCATGAAGAAATGTCTGCTCTGGTAACCAGAGTGAATCAATTACAGAACAGAATAAAGCCTACTGCCAGCACACACACTACACAGGATAGAGAAGTAGGAGATTCTAGCAATCCATCTCCTCCGGTAGTGCCAGTCATATTTCCCTCCACAGTGGCATTAGCTTCACCTGAGCGCTTCTGTGGAGATCCTGGTAAAGTACAAACCTTTCTGACTCAGGTGCAGCTCCATTTCATTGTGCCTGGATGCATGGTGCATTTTCCTTCATTCCCTGATGCACAATTCAGAGTAGCATTTCTATTTCCTATCTGGGAGGAGATGCAGCAGTTTGGGACACTCTGATAGGCAATGAAGACCTCACTTTACTATATCATTGGGCATGGTTTAAAGGGGAATCTGAAAAGGTGTTTGACTGGAGGATGAATACCTGGCCAGCTGATTATGAATTACCAGACTTGCATCAACGCAATAATGATTTAGTAAACTATTTAACTCAGAAACGGGGTGGCTGGAAGAAAAAAAGAGCAGCTCTGAATTACTGAGGTCTGAGAGATTAACTAAAGGACATAAAAGCTCAGATTGAACCTCAACCACTTGCTCTGAGCTAATGAATCTAAATTTACGGTTGGATCACACAATGTCTGAATGAAAAGGAGAACAGAAAAAAGGTAGAAATTAAAACGTTTATTAGGACGCATCCTGGTCCTCCCTCAGATGCCCCTGAACCAATGGAAACTGGAGGGGTGAGATGCCCGCTATCCAAGGAAGAGAGAGATACTCGTCACAAGTATAGGCTATATCTCTACTGTGATAAACAAGGTCACTTCATAAAAGATTGCACCACTCGTCCCAAAACCAGTAAACCACGAGGGGTAGAAAACTAGCTCTTCCATTACAGAAACAGGAGTATGTAGTAGGAGTCCATGAAGTATCTTCTGAGCAAAGTGTGGCCAATACATTACAGAGTGCAGTCCCCCACCTCATAGTGAAGGCAGTAATCAAAATCCAAGATCACAGGCAACAACTAGTGGAAGCTGTGGTGGTCTCTGGGGCCACCAGTAATTTTATTGATGCCAAATACATGATGAAGTTACAAATAGATACATGTAACAAAACACAACCGGAAATGGTAAGGGCAGTGGTTGGTACTATGTTATCATCTGGGCCTACAACAAAACATACAGTTGTAGTGACCTTGCATTGTTGAGGAAATCAAGAGCACTATCAGGAACTAATACAGTTCAATGTAATCAATGCCCCACAATTAAAGATTATCCTAGGCATGTCGTGGCTTACCCTGCATAACCCCACCATAGGTTGGAATCATAGATCAATTGAGTTTAGGTTACCCATTTGCAAGGAAGTATGTAATAAGTCTCACAAGACGGAAGCAATTCAAACTCATTTGCATCATACCATTACCCCAGCAGAAGAGAAGGAAACCATTCTAAGGGTACCGTACCTGGACTTTCAGGACGTCTTTAGTCAGAGGAGTGCAGAAAGACTGCCTTTGCTTTGTTTTTACGACTGTCAAGTAGACCTGCTTCCGGTTGCCATGGTTCTGTGCAGTTGCATTTACGCACTGACTGAAAAAGAAATCCAACATCTAAAAACACATATCTTGATCAATACTTGGGGAACGGTTAAATTCGCACATCAAAGTCCTCTAAGGCTTCACCACTCTTTTTTATAGCAAAAGCGAATGGCAAGCTTCGTGCCTGTATCGATTAAAGAGCTGTAAATGCCATCACCATCAAGAATTGAAATCTGCTTCCACTCATCTCAGTCCTTGTAGATCAGGTATGTTCCACGAATATCTATACCTATCTGGATCTAAGAGGAGCTTATCATTTGGTATGCATCTGAGAAGGGGATAAGTGTAAGACAGCATTTTGCACAAGATTTGGTCTTTACAAAAACTGTGTCATGTTGTTCTGGTTATGTGATGCCCCAGCGGCATTCTAATTCTTTCTAAATGAAGTGTTGAGGTCCTATCTAGGCCAGTTTGTTATCTTTAACATAGATGATATTCTGATCTATTCAGAAACTGAGAAAGGATATGTTCGGCATGTATGAACAATTTTGGGGACCCTGAGGCAACATGGACTTTTCTGTAAATTGTCCAAGTGTGAATTTCATGTCACAAAGGTGGAATTTGTAGGATTTATCTTAAATCCAAAAGGTCAGAACATGTCAGAAAGGAAGGTGCAAGCAGTAAAGGAGTGGCCCACTTTGCAAACGGTCAAAGACATACAGAGGTTTTTGGCATGCTCGCATTTTTTATCACAGTTTTATTCCTCATTTCTGTGCTCTCATTGCACCTGTTTCCAAACTATTGCGTGAAAATACTCCTTTTCCGTGGCCTTCAGAATGTGAGGAAGCATTTCAGAAGTTTTAGAATTTAAAGGAAGCTTTCACGTCTCCTACTGTCTTAGCTCCCCCTGATGTGACCAAACCCTTCATAGTTGAAACAGATGCCTTGAATGAAGCAATGGGGGCAATCCCATCACAAAGACACTTGGAAAATGGGCAAATGCATCCTGTGGCTTACTTATCCAAGAAATTTAACATAGCCAAGGTCAATTCCAACGTTTCCAAGAAAGAGGTACTGGCTATCTGTACAGCCTTTAAGGAAAGGAGGAATTACTTACTAGGGGCACAGCACCCAGTAACTATTTACAGACCACCGGAACCTGCAGTTTTTTAAATCTGCCAAAACACTGACCCCCACAATCCACACTGGTCCCTTTTCTTTCCAGCATATGATTTGGTGTTAACGTTCAGACCAAGTGCAGAAGATAGAAAGGCAGGCACAATGTCAAAATATAGAGAAGGTGACCTAACTCAAACTTCAGAGACCACAGCTCCTATCATTGCACCATACTACATCATAGGGGCAACTACAATGCAGACCTTCCTGGAGGAGATCCAACATTCCCTATCAGTAGTGGAACTAGCAAGATGGGCAGCACATTATCACTGAAGACAGATACAGGAAGGATTACCATTTCAAGGTTCACAATTGTATGTGCCTACACAGATGTTGATAATCAGGGGTATTCAATGGTGCCATGACAGTCCTATGCTAGGTCATCCAAGCATAACTAAGATGCAAGAAATTACCTCAAGGTACGTCCGGTGGCCAGAACTGAAAAAGGTGTCAGAACCTATGTCTCTAGCTGCAATGTATGTGCCCAAGCCAAAGCCGATCAATCCAAGTGAAACTGTTTCTTGTTTCCTTAAAGATCCCGTAATGGATGTAGGATGACATCTCTGTTGCTTTTATGGTAGGATTACCATCATATAAGAGATACAACACCATCGTGGTGGTGGACAGATTGTCAAAAATGGCCCGTTTTATCGCTTGCGTCGGAGTGCCCACTGCCTCTCATTTGGTCCAGTTGATGATGAGCATATTTTCCGCTTACCCTGCCATCCTAAGACAATTACGTCAGACCAAGGAACTCAGTTCACCTTGCAGTTCTGCAAGGCTTGGTATAAGACTCTGTGAATTCAATATTGTTTGTCTATTAGTTTTCACCCTCAGAATGACGGGCAACAGAAAGGGAAAATCAATGTATCAAGAAATACTTTAATTGTTTCCTTAATGACAACTCTCAGGCATGGAAAGAAACGCTTTGGCTGGCAGAATTTGCTTACAACACAGTCCTACATACCTACGTGGGTTACACTCCTTTTTTGCCACTTGTCGGTATCATCCTCATTGTCTACCATTATTGATACCATATCAACAGCTGGGGGTTCCGCATGTAGCAAATCACATAAGACAGTTGTTTGACATTGCAAAAACCACTTGTAAGCGTGTACTCGCTGCCAAAGAACAGTATAAACATTTGCAGATAAGAAAAGACAACAGGATCCACAATATAAGCAAGGTGACAGATTTTGGTTATCCACAAATTTTTTGGAATTTATGAAACCACACAAATTCTAACCCAAGTTTGTGGGAACATTCAATATTTTAAAACAGGTTAATCCTGTTAGTTTTCAATTGCAGTTGCCTGTAACAATGAAAGTACATCCTGTTTTCCACACCTATCTTCTCAAGCCTGCTTCTGATCGAGGGAAACCACGCCCCCTCCTATTTTTATCAATGGTTCACCTAAATAGAAGATGAAAGCGATCATCATGCGATGACGGAATGGACATGTATGGTATTTGGTTTCATGGGCTGGTTATGGACCGGAAAATGATTCCTGGGAACCAGAACACACAATAAAGGCAGCTTGTCTAATCCAACGTTTTTTTGGTGTCCCATATGGCAAGCCCTTTATGGTATTGGCTTGGATGGGGGTATGTGGGATGGGAGGTACTGTCAGGACTTGTAGTGCTTCTGCCCATCCCGTGCCGCTGTTTACTGACCGAGAGATAAGAATGTGCGGAAAACACCATACACCAGGAGGTCATCCGTGGTGGTATTGCTGGCAACTCAGAATGAATCCTAGCTCTATTCTAAGATAGCCACCACAGTTTCCAGGAACCAGGAAGTGAAGTTCTCGCAAGAGAACGTCCTCATACGAACGGTACTTAAATGGCGCTTAGACGCTAGGCGAGCATCTACTATTGCGGATTCCGGATGTTTGGTTGGGCAGTGAAGCAAAGTTCTGCATTCCTGCAGCTGTTTCGAAGGATGCATTGGAAGACTTCAGCGTTTGGTGAAGTGGGAATTGCTGTGCTCGGCTCAGTCACAGGGCAGCTAAGTCGAGTGATATTGGATCGGGGGTTGCTTGAACTCTTGGTAGGTGCACGGTTGCTCATGTTTTGTGTGTCCCCTTCAAGAGTTGTTCATCTCTGTACATTCGGAATGGAGTCAGGAGGATGCTTGGTTCCTTTGCTGCTGGCTTGACGCCCTCAGATATTGTGTCTCACTTTAATGGGCTCAAGTATCTATTACGGGCAAAGCTCTGGCCGCATATATGATCCTTGGACATGCTATCCTGAGGGATGTTCTTCCAATTTGTAGGTGGAAGCTCTCACTGTAGAGCTGTACCGTTTGGGGCAGGAGCCAAGATTAATAGTGTGATATTTATTACAAGTTCAGGTATGTAACCAACATTGCTATATATATGCATACAAATTACATGCGGCCAATTGAAATGACTATTAACAAATGATTCACTTACCAGTAATATGTCTGCATAAATATTTGATCATTCTGTAGGTGCATGCTGCTAATGTGTCGCTGATACTGTGTTAGCAAATGTAACCTTGAAGATAAGCATGTGCTGTAATATGTTTCTAACACTATGTGATGCTCCTTCACAATACTTATTCAAATGGTGATTTTAGTGCTTTAGTATACTATTGAAGTCTGAGCAAGATTATTACCTGCCTGTGTGTTGGTTGTTATTTGTTTTGCAGGTCTTCCTCCCAGGTGTACCTATCCTATAATCCCTACCCCCGTGTGGCCACTCTGTTACTCTGATGTTCTATCATCAGAACCGGAGCTGCTAGAAGATGGGCCTCTGGGGAATACTGTTCCTGAGGATGGTGGGTTCTGACACGGATATGGTTATATATTGAAAAAGGTCCTAACAACTCATGATACAGATCATAAAATATAGCCTTTTGAGCTATGTATAAACATAAAGTACTCTTGAGCAAAGAAGTTTTTTAATAGTTTTGGTAAAATGCTGACTTGTGACAGATTGCTATTTCGATGTATTCGTGGCAGTTATAAGTATAACCAAATTTCCTTTTCGGACATTGTAAAGTCTGAAGCTCTCTTCATTGAAGGCTGAGCTGCGGGGATTGCCCAGCAGGCATCAATGTTGTTTGACAAGGCCTCCATAAGAAGCTGTTTTTAAACTTTGTTTTCAATGTTGTCAGACTAAGTTGATTCCTCAGGTCTGCACTCAAAGCATTCCAGAGCTGGGCACCCAGCACATAGATAGTCTTCATAAATAGGTCTTGCAGAGGAATTTAGGTTAACACTACTAAACTTAAGGTTCAGGGTTGCAGTGTAGTTCGGGAACAGAGATTGGTTATATGTTGAGCATTGGCTTGACTGGGCTTTAAAGATGATGCAGAGAGATTTTACTTTAACCCTATAAAGTAACCAATAGTAACCAATTTAGGTCTTTGAGGGCATGTGTAATATTAGAAGATTTGTTTCAGCTTAGAGGCTGGCTGCTTAATTTTGTAATATCTGGAGTCTCTTTTTGTAACCAGCATATTAATTTTATCTAGATCTGTTCCACATTTATAAAGTACAAAACAACCCCAGTTAGTATTAGAGCAATTTACAGTAGGCTAATTTCCAGCTACATGCAATCAGTTTGCATACGAACAGCTTCTAAGTTACACTTAAAAGCAAATATTGCACAGGTGACCATTTCCTTGGTTACATGCTGCAAACAGATGTGCGCATCATCTAAGTTTGAAACGGTCAATCATAAAAGTCCCAAAAAGCCCACATTCCTTTAGTCAGCCTGCAGAGAAATGTAAGGTAATTTGGCCGCACTCCTAGTATAGCAGACCAAGTTTCATAATCCTTCATGTTCGGTTGTAACAATGAGAAAGAAGAGTTCAGTCTAGTTTTTTCAGTAGATCCACCAGACAAAGATGGCCAACACCTCACCCCGGGTGAGATTTATAGTCTCCCCCTCCGCTAAATATATTCCATTTCCTAACTATTTTACATATTTGGGGTGGAGTGGAACAGGTAGAATACAGGCATGAATCCATTGAGTTACTGCAACTGCTAAATTTCTTGGCCAAACGCTTGTAGTCTTCGCTCAGTCTACCCCAACTCACCTGTAGTCCTTCAAGTTCAGCATGAGCCAACACAGAGTGGGGGTGAAGTACAGCTGTGTACACTGTCCTCCATTGTTTTGTTCTGCATTGGGAGTTGTGGAAATGGGGAAATAAAATGGGAAAAGAAAAAGGTGGTGAACTGAACAACGCGTAGGAGAGATCAAGCTACCTACCCACACCAGATGTCTCCATTAAATTAAAGGTTGGCAGATGGTGGAGTCTCCTTAACTTAAGTGTACAGGGGAGCTGAATTTGTCCGTGGGCAAGTTACAGTGCTCATAGCCACATATAGATCATGTCAGTGAACTCTGGCAGGGCAGTGGAGATGTAGAGTTGGTCAGTTCCTAGCCTGCTGCAGTACTCTAGACTTGGCAACCACACAATTCTCTGTAGTTTGATGTGATGTGGTCATGGGGTCCGTGTGTAGGACCCTTCCCAGCATCCTGAGGTAGATGTGCTTTTTTTTTTTTTACTACTGCCGTGATGATTGTTTGATAGGCCAATGTCAAACTATACTCCAAGGTCTTACATCACCTGAGAAGAAAGTCAGGAGAGTTCCCAATTCTTCCAGCCATAGAAAAGGAATACTGTTTTTGGAAAAATCTACAACTCTGAGAAATTTGGTCTTTGACCCATCTAGGTAGAAGCAGTTCTCATTTATCTTGCCTCTTTTTCAGGGATCTTGGTGAGAAGGACCCATGAAGAAATAAAAGGATGTCCAGGGGTGCAGGTTTGAGGATCCCCTGATGCAGGACCCTCTCATGCTGAGACAAGGTATCCGTGCACCTGCCCTTCTCTATTTCCTTCAACAGGTTACACAGATATTCCTTTGACACATTGTCAGACAGTAGCCCTGCAGATAGGCCTACCAGACAACTTAGGGTAGACAATGTAGGAAGCACCCCTAACATTAGTTCCTCTCATGCCATGCCAGACAACTCAGTCGGTCAAGTGGCACCTGCAGTGGCAAATCCAATCTTCAACCCTTTTGATTCTCCAGGTGGTGCCTCAAATACTAGACATATCATCTTCCTCCATTACAGTTGAGATAATATTGTTCCTTAGGAGACAATCCACCAGAATATCATGTCACACTCCCAACAACCTTGTCTTCAATCTATGAGTTAGCCCATGCCCCTGTGCAGGCCTGCTAAGTCTAGTAACTTCATTGAAGTAGGGGAGATTCTAGGGGAGGTGGCTCAGCTTTCCACTATTATCCAACTGGATCCATTGGCTCTGAGTCATACCAGTCCTTTGCAACTGGTTCTATGGAGGGGCGTTTGTGCATTGCAGTCACAGCCATGTTTTGCCATGTTTTCACTCTCAGTCCTTCCAATGGAACTTAGCTTTGGCTACCCGGATGGCTGGGGTGCTCAGTTGTACAAAAGGCTGCCTCCTGTATAGGCTACAGAGTCAACCACAAAGGAGGCAGCCTTATGAGAAGTTATCCTGGGTACCTTCCTCAAAGTGTCTTGTCCTTTGCAAAAGACCCAGCCCCCTTTAACATCAGTCCCTGTTGGGAGCCTTGGGCCTCGGGGGAATCATCAGAGGAGTTCTGAGCATGCTGTGTATGGTGAATTTTCTGTCTATGAGTTTGCCCACTACCTTATCCCCTCTGGTGTACCCTGTCTGTAGCCACTGCTCATCTTTCAAAGCCAACTGCTTTGGATCATCAACCTGAGTATTAGTGATACACTGAATCACACCTGGAGAACAGCATATAAAGTGTGGTCTACGAAAAGAAGATTAAACAAACTCTAACATTTTTGCCTTATTACATTCCACAACCCTGCTCTTCAAATCTTTACTAGTACCATGCATCCGAGACAAACATGTCTGATGTAACATCTTCTCAGTCCAATTTAAATTCAAACCGTACTAGGGAGCAGTCTTCCATACATTTCTCCTTTATGCATGTTCAACCTACTAATCACTGAAGTTCTGCTGAGAGGCAAGCAACTGAGTAAAACTCCTGCTTTTTTCTCAAGGCTAAGCTGGTGAGCCTCACATACAGGTTCATATGATGCAAACCATGGTAACATATATTTGACATCAATGTTCATTTTAGTTGTGTCCCAAGGGATGTGAAAATACAGAGAAGAAGGATTTGCAAGGCTGGACACAGCCGCAATAAACATTTTTGGCATGGGCTAGTACTAAAGTGCTCCACATCATGTACCAGAGCCATATTTTTCTTCTTTTTTCTCCTTCTCTAGCTTATCCATCTGAAACATACTTTGTGCCTCCGCCAACCTCTACTTTTCTACCTCAATTTTGACCTGTTTAATTTGGGTGATGATGGCTAGTGATAACAGGTGCACCACAGAACTGTAGTGAAGGTGTTCAAAGGAGGCCAAAGAGATAGTAATAGTGTAACCTATATCAAGGAGCATTAAGGACAATTTCCTTTGTGCTTGCACTTGTCTCACTTTTCATTTTGCTTCCCATGCTTCCGCACTTTTTTAGTTTCTACAATCCAGTTCATTTTTCCTGCAGGAGATGATAACATCTGAACATTATTGTGCTATAACAATATGTTTCTGAAGTCCAGAGAGTTGCAGTGATAACCAAGCGTTATCAAAGGTGAGGCTATTGGTTTTCTATGGTGGTGCGAGCTGTAGACACGCTGTCAGTGATGGAAAGATGTCCTTCTAAGTCGCACTGACTCTGGGTAGATATGGACAGGCATTCAAGGCCTCTCTCAAAGAAGGTGGTGTAATGTGATCTGAGGTACAATTACCTCAATCATAATAAAGATATCAATATACACTTTAATTCTCAAAATAAAATCGTGTTCACCATTTCAACAGGAATCAAATAATAGAAAGCAGATAAAATGCAATGCATAATAAAATGCCAATTCAGAGATAAAACCAGGGTCCCTTCCAATAAATACTTTGCTAAGTTAACCGATTGTAAACAACAGAACAATGAAAGTAAAAACACAATACAATACCAATATAATTACAAAAACATTGGAATGGTTCAACCCATCATTGCAAATGTTCTGTCCATGATTGTTAACCAATGACAATATGAACAGGATAGAAATATTCATCCTAAAACAAAGCTACTCGTATTGTGTTCACCAACTTGTACTGTTTGCAGTTGAAATGATCCTGAGCAACAATCTCAAACTTTAACAAAACCATAATACCTACAGCTGTAATTGAAAATGCAGAATATCATTAATCTGCAGAGCAAAGAGACAGTATAGCTCAGTTCACAAAAGGTAAGTAATGTAGTTGGGAACAAAAGCCTATCTCCCTGTTTAGGGGAAATGTTGTAAATTCCATAAACGTATTATTATATTTATTTATTTATTTAATCTTTAAAGCACATTCACAGATTACACATAAAACCATAACAAACAATATTGAATACATTTAAAGATTCATGAAGTTAAAACAACACAAGACATAGTTAAAATGGACACAATTCATTAGTAATACATACAAATAGATCAACATGCATCAAGAACCCCCCCCAAAAAAAATACCTAATTAAACTATAACAATTATTCACAGTAGGAGGATTTGAAATAAGATAAGGTGCTTCTTTGTGTCTTATGATAGAATACATTAGGGTCATAGGATACCAATTTTTTCTGCAGATAAAAAAAGCCCAGGGCAAAAAAGTACATGATTCAAATCCTGTTTTACAGCTCCACAATATTGGTAACATGCATGGCGGGAAAACCCATCCTTCTTAATCCACATGCTATCACCACATGGAATCTGATTAAGTTTCAATTTCATAAAAATCTGCACACAAGAGGACATAAATCGGCCTTAAAATAAAATTGCATCTCACCACACTGTGAAAACATACAGCCCAGATGTAGTCTTTTTATTTCTAAACAATGTTGCAGGTCAAGCTGGAAACTTCGATTTTTAGCATGCATTCTTAAATGACACTTTAAAACAATATTAGATAAACACAATAACACCTCATCATTATTTAAAGCCATCTGCTGTAAGCAATATAGATAAACACTGTAAGTATTTTTATTATCACTAGCCAGATCCCGCTACAGTACTGTTTTCCATGTATTTTCTGAACTCCTAAGTTGTTGATTAAAATACTGAACTATTTGGCAGTAGGGACTAAAAGGTAGACCTATCAAGCCCAGCTAAAGCCAATCCCTGTAGACTTTGATTTTGCTAACTGAGAGGAGTCATGTAGGACCCAAGACAAATCATTTGAGATGCTTACACCTAAATATATGTGTTCTTTTACCACCTCTAATCTTTTCCCCTTTAAAAAAATAGGATCTACGAGACCTAATACCTCTGACATCCTTTATCATAACTTTAGTTTTCCTCTTGTTTACAGTAAGATGATGCGTAAAAGAAGCTAAAATATCAAGTTGCTTCTGTAAGCCAATTGGGGTAAGTGACGAAAGTACTAATTCATCAGTATAGAATAGGGTGGAAACCTCCCTTGATAAAAAATTAGGAGAATCAGCAATCTCTTGTTTTAAAATAGTAGGAAAATCTGACAAATATAACAAAAATAACAATGAAGTCCAAATGCAACCTTGCTTGAGGCCATTGTCAACAGGAATTTTACCGGAATACTTTTTTCCAGGGCCTAAAAGAACTCTCATCACATTAGCAAAATTAAGGGATTTCAATGGGAATAACAATACAGAGGGGATACCCAATCTTACAAGTTTATGCCTAAGAATGGTGCGATCAACTGAATCAAAGGTACTGCTGAGATCAACAAATGCCACATGTACCTTCATTTCATGCAACCTCACATACTTTTCACCAGTCATCTATAAACACAAGATATTATTGATGGTAGAGCATGCTTTCCGAAAGCCTGACTGCTCACTGGGCAATAATTAAGCAGACTCCACCCAAGAACCTCAATGATTTAATAGGTATGTGGCGAAAATCTTCCAAGTCACATCTAAAAGTGCAATGGGGTGATAATTTATAGGAAGATTATGATCCTTTTTCTTATAAAGAGGACTGTTGTTACTATCTTGCCAAGACTAAGGGACTATTTCTGTATTTAAGCAAAAATCAAACAGTAGCTTCAGGATACTAGCCCAGATATAAGCAGCAGCTTTAAGACGGCAAGCAGGTATGCCACCAGATCCCTGGACACAACTAATATTTAAGCTAAAAATTGTATAGATAATTTTCTTAAAAGAAAATTCAAAGAAGCCAGAGCCTCTAGTTAAGTCCCTCATTTGGTAAATCAGAAGAAGAAGATGCACACAATGTACAAACATGAGAATCCCAGGTATCTTTGTCTACAGGAGTAGGAGTGTTATGATACCTGTGCAAGCTTTTGGCAATTACCAGCCAAAATGTGTGCATAGCACGAGAGGAAGCTGCAGACTCAATTGGGTCAATTTCTTAATTTTCTTAGAAGCTCTGGAAAAATGAAGATTGTCTCGCTGCCTAGTTGCCCCATTATACATTTTATGTTTCATTGCAAAGGTATCTCAAAGTGAGCAAAGAATTGCCTCAAAATCAACAACATCCAAAGATTGGGGAAGCACCTTAGACAGGTCCCTCAGCCAGGTCATAAGGACATTTTGAGGCACATATTTCTAGACATACACACAATCAGAATGAAATCTTAAATCATAACTGGAGACCTTACCCTCCCACCTTGCAAGAAGGCAAAAATCCAATGAGACAAAAAGTTGAAAACAATCACTCTAGAATGTGGGTGAGTTTCAAACATGGTAACAACATAAAAAACCCAATATTGAATAAAAATTTTAGCAATCAATGATTGATAAGGATCTTTCTGCCAAGTAAAATTATTGGAAGGAGAGAGATCAAACGGACTTCTAATCATGGGCAGATTAAAATCGAGAGCCCAAGATAATAAGGTAGATGAATGAACACAACACTTTGTGTTTGGAAAACATGGAGATGAAAAGAGCAGCTAATTAAAAAAAGCCCATTTTCTATACTCAGAGGCAGTGATTCTTGCAATAAAATAACCTAAAACAATTAAAGTAGATTTTGGATACGTAGCTAATAAGCTTAAAATGGTCTTTAGCGCATAGATAAGGATGAAGAAAAATAATAATGATACCTAAATAAATATTGCAAAGTTAAAATTCAGGTATTGTATCATTGGATCCAGTATAACATTAGTAAGCCACCATAGCTTAAGGAAAGACAAGTAGTAGCTGAGAATTATCCGTTCAAAAGATATTCGCAACAATATGGCCAATCCACCACAAGGTCAGCCTCTAGTTGAAGGGAGGGCTGGTGAACAAAAAAACTAAATACTCATCTAAATAAAAGATGTTTAATAACCAAGGTTCTTGCAAACAAATAATGCGTCATCAAACTAAGAGTCAAAATTGGACACAGGTAAAAAGTCTGAAACGCAGCCACATTCGAACAACAATGTTTCCATGAAGAGCTAGGAAGAAGGCTTGCGAGAAAGCACAGTGGGAAGCCAAGACCAATTATCGTCCTTCAAATTAACATTTATGACCTTGGCCCCTTTTTTTTTCCTTAACTTCCCTAAGACCATTAAAATTAGTATCAGTCAAGTTGGCAGCAAAGGACTTCAACCTAGGGGAAGATATAGTTACAGTAATGAATCTTTGCAAATGTTATTTATAAACGTTAGAGGGAGCAGTGCATTGAATTGAATTAGCACCAATCCCACACACTGGAAGAACCTCAATGCCCATTTTAAAAAGTGACTCACTGCCTTTCAGAGTTAAATAAGATGTAATCGCAGAAAAAAATGAACAATAGACTCATGAACCACCAAAGGAATTTCCTGTGAAGAAATAAGCCTAAGATCATAAATGTTAAAAAATATACTTAAAACAGCCTGACGGTTCAAAGAAGTAGTATCAGAGGAGGGAAACTGTTTCATATATTTTAGGACACATGTATGAGTCTCAGGGAATGGAGATTCTTGTAACAAAAACCTAGTCCCAAATCAGATTCTGGGTCTCGAATCTACTAGAAGAATATCTTACTGCATTAGGGTTGAGTTTAGAACTTTCCTTTAAACAGACAGCAGGTACCCCAGAGCTGCACTCAGCTCTAGAATTCCTTTTACTATCGCACACTGAATTTAAACAACTAGGGGACAATACTTTATTGCAAGAAATATCACCAATAATAGCTAAGCTTCCTTGTAGTAATATGGAAGAAGTAAGAAGCCCTGAGGCAGTGGGAATTTCCTCCCATCCCACTAATACAGGTAATTTAGCAAATCTAATTTTTCTCCCCAGCTTCTTCATAATTGTTCAAACTTTGGAACTTTTTTTTTCCTCAGACCTTTAGATACCACAGGATTGGGAGATTTCACAAATATATTATCAGACAAACAAAAATTGTCTTGATGGACATACACAGTATTAATATTTAAACAATATTTAAACAAGGCTTTATTTTAGTCACCTGTACAAATGAGGAGCAATCCACATTATTTGTTTCATCCAAACGTATTAGGCCTTTGGGAACATTTTGAAAACACAAATTCACTCAAGTCAGATTTATCCTGAAAATTAGAATCAGAAACAGCTATAGTTACTGGGTCAGTTACGGGGTCAGTATTCATTGCTGAGGTTTTTGTGCCGGTTTTACTCTCCACAGATGGACAGACATCTCCAGGACAACAAGTCCTAGACGATGACAGGACAGCTGTATATCTGTTTGTAAGTAATCTTAAATTTTAAAATAACTTTGAACGTGAATGCTCTCGAACTATTAACTGTTTGCTATTTAATTTCAACAATGAAGAAAGAACAGAATGAATTGAAGACATCATGCTGCAAATGGGAGGATCCACAATCTGCGGCTGAGGCAGATTATCATCAGATTGGGAAAAGGCGTTCCCCTGCTCCAAAACATAGGTTTATTTAATTAAAAGTTGATCAGAAGAAAGCAAATTCTCTAAAAAAATTTAATATTTTTTAAAAGAATGATTTCTTAATTGGTTCTGCACTGATTCAGAAAGTTCCTAAGAATTTATAACATTTACACTTTGTGACACTGACTTGGCTCAAGAACAGAAGGAGGAGATGATTACCAAAAATCCCTTCCTGGAACGCTGCCGCAGGGACATCTGGAATAGAGAAATAATGGTTACCAGAGAAAAAGGACAAAGAGAAACTAAAGAGATGGAAAAGAGACTTCTATTATCTCTTCAGGATGACTCAACAGAAACAGAAATAGAAGAGGAACAAACAAAGGAGAGAGAGGCATGGTAAGGAGGCGTAAGCAGCACGGACAATGCTATAGGGGAAGCTGATGTGAGAGAGAAGAGAGTCGCTGGAAGAGTATGAAGGCGAAGCGGCGTGCTTGGAGCCGCCGGGCTGCCGCAAGACTGCTGTGGGGCCGCAAGGGGCTCTTTTGCGGCCCCATCAACGAGAGGTGAGGAGAGACGTGGGCGGGGGGCCCTCAGCGGTCTTGTCGGGCCGCGGCCCCCCTGTGAAGCTGTGGACCCGGATTGGGCCTTGCCGGCAACACGCAGATGATTTGCGGCGCGCGGCTGCCTGGAGGCATGCGCCGCGGCTGCTGGGCCTCCCCGTCTTGGTGGTGACGGCGGAGGCCGGGTGGGTCCCCTGTGGCCTGCTTGGAGGGGGGGAGCAGCGGTGCTGGTTGGGGGCCCATCGGCAGTCTTGCCGGGCCACGGCCCCCTCACCCCCTGGGAAGTGGTAGGCCTAGCCGGGCCTAGATTGGTGCCGCGCGGCTGCCTGGAGGCGCGCGGCGCGGCTGTGGGCCTTTCCTGCCTTGGAGGTGGGACTGGTGACGGAAAGGCCTGATCTGGAGGAGGTCTGTGGGGTCCCTTTAGAGCGGTGGAACTTTTACAGTGAGGGGGGCCCCATGGGATACAGACCGGAGAGGGCCCATTTTCGGTGGCTTACTGGGCGGTGACCTTGATCTTTGCCCCGGGTGGTGGGCCCCTGCTGGGGGGCCTGCGTTGCCTTGCATTGTCGCTGGCCGGGTCGGGCCGGGAGGGAGGCCTTGCTGTTGCTCGCTGCGGGGGCCGGAGAGCTTATGTCCCCCTTTTCTTTGGGGCTTGTGGAGAGCTGAGGAGTCACTTGGGGTACCTTGCATGTACTTGTGAAGTCGACTTGTGGTCCTGCGACTGCTGGACAACTTCCTCCAGAAGAGTTCGGCTGTCGGCGGGGGTGAAATCTAATCAGTGGCTGGAGAACTCCCTGTGAGCAGCCGGCTCACCTCTGATTGCTGTGGACCTGCCTCTGGTTACTTGGTGGAGTGCCTGGAGCCGGGCTCTCTGGGGCGGCCGCGATGGGTAAGGCGGAGCAGCGACAAGCCAAGATCTCCTTTAAGAGCGGTAGGCGGAAGGGAAGCGCCGCTGCGCTGCAACCTGGGGAGGTGCAGATGGAGGAAGGGCCTTCTGAGGCTTCTGTCAAATTCATGTTCCTGGATCTTAAGAGTAGTTTGGCCGGAATAGACGCTAAGTTGGATCATTTGACAGAGCAGATGGACCGCATCAGGGCTCGGGTGGATGAGAATGACGTTCAATTTGAGCAGCTGGAGTCGCGCACTTCAGAGATGGAGGATCAGCGGCACGGGGAGAGAGAGCGTTTGCTGCAGATGGAACGAGTACTGGAGGTCATTAGGGCCAAGAATGAGGACTTGGAGGCGCGGTCCCGGCGCAATAATGTTCGGTTGCTTGGCCTCCCTGAGACCACGGACATGGGCAGGATGGAGGATTTTGTGGAGCAAATGCTTGCCGATCTGTTTCCTGGTGAGCTTTCTCGTATGCTGGTGGTGGAGAGGGCTCATAGATCTCTGGGGCCCATGCCTCCTCCTGGGACCCCGCCGAGACCTGTTATCTTTCGTCTTTTGAATTATCGTGACCCTGATGCTGTGCTGCCCCTGGCTCGGGATCGCCATCCGGTAGTATATAGAAATACTGAGCTGCAATTTTTCCCGGACTACACTCCAGGTGTGCAGGCGGCGCATAAGGTGTTCTTGCCAGTTAAGCGCTCTCTGAGTCTGACTGCAGCTCGCTTTTCGCTCATCTACCTGGCTAAGCTTCGGATATAACATGGTGGAACACTGCATTTCTTTACTGATCCGAAGCTGGCGGCCAAGTTTGTTAAGACGCTCCCTTGGCAGCCTGCGGCTGAACAGGCTGGAGCTTCGGGCTCGGAGCAGGCGCACCTCAGTGATACTGACTGACTGTTCTGCAGTTGTGATGACGGCTGGCCTGGCCCATGGCGGGTGCCTTCCTGGTGGTGCTGCGGATTTCATTTTCAGCGCTTCTGAATCAGTTTATCTGCCTTTTTTGTTAGCCCTTTGTCCCTTCCGGCTTGTCTGTTGTTCGGATGGGTTGGATGGCTAGCTTCACGACCCCTGGATGAGTCCTTTCCTTCTGATGTGGGGTTCAGATCTTTTCTATTCGAGGGAGGAGAAGATGCTTTGCTTCGACCCGTTTGGGGGGGTCCGCGTGGGTGGGGGGGGGGGGGGGACTGGGTTCTGCTTTCTTGTTTTTGTGATGTTCGACTTGTATTACTGTGTTATTGTGTTGGACGGAGTTGGCTGGCGGTGGTGGTTGGTTCTGCAGCGGGATGCCTGGAAATTATGTTGGGAGGATGCTGGGGGCAATGACGGCGGTCAGGTGCCTTACGTGGAACGTGCGTGGTTTGAATGATCAGCCGAAGATGCGTCATGTCTCTGGTTATATCCAAAGGCATCGTATAGATGTGTGTCTACTTCAGGAGACTCATCTGGTGGCCCAGACGATGAAGCGGCTGAGGGCAAGGTGGATCGGAGAGTGTTATGGTGCGGTGTTTTCAAGTTACGCTAGAGGGGTGGCAATCTTGCTGCGCAAGGGGCTGCAATGGCGCACGCATCGTGTGATAGTGGATCCGAATGGGCGTTATGTGTTGCTGGGCGGGACTTTGTTGGACATGCCCTGCCGGTTGGTGTCAGTGTACGGGCCTAATGTTGATGACCCTGGCTTTTTTTGCGAGGTGTGGCGTTTGGTGGAATCGTTAGGCAGTGGTGCTGTGATCTGGGGGGGTGATTTTAATGTGGTTCTGGATCCGGAGAGGGAACGGGAGAGTTCGACTAGGCCTAGGCATTTTGCTGCTGCTGATTCTTTGACGAATATGATGTGTGATGGTGCTTTGGTTGATTTATGGAGAGCTAAGCATGGAGATCTGCGAGAGGGCACATGTGTTAACTATGTCCATAATATCTGGTCCCGACTGGATCGCTGGCTGGGGACTAGGGATGTGGAGATGTGGACACATTCGGTGGAGCATCTGGCCCGGACCCTTTCGGACCATTCTCCGGTGCGGTTGCAGCTGTCGATACCTGGGGCTCCGAGGGCTGCGTTTGCTTGGCGTTTGCCGCAGGGAGCTCTTTGTGATGGGGTGTTCCGTGGGGAGGTGTGGGAGGCCATTTTGCATTTCTTCGCTGAGAATCATGGGTCGGTGGATTCTGCCAGAACACTTTGGGAAGCCTTTAAAGTGTTCATTCGAGGGGTGTGCCTCTCCAAGCAGCATGGTGTGCTTCGTGCCTTGCATCGGGAATCAGCTGAGCTGGAGTCTCAGATTGCAGAGTTGGAGGCGAAACTGGCAATGGACTGGGCTGGTGGGACGTTGGCCGATATGCGTGATGCAGTCTCCCGATATGAGGAGGCATCTGACCGCGAGGTGTGTTTTTTGGGGAAGTATGCCAGGGCCAGACGTTATGGGGAGGGTGACAGGGCAGGTCGCACCTTGGCGAGTATGCTGCGCAGGCCCTGGGTGAGTGGATATGTCACTGAGATAGACAGGCGGGAAGGACAGCGGGTAACAGGAACGGCCGGGATTGTGCAGGTCTTTGCACGGTACTATGAGGACTTGTATTTGGCCCCTGCTGCATCAAATCTTGATGCAGCGCAGGCTTACTTTGATGACATCAGTCTGCTCTGGTTTGATGACAAGCATAGGGCCTATCTTGATGAGCCCTTCTCGATGGAAGAGATCAAGGCAGTATTTAGTGGACTGCCTGGTGACAAGGCGCCGGGCATCGATGGCTTGACCCCTGCCTTTTATAAGGAGTACTCTGATATTCTGGCTCCCTACCTGTTGGAGGTCTATGCTGAGGCGTTGGAGGCAGGCTTTCTCCCCACCTCCTTGTGGGAGGCGCTGATTGTTACCATACTTCAGCCAGGCAAGGATCCTTGCAGTTGTGATTTGTACCGCCCGCTCTCCATGATTAATGTTGACAATAAAATCTTGGCTAAATTGATTGCGCTTCGGTTGCAGCCGTTGATGTTGCGGCTGGTGCTCCCGGATCAGTCTGGCTTTGTGCCGGGGCGTTCGACTGCGCACAATTTGCGCACGTTTTTTGCGGTGTTGGGTAGCCTTGCGGCGGAGGATGAGGTGGCTGCAGTGTTTTTGGATGCGACAAAGGCGTTCGATTCCCTGTCCTGGCCGTGGCGGCCTATTTGAGGCAGCACCATAATCCTAGGGGGCTGCAGTTTAGGCTGCGCCCGATATTGGTCTCTATGTACGCGGATGATGTTGTGCTGTATATGCGGGAGCCGAGTGAGAACTTGGATGTTTTGCTCACTGAGGTTGTCCGCTTCGGTACCTACTCTGGCATAGTGATGAATTGGTCCAAGTCGGTGGTGCTTCCTGTTACTCATCGCACTGTGCGTTTTCCGTCGCGTTACCCTGTCGAGTGGGCGGAGGGCCCGGTCCGTTATCTGGGCGTATGGCTCAGCTGTGACGTTGAGACCCTGTGGCTTGCCAATTATGGTAGGTTGGTGACCTGGTTGGAGGACAGGCTGGAGATGTGGCGCTCCTTGCCGCTTTCGCTGATTGGGCGCATTGGCATTGCCAGGATGGTGGTTTTACCCAAATTTCTGTGTCTTTTCGTTAATCTTCCGCTGGTGCTGCCCCTGAGCTTTCTGCGGAGACTCCGATCGGCATTGGTGCGGCTGGTGTGGCTGGGCAGGCAGCCCAGGATCACGTGGGAGAAGCTGAAATTGCCATTTGAGATGGGTGGGCTTGCCGCCCCAGATCTGGAGTTGTATTATTACTGTGCACAGGCCCACTTTGCGTACTTTTGGATCCGCCCGGTGAGATATTTACCTCATCTTGCGGCAGAAAGTGATGCGGTATGGCCGGACCGACTGCCGAGAGTGCTTGGATGTATGTCTCGCACTCGACCCAGGGGTGTGAACACAGTTGCGTGTACGTCTGGGGCTTGGGCGGCATTGCTGCATCGGTCGGGTGAATTTGTGCCTTTTGCCCCTGCGATGCCGGTGCTGGAGGTTGCGGATGAGAGAATGTCAAGTGATGTGCGACTGCGGGACTTCCTTTCTGCTTCGGGGCTGTCTTTGCTGAGGGACTGGTTTCTAAATGAGCGTCTGCGGTCGCCTAAGGAGGCGCTAGGCGATGGGGTTGATAATGCGCTGCATAGGTTGTATTTGTTACGGGTCTACGTGATGCTCCGGGAGCGATTTGCTGGTCTTCTGACTATGCCTCGGGCCTGTCAGGTGCTTGAGCTGCTTTGGCGCGTGCAGTCCCCGCGTCATCTTATTACCAAACTTTATAGGTGTGCGCAGGAGC
This sequence comes from Pleurodeles waltl, assembly GCF_031143425.1. Classification (NCBI taxonomy): domain Eukaryota; kingdom Metazoa; phylum Chordata; class Amphibia; order Caudata; family Salamandridae; genus Pleurodeles; species Pleurodeles waltl. Next base: position 216,906,180 of record NC_090444.1, on the reverse strand, counting down.
AGCGACAGGCGGTAGTGGAGGCTGCGAGAGTCAAATGGGAGAAAGATGTTGGGGAGGAGATCACTGATGCTATGTGGAGAAGCTGCTGTGCGCACATGAGAGCACTGTTGCCCAATTATAGATTACGGCTCATACACTTCAAATTCCTGCATCGCTTGTATTATACCCCCCTCAGTTTATGGGCTATGGGGCTGTGTGATGATGCGTGTTGTGAACGATGTTTTGCCCCGGACGCTGATTTTTTGCACCTGGCGTGGAATTGTGAAGCGGTACGCGTCTTTTGGGGTGAAGTGATGTGTGCGATAACTGGTATGACTGGCCTGGATTTGCCTTTCTCTCCCGTGGTGGCGTTGCTGGGTCTGCTGGATGGGGTGCCATTGGGGTGGCGATGTCTCATTGGTATGCTGCTTTTGTTGGCGAAGCGAAGAGGGGCAGGGCCCTGCGGAGGGATGACTGGCTGCGGGATGTTGCATTTTGTCAGGAGCAGCTGTTCATCTTTTGGGAGTTGGCCCGCCGCGTTCTCGCCTAAAAGATATCTTGGGCGCTTTCCGCTCCTTTATGAAATCCACTGGTTAAAATTGAGAGCATCCTTTAGATAGGTGTGAGACTATGTGCAGAATGTTTGGACTGAATATTGCTCCTCTATGTGTGGAAAATGATGTTTGCTGGGCGTTGCTGCTGTGTGGATCTGTTCGGCCGCCTCCGTCCTTTTATTGTTAAGATTGTTATTGGTTTCTGCCCCACGAGCTTCTGTATTTAGGTTTCCCCTGAGGGTGTGCTTTCTGCAGCTCCTATCGGCATGTATATGGGATGGTAGTTGAACCTAGGGCTGTGACCCTGCTGCGGACTTTGCTTTCATGAACTCCGCCTTGTTATGCCGGCTTGCCTTGTGCATGCTCTAATGGACTCCTAGCGGTCTTTATGGAGCTTTCGGGGCTGTTGTTGTTGGTACTATGTAAAATTGTATAAATAAATAAAAAAAATTAAAAATGCCACTGGGAGGTATCCACTTGAGGTCCAGCCAGTGTTCTGAAGTCGAATGCAAACACACCTGTTGAAGAGTCTCTGACAGAGGAAACCCACAGGAGAGGTTCTTCGTCCCCCCACACTCTAAGAGTAGCATGGCTTTCCTGGGTGAGGGCCCAAATACAGGTGTGGAAAGTGCATAGTGGGAAGTCATATGAACTGTCCAGACAACAGCAGGAGGCAACATTAGTTTCTATGTTCTCCCTTCACCGAGCTCAAACTGTGTGACCTATAGCAGAACAGAAAGGGAACAACTAGACTAAGAAAGATTATACTAACAGACCAGCTGAGGTAGGGCTGCTGTGAAAGGGAAATAACAGAACTGCTAAACCTGTTAGATTGAGACATTGTACCTTGGTTTGAAATGACCAAATTCTTTAGTGAACTCAGAGAGAGAGAAGCAGTTTATGTTGTAGAAGTAATAAGGGAAATAATGCTCACCCTATCTACTGACAGCCTCAAATTAAACTCTTAAGGAGGCAGCCATTGTAGAACAAAAGGCATAAGTAGAGAAGAACAGACAAAGTTAAGAGAGAACAAAGGACAACATTATTACCTGTATTTTTGTTTTCTTTCCAGAGGAATTCAGAGGGCAACAGCCATTCTAAAAAGAGGGAAAGAGGGAGAAGAAATATACACCCAGAAGGAGGAGCAATCCAACCATTTGTCTGTAAGAGTGATACAACATATTTAATTTTGACTTATGCCTTATAATCCTAAAAGTGATAAAAGACCAGTACAATAAAGGTATAGAACTTTATTGGATCCTGAGAGTTAATTTTCAACTAAGGTAACCCCATCTGCACATGGTGTCAGAAGTGGAATCCTTTTCCTTCTGATACAAGATGGACAAAGTAATACATACTTTGGCCGAAGGACAGAAGAAGCTCGAATGGGTAGTGGAAAGCTTCAGCAAGACCTCTGAGACCAAAAGGTATGTGTGGCAAACCACTCTAAAACTACTAAAGATGTTGGAAACTCAGTTACAACTGGTTAAAGGGATTGCCCAAAGTACAGGTTTAGTGCCTACCGGACCTAGCATCTTGTTACAAAACTTCTCTCTGGGAGAAGATACTGAAGCATTCCTACTCAATTTTGAACAGGCTACCAGAGCTAGTGCCTGATCCATAGAGAGATGGACACATTTTTTGGCCCCACTACTTGTAGAGGGCACCTAGGCTGTATACCAATCTGCTAATCCCACAGGAACAACTGCAAGTAATGAAATCAAAGAGGTCATTCTGGAAAGACTTGCCATTGACGAAGAAATGCATCAATTGCTTTTTAGGGGAGAAAGAGGATTCTCCAAAGATAACCCTTGAACAGTAACCCTCAAAGTTATTTTTTTAATTAAAAGACGCCACTAACCAGTGGCTAAAACCACAGGGGACCACCAAAGAGGGAATAATGTAGAAGATCTATTTTGAGCAATACCTGGAAGCCACACCGGCATCTACTCAACGATGGTTGAGGCAGCACCTAAGACTGACCCAGAGCACACCATTGAAATTACCTGTACCTATTCTAGAGCTCAATATCCTTGCTTAAACCCCAACAATGAAAAGGGTCAGAAACCTATTAATGTGAGAAACCCCTAAAGAAACCCAACCCGCTCCAAAAAGAGATGGGAGGACCCTGCATGGGAAAAACCAAAAGCACCCACAGTACAGGTCCCCAATGTTATGACTGTGGAGAGCAGGGCCACATTGCTCATTTTTGCAAAAACCAGAGACCCAAAGGTGAACCCATGGAAGTGAACTACCGACCCAGATTCAATTATTACACCTCAGAGATGGGCCACTTATTATATGAGTTTACAAGTTAATCATACGATGGCAACAGCCTTGTTGGATTCAGGATGTAATTAGTCTGTTAAAGACACATTGGTCCTACCCAAACAGATTATCCCCAATAAGCATGTATGCATGAAGTGTGTACATGGGGATCATAGAACGTATCTTCTAGCCAAGGTTCCCATTCAAGGCCTAGGGGGTTTGAAAGCCTGGGTTGAGGTTAGAGTGCTACATAGCTTCCCAGAAGACACCATTTTGGGCACTGGCAACCCTCAGTTCCTTACTCTCCTTAGAGAATTTACCAGCGGTACACCAGCGGGGTTGAGAGAAGCACCTTTGGCCCAAAAAGAAATAAACACTTCCTCCTCTTTGGAAATTGTGAAGCCTAAAACAGAAAACCAAGAATGGAAGGGTGCATCGTAAAATGCTTTCGTTGTACAAGAACCATGGGAGATGGATACAAATTTTAGGGAAGCAGTGGTAAATGACCCCACTCTTTAAAATGCATGGCAGAAAGCTAGAGAAAGCGAGGGCCAGAACCTACACGTATATCTAACCTTCCGTATACAAATTAGATTATTATAGGGAAGTGGGAGAAAAGATGAATTTCCCCAATTACTAGTGCCAAATCGTTTTCGGTTCCAAATTATCACCAACCGGCTATTAACATTACAGAAAATGCCTATCATTGGAAAACCCTTTGAACCGGTGGGACTAGATATCATCAGTCCTTTAATCCCCTCCAGTGCAGGGCAGAAATATGTATTAGTACTAATTGACTATACCATAAGATATCCGGAGGCTGTTCAACTTAGAGAAACCAGTACCAAAACTATAGTCGGCCAGTCTGTAAAGGATTTACAAAATTAAAACCATATGTGTGACTGGCTCCCTCCCATTGCTGCCTCGCACCCTCCGGTGCGTGTTCACGGTTGTAACTTGCCCCCTGCTATGCCTGTCGTTGTTGCACATTGCACTGTTGCCGCAGCGTCATTCTAAGCTTGTCCCCCCCCTTCTTGCGCCCGTTGTTGTTGCAGTTTGTCCAGCTGTCATACTTAGGGCGCTATATAATGTCTGTCTCCGTAGTGCTGTACGCAAAAACAGCTTTTACTTTTACCCAGGGCTACTCATTCAATCGTGGAGATGTACATTGCAAGTGGACCTCCGGCTGGACTCCTGCAGGGTTTAAAAGCGCAGGCACCAGGGTCTACGCCCAGTACTGAGAGCCCGGAGTACCCACAATCCCGCTGCTCAGCGCCACTTCCGTGCGCGCACCTGTACACCTTTTAGTAAATAGAGTCACAGAAGGAGCGGTCCCAGTTATTGGGGGGCCGCAGAGAACTACTGAGGGTGTCTGTAAACTGTTCCTTCGTGGTTCACGCAGAGCACACCCGCTCTGGGGATCAGCTAACAATAAACCTCAGTTCCCCAATATCCTGGCGCGGGGAGAAAAGCACAGGGCACGTCAAAGCATGCCACTGACACCTTTCCGTCAGAGACTTTAGGTACAGCCTTGTATGAGCCTCGAGGCGCTGTGTGCGAGATGGCTGTGCCAGTAAGAACCACTGGTTCATGTGAGACCAGCGGCACCTCCGTGACTTGTCTAAACCCGGAGGCCGCCAGAGATGTGTGTTTAAACTTTACCAGTCATTGGCATATACAGGCTTGGCAGCACCGCTGGAATGTGGCTGTTAGTGGAGCCACTGCCTGGGTGTGGTTGTGTGGCTAGTGTGAAAGGGGCCGTGGTGTTAACAACTGTATCCCTGCAGATATCCCTGGGTGGAGGTGTTCCGTCACTGATGGTATGTGCCTGAATGAACTCAGTGCACAGATGTGTGTGACTGTTGTCACTGCTGGGACATGTAGCACTTGTGGCTCCATAGCTACACTAGTGAAATATGCACGACTGCACGTACTTGTAAAATGTGTTTAGGTTTAAGATGAGTGTTGGTAGCCAGACCTTCCGATATATGTTTATGTGCTTACAACTACCACTAGAAACTAACTTTGGGTGCCACTTAGTAGCGGGCAACCAGTCCGCACAGCGCTTCAATGCCTCTTGAAAGTTAGTAAGTGCTATATAAATAAACAATACAGTAAATCAGTGCATTTTTTTAAAATATTGAGATCTACTTTTACTGGAAGTGGCCTCCTTAGCCAGGCCGCCGTTCAGTAAAATAAGCCAGGAAATGAGCTACACCAGTTTAAAAAAAATAAATTCCTTGTTTAAAACCACTGAAGTTTTACAGAAACAAATCAGAATGCTTACTGTGAAGGGCCGTTTTTGGTGCACGTCAGGCGGTTTAGTTTTGTAAAGTTTAGAAAATAATTGTTACCGTTTTTAACATTATTCCAGTTTTCCAGATGGTTGTTTTGCAGTTCTTCTAGTTCAATCATCAACCATTGTCAGCTGCCACAAGTTGCAACAAATATCCATTTTGCAAGTTTTATCAAGGCTTGTTCTCTTAATTTGTTAATTGTTCATTAAATTCAGTAAAAAACGAATCTCGGGCGTATCATCTCTAAAGGTAGCCAGGGTTCAACTTCATATTGTAACTGAGATTGATAATATCCACAGATCGCAAGACAAACTCAAATAATATCCACCTTTAGAGAGACCCAGTGGTAAGTGTTTTTCCTGAATTTACTGACGGATGAAGAAATCATGATAAAAGTGACAGATTAAATGGTTATAGCAACATAAGCAAAACATGTGTCGGCTGTCAAGGTTGATAATAAAACCAGAAGAATTGGAATCCAGTATCTAGAAAACCGTTTCATTAAATTACAATGGATGAATAATTGTTGAAAACTGCAATACAGTACTATTGAATAAAACAAAGCACTAGTTATGTAAGAAAACTGGTCCTTTTTAAGCAACCATTCCAATAGTGGTGAAACATAGCAAGCTATCAAAATGTAAAATTGCTAATTTTGGTGTCAGTTGCACTTCCAGCTCAACACTTGCTACACCAGAATTTAGTTTCAGCTTCTGTGGGACCCCAGCCTAAGTTCCCACCCCCACTACTTTCTTACAGGGTGGCAGGATGACGCAGAAGACTTATGCGCTGCATATGTGTGGCTGGGGTGGAGCAGGGAAAATAAGTCTTTTTGTTTAATAAACATTTTCAGGTCCAGCCTACCAGATAGCTCTAGCTTTTTTGTCTAGAAATACCTATTGTTGGCTTACCAAGAACATACAGGAGCTTGCAGACCACGCTTTGCTTACCATTGATTGGCCTTAATGTCACTCACTCTCTTGTCTCTCTAGTTTTAGGGCACTCCTTTTATAGGTGTCGCCTGTACAGCACGTGCTAAGTATTTTGTAAATAAAAACAAAATCTTACCTGAACTTACCAATGGTTTATTCCAGTGTTGCTCAAGTTTATGTGTTTCTGATTGGTCAGTATGTCATTTCCACGTCATCCACTTTCCCTTCCACTCTTCATTTGCCATCCTTCCCTGGCGTGGAGCTTGGACCAAGTACAGCTTCCTGCACTTGTAAGGATGACATGTACCAGCAGTTCCTCTCATTTACACCGTCCTCCACCATTGTTTTCAACCCACCCAGCCATTGTTTTTCAAACTACCATGCCTTCCTCCTTCACTCATTCATAGCAATCACATGACCCTCATTTGAGGGCCTGCCTTCACTAAATAAACAACTTCCTAAAAGTTCACTGCGCCGGCCGAAACTTTTTAATCTTAATTTTGGTTGCTCAAGCATTTCATTATTAGGGAACTCTCACACTTTTGACAGATTGAGAGCCATGCCCTTGAAAATTCTGGTGGTGGTAAAGTGTGTTTTGTTTATGGTTCCAAAGTATGACACCGCTGGTGCACAAATGAAAATTGTACACTGAACAAAAGTCAACGTCACTGGTTTTATTAGTGTTTGGAATGCACAAACCACCAATCAGCGCTCCCTTAGAACCAGGCAAAAAACACCTGACCACCTAGACCCTTGCTCCTTGTCGCATTTTATTGAACTCTGGTTCTCAGAGATCAAACCACACACCCCACCTTTCTTGTCCTAAGGGTCGGTGCATTCAAGGAATCTTTTATTATGGCTTATAGGGTACAACACATTACACTGACACTTCAATTCCCACAGTGCACTCTGGCATGAGTATTAGGCAAAGGTTACAAAATAGGTTTTTCAGAAGTGTGCTGAAAAAGAAGCAGCAACGTGTTATTACAAGAAACGAAGGGCACTGTGTAGGGAGCATAGAGACACCTTCTTCATAGAGGAGGGATGGGGTCTACTGAAAAGGTACCCTGTGAGCATGGGCCCTTTAATACCATTTGCACACCCTAGCCTTTCTTTTACAACTCTTTGCAAACAGTGGTGTTAACTCACTTTAACAGACCAAAGACTACAGCTCCCAGAGTACATTGACTAGTTTAACAGACGCACAGGACTGGTGATGTGGAGTCACATTCCGGCATATGATCATCTCCTGTAGGGTAGCGGGGCTAGCCTTCATGAACATAGGTGCTTCTCACAAACCAAGCTTGTTTCTCTTTCTCGCTCCTTGCCACATCCACCTTCATCCACTCCAGACCCTCCACTTGGCTTTTTTAACTGAACCCCACCGAAAGTAAGTCCAGTTTGTTCACCAAGCGTTTATTGACCTTAAAACCCTGCTCCTTGAATGTTTGTAAGGTGCTTCTTATGCACATAGCAATAAATGAATGTGACTTTGTGTGATGTAAACCTTGCTCATGTAAAGTGCTCCAAACCTTTTGGATGGAATTTGCACTACATAAAACTGCAAAAGAACACAACAAGCGTTGGCAAAGTCAATGGGTTTCGCCCTCAGCAAAATCTATTTGTTTTGTCAATGTTTTTTAGACGTTACATAGCAGCACTAGCAATTATGCAGCATTTCTTGAAGTTAAAGTATGAGACAGTCAACGCTGTCCACGCCATAGCTTTAAAAAAAACTTTAAACCATGTTGTACAACAGTTAGCGCCACTTGCAACATGTCTATGCGTTGACAGCACCAGATAGCTTTTTTGTTAACTTTATGACATGCTGCACAATAGCTAGCGCTGTTGTGTAACATATCTAAAAACCATTGAACAAATAAGAGTTTGCAGAGGCGAAACCTATTGTCTTTGCCAATGTTTAAGTTTTGCTTCCAGGCAACTTTAGTCAAAAGACCTTTTGACACAAATACATTAAAAGTATATATAAAGTGTGCTTTTAGGTCAGCCGTTGGCTATGGATTGGACGGCTTTCTTGTCTATCTCATGCCCCTACTTATTTGGTGGCTTTCCTCACTATTCTTGGTTTCTCCCCCATCTGGAGTAATTCTTCCTTACGGTCTTCTGACTGGATGGCTTGTGTTTTTCCACTTCTTGCTTTCAAGAAACTTACTTTTTTTCTATTTCTTTTAGCTTTTAGCACTCAATGGCAGTGCATGTGTTTTCTTACTCTTTTCCTTGTGTGCTTCATTCTCCCTCGTGTGCACCATGTTACTTTTGATTGCTTTTATTTTTTTTCTTCCTCCCTCCACACCTCAAGTTCCTCTTGTGTCTGACCAGCCCCTTTCCCACACACCCATGGGCTATACCTCGTTGACTCCACCCACCTGCTCTTCAATTTCTCCCCCAACCTTCTTGTCATGGTGTTTCCCTTCATTTTCCTTAGGATTTACAAAACACGGTTTATGCACACTTAAATAACTTTTTTTTTTAGTTTACTACTCCAAGTTACTATCTGCCATTTTGGATCAGTAAATTAAAAAAAACACAAAACAGGGGGCATGTCATGCTGTATGTGCATGCATGTACTGATATCTGCATATGCACATGTACGTGTCAAACAGGGCTGCATAGCATCGTGATGCACATATGTGCATGCTTGTTGACGCATGTGTGCTTACATTTGGCAGCGATCGGCAAAAGGCACTTTTATTTTTGGCCAATGCTGAATAGCAATGGCAAAATAACATTGGCCAATATGTCGGCACTGGCAGTCAAAAGGCGCAAACTATTGCTTGTTTTCTATTCTCTCACTATAAGAAAAATAAGTTTGGATTACATCTACTGACTCTAACTTTAAAAACAAGCATTTGCAATGCAATGGGTCTCGCATTTGCTCGAGTTAGAGCTATTAGTGTTGTACATTCCTAACTGGACGTTTCTTGCCATTGAGAGGAGGAGAAGTGTCAGGAAAGAAAAGATGATGGGGTGAGAGTCTGGAAAGGAAAGGAGAACAAGTTTGAACAGCGGGCAGTCCCGCTGTATAAAACTTGAAAGCGCCATGAGTGCAACTGAAAAGCAAAACAAACAATGACAAGTAACTGGCAGTTACTTGTCGTTGTTTGTTTTGCTTTTCAGTCATGCTCTTGGTGCTTTCAAGTTTTATACAGCAGTAACGGGATCAGCAGTCCTGCTATAAAACTTGAAAGGGCTATAGAGGCAGGAAACATAAAAAACAGTCCATCTAACTGTACTTGTCCGGTGCTCCTCAGCCAAGAACTGGAAGTGACGTATCGGCTGCCAAACCAGTTAGGAGGTAGCAAAATAAGAGCAACACTGCCTTCAACCTATGGTAAGTGGCAGGCAGCGGCAGGATCAAAGTCCTTTACTCCATTCCAACTGATCTTGCAGACAGTGCATGCGCGCTGTCTAGGAGTGACCTAATGACAGCTATACTTGCCGTGGTACTCATCGTGAAAACAGGAAATACAAAAACACACCTTTTCACATTTATAATAGAGGAGTGTGAAATTATAATTTTGCTAGTGAAACTGGGTGAAGTACATATCTGTGCCTCACAAGCTTTCACATTTTGTCCACTTTGCACAACGTTGCCTAGTCTTCTCACTGAAAATGCTCTTGTTGGAGAAGTTTCCCCAAAAACGTTATCTTGTGAGTAAATTCCTTTGCTAAATGTAGGCTTTCCTGAGCAATTCTCCCTCAAAAATCAACATCGGTGGATTTTTAAAAAATAAATTCGTCCAGCCTCCCACTTACTGTGTTTGTAATGTAAAAAATAAACAAAACCGTATGTGACTCCCCTTTCGGATATTCACACTTCTCAGGTTTCTACACACCAACACAATCCAGACCTGTTGACTTTGTAAATTATTCTGTAAAGTCCCAGTAGAGATTTAGGGGGCAGTCAACCGGAGCAAGGTTTGCCCCTGAGAGTATTCTTATTTATCGAGATCTTTTCAGTGAATAAGGAAGAACGCCTCCCAGCAGATACGAAAATAACAATACACGTGTCCCCATGGATTCCAGGTTGGCTAAGGCCAAAGGATCGACCAAAGAATCGACCAAAGAGATACAGGTGTTGTTAGGGCATCTGATCTTCGTCTGCAGAGTAGTGAGAGATGGGGGAGCTTTATGGAGGCGTCAAGGTCTGTCCATGTTTCGTTTACCATTGTCCCTTCACCTTGTAGGCTGACAGCAGGGGTGCGGGAGGACTCATGCATGTGGCTTTTGTTCGTGGAAACATTCCATGGAGTGCCACTGAGGGCCCATGGGGAGGTGAATTGGGGTGCTTAGGTCTACTCAGAGGCAGGTGGGGAGTTGGCTTTGGTCTGTATTGGTAAGGGAAGTGGTGAGCAATGGAATGGCCACAGGACTGGAAGCAGATGAGGGGGAGGAACATTGCTTTTGTTTTAGTTCTTTCCCCTGGAATTACAGTAACCCTATGGGGCAGGGTGTTAGCACACAAGAAAGTAAGGTTTACAATGGATAACATGGCAGTGGTGGATATGGCGAATCGGCAGTCTGCAGGAGGTTCGCAGGTGTTCAAGCTGCTGAGTTTTTTTTGTATTATGGTCACTTAAAGTTTGGTTATACAACTCAACAACAGATCAGCAAGGGAAGGATGGGTCCATTTTGCTTTGGAAATATCCAGTTGTCAGGTTTGTGCCCAGTGAAGTGGGCTGCCTCCCTATGGGGAGGACCAGGGTCACTGAGAGACAGTCTTCAAACAGGAAGAGGGGAAGCCAGGACAGCATTTTAGCTTTTTTGCTCAAAGCACAAGGCAGCCTCTTGTTTAGAGGTTGAGGCAAGAGGCTATGAATGCATTACTTTCGAATAGGAATGGCGACAGAATCGGGTAGGACAGGTTAGAGTCGGGAAAAAATCATGGGGCTCAGTAGGTGGTCCTCTGAATGTTTCCGGCAGTACATTCGGGGGTGGGGGTTTTGTTGATCCAAATCCATATTCTCACCTGCTGTTTCTGTGTTTCAGGCTCAGTTTCTGGCACGGAGGCCTCAGGCAAAATGGATAGTGGGTCACTCATTCGTAAAATGGGCAGAATGGCGAGCGAGCCAGCAGAGTATTGGAGCGATCCTGAACCTTGATTTGGTAGTGGAGAAGGGGTTAGCATTGTTGAGGGTCATGATGGAGGACTTAAAAAGAGATAAGCGGGCAGTGGTCAGGCTGTTATGTTCTGTGGATGGTGTTTATTCCCAAGAGAACTGGGCTGGGGCTATAAAGCTGGCAGCGACTGAAAAGACAAGGTGGAAAGTAACAAGGAGAAGAGGACCTTTTGTAGGGAACTTGGAAGTGGGAAGATAGTGCACACCGGTTAGAGGTATAATAAGGTGGATTTTTCAGGGTGACTGTGTCCCTTTGTTGCATTATGGTATGGAATTATACCTGTGGCAGATTAGAAAGGCTTTGGCTACTTCGTTGAATGTTCGTCCTTGGGCGTTTTGGTGGGGGTGCAGAAAAAGTCTAGCTAGGGTCTTTTTCTTGGTGGTGGTTAGCTGAGAAGTTGCCTTGATTTTTAGCCAATTGAATTGTTGTTGTCAGCATCAATCCAGGCTGGAAGGGAACGAGTGGTCAAGCTCACACCTGTATGAGGCAGGAAGTTAAAGATTCATTAAGAAGTTAAGGTAGTTATACTTGCAGTTAAACTCAACGGGAGGTTAAAGGTTTCAATTGCTGAAGATCACCTGGGACGAGGTAGAGACTTGCAAGTTTATGTTGTGGCGGGAAGGGACTTTTAGGGATCGGGGTAGTTTATCATAGGTCAACATCTTTGTATAGCGAGGTTATAGTTTTGTAAGGTAAAATGCCCAGGAATTTTATGTGATGTGCACCTGTTTCAATAAAGCGGCCTGTAAAACAAAGTGGTGTCTGTGCTGCGCCCCTTCTCCCCAAATGGTGTTTTGGTGGGCAGCCGACCAGAGGGAGGTTTGCCCCCCAGGAGTATTGGGGGAAGGGGTTGGTGCAGTCCAACAACTGCTGCTGGCTTTTGGGGCTATTTTTGGGCTATTTCTTGTAGCCCGTATTTAACTGGACATGTTGGATACCAGCCACCATTTTGTCAGTAGGTAACACAGTGGCTGTCATTAGGTAGTTAGCAGTTTTATCCCACCCGCCCACTCCTTTTATTGGAGGGTCTCCTTGGGATGCCAATTGGTAGTGTGCAGGGAAGGGGAAGCATGTATGTCGCTGACGAGTTGATGCAGGTGCTGAGACTGTTGGCTGAGAAGTTTCTATGAGTTTTAGCAAATTTTATTGCTGTTGAAAGCAGCAATTCAGGCTGAAAGAGACCTTGGTGTCAAGCTTACTCCTGGATGAGGCAGGAAGTAAAAGGTTTGTTAAGAAGCTAAGGTAGTCAGAGGTTAATAGTCATAGTTAAACTGTATGGAAGGTTAAAGGTCGCATTTGCTGACAATCAACCCAGGAGGAGGTAGAGACTTGCAGGTTTAAGTTTTGGGAGAGGGACGTTTAGAGTTTGGGGGAGTAGTTCAACATAGGTGAACGTCTTTGTATAGTGAGGTTTTAGTTTTGTAAAGTGAAAGGCCCAGGGATTATATGTGATGTGCACCTGTTTCAATAAAGCAGCCTTTCTCACACAAAGTTGGTGTCTGTGGTCTGTGCTTCTCCCTCTCTCCCCCAACCTGCTCCTCTTGCACATCATGTGGTGAATCTTCTGTATTCTTATGATGTGTTTTTTAATGAACTGTCATTTGACAAAAGAAAACCCTACAGTTTAACTTCTACCACACTCAATCCAGCGTACATATGTCCATGCATTCAGACAAGGCTGGAGTCTGCCAGGTGCCCTGCCCGCTGTAGTCGGTTTGAGCAGGATATAACCTAAACTTAACAAAAAAACATGTCTTCCGACTTGCAAACTGAAGGCGTTTTTGACTGATTTGTTATCTTGAAAGGGAAAGTTTGTAAACGTATCCGTTTAAGGAATAAATTAACCTGTGCAAGGTTATACCTGTAAATAAACATGAACTGGTGGTCTCGGTGACACGCTTCAGCACCGTAACAGATATCCAGATAAGAGGCAAGAGCATTCCTTCTGTCATCATGCAAAACCCCTAAACTATTCCCACATTGACCACAGTGCAATTCAACATTTTTCTAACCAAGCTCACTTCATGGAGTTGTGTGTTACCTTTCCGATAATACGCTGCAATGACTCGTCAGGGCATAAAGTACTATATAAGTGCAGCTACAACACTATTAAAGAAGCACAACCTCTGCCTGTCTGCTTGGCTTAAGCATAATGCAAGCACACAACATACAGGAGGACATGCACACATATATGCTAGGATTGTGTAAAATTATAATTCTACTGGTAAAGCTATGCAGAGATGACAACTTTTCCAATTTTACCTGCATGTGAAACAATCTGAAAAACAGTTTTCTGGAGACTTCAATTTTCCCTCAAAAAACTAGATTTTGTAAGTGTTTTGTCCCACAAAGCCTACTTTTTCCACTTATTTTACCTGATATATTTTTAGAAACTTTAGTCCTGATTTACAGTTTGGTGGACTGAGTATTCTGTTGCAAACACAATAGTGTACCTTGTCTGCCAAAACCTTGGCCTGCCTGCTTCATTTAGAGGTAGGCAGATATTAAGGATTCCATTGAGAGAGACCCAGTTGTCTCGGTCTATGGAAAAAGTCTTTGGACAGCCTGATGGAGTAGGGGCTGTCAGAGGAAGGATGTTATACCATCCGCCCTATTTAGGGTGGCCAATGTAGTGTCTTTTTCCCTGTCTTTCAACCAGGAAAAACATGGCGGTGAGGGACAGGACAAAAATGTCCACCACCACCTCAGAGGATATTTCCAGAGAGTAGGCATTTGTTTCTGAAAACAAAAAATATTAACAAAAGTTTGGTGGATGGGTTAAAAACTGACAGCAGCCGTCCACCAAACTTTCTGTATACTGAAAGAAACCATGTGTGATGGTGGGTCCTTTCAATGCACAGAGATGACCTTTTGTCAGTGTTATGATGTTGGGGGAGTTGAAGAAGTTAAAACAACTTCAAATAGTTTTCAAAACCCAAATTTCTTATTTAGTACTTCCTCACAGATTAGAACACTCCTACATCTCAACGTGCAGAGAGACACCCATGCACGCAGACCATTAGTAGTACAGGCACACATGCACGCGTGTACAACACACATATAGGCACCCATGTATGCAGGCAATAGACAGGCCCACATGCTCACACAGGCAACACTCATATAGGGATTGGCGGTGGCTGGATCGTGCCTGTCACCGAGGCTGGCCTCCAGGGGAAAAAAACACTTTGGAAAGCTTCAGAATGGCCCATGGGGCCCCCGCATCCACTGACGTCTGAACTGTGTAGTGACAAGACATGAGGCACGGGGTGCAGCCTGGTTCGAGCTATGTGTTGCCAAAGGAGTGGTGCAGACATTACAACATGGGCTAAACGGTAAGCGCACTCAGGCAGCCTCTAGTGGGCTGCATCAGCGGCACCTGCCTTCATCTCTCTCCCTCCGCTCCCTTACTATGACCTCACCAAGGAAGTCTACGGCGTGCCTCGACTGCTACACAGGCATCTGTCTGGTGCTTTGGGGGGACCTCTCCCTCGTGTGGAGGTGGGAAATGATCGCTTCTATCTGGATACGTGCTGCACCAACTGAGTCTTGGCTTCCACCTGGGGGCCGCTCCTCTCTCCACCGCTTGATGCAGCAATATTCCAGAGATCAGGCGGCAGTGCTGAGTCGAGGCCCACTGGACATGAACATTGTGGAGAAAGTAGTGCACAACATTAATGGACAACACCAAGTGGGGCAGGAGCACGCAGGAAGGTCTTTACGCCCCCTACTATTGTGCCTTATACAATCCTCCGTATGTGGGCTGACAGGATGATATTGTCACATTCCGCCCTTCTCTTACTGCCTTTGTCAGATGGAACTGGGATGTGACTTTTGGTCTTGCACGTTCTGGTCTGGCCAAGATAGAGGCGACTCTTTCCGGTAGCCACAGGTGTCCCTGACAAAGTAGATGCCAAAGCAGTCAGTGCCCTCCAGAAGTAGTCCCAGAAGAAAAACACAAAGAGAAAAAAACATCTTACACAAGAACTCCAAGAAGCTGGATAGAAAGAGCGTCAGGATACCAGGACTTCAAGGACTGGAACAACAGGAAACTGCAGGAGAAACAAGCAGGAAATACTCCACAGGAATGGCTAGCAGGAGCGAGGACGACCACCAACAGGAAGTGCTGCAATGTGAGGAAGAAAAGAACCCGGGCTCCGTATATACTGATGAACAGGAAGTGACAAACAGGAAAAAAGAAAAACGCCATCTTGGATTGGGACTGTACCATAGAGAAAACTGGAGGTGAATGGCATTATGGGAAGAAGAAATATGGCCCCCATGTCCAGAAGGAAAAGAAGAAAAAGAAAGCACGAACAAGGCACCAAGGACTCCAAAAGAAGGTAAGTGTATTACAGGGAGGCTTCGGGGGGAGGGCACCCGCGATTGAATGCCATGCCATGTGTTGACTGCGGCGAGGTCAAAAGGGGAATGCTGCAGCCGAGCAAGTGGCCTGCAGTGGATCCGGCAGCCTGAGAAGCAGACCGCAGACTTCACTGCAGGTCGGGAAGGTGACGCCAAGGATGATGTCAACCCCATTGGTGATGCATTTTAAATCTTGATTATTTAGCTTATGTATACATGCTCTGTTGACACATTGCACATTTCTTTTTAAGTCTAGACCACTTGATATATGCATTTATCTTTGTATATAGACATGTTCATTGAGTTATATGCTTATTCTCATATATTTGTATGACTTTTATTTGATACTTGGGAAGTGCCGTAAATAAATGTATTCTTTAGATTGAGTGCTGAATTCTTTTGGCATTGTGTCCTCTTAGTTTAAGTGAGAGCAATACATTTTGGCGTCACAAACAGGATACGAAGTAAAAGATTAAAGTGAAAAATGTTTGGCAAAAAGACAAAAGCAGTTCCCCAGATACCTAATGAAATCCCAGGGTGGGCGACAGCCCCGTACGGTGTGCTTGCATATGAGTGGGCTCACTGTGCTGGCTTGAGTGAAAACTGGAATGCGCGTATAACAAATGCAGAGCCAGCAAATGTATTAGCTTGTTTGCAGAAAGTGACAAATTGAGAAAGGAAGAGAATTAAGTACTTTAGGTTACAGAGGCTGGATCCTCTTATTTGCTTATCGTAAAATGCATGAGAAATGTGTTCACTTAGAACAGGAAAGTGAACATATGAAAAAACAGTTAGTGGAAGCCAAAAATACTTCTACAATGATATCATATCACCATAAATTGCTACAAGACAAGTTGGAAACTTACCAAACTGTGGCTGAGCGTGCCGCAGGGTGTGTGGAGCAGTATAAATACAAGAAGAGACTGGGAAGAGATCATAAAAGGAAGGTTCATTTATCTACTGCCAAAGCAGGATTAGACAAAAAACCTGAGGAATGGGATGGTAATATTTGGGATTCTTCAGAGTTTTCAGATTCTATGGAAAAGTGTTGTCAAAATAATGGTCAGGGTGCGCCAGAAGAGCAGAAAGTGGTCTGTGTACAGCCCATATACATATGAAAATTGCACGGAGGGGTCGGGATGGAATCCCTAGAGGATTACACTCAGCAAGAGATTAAATATATTATTCAGATTTTGCCAGGGACCTGAGGAACATTGCTCACATGGATGGTGCGATTGTTTGACAGAGGAGCCTCAGGAGTGATGTCAGATGTAGGAGGTGCATCAGAGTTCTGTATACTCAGTAGTGAGGCCCCTGTTCAGGAGCATTTTAGGGGTTATCAGGGCAACAATCAAATCAGCTTATTGCAGTTAGCAGTTACCGGGTGCAATCATAGGCATCCTACTGAGTCAGACTGGCCCCAAAATGATAAGCCCTGGTTCACATTGAGAGATGCAATGCAGAGAATCAAGGAACAGGGTATGAAAATCGCCATTTTTCTAGGTGATGCTCATCGTTTTTTAGATGGACCGCTGACAGTGTCAGTGCGTAACAAAATAATTAGTTTGGCTCCCCCAGCCTACAAACATGTGATAAGGACCCTAGTAATCAGTCAGACAGGTAACCCCTTGAAAGGTGTACTTGAGGCAGTCCGTGAGCAGGGAGAGTTGGGAGAATGGGTAAGGCCTGAAAGAGCCTCTCGGTCTGAGTGCCGTACAGATAACAACAGGGTATCTAGGAAAGATATGTTCATGGCATTGCTGAAGGATAGTGTCAAGAAAGAACAGATAGATGGAATAGATATCAAGAGTTTGTGGGAAATGTATCGAAAGCAAGGTATGGACAGAAAGGAGGGGAGCAGGAAGGTGAATAAGCAGGATAATGAGCAGACCTGTCTGGGTAAGTAGGAAGTTAAGGAGGAAGGCAGAGAGAGAGAGAAAAGCAGACCAACAAAGGTGAAGGAAGAGGAAGAACCGGAAATTGATTGGTTAATTAAGGAGAACAGGGGAGAAGAGAAGTCTCCTCACAGGTATGAAAGCATATAGCCTGATTTGACCTGAGCAAAACTCAAGAGGTTGAAATCGATTGGGAAATAGGCCTAGTTCCGGGTACAGGGATGGGCTCAGAAGGATAACAGACCCCATGTTGACTTTGAAATTTACTGGAAAAACACAAATGTCCAGAATGTCCTGGTCCTCATGGACACATGAGCGGACCCCTCTTTGATAATTGGAAATCCAAAAAAGTTTAAAGGACAGCATTACACCATTACAGGGTTAGGTGGAAAAGAAACCCCACTGTGCAAACCAATGTCCACGTGCAAATAGGAAGAATGCCAAAACGAGAATACACCGTCTTGATAGTGGCCCTCCTTGAATGTATTCTTGAAATTGATATTCTGAAGGGAATTACCCTATATTTGGAAGATGTGTGCTATCAATTTGGATCGAAGAGATACATCTCATCGGCAGCAGTGAGGGTGGGTAATTTGAAAATACCTCCGGTGAAGGTGCCCCCAGCCACCAAGTTCATTTGAAGCAGTATCGGATCCTGGGAGGGCATGAGGAGATAAGTAAGACCACATAGGATTTGGTAGAGGCAGGGGTGATGGCCCCGGTCATCACTGTGTGAAATAATCCTGGTTGGCCCATATGCAAGCCTAATGAGAGCTGGAGAATGACAGTTGATTACCGTGAATTGAATAAACATACACCCCCTTTGACTTCCGCCATCCCAGACACCATCACTTTGATACAGAGACAAAAAGGGACTTTGTGTGCAGCAATTGATATTGTTAATGCTTTTTTTTTTTTTTTTACTATACGATTGGCCTCTGAGAATCAAGAGCAATTTTCATTTTCATGGAATGGGAGTCAATTAAAACTTTTAAAACTTCCCAGGGCTATGTGCATAGTCCTGCCATCTGTCATCGGCTGGTGGCAGAACACCTGGATGAAGTACCTGTCAATCGAGGGGTGCAGCTTTCTCATTATATTGATGATGTGATGCCGCTTGGAGAAACAAAAGAACAGGTGCAGACTCAGTTGGACAGGATTGTGGAACACTGGCAAAGTAAGGGTTGGAAGATAAATCCCAAATAAGTGCAAGGACCCTCCCAAAATGTGAAGTTTCTAAGAATTCAGTGGAATCAGAGACACTGAGGTGCTGCCGCAGGTAAGACAAAAGATATTGGAATTTGCTACACCCTATAATAATAAGAAAACTCAGCGATTGGAGTGTTTGGTTTCTGGAGGCAGCATATCCCTCCCTTGAGTCAGATTTTGGCCCCTTTGTACAAAGTGATTAGAAAGAAACATGAGTTTGAATGGGGAGAGTAGCAGCAGTGTGTGTTTGAATTGGCAAAGGAGGCGATTCAACATGCTTTAGACTTGTACCAATACAGGAGGGAGAAATTGAGTCATATGTGACAGTTCAGGGGCAATATGCAAATTGGAGTATGTGGCAAAACAGAGAAGAAAGAGGGTGCTCCTAGGTTTCTGAGCCAAACACTTACCAGATGCTGGAGAGTGTTACACTCCCTTTGAAAGCAGTTACTGGTGTGTTATTGGGCTCTAGTGGATAGTGAGCAGATGACATTAGGGCACAATGTGATTCTGAGGCCCCAGATCCTGATAATGCAGTGGGTGATGAGTTCACCCAAAACTCATCAAATAGGGCATGCACAAGAAGCAAGTTTCATTAAGTGGAAATGATACATACAGGACAGTGCCCTAGTGGGACCAGTGGGAACCGCGGCCCTGCATGAACCGATGGAACAGGTCCCTGTGGAAGATGAGGAAGTGTTACAGGAGGTGCCAGAGGTAAGAAAGTCACCAGTGAAGTGGGGTGAGCCATTTGAGTTCTTGTCCCCTGAGGGCAGGAAGCATGAATGGTACTCCGATGGTTCAGGAAAGTATTTGGCGGCCAAGAGACATTGGAAGACAGTGTCATACAATCCAATAACCATGAAGTTGCTTTCTACTACTGGCAAATTGAAGAGTAGTTAATATGCAGAATTGTATGCTGTGTATCAAGTTTAAAATAAGAATTACCTGGGAAATGTCACATGTATACTGATTCTTGGTCTACTGCCAACGGCTATCTACTTGGCTCCCCACATGGCATGCGCATAACTGGCAATTACATTTGAAGGAGGTGTGGGGCAAAGAACTGTGGTAGGAAAACTGGGAAATGTCCTAGCAAAGTATTGTCACTGCATGTAGATGCCCACTCTCCCACTGACTCACTAGAACAGTGGTTTAATTCCCATGCACACAAAAAAGCCAAAATCTCGGAAGCAGAAGTGGCGACACAGGATTCTGACTTTGTGGGTATGGCTAAGTGGGCTTACCAAAAATGTGGACACCTGGGAGCAAAGGCCACTAACAGGTGGGCAGAGATTAGAAGGATGCACATGCCCCTAGAAGTGATTAAAAGTGTAATTATTGAATGTCCTATTTGTCAACACACACAACAGAGATTTCGCAGACTGTTAAGAGGTCAGTTGGAGAGAGAAAAGTTGCTGGGGCAGATATGGCAGATCGATTATATTGGGCCAATGCCCATTCGTCGTGGCTGCCAGTACGCCTGCACAGTGGTAAATACTTACTCTGGCTATTTTATAGCGTTTCCAGGTAGATGTGCTACTCAGTTCAATACAATTAAGACACTAGACTTGTTGATGTTGTTTATGGGGTTCCACTCCAAATCCAAAGTGATAACGGATCACATTGGAAAGGTAAATTGGTGCAAGACTATTGTTTGCAGCACAATACAGAGTGGATTTATCATGTTCCATATTACCCACAGGCTGCAGGATTGATTGAGAGAACGAATGGATTGTTGAAGTCTCAGTGGAGAAAATTGTCAGAAGGATCGCTGAAAAATTGGAGAGGTCATTTGAATGAAGTGTTACAAATACTGAACAATAGACCTTTGACAAATGCAGAAACTCCTTTAATGTGAATGCTGACCCCAGCCTTACAGATACAACCTCATGTAGCAACTAATACTATTACATATTGGGAGACAAAGGCAGGAGCATTAGCACCAGAGGCTGCAGGTCTTGATTTGCATGCTTTGAACATGTACAGACTCAAACCAAGAGATGTGGTGCTCATTGAGACAGGAGTCTGTATACAAATTCCCTCAGATCATTTTGGATTGATTTCTCCTTGATCTGGGGTGGCACTCAAGGGTATTCAGGTCTTGGGGATAGTGATCGATGCAGACCACTAAGGCGAAATCAAGGTAATTTTATTGAACAGTGGAGATGCTGATTTGATAATACAGACTGGAGACAGAATTGCTCAAATCATATTCATTCCAGTGTATGGAGGAATAGTCAAAAAGGGGACTGCCACAGTCCTTCTCCCACTGTTAAGAATCCCAATGCTAAGGTGTATGTAGAATCCCCAAATCGTCCCCCTGAACCAGCAGAAATCATAGCAAAAGGAAAAGACAATATTCTGTTAGTCATGAAACCAGGACAGGAAAAGTGGGAACATGTACCAGCTGATAAACGTTACTTGCCAGAATAATCATACTTGTCTCTTTTACAAATCATACTATGAGGTGTCTCTGTTCTGGTTGTACTTCATAGAGTGCATTTGGGCGTGTCCGAGTGAGGGTGAGAGGAACGGAAAGCCCCCAACTCCGAAGGATCCACCAACATTGCCGATCGACACCTCTGCTTCACCAGTCAGAAAATATATGGATACACCTGGCACAGACTGTGCTTAACAGGTCGGAATTATGCATGACAAATATGAAAATCACCACCTATGACATTCCCACCTACCTAGTTGCCTTTCCAACTCCTGCTAGTGTTTTACTACAAATATTCAACGCTACCAATAAGGATGGTGCGGTGGAGGAAAGTGACATACAAAATTATTTTTCACCCTATGAATACTGTCAGTTTTGCTAAGAAACAACTGATGATAAGTGGAACAATTTGACCCAAATAATTGCCTACAATGTCACCGCCTGTGATTGTCACGGTCTGCACATCGCTTCTCACCTTTGACTGGAGGACTTGAAAAAACACCTGGTCTTCTGCTGGTTCTGGACTGACCTAGATAATGGCGACCTTTTCTAGTAGCCAGGATGCTGCTTGACAGGAAACGCTGAAGCAGACTGTACCCTCCAGAAGGAGTCCCAGAGGGAAAAAAACCAAAATGTGGGGAAAACCTCAGACAGGAACTCCTGAAAAAGAGGAAAAAACAATAATGATCAAAAAAGAAAAAAATTGGAAATCTCAATCAAGAGCAACAGGAACTGGGGAAAAAACAGGAAGAAACAGGAGCAAGGAACCACCACCAAGCGGAAGTGTTTGCAATGCAAAGAAGACCAGGACCGAAGGACTTATATACCTGGAGACAGGAAGTGACAAAACAGGAAGAAAAAGCAACACCATTTTAGATTGGGAAAGGCCTAATAGAAAAGAATAGGAAAAAAGTAGCAGTATAAAAGAAAAAGGCATGCTGGGAAAAAGAACACCAGGAAGACAACATGGATACCAGAATAAGGAAAAAGCAAAGTGGAAAGAGAAGAAGAAAAGAAGAGGATTCCCCCCCCCCACCAAGGTAAGGAAGGAAAAGATCAGGGCAGAAGGCTAGAATAGCGGCGCGACTGGGAGCACGAAATGTGCTTTCTGGGCTGCGGCGCCAGAAAAGAAATCCCAAAACACAGGCCGCAGTGATGGCGGCGCTCCAATACTCGGAGAGGCGGCCTGACCACGGGGTGAAAAAGGGACGCCGCGCTAAAGCGCGGCATCACAGTAGGCCCCCTACCCGAGGCCCCAGGTTTGTCAGGAAAGCAAGAATAAAAAAGATGAACCAAAAGGGGTGCATAGACTGAAGAAGCATCCTCCCAAGAGCAGTCACTGAGAGGATAACCCTTCCAGTGGATCAAAAACTGCAGTTTATTCCGAAAAAACTGTGAATCACAGATCTCGTGCACCTCATATTCAGGATGGCCATCCACAGAGAGGGGAGGAAGGCATTGAAAACGTCAGTGGTACAGATCAGGAATAAAAGGTTTTAACTGTGAGACATGAAAAACTGGATGAACCCTCCAAGTGAGATTCAGCCGTAGCCGAACAGCCACAGGATTCAACAACTGCAGTATCCGAAAAGGGCCATAAAAACAAGGTTTGAACTTATTTTGGGAGAAACCAGATGGTAGAAATTTAGATGAAAGCCATACTTTGTCTCCTGGTTGATACAAAGGTGCCACCTGACGTTGACGATCCGCCTTTATTTTTCATAGCCTTTTTGGAAGCCAATAGAGAGGTATGGATCAGGCCCTGGATATGGCGGATTGGTTGTGCAAATGAGGTAACTGCAGGAACAGACGGAGATTGACGAGGAATGGTGGAAAAAGCCTTAGGATGGAAACCATGGGTGCAATAAAAAGGTGTTGCTCCAGTTGCGCTATGCACCGTATTACTGTAGCAAAATTCAGTGAGAGAAAGAACGTCTGACCAGTTACTTCGAGAGGCATTACAGAAACAGTGTAAATATTGTTGAAGTTCTTGATTCAAATGTTCAGTTTGACCGTTGGTTTGTGGATGAAATCCTGATGAAAGTGATACATCAATGTTCAATAAGGCACAAAAAGCCCTCCAAAAACGTGACACGTATTGTGGTCCTCGATTAGAAATAACCTCTTGTGGAAGGCCATGGAGGTGAAAAATATCTTACATGAACATACAACTCATTTCAGGGGCTGTAGGCAATTTCTTTAAGGCTGTGAAATGCACCATTTTGGTAAAGGAATCCACAGTCACCATGATGACATGATGACCTGATGAGGACGGTAGAGAACATATGAAATCTGTGGAGAGGGTACACCATGGTGCTGAAGGAACAGGTAAGGGCATCAATAATCCTGCTGGTTTAATTTGGGGTATTTTAGTTTGAGCGCGTACAGGACATGCTGATACATAAGTTTCTCAACATCGGTCTTAAGAGTAGGCCACCAAAAAGAACGTAAAAGCAGCTCCTGGGTCTTTTTAACTCCTCGATGCCCAGCTACAGGAGAATCATGATACATCTGTAATGCCTCGGTTTGTACCTTCTTAGTAGGTAGGAAAAGAGCGTCTTCATAATAGAAGTAATTTTGATCCTTTTGTAGTTCAGGAGTCAATTTATTCCACTCTTTAAGTGGAAGAAACTGGTACTCAGATTTAACACCATCAAGAAAGGACTGAGTGACCCGATGATTCAACTGGATTTGATGATGCTTGGAGAGGAGGTATTGGTGCTTTCAGGATACCGATGGGATAATGCATCAGCCACTAAGTTCTGGGATCCGGGTATGTAGGTTATCACAAAATCATATTGATTGAAAAAGAAAGCCCATCTTGCTTGATAACTGTTACAGCATTGGAAACTTCTGAGACATTGTAAATTACAATGGTCAGTTCTTGCTTCAAGAGGTTCTCTAGTACCCATTGTCTCCATTCTTTACAGGCTACCTTGAATAGCACAGTCATATATACGATGAGGAGGTAAGACGGGTTTGCTAGGCTTCTGGAAAACATCAGAGTATTCCTGATAACAACTAGGTACTTCCTGTATCGTATTAATAGAGTTGTCATTATTTGTGCAACGCAAAGAAGCCCAGGACTGAAGGACTTAAATACCTGGAGACAGGAAGTGACAAAACAGGAAGAAAAAGTGACACAATTTTAGATTGGGAAAGGCCTAATAGAAAAGAATAGGAAAACAGTAGCAGTATAAAAGAAAAAAGCATGCTGGGAAAAAGAACATCAGGAAGACAACATGGATACCAGAATAAGGAAAAAGCGAAGTGGAAAGAGAAGAAGAAAAGAAGAGAAAAAAGACGAGGATTCCCCCGCCCAGGTGAGGAAGGAAAATATCAGGACAGTAGGCTAGAATAGCGACACGACCAGGAGCACGAAATGTGCTTTCTTGGCCACGCCGCCAGAAAAGAAATACAAAAACGCGGGCCGCAGTGATGCCGGAGCGGTGGCCCAACCACGGTGTGAAAAAGGGACGCCACGCTAAAGTGCGGCATCACAGTGATGTGTGTTATAATTTAACTTGTGATACCAACAACATCGGCAAATGCGCCCAGATGTGACTCGAAGAGACTCAAACAACCTCATGGGAACAACACAGTTTGGGTCAACACAGAAAAGACAGAGGTGGTCATTCTGACCCCGGCGGTAAAATGCACTTACCGCCGGTCAGAAGACCGCCATAACACCGCCGCGGCTGCGGAAACCCGCCACGGTCATTCTGACCCGCAGAAGGCAAACCTCCGAAAATCCGACAGCCACAACCGACCGCCAGACCAGCGGTCGGCGGAAAGGTGGAGGTGACTAAACCTCCACCGCCACGGCAACAGAAATACGCCCATGCCATTACGACCCACGAATCCACGCGGCGGTCATTCAAACGCGGTATTCCATTGGCGGGACACACCGCCGCGCTCAGAATACACACAAACAAACAAAACTCAGCCACATTGGACGATTTGAATCCCACACACCTGATACACATACACACACCACTCCCACACACACAATACAATATAAAACACCCACCCACATCACCCACAAACCCCTACGCAAAAAAATTCTGAAAGAAGGCCAGAGCGAGACACCAGCATCCACAAACTAACAGCCACAGCCACTCAACACCATCACCCACACACTATCCACACACAAAACAACACACACCACCACACTCAACTCACTTAAATACACATACTCCACCCCACACATCATACACACCACCCCATGGCACCCCAAAGACAACCCCGCTTCACAGACGAAGAACTCAGGGTCATGGTGGAGGAAATCGTTCGGGTAGAGCCCCAGCTGTTCGGCACACAGATACAATACACCAGCATTGCCCGGAGGACGGAGCTATGGCAGAGGATTGTCGACAGGGTCAACGCAGTGGGACAGCACCCCAGAAATCGGGAAGACATCAGGAAGCGATGGAACGACCTACGGGGGAAGGTGCGTTCCATGGTATCCAGGCACAACATCGCCGTGCAGAAGACTGGCGGAGGACCCCCACCTCAACCCCCACAATTCACATCATGGGAGGAGGAAGTCTTGAACATCCTGCATCCTGACGGCCTCGCAGGAGTCGGCGGAGGAATGGATACTGGTAAGTTGAAGCTTCAATACTGCTTCCCCCCCACCTGCATGCCAAATCATACCCCAACCCTCACCCCCATCCTCGAACCCCACCCTCACCCCCACCACCATCCTCACCCCCACCCTCACCCCCACCACCCTCACCCCCACCACCATCCTCAC
Organism: Pleurodeles waltl; assembly: GCF_031143425.1. Lineage (NCBI taxonomy): Eukaryota > Metazoa > Chordata > Amphibia > Caudata > Salamandridae > Pleurodeles > Pleurodeles waltl. The sequence goes on along the minus strand of NC_090444.1, from coordinate 216,880,343 downwards.
CCCCACCCCCAGCACACCTATTCCCCGCCAATGTCTCACCATCACAACCCACACATCCCAAAACCTAGGCCTGCATGCGTCCACTAAGCATGGACACCCATCACCAAAGCATGCCCAATGCATATACACATCCCCCCCACAAGCCACCCTCACCAAAGCCCCCACACACGAATGCCAGCACTTGGGGACACGAGAACCCATAGATACACCCATATGCCACACATTGAAACTATAACCATACCTCTATACCCCTGCAGGACCCGACCGTCAACACACCGCGGCGGAGGGGCAAGAATTCTCCACACCCCCCACCCAAGAGGCCGTCAGCGATGACAGCAGCTCTGTCGACCTGGACAGCCCGGACCATCGGGGACCTCTGGACAGTCGGTTCCCCTCACACAGGCCCAGGCCACTACAGACCCAAACCCCTCTGGGAACACCAGCACAGCTCCCACCCAGCGGGCCCATGCCTCTGTCTCCAGGGCGCGTCAATCTGCGGTGTGTCTACCACTACAGGGCACCCAGGATAACCCACCACCCCAACAACAACAGGGACCTGGGGGCAGTGGTAGTGGGCACACCGGCCAGGGGGCAGAGGCCCAGGGAAACAGGGCAACTCGGAGGGCAGCTGTGCGACAGGGGGGGGAGGAGAGGCCCAGGGAACCCACTCTCCACGAGGTCCTCACCACCATCATGGGAGCATACAACCGCTCCCAGGAGACGATGGCGACGGTACTGGCCCGGTTCCAGGAGATCCAGGTACTGCAGGAGGAACACTATCGGGGGTACAGGGAGGACATCAGAGCCATCAACACCACCCTGGTTACCATGGTAGGGCTGCTGCAGGACCTCGTCAACACCAGGGCGGACACTCAACAACACCCAAGGGCCCCTGCCACTAGCCTGGACCAAGAACAGCCAACCACCTCCGCCGGCGCTAGTGGACAGGAGGCCCCCGCACAGCAGCAGCCCACCAGACCCCCACCTCCTGCAGGAGAAGAACCACCCCGCAAGAGGGCCCTGAGATCTCGCAAGAAGACAGAGTAGGATGTCAAGACCCCCGCCAGCAATGGATACCACCTGATGTCATCCCACTGTCCCACATTGTCACCCTGTCCATCCTTGAACTGCCCATGCTCCATCTCTCCACAGGCCTCTGGACAATGCACCTGTGTGACTGTTACTCTGGACTCTGCCATGGACATTCCTTCACCATAGCCCCCACCCACTTGAAACCACCCATCCCATTTTGAGCACTTAAATAAACACCTATTTTGCACCAAAATATCTGGAGTCTGGCTGTGATTTCAATATATTGTAATTGACATGACAGTGCAAATATGTCCTTGTACATGGTGAAGTCAACAAACAGCTGCCACAAAGCTGTAGTCCATGGGGAAACGAAGCACAGGACTCGTAGTGGGGACCCCAGATCTGAAATAGGGAGGGAAAAGCCAAAACTCAGTCATCATACACTGGGGCAAATAGACAGGCAGCAGAGATGCAGGAGAGTAGTTAACATTTACTAAATTATCTTTGAAATGTTACCTGTGTCCTATTGGAAGTACTGTTCAATGATTCTGTCCCTGTTGTCTGTTTCAGCCCCGTCGTCTTCCTCCTCGTCACTCTCCTCAGGTTCCACCGCTGCCACATCACCACCGTCTCGACCATCCTCCTGCAGGAAAGGCACCTGGCGGCGCAAAGCCAGGTTGTGAAGCATGCAGCAGGCCACGATGATGTGACACACCTTCTTAGGTGAGTACATTAGGGATCCACCTGTCATATGCAGGCACCTAAACCTGGCCTTTAGGAGGCCAAAGGTGCGTTCGATCACCCTCCTAGTACGCCCATGGGCCTCATTGTACCGTTCCTCTGCCCTGGTCCGGGGATTCCTTACTGGGGTCAGTAGCCACGACAGGTTGGGGTACCCAGAGTCCCCCACTAGCCATACACGGTGTCTCTGTAGCAGTTCCATCACGTAAGGGATGCTGCTATTCCTGAGGATGTAGGCGTCATGCACTGACCCTGGGAATTTGGCATTTACATGCGAGATGTACTGGTCAGCCAAACACACCACCTGGATGTTCATTGAATGGTAATTTTTTCTGTTCCTGTACACCTGCTCCCTGTCTCTTGGGGGAACCAAAGCCACATGGGTCCCATCAATGGCACCAATTACGTTGGGAATATGTCCAAGGGCGTAGAAATCACCCTTCACTGTAGCCAATTCGCCCACCTCAGGGAAAATGATGTAGCTCCTCACGGATTTCATCAGGGCAGACAACACTCTGGATAACACCTTCGAAAACATGGGCTGAGACATCCCAGAAGCAATTCCCACTGTTGTCTGAAATGACCCACTTGCCAAGAAATGGAGTACTGACATGACCTGCACCAGAGGGGGAATCCCTGTGGGTTGGCGGATGGGGGACATCAGGTCGGGCTCCAGCTGGGCACACAGTTCATGGATAGTGGCACGGTTAAGACGGTAGGTCAGGATAATGTGGCGTTCTTCCATTGTCGACAGGTCCACCAGCGGTCGGTACACGGGAGGATTCATCCGTCTCCTCGCCCAACCCAGCGGACGGTGCCTAGGAAGGACAACATGGAGCACACAGTCAAGCAACCCACAGGTACGTACTCACAGCTAGCACAGTAAACGATTCTCTATGCAGTGAATGGCGTGTCTGAGTGGCTATGCAAGACCTAGGCCTGTGTGACGCAGTTGAAATTGAGCCATGTGGGCCCTGGAAATGGCGGCTGCCTGACCTGTGAAGTGTGACAATGGGATGTGAGGTCAATGCGCTGGCGTGGCACACCGCGGCGGGCGGCGGGCGAAGACCGCGGCGCGAAGCCGCATTGGTTAACATTGAAGCCTATGGGTTTCAGGAGCCAATGGCGAAGGGCGCCGGCGGTGGCGGGACGCACCGCCGCGGTACGCACCGCCGCGGACGTGACCGCCATTTTCTATCTACTTATCCACTTGCGACTTGAACTTTCACAGGAGAGGACCTATACTGCAAGTGTTGCTGTGACCTCGGTCTGGAAGGGACAATGGCTGCTACGCCTGGGGAAAGGGCCCCTGCCTTCACTGGAGAGGAGTTGGAGAAACTTGTGGATGGGGTCCTCCCCCAGTATGCGCTACTCTACGGTCCTCCAGACCAACAAGTGAGTTTAATTCAATCTGGATTTGGGGCCACTGGTTGGCTTGGGGGCCTGGCGGGGGGCCTGGCGGGGATGGGGGGCATGTTGGGCCTGGCGGGGGGCCTGGCGGGGATGGGGGGCATGTTGGGCCTGGCGGGGGGCATGGCGGGGGGCCTGGCGGGGATGGGGGGCATGTTGGGCATGGCGGGGGGCCTGGCGGGGATGGGGGGCATGGTGGGCCTGGCGGGGGGCCTGGCGGGGATGGGGGGCATGTTGGGTCTGGCAGGGGGCATGGCGGGGGGCCTGGCGGGGATGGGGGGCATGTTGGGCATGGCGGGGGGCCTGGCGGGGATGGGGGGCATGTTGGGCCTGGCGGGGGGCATGGCGGGGGGTCTGGCGGGGATGGGGGGCATGTTGGGCATGGCGGGGGGCCTGGCGGGGATGGGGGGCATGGTGGGCCTGGCGGGGGGCCTGGCGGGGATGGGGGGCATGTTGGGTCTGGCGGGGGGCATGGCGGGGGGCCTGGCGGGGATGGGGGGCATGTTGGGCATGGCGGGGGGCATGGCGGGGGGCCTGGCGGGGATGGGGGGCATGTTGGGCCTGGCGGGGGGCATGGCGGGGATGGGGGGCATGTTGGGCCTGGCGGGGGGCCTGGCGGGGATGGGGGGCATGTTGGGCCACTGGCAAGGAAAATGCTGACAAACTTGAACGTGGTATTTTTCCCTCCCTGTACGTGTCACATAGGTCCGCGCCCATGAGAAGATCGGGATTTGGCGTGCCATCGCCAAGGAAGTCCGGACCCTGGGGGTCCACCATCGACGTGGCACCCACTGCCGCAAGAGGTGGGAGGACATCCGCCGCTGGACCAAGAAGACCGCTGAGTCTCTGCTGGGGATGGCCTCCCAACGTAGGCGGGGTGCCTGCCGTCAACTGAGCCCCCTGATGTTCCGGATCCTGGCGGTGGCCTACCCTGATTTGGATGGGCGCGTGAGGGCAGCACAGCAGACACAAGGGGGTGAGTCCAAGCATTATCTACTCTGTTGTCGCGCAGTGGAGGTGTCTGGGTGGGGGAGGAGGGCTGTGGGTCCCCCTAGGCCAGGGCGATATCTGTAGGCTGGGCACCCCCGTAAGCCCCTGTGTCCCCAGCCCCCACCCTCAGTAGTTTGTCAGTACAGCCATCCCTGGGCCGTGTCATCCATGGGTGCAGTTGTCAACTCTAGGCGTGTAGGGCATGTTCCACGGAATGCGTAGCGGACCCCAAGTGCGCAACTTAGTGCAGGGGGCATCTGTGTCTGTCATGTCCGCTAACTGTACCGGAGATCCATGTAATCAATATCCCTTTATTTCTCTCTCCCCCCCCCTTTTTGTTTGTCTTTCTGTGCTTGTGTGCATCAGCATCATCAGGCGGAGGAGAAGTGGCATCGGGGCAGGAGGGAGCTGCATCTCACATGGCCCAGGAGGGCCATGCCACAGAGTCAGACTGGACCAGTGAGACGGAGGGCGAGGGGAGCTCCACGACGGGGACGACTGGACCCTGCAGCGACACGGACACGTCCTCGGAAGGGGGCTCCCTTGCGGGGGTGGCACCATCCGTGCCCCCGCCATTACAGGTACAGCCGCCACCCAGCGCACCATCTCCGCCCTCCCAGCAGCCCCTCAGCGTTCGCCCCGTGCCCGCTCTGCCAGGAAGCCGGGCATCTCCTTCGCCCCAGGCACCTCAGGCCCTGCCCCTGTTACCCCCGCTGCCCTCAGTGAGGAGGTCATTGACCTCCTCCGAACGCTCATTGTTGGGCAGACTACCCTTTTGAATGCCATCCAGGGGGTGGAGAGGGAGGTTCATCGCAGCAATGCGTACCTGGAGGGCATTCATTCGGGTCAGGCTGCCCATCAGCGATCGTTCCAGGCTCTGGCCTCAGCACTGACGGCAGCCATTGTCCCTGTCTCCTGCCTGCCTCTACTAACTCCCTCCTCCCAGTTTCCTGTTCCTCTGCCTGTCCCACCCACACCATCAGACCAGCCTGCACACACCTCAACACCCAAGAGAAGCTCATCCAAACATAAGCACCACAGATCACGCAGACATTCACACACGCAACATTCCGATGCAGACATGCCAACAGTCACTACCACCTCTGTGACCCCCACCTCCTCGTCTCCCTCCTCCCTCTCTGTGACGTCTACACTCACACCTCCATTCACCTCACCATCAGCCAGTGTTTCCATCACCAGCACACCCTCCACTCCAGTCCGCACACGTGCAGTCACCACCCCCACTGCCATTTACACGTCCCCTGTGTCCTCTCCCACTGTGTCTGTCACCCCCTCTTCCACACCACACAAACGCAGCCACCCACCCACCCAACAGCCACCCACCTCACGACAGCCTATCCCTCCTGCACCTGCACCCAAAGACAGCAAACGTGACTCACCTACAACCACATCCTCTCCCTCCACTCCCAATCCCACTGTACCTACCACTCTCCATTGTCCCAAGAAGCTCTTCCTCGCCACTACTAACTTCTTTCCTGACCCTGAGCCCCCCCCTCCTTCTCGTCGGGGTAAGAAGAGCACCTCAGCCACCACCAGCCCTGCAGCCCCCTTGACAAGGGTGCAGGGGTATTGGAGCCCGCCAGCCCGCATGTCTGGATCTTCGCCCAGCAGCAAGGGGACAGCCAGCCCACCCCCTGGGAAGAGGAGCAGAAGGCGGAAGGGGCGCCGCAGGAGCCCGCCTTCTACATCCCCCCCGGACACCACCCAGAGACAGTCACCAGCCACAGCTCCAAAGGGAGGAAAGGGCCACAGGCCCACGACTAAGGAGGGCAAGGGCAGCAAGTCGGAGAGGTCAGGCAGCAGGCCTGCTGCCCAGGAGGAGCCCACAACCCCCATAGCCGCTGCCCCGGGAGGAACCGGCACAGCTGCCCCGGGAGAGCCCACCACCCCCATAGCCGCTGCCCAGGGAGGACCCAGCCCAGCTGGCCAGGAGGGCCCCACCACCCACAGCCCAGGTGGGCATTGAAGGAGCACCATCCCCGCTGCCCAGGAGGGCACCACCAGGCAATGAGCAGTTGGCCATAGACCGGCCGCCGTCTCCAGAACCGCTGAACTGGGCCCCGCCGTCTCAAGAACCGCTGAACTGGGCCACGCCGTCTCAAGAACCGCTCCGCTGGGCCCCGCCGTCTCAAGAACCGCTCCGCTGGGCCCCGCCGTCTCAAGAACCGCTGAACTGGGCCCTTCAAGGCAAGAACCGCTGAACTGGGCCCCGCCGTCTCAAGAACCGCTGAACTGGGCCCCGCCGTCTCAAGAACCGCTGAACTGGGCCCCGCCGTCTCAAGAACCGCTCCGCTGGGCCCCGCCGTCTCAAGAACCGCTGAACTGGGCCCTTCAAGGCAAGAACCGCTGAACTGGGCCCCGCCGTCTCAAGAACCGCTCCGCTGGGCCCCGCCGTCTCAAGAACCGCTCCGCTGGGCCCCGCCGTCTCAAGAACCGCTGAACTGGGCCCTTCAAGGCAAGGAGCGCCGAACTGGGCCCCGCCGTCTCAAGAACCGCTCCGCTGGGCCCCGCCGTCTCAAGACATGCTGAACTGGGCCCCGCCGTCTCAAGAACCGCTCCGCTGGGCCCCGCCGTCTCAAGAACCGCTGAACTGGGCCCTTCAAGGCAAGGAGCGCTGAACTGGGCCCTTCAAGGCAAGAACCGCTGGCCCTTTGGCAGACGTGGCAGGGCAGGATCTATCTCGGGCAGGGCTGCAGGATGTCCTCTGGCCAACTTGCCTCCTCCAGTGGCAGTGGGGTCTGTTATGGACTGTATGGACTGTGGCTTTGCTCTCCCCAGGATGGCCCAGTGGGCAGGCCACCCACTGTATGGACTGTTTGGACTGTGGGTTTGCTCTCCCCAGGATGGCCCAGTGGGCAGGCCACCCACTGTATGGACTGTTTGGACTGTGGCTTTGCTCTCCCCAGGATGGCCCAGTGGGCAGGCCACCCACTGTATGGACTGTTTGGACTGTGGCTTTGCTCTCCCCAGGATGGCCCAGTGGGCAGGCCACCCACTGTATGGACTGTATGGACTGTGGCTTTGCTCTCCCCAGGATGGGCCAGTGGGCAGGCCACCCACTGTATGGACTGTATGGACTGTGGCTTAGCACTCCCCAGGATGGCCCAGTGGTCATGGAGTCCCCTCGTGGATCTGGCGTCGTGTACTCAAGTGGCTGAGGTGCCCCCCCTTCCCTTCCCCCTGAGGTGCCTGTCCTATTTTCTTTCTGATGCCCCTGCAGTGTTCTCTCCGTGGAGTTCTTGTCGTGGGACTGGGCCTTGCCCCTTTGCACAGGACCCCTGTGATCCACGGACAGTGGTTGGACTACATTTAGTAGCTGTATATATTTTGTACATAGTTTATTTATTTATTGGGATTACTGGTGTCCATATTTCAATATATCTGCCCGTTTATGATCTCTTCTTTTGGTCTTTGCATTATTTCGGAGGGGGGTGGTTTGTGGGTTGTGACAGTGATCTGTGGGAATGCATTGATGTGTGTGTTGTAGTGGGTGTGGGTGGATGGGTGTGTGCCGGTAATCTTTTCCCTCCCCTGTGTCGTAGGTGCAGTACTCACCGATGTCTTCCGCGCCGCCGGGCGTGCTCCTGGTATATGAGCAGGTATAGGAGTGCGGGGATGACCTGCAACTCTGGTTCCATACTGCCGGAATCTCGCGTGGAGTGCGTAGAGGTGAGCGTTTTCCCGTTCGTAGTCTGTTTCCGCCGTGTTCTTATCGGCGGTGCTCCCGCCCCGGAAAAGGTGGCGGATTGGTGGGTCGTAATAGGGTGGGCGGTACATTGTCTGCCGCCTGGCTGTTGGCGGGAACCGCCGCGCTGTTTGTTTGTACCGCCGTGGCGGGCGGAGTGTTAAGTTGGCGGGCTGTGTTGGCGGTTCCCGCCAGGGTCAGAATTGCATATTTTAGACCGCCGGCCTGTTGGCGGCTTGGCCGCCGCTTTATCACCGACCGCCAGGGTCAGAATGAGGGCCAGAGTGTGTAGAAATGTAAATAATAGTATGTTCTGCAAGAATATAGGCCCTCATTATGACATTGGCGGTAAAACCCGCTTGCCGCCCCGGTGACGGCCGCCAACATACTGCCGCGGTGGCGGATATCCATTCGCCATATTATGACACACACACACCAAACTGACAGAATACAGCCACATTCACAAATCGGTCAGCCCAAAGGTAAGTGTTAAACTGTCGGTACCAACACCCATACCGTTATGCCAACAAAACAACGCCCACCACGTCATGACCCACGAATCACCACGGCGGACATTCAACAGTGGTAAACCGTTGGCAGTACACACCGCTGCGCTCAGAATGGACACCCAAATACTAGACTACACAACATTGGCCAATTAAAAAACACATACACACACCACACCCACCCACTCACACCACTATAAAACACACACCCACATTACCCACAACCCCTTACGAATACAAATCATTGCCGCCAGACAGACATCAAGACCACTACAACAACTACACACACACACCCATACCTCCCTCACGCACTCTACTACGTACACCCAATCACACTACCCAACACCCACACACTTACACACACCGCACAACACCCATGGCTCCACAAAGACACCCCCGTTTCACAGATGAGGAGTTGCGGGTCATGTGGAAGAAATAGTCAGGGTAGAGCCACAGCTTTTTGGAGCACAGGTCGAGCAGATATCCATTACAAGGAAGATGGAGCTATGGTAGAGAATCGTGGACAGGGTGAACGCCGTGGGACAGCATCCAAGAACAAGGGATGACATCAGGAAGAGGTGGAACGGCCTACGGGGAAGGTACATTCCGTGGCAGCATGGCACCAGCTCATCATCCAGAGGACTGGCGGTGGACCCCCACCTCCTCCACCACAGCATGGGAGGAGCAAGTCTTGGCAATACTGCATCCAGAGGGACTCATTGGAGTAGCCGGAGGACTGGACACTGGTAAGTCAACATTTACCACTTATCACCCCCCATACCTGCATACCATCTCACACCCTCACCCTCACTCCCATCACTCCACTCCATCCCACACACTTCACCAATGCAGATGACTAACCCCAATGGACAGCCCTCCCAGCCCTGCATGGACACCCATCACCAAAGTATGCACAGCATAGCGGTACTAACAATCCTGCAATACATCACCATACACATTCAAAGGTGGCTGGGAAACAGCAACGATAGAGGGGAAGATAGGGATGTACAATATGTCACAGGCATGAAGCATTATACATCACTTACATCCCCACAGGTGCCCCAGCCAATCTCAGCGGAGAGGAGGTGCCACGACTATCCAGTCCCCCAACAGAAGATGCCTCCAGTGATGACAGTAACTCTGGACTTCAGGATCTGGATCAACAACCTGACCCACCAGGGACCACTGGTCAGTCGGTCACCCCAGCCCACTACAGAGCCTCCCCCATCATTACCCAATACCACAGCACCCACCCAGCGTACCCACACCTCTGCCCTCAGGACACGTCAATCAGCAGTGTGCCCACCTGTACAGGGACCCCAGTCCACACCAGGGACCTGGGGTCAGTGCCAGTAGGCACACCGTTCAGGGGACAGGGGCACAGGGCAACAGGGACACTGGGAGGACCGCTGTGCCCCAGGAGGAAGACAGGCCCAGAGAACCGACTCCACGAGGCACTCACTAATGTCCTAGGGTCTTACCAACAATCCCAGGACATGATGGGCCAGATCCTGAACCACATGCAGGAGAACAAGGGGCTGCAGGAGGAACATCATCAGGAGATGAGGGAGGACTTGCAGGCCCTCAACACCACCATGATCTCCATAGCAGGTGTGCTGGCAGACATGGCCAACATCATGAGGGAATTGACTGCACAGCAGTGGGCCCCTACCACTAGCCAGTCTATTGACCAGGCCACCACATCTGCTGCAGCTAGTGGACAGGAGGGCCCACCACAGGACCCACAGGCCACCAGCACCCCTCCCCCTGCAGAAGGTGAACCACCCTGCAAACATTCCCTGCAACCCAGACAGAAGCCAGAGACACTTGCCAAGACCAAGACCACTGCCAGGAAATGAGTCTCTCCTGATTGTCCCCCTTGTGTCCCACCCTGTCACCTTGTCCACTTTGAACTGCCTTTGCTCCCCTTCCTATGGCCAGTTGGACACTGAACCTGTGCTACAGACTGGAACAATACCCTGGACGTTCCTCCACCATCACCCCATTCCATTGCACTTTTCAATCACTTATTTGCACTACAATAAACACCCTTGAACACAGTTTGAGTGACATTGTTTTATGTGTTGAAAATGTGCACTTGTGGGAATAGTCACATCTAGTGCAAATGATCTGAACAGTGTGTTAGCATCACATCAGGACATTGTTGTCATATCACCAACATCTGGAAAATGAGAAGCCATAGGTGACAGTAAGTTGAGATGCAAAGGAAGCGAATGCCATCATGCATCAATAGTCAGAATAATGGTCAGTTCCACTGTCTCCTATGTGTGTAATTGGAAGAATCGAAATATAACTGATGTTCTGTTGTCCTCATCCTCATCCTCTGCCTCCTCATCCTCACTGTCCTCAGGATCCACTGCTGCACAGGGACATCTCCAGTGTCCTCCTCCTGCAGAAAAGGCACATGTCGTCTGAGGGCCAGGTTATGCAACATGCAGCATGTGACTACTATCTGGCAGACTTTTCCGGGTAAGTAGCACAGGGATCCACCTGTCAGATGGAGGCACATGAACCTGGCCTTCAGGAGCCCAAAGGTCCTCTCGATTATTCTTCTGGTTCGCCCATGTGCCTCATTATAACGGTCCTCAGCCCCTGTCCTGGCATTCCTCATAGGGGTCAGGAACCACAATAGGTTTGGATAGCCAGAGTCACCTTCAAATATTGAGGGACAACATTTAGCCTTACACAATGCTATGGGGAAAACACCTGAAGGCATACACTGACATACAGTGGGTGGGTACTCTGGCTCACCTATTAGCCACACCCTGTGCCTCTGTAGTTGGGCCATCATATTTGGGATGCTGCTATTCCTCAGGACAAAGGCGTCATGCACCGACCCAGGATACTTGGCAGTGACTTGGGAGATGTACTGGTCCGCCAGGCACACCATTTGCACATTCAGTGAGTGGAGACTCTTACGATTCCTGAACACTTGTTCATTCTGGTGAGGGGGACAAATGCTATATGTGTACCATCAGTAGCCCCAATAATATTGGAGATATGCCCCATTGCATAGAATCCTGCTTCACAGTGGCCAAATCTTCCATCTGGGGGAAGCAATGTAGCTGTACATGAGTTTCATCAGGGCAGACAAAACCCTTGCCAGCACGATTGAAAACATTGGCTGTGACAATCCTGCTGCCAAGCCCACTGTCATTTGGAAAGAACCAGTTGCCAGGAAATGGAGCACTGATAGCACTTGCACAAGAGAAGGGATCCGAGTGGGATGATGGATAGCTAATATCAGGTCAGGCTCCAATAGGGCACACAGCTCTGTGATTGTGGCCCTGTCCAGTCTATAAGTAAGTATATTGTGCCTGTCCTCCAGTGTAGCCAAGTCCACAAGGGGTCTGTACACGGGGATTTGTCTTCTCCTCCCATTCATCCACAGCGATAGGTATCTAAGGGACACAAGAGTGAGTAATCTGTCACAATTTGAACAATGGAACCCCCACCTCAGTGTACATAGTGCATTTATGTGATGGGATGGCGGGAATGTAAAGGTATGTGCAAATCTAGGCAGTGATGCAGTTAAGGTTATTCTGATTGTTGTCCACCAACATGAAATGGCAACCACCTGTCCTGTATGTAGGGACAGGTGGAAGTGAGGTAACTCCGCCAACATTGGGTGTCATGGCAGAAGGCGGTTGTGCACCGCCGTGCAATCCCTCATTGGATAATATGGGGCTCTATGGAGTACAGTGGCCAATGGGGATCAGCGCCAGTGGTGACGGTGTACACCGCAGCGAACGTGACCGCCATTTTCTATCTGATTCCTCACTTGCTTTCTGACCTTCAACAGGAGAACACCTAAACTGCGTGTGCTGCTGTGACCTGTGTCTGGAACCTACCATGGCTCGTGTGACTGGGGAAAGGGCCCCTGCCTACACTGCAGAGGAGTAGAAGCGATTGGTGGATGGGGTCCTACCCAGTATGGACTGCTGTATGGGCCTCCAGGCCAACAGGTGAGTACACTGGGGGTCTCTGGCAGGCGGAGCACCCACTGTCGGAAACGGTAGGAGGACCTCAGATGCAGGGCACGGAAGACCGCGGAGGCCCAGCTGGGGATGGCCTCCCAACGAGGAAGGGGTGCTCATTGGAACCTGACCCCCCTGATGGCCCTCATACTGGTGGTGGCCTGCCCAGAGCTGGATGAACGCTTGAGGGCATCACAGCAGCCACAAGGGGTTGAGTACAGTGGCCGTTACAACAATAATTTGTAGGTGGCATGGGATCCGGGTGGTGGGTGTCAGTTAGTGGGTGCCCCTTAATGCCAGGCCAGACATTGCCGCATGATCCAGCTCGAGGGTAATGGTTGAAAGGGAAAACAGGGTAACCTAGCTAGGTTGCATTCCATGTCAGACAGGGCTTAGTGGGTCCCAGGAGGGGTGCAATTGACAGTGGTTGGCCCTCATCTTGCTGTGGCACATAGCCAATTGTTTGGCAGTGCAATGCATAGTGCTCAATCCTGATCCCTGCGTGTGACAATACTGTGTATGCCTTCTATGGTGTTGGTGTAGTAATTGATCTAATGCAACCTTTCTCTGTCTCCCCTTTTTTCTTCTGTCATTCTGTCCATGTGTGCATTAGCATCATCTGGCGGAGGAGCAGGGGCACTGGTGACAGAGGGAGCTGCATCCCACAGGACCCAGGAGGCAGAGTCCACCAACGCAGATGGAACCAGTGGGACGGAGGTGAGGGGAGCACCACGGCGGAGATGGGAGGTGACAACACTGACTCAGATACCTCCTCTGATTGAAGCTCCCTGGTGGTGGCGGACACCTCTTTGACCAATTCAGCGGCAGCTGCCACTCCCCGTACCAGCAACGCCCTCCCAGTAGCCCCTCAGCGAGTTGCCCGTGCCCGCTCACCCAGGAGGGTGTGCATCCCCTTTGCCCCAGGCACCTCAGGCCCTGCCCCAGTGAGCCCTGCTGCCCTGAGTGAGGAGGCTATTGACCTCCTGAGATCAATCTCTGTAGGGCAGTCAACCATTGTGAATGCTATCCAGAGGCTGGCATCCCAGATGCAGCAATGCAATGCATTCCTGGAGGGCGTCCACGGTGGATTGGCAGCCCAAAAGTAATCGATTTAGGCTCTGGCCTCTTCTCTGATGGCAGCCATTGTCCCTGTACCTACCGTTCCCCCTCCAACTACCACTTCCCCGCCTCCTGAACCCCAACCCATCCCATGCACACATACAGATGAGCATGTACACAAGACATCACACAAGAGTGGCACAGTAAACACAGGCACCACACTTAAGCCCACAAGCACCCACGCAAACAACAGACAGTTGCAGACACAACCACATCCACTGCCTCCCCTGTCTCTCCCCCTCCTCCTCCACCTCCCTCACAGTCACATCCACACTCACACCTGCATGCACTACATCAACATCCACCACCAGCATCACCACACCAAGCAGCACACACACCTCACTAGCACACACCTCCAAAACATCCATCCACGCATCCCCTGTGTCCTCTCCCACCCTGTCTGCCCCCCCTCCTAAAGGACACAAAAGCAAGCACTCAGACACCCAACAGCCATCCACCTCACACATACACACACAAACACTGACCATGCACCTGCACCCAAGTCCAGCAGACATACACCTCCAACAACCACTCCCTCAACCTCCACTCTCATCCCTCCTCCCTCTTCTCGTCGAACCGTCCCTAAGAAGCTTTTCCTTGCCCAACTTGACCTCTTCCGTTGACCTCCCCCGATCCTCCCTGTAAGAGTAGCGTCCCAACGACCCAGCCCAACAGTCCACCCGGATAGTGGAGGCACCTCCTAGTCGTTGAGACAAGACAGTGAATGATCCCACTCCACCAGCCAGGAAGGGTAAGGATCCCACATCTCCTGCCATGAAGGGGAAGTAGCCCTCAACTCCTGCATGAAGGGAAAGAAGCCCTCGACTCCAACAGAGGCTGGCAGGGTGACACCACCACCACCAGTGGTCATGGAGCCCTCACCTCCAGCTGAGGCAGTGCAGCCCACTCCTCTTGCAGAGGCTGCACCTTCACCTGCTGAGACAGTACAGCCCTCACCTCCAGCAGAGGCTGCCCAGGAGGTACCTTCACATTCTGACACAGTACAGCCCTCACCTCCAGCAGAGGCTGGCAGGGTGACACCACCACCAGTGGTCATGGAGCCCTCACTTCCAGCTGAGGCAGTGCAGCCCTCACCTCCAGCAGAGGCTGCCCAGGAGGCACCTTCACCTGCTGACACAGTTCAGCCCTCCCCTCCAGCTGAGGGCATGTAGTCCACCCTCCTGGGACTGCTGTACAAGGAGCCCCCTCCAGAACCAGTGGGCAAGTCATCCACCTGAGAGACTGTGAACTTGCACTCCCCAGCACAGAGAAATGGGCATGGAGCCCCCTCCAGAACCAGTGGGCAAGTCACCCACCTGAGAGACTGTGACCTTGCACTCCCTAGCACAGAGAAATGGGCATGGAGCCCCCTCCAGAATCAGTGGGCAAGTCACCCACCTAAGAGACTGTGACCTTGCATTCCCCAGCACAGAGAAATGGGCATTGAGCCCCCTCTAGAACCAGTGGGAAATTTCCCGAATTCAGCTGAGGTGCCCCCATTTCCTATTCCCCCCTTGCAAACTGATGCCCTGCAGAGTTCTGTGCGGATGATGTCAGGAAACAAGTTGGGCCTTGGACTGTGCCCTGTGGCCAAGTGGGCCTTTGTACTTTGGACTGGGGATTGTCCCTTTGTGGAATTTTATTTTTTTAATCCAATTGGTGCATTTGGTGGCTGTTCCCATTCAATGGATTCTCATTACTGCCTTCTTGTTCTCCTTTCATTATTATGCTGTGTGTCGTTTACCATTATTTTTCGTCTGCAGCTGGTTGTGTGAATGGTGTGTGTTGTGCGTGTGTGTGTGTCACTCTCCTTTTCCTTCCCCCTCCCTTGTGTGCTAGACTGCTGTACTCACCGGTGTCGTTTTCGTCAGCATTGGTGCTCCTGAGCATGACGTAGAAGAGCATTGGGAAGACTTGCAGTTCCGGTTCCATGGCAGCTTTGTCCTTTTCTGTGTTTCTGATGGTGAGTCTTGCGTCTTCTGTGCAGTGTTTCCACGAGGCTTTTAATGGCGCCTCCACCCTGGAAATCGTGGCTGTGTGCTGTGTCGTGCTATACTGGACGGTACTTTGTCTTTCGCTGTTGATGGCGACCACCGGCATGCGTGGTGTTAATGGCCTGGCGGATGGTGTGGTACATTAGCTGTCCATGGGAGTATTTCCGCCACTTTATCACTCACCGCCAAGGTCATAATGACCACCATAGTGTCTACTGCTAATTATATTAAGCATGTCACGGTACCTGTTGGATGGTTCTTTTCTTGTGGAACTGTCACTTACACGTACATCCCCAAAAATATAACAGGAGGACCGTGTGCTTTTATGCAGCTAGGACTCCTGATGTTTCCATTGCACTCAGCATTTCATATTCGAAAAACAAGTGAAACAGTTCAACTAAGTGAAGACTGTGAATCTGAAGTTCAGTTATTATCTTGATCAGAATATGTAAGTATAGGTCTTTCAATGGTAGGAGTCCCAGGATTAGCTGTCTATAATACTTCAGTTATTAATAAATTAGCATGTTTAATGGTGAAAAATATTAATCACACATCTGTTGCTTTGGCAGAACTATTACTAGATATACGAGGCACTAGAAAAGCTGCACTGTAAAACAAGGGCTGTGATAGATTATATACTTTTAAAACACGATCATGGATGCTCAGAATTTGAAGGAATGTGTTGTTTAATTTGTCAGGCCATTCTAAATCTATCCAGTCTCACATTGGAGCCTTGCATTAATTGGTAAGGGAGGTGACACAAGATGTAGACAAAAGGGGGTCGGACTGGTTCTTTAGATGACTCCCTGATTTTGGTCAGCTTAGTTCTATTTTAGGTGGGATAATTATGGTAATATGTATTATAATAATGCTGTGCTGCTGTGTACAATGCATGCCTAATCTAATATCCATGTTTCGACCTAAGAGAGTTAATTTCAAACCTGTATGTTATGGGAAACATCACTAGCAACGCGTTCAATGCAACGCTATACATTGACCACGCTGCCATTACCACACATATGCGTTTACTACGCATGCTTTTAGCACACATGCCTTTACCACACATATGCATGGTAACGGCAGAGAGAGAGGTAGAACAGGAAGGAGAAGCGAACAGAGGAGAGAGGCATGTGGGGCCAGGTTTGGGGGGGTGAGGAGGGGTAGTTTTTACGACAGGGTCAGAGGGTCAGGTAGTTTTTAGGACAGTGTGGGGAAGGTTTTAGGGTTTGGGTAGTTTTTAGGACAGGGTAGCTTTTAGGGTGGGGGCAGAGGGTAGAGGTAGTTTTTAAGACAGGACAGGGTAGGGTTTAGGGCGGGGAATCGGGGTCGTTTTTAGGACAGGGTGGAGTAGTTTTTGAAGACAGGGTAGGTTTTAGGGTTTAGGGTGGGGGGTTGGGCAGTTTTTAGGACAGGGCAGGGTAGGTTTTAGGGTATATGGTGGGAGTAGGGTAGTTTTAGGGCAGGGCAGGGTAGGTTTTAGGGTTTAGGGCTGGGGTGGGGTAGATTTTAGGGCAGGGCAGGTTTTAGGACAGGGTAGGTTTTAGGTTTTAGGGTGGGGGTTGGGTAGTTTTTAGGACAGGATGGGGTAGGTTTAAGACAGGGCAGAGTAGATTTTAGGGTTTAGGTTGAAGGCGGGGGTCAGGGTAGTTTTTAGGACAGGGAGAGGTAAGTTTTAGGGTTCAGGGTGGGGACGGGTGTTTGGGGTAGTTTTTAGGACAGGATAAGTTTTAGGATTTAGGGCGGGGGTTGGGGTAGTTTTTAGGACAGGGCAGAGTAGGTTTTAGGACAGGGAAGGGTAGCTTTTAGGGTTTAGAGTGGGAGCGGGAGGTGGGGTGGTTTTAGGGCAGAATAGGTTTTAGGGTGGGGTAGTTTTTAAGACAGGGTGGGGTAGGTTTTAGGACAGGGCAGGGTAGGTTTTAGGGGGGGGCGTAGTTTTTAGGACAGGGCGAGGTAGGTTTTAGGACAGGGCAGGGTAGCTTTTAGTGTTCAGGGGAGGGGTAGTTTTAGGACAGACCAGGGTAGGTTTTAGGGATTAGTGAGGGCCCAGGGTAGTTTTGAAGACAGGGTGAGGTAGTTTTTAGGACAGGGTAGATTTTAGGGTTTAGGGCGGTGGGGTCACGTAGTTTTTATGACAGGGTGGGGTAGTTTTAGGACAGGGTAGATTTTAGGGTTGAGAGCGGGTGCTGGGGTCGTTTTTGGGACAGGGCTGGGTAGGTTTTTGGACAGGACAGGGTAGCTTTTAGGGTTCAGGTGGGGGGGTCAGTAGTTTTTAGGACAGGCAGGGTAGCTTTTAGGACAGGGCAAGGTCGCTTTTAGAGTTTAGGGTGGGTGAGGGTAGTTTTTAGGACAGGGCTGGGAAGGTTTTAGGTTTCAGGGTGGAGGTCTGGGTAGTTTGTAGGACAGGTAGGGGTAGTTTTTAGGACAGGGTAGGTTTTATGGTTTAGGGTGGGGTTGGTGTTGTATTCAGGGCGGGCGGGTTGGGTTTTAGGACAGGGCAGGGTCACTTTTAGGAGTTTAGGGTGAGGGCAGGGTAGTTTTTAGGACAGGGAAAGGTAGGTTTTAAGGTGTAGGGTGGGCTCGTTTTTAGGGCAAGGTAGGTTTTAGGGTTTAGGGTGGGGTGGGGTGGTGGGGTCTGGGTAGCTTTTAGGACAGGGCAGTGTGTTTTTAGGATAGGGCAGAGTATCTTTTTGGGTTTAGGGTGGGGTAGTTTTCACGACAGGGCAGGGTAGGTTTTAGAGTTTAGGGTGGGGGGTCAGGGTAGTTTTTAGGACTGGGCAGGGTAGGTTTTAGGACAGGGCGGGGTAACTTTTAGGGTTTAGGGTGAAGGCGGGGTTGGGATAGGTTTTAGGACAGGGTGGGGTAATTTTTAGGACAGGGTAGGTTTTAGGGCTTAGGGCAGGGATTCGGGGTAGTATTTAGGACAGGGTAGGATAGGTTTTAGGACAGGGTAGGTTTTAGGGTTTAGGACGGTGGTGGGGGGT
This sequence comes from Pleurodeles waltl, assembly GCF_031143425.1. Lineage (NCBI taxonomy): Eukaryota > Metazoa > Chordata > Amphibia > Caudata > Salamandridae > Pleurodeles > Pleurodeles waltl. The sequence continues at coordinate 216,861,866 of NC_090444.1, read as the reverse complement.
CAGGGTAGTTTTTAGGACAGGACAAGGTAGTTTTTAGGACAGGGCAGGGTAGCTTTTAGGGTGGGGGGTTGGAGTAGTTTTTAGGACATGGCGGTGGTAGGTTTTAGATTTCAGAGCGGGGTCGGGGTAGTTTTGAGGACAGGGAGGGGTAGTTTTTAGAACAGGTAGGTTTTACGGTTTAGGGTGGGGGGATCGGGTAGTGTTTAGGACTGGGCTAGGTAAGTTTTAGGACAGCGTTGGGTAGCTTTTAGGGTTTATGGTGGGAGCAGGGGTCGGGTAGTTTTTAGGACTGGGCAGGATAGCTTTTAGGGTTTAGGGTGGGGTGGGGGGTCAGGTAGTTTTTAGGACAGGGTGGGGTAAGTTTTAGGACAGGGCAGGTTAGCTTTTAGGGTTCTTGGTGGGAGCAGGGGTTTGGGTAGTTTCTAGGACTGGGCAGAATAGATTTTAGAGTTTAAGGCGGGGTGGGAAGTCGGGTAGTTTTTAGGACAGGGCGGGGTAGGTTTTTGGACAGAGCACAGTAGGGTGGGGGGTTAGGGCTCAGGGCGGGGGCGAAAGGGGCAGTTTTAAGGGCTTGGGCAAGTGGAGTATGGTATCAGGTGTATGGTGCGGGGGAGAATTTACCACACATGTTCATATACCAAACATGCTTTTCCAATGAATTTCGTTGTAAATGCATGCGTAGTAAAGATACAGTTGTTGTAGAAACTGCGTTGTAAAGGCATGCGTGCTATACGCATATGTTGTTCCATCATACATCTGTATGTTATGAGAGTCAATGGTCAAAGGGTGGAGTGTGATGCTATTTAGGTTTGACAGCATTTGACCTTCGACTCCATTTTGTACCAGTGACTCCATTTTGTGCCCTGCTGCAATTGCAGGGCAGCACAGGAATTTTTCCTTACAAAACATGTTTTTCTCTTCACCGGTGAAGAGCCGGACATTGCTGGAACATATTATTTGGGATGCGGACTAGATACAATTTCACAATGCTTTTTTATCAGAGGAATGTACAAGTCTGTCTCAGAACAAACAATGGGAGCCTGGTCAGCTTCTATGGGTGTTTTTCACACAGACGAAGTACAGCCAGTGTTTAATTTCATAAACTAAAGAAAGGAGGGGTTCCTTGAACCTTCTTCTTAAGGTGGTTTAAGGTATAAAAGACAGGGAGACTTGGCGCTATGACTGGAACTCACCTGTGGAGTGGACGCGCGGCCCACGATCTAATTTGTGATCCCAATCGGGGGGGGGGGGGTCTCCTGTCTTGGCTGATCGAGGGTTCCCCTGTCTCGCTGTAGAGGGTGATGTCAACCCCATGGTGATGCATTTTAAATCGTGATTATTTAGCTTATGTACACATGCTCTGTTGATAAATTGCACATTTCTTTTTAAGTCTTGACCACTTCATATATGCACTCATCTTTGTATATACACATGGTCATTGAGTTATATGCTTATTCTCATATATTTGTATGAGTTTTATTTGATATTTGGGAAGTGCATTAAATGAGTTTATTACTTAGACTAAGAGTGCTGAATTCTTTTGCCATTGTGTTATCTTAGTTTAAGTGAGAGCAATACAGTTTAATCTAGGATCATGAGTATGATCAAAGTTCTTGTTTACAATACTTATAATGTATTTGCTTATGTGATGCTAAAGAATGGGTTCTAATTATTTGTATTCATGTTGTGATATTTTTACATTAGGCACAAGGTACAAATCGCGTCCCTAGTAAAGAGCAACCGAAGAAACTTAACACCCTGCTTGAGGCCTTCCAGTTGTTTTCAGGTAGCTTGCCCCTTTTTTGCATCGTGTTCAACATTAGGGGAATAGGGGATGTGGAAACTATAGGCTTTAACAAAATAATGAGTATTTCCCCTTTCTAATCCAAGGTCGACAACTGGGGATACAAGGCAAAAGGACATCATCCTGGAAGGCCCTCCTCCCAGAGTCTTACCCAACACCCCGAGTGTATCTACAATTCAGGATGGCAGGAAGGGTGCTAGGAGGGGGGTTCCTACATCAGTTAAGAGTGCACCATTGTGCTGTCGCGTGGGCTCTCATTATCCTAAATGAGACTACTGGATTTCTAGGCAGCAGGATCGATAACGGTGTGGGGGACTGAGTCTGACCCACGTGTAAGGAACTCTGTCACCCTAAATCCGGTTTTTGCTCCGGCTAACTACAGTGCCTCATTTCTCCCACTGGGAAGAAATGATTAGGCAGCCGAGCGCATGACATCTTTGGAACTTCTCAGGGAAGTCGTGGTCACTTAGATCCAAACCAACTCTCTCATTTACAATATGATCTCATATACAAATGACAAAGACAGTATAAGTTTTATATAATGTTTTAATAAAACAACTGTATTTTAGATAATAAGGCGTGAGCCGCAATAACCAGAACAATACAACACTGTAGGATTGAAATAGTCACCAGGAGGGTAAAACATAAGAACAAAGCTATCATAGTGCCTAACAGTTTCTACTCTCCCTCTGCTTGTTCTATTTAGAGCACAGCATGTTAAGCTTCTAGCTTGCCTTTCCGAATCACTGGGGAGACATCAGCCATCATACCTGAGCAAAGGCCTGTGATCTGGTTCAGCATCTGCAACGAGGCAGTCAGCGTCTAGTTGTGGTTCCCTGGTCGGAATCTCCCTCTTGCTTGTATTGGGACAAGGAAGTGATTTTATAACTAATATGTCATCATGATCACAAAATGTCCCTACGCAGGAATGCCAAATCTAAACTCCTACCACATCTATCGGCAATGTACCAGACTGTATCCTTGACTGAAGCACAGAGTGAATATGTTATGGAGAACTCCAGTGCTGAAGTAGGCAAAACAGTGTGATATGAATAAAAAAACAACACCGTAGAACTGGCTATTTGGAAAATAACAGTACGAAGCCTAATAAAAAGCATTTAGAGCAAAGTGCACAGAGGCTCTAAGCTGCCAGCAAATGAATAAAACACATCCAGGGCAAAGTGCACAAAGGCCTAAAGCCGGAAGCTAATGCGCAAAGGATACGTAAAACTAACCACACTACAGTGCCGTGACAAAACGCGAAGCCCACGATTAAGAAACGTTGCCTTGCAAGATTTAGCTAACATGCTTACTGCCATTCAAGCGGAGAACACAGCCATGATGCAAGAAATGCATTCTATTCAAACACAATTAGGCCAAAAACAAGACATCTATGAAAAAACACTATTTTTTATTCAAGCTCCTAGATTTTTTTGGTCCTAGTGGAGCTGCGTCATCATAGACTTTCCAAAACAACGTTTGAAAGAGGAAAGCATTCCAATCATAAAGTTATAGGTTAAAATTTAAGAGGGCCTAGTGACTCCTTTCACCACCTTAGCGTAATTGTTTTATGACGCTAATGTGGCTCAACGAGGCCAAGTTCGCCACACCAGATTTATAAAGTGGCGCAATGCATGCATTGCACCACTTTGTAATTCCTGGCGTCACATTATGCTTGTGCCAAGCATCATGTATGCAAGGGGGGGGGGGCGTTCTCCTGTTAGGGGGACCACAAAAATTGTGCAGTGGACTCTATAAGATTCCACTGCGCCATTCGTAGCTGCTATTTTTAACAACTGCACAGAGCAGGCGTTAAAAGGGCAACACCATTATTTCTAATGGGCCCCTGAGTACCTTGCAGGATTAGTGCCAACATTTCTGGTGCTAATCCTGCAATATACTACAATATCGTAAAAAATATTGATGCCATTTTCCCTAACCTGCGACATGGTGCACCATATGTTTAATATGGCGCACACATGGTGGCGTTAGGGAGACGCTGATGGGCACAAGAAAAGTGGTGCTGCATATACTGCAGCACCACTTTTCACAAATTTGGGCCATAGTCTTTCAGAACCGATCAAGAGCTCAGACAAAGAATGTAACAGACCAAGGGAACCGATGCAGATTTGTTCAGTCAGAGGGCCCTTAGGCAAAGATGAGAAAGATAAATGTGGGAAGTTAAACCTATGCTTATAGTGTGGAAAATCTGTACATTTTGTTAAGGAGTGTCCAGCTCATCTGCAAAAAACAAAGACAATCGCTAGTGCTTTCACAGCAGCCACATCCCAACCTACAGAACCAACGGAAAACTAACAGACTCAGTAAGTGATGAGGTCCACTTATCGAGTTCTGCACCAAATGTGACCTCACCTTCTCATTCTCACCCCTGTTTAGCCTACCACCATTTCACCATATCCATTTTACTACAGTCAGCTTCCGGGCATTCTTGGAAAGTGGAGGCTTTAGTGGATTGTGGGGCCACAGGGAATTTCATTGATACTCAGTTCACAGCGACCCTTGAACAAGTGCTCCCCAAAGACAGACCTGAAACCGTATGGGCTGTTGACGGTAAGGAATTAACATCTGGTCCCATTCGGTCACATAATGAAACTCTGTCCATGAATTGTGACATTAAGCATAGAGAGAAAATCTATTTCGACATCATAATTGCGCCACAATTCAGCTCATCCTTGGATTACACTTGAGTAATAACTCTTGGGCCCTCTTATTGCGAACAATATTGTTATGTGCCAGCAGTACATTATACCCAGACTATTCAAGCACAAGAAACCCTAGATGTTACATCTAATATTTTGTTAGTTGACGGTTTACTTGATGTCTATACAGATTTAGCTAACACCTTGTCTCCCCATTGGGAGTTTGATTGCAGGATTGACTTAGTCCCAGGGGCCAAACTACTGTGTAGTCAAATTGATGTGCTCACAGAGAAAGATAACAAATACTCCGTCATTATCTAGATGAATATCTTGTGAATGGTTTCATTCATCACTCTAAATTGTCAGTATCTTCACCCTTATTTCCAAAAAAGGGTGGGAGTTACACTCTTGTATAGATTATCGCATCCTTAATGACTACTCTAAAGAACAGATATCCCCTACCACTAATCCCATAGTTGTTGGATAAAGTTAAGGATGCCATAATCTATACCAAATTAAATCTCAGAGGGGCATATCAACTGGGAAGAGTGAAACAAAGAGATGAGTGAAAGATGGCCTTGCGAACTAAGTTTGGATTAGATGAATATCAAGTCATGCCCTTTGGGCTTTGCAATGCCCCGGAAGAGGAATGGAATTTGGATCAGACCTAATAGATACCTTAAAACTTTATGAAAAAAATACTTTACATAAAGCTGAAAAGCTCCTAGACAGTTGGAACCCCAAATTCATTACCTGGTGGGACTGCATCATGGCAATAAATATGATGGTCACACCTATAGTAAACTATCTTATACACATGCTTCCACTTACCATCTCAGGTGACTTCCACCACGAAGCAAACAAATTACTTTTCAACTTCATTTGGCAAAATAAACAATATAGGATCTTAATTAAGAAACTCAGACTACCCATTCCTGCTGAAACAAGGATCCATATGGTTTTCTCCACCACTTGATTACATGCCATCCTGGCTTTTAATAGAAAAAGAAATCTTGGAAAACTCTCACCCCACCACGCTTTTATCCACAAAGATTAAATCTTCCCTTGCATCCAAACAAATAAACACTAGACTAGCCCTGCTAAAACTAGATTGTTATCTTGAAAGCCTAATAAATTCATCTAACATGATATCTTTTTGGAATAACACCAAAATAAAGATCAATGATGCCCCTCTACAGTGGAAAGCTTGGTCCTCCAATTGTATTCATTTTCTGAAACAATTAGGACCTAAAGATTATCCATTCATTTTCAAAGATCTTCAGACCCAATACAATCTAGAAAATATGGAATTCTACGATTTCCTTAAACTTAAATCCTGTATATCTAGAGCCAACCTGTCATTCCAAGTCCCTTCCCTACCTAAGATGATAAAATTTGCCAATAGATCAGGACCCAAGGTCTCAAGATACTATAAACTCTTACAGCCTTTCTCGACACAACTAAATTTAACAGTACAGGCCAAATGGGATGTACATAAATCCATACCCTAAGAAGGTTGAAAAGTATAATGGAAATCTGTTGTCTCCCACAAAATTATACCAACACTTTCCCAGATAAAAGTTTGGCTCCTACATAGAATATATTGGACCCCATCACGTCTCCATAAAGTTGGCCTGAAAAACTATCCTATATGCTCGAACTGTAATACCTAAACTGGTGACTTAGCCCACCTGATTTTTCACTGCAGCCCTGTTTCTGAGTTTTGGGACAAAATATTGAAATCCCTGGCAACGTTATTCAGTTTCCAAATTATCCATGGATTTCACTCCATCATTATGGGGTTTTTAGAACCTCGACTAAATTCCCATAATGACACTTTTCTTCTAGATGGTCTACTAATGGCTGCCTGCAGGTCCATTCTTTTTAACTGGAAAAACACTGCCTCTATATCCTTGAAGTCATGGCTGAACTGGATTGCACATGTGAGAGGTGCAGACAATATTGCTCTACAACCCCCCATGGACACTACAATATAGACCTTTATGGGGAACTCTTGATTCAAATATTGCTAACAGTAAACCTCCATGAGTCTTCAATACCAATACTCAGCCCTCCCAATCTTCACTTGTTAGCGCCTTGCAGTATATTGACCAGCATGCACTCTGACATCATTCCTCTTATGAATCCTTAACACAATGACATACAGAAAATGAGCCATTGGGTTCAACTGTTGTTACTAAATACTCTGGAAATGTATAATGCTTTCATGTTAACCCATATATACAGGATGTACACATCAATGTCAGTGCCTTAATTCTGCACCATGACATCACTACTAATTGCAATGTTTCCAAATTTTCACAATCCTATCCTACCGATTTCCTTTTATCACTCATGTACTCCCACATATATGACTTACTCATCCTCCATGACTCTTGTTTCCTTTGATTACTCATATGGTCTATAATGAATTTCTAGTTATTGCATTCGCTTATGTATGATATATACAAAAATCTCTATAACATTTCTCTGAACTCAAAAAAAGAGCCTCCTGACAACTCAACATTTAGGGGGTCATTATGAACACGGGGATAAACACCGCCGTGTTCACGCTGGCGGTCTTTCCATAGACCGCCAGCCCCCTTGAGATCCTGCCGGCCGCATAAAGAACATTCTGCTGGGCCGGCGGGCGGAACCATTGTTTCCGCCCGCCAGCCCAGCAGAATGCAGGGCCGGGCCATTGCTGATGGCTCCACATGGAGCCGTCGTCAATGCCTCAGTGCGGCGGGTGCAGCAGCACCCGTCGCGCAGATCACTGCCTGTAAATCGGCCAGTGACCTGCGCGACAGGGCACTGCACGGAGCACCTGCACTGCCCATGCAAAGTGCATGGGCAGTGCAGGGGCCCCTAGAGGGGCCCCGGTGCACCCCTTCCGCCAGCCTTTCCCTGGCGGGGGAATAGCATGAATATTAACACTCAAATAAAGGCTTACTTTATATAACAAAATTATTCTATTTTTAGATTAAATGAGCTGTTCTAATAAATCTAACTTTTATTTTAACTTCTGCACAATGTTTTTTCAGATCATTTTTTCCTTCCAAAATTCAAAAATAGATTTCTCCTCGAAGGACTGAACTCCAGTTCAATTCCAGTCTTGCTACATCCAAGATAAAGGTTTCCTTTTGTAGCCTTGTTTTGTGATCAAAATGCTATTATCTTCCAACTTCTTTTTATTGTGAAAGATTTTGTGACCATATATTTATTTTGACCTTGCCGAAAGCATCACTGTTGTATATTATGATGTTTTACCTTCTTATAACTCAGTTAAATTGACTTGCAAGACTTTTCATATCATTTTCCAAAGAAAGAGACAACTAAATATAAATCCTTTTAACATTTTTTATTTTCGCCTCAGAGACTTTGTTGTGGCTAGTAATACAACTGGCCTGCTTACCAAACTGGTGAAGCAGCAGTCTTGCTGTTAACAAGACTGGAGATGTGTTAGAAAATGATAGATTATTACCACTGGAAGATGTGAAGGAAATATACAGCCTATCAGAAGTACAAAGTATACAGCATACAGCTATGACCAGGCTGCCGAAGGCTTCTGTGCCTGCCCCCCTAAACCCAGCAGCCTGAGAAGAGCAGGTGCCACAATACTCCTAGATCTGGGTAAGGGACAGAAGTAGATTGTGCCCTAAGGCGCTTTGCTTGAAGGGCACATGGCACATCTTCAGAGGGCTCAAGATGTGGGAATTGAATTGACTTTTGGTTTGAAGAAATGGGAATTTGTTTCAGAGCTTTGTTCTCTGCATTTCATTCTTGTAAAGACGTACGGTTTGAATAAGAGTCTGACACTGATGTTTAAGTGACTACACAGATTGGAAAAGCACACAGGGACACTAGTGAATGAGACCCCGTCTAGCCAGTGAACTGTCATTCATAGCTTATCTAGCACCCTTGCAGGATGACCAAAATTCTCTAGGCCATTACGGTCACTATTTTCTATTTTCGACTTTTGTGTGACACCTACTGCATTATGGGAGTTATAGTCTTGTTTTGCTTCAGTTGAATGAACTACTTGGAGTAACACATTTGACACTTTAATTCATTGGTCTTCAACCTTTTTAATGCCACTCCCCCAGTGTAAAAAAATAGTTTTTCACACTTATTCTATTAAATTGGCAATGTTTAAATATATCTAGACTTACTTAAACTTCACAGTTAAGTTCTGTTACCTCTTTTAAAAATGCAATTAAGTACATGATTGCCAAACATACTATTGTGGCCAGGCAGGGTTTACTAATGTGTAAAGGTATCCACAATGTAATTATCAGAGATGGGGATGGAGGTTTTCAAGAATATTTGTAGTCCCTTCCCGTTTGACACATACTCCCATAAATGTCATTTACTCCCACTCATTTGTTTCTGCTTAAACCTAAGCACTGGTGGCAGCATAATGTTTCTTTTGGGCAGGGCCTGGCACCCCCACCCCCTGGGATTATTTAAGGTCTCCCTGGGGTGTGCGGTCTCCCTATTTTGAAGACTCTTGCTCTAACTGAAATAATTAGAAGGCTGATGCACAGGATCAGGACTGGCTGAGAAAGCAAAAAAATCATTTAAATCAGCATTTATAATGAGTCAAAATCAAATAATGCAACAGGGTCAACATAAGGCCTGCCTCCAAAGTAAGGAAACAGTCAAGAGGACTGACATAGAGTCTGCCTCAATAGACTGTGCAAAAAGCTCTAAGTATAAATCAAATGACAAACTAGAACAGACTCTGCTCAGTTAGAAATGCAGGAAAAGTCTAAGTATAAAATGAATAAACAGACCAGCATCCATTTTGCTCTTTAAGACATAACCTAAAATACCTGGCACATTTCCCAAAAGCATTACCTTTTATAGCGTTTTAAACAAAAAATGCCCACACTCAACATGGTGTGAAATAACAGGGCTAAATTAAGAAAGATATGTGAATTAGCCAATGACTGCTCAAATTCACAAAATACATCAAATAAGTTACATCTAGTAAACATATACTTTGCTGCATATCAATATTATTAATGTGTATAGGAAATGAAGGAAATTATAGTGTGTTTAAGTATCTTAATAAACAATAACACATTCAGAGCAGGAACATCTCTCTCTTTCGAGGCTAGTCAAAAAGCCTTAAATATTGCAACATACAAGACCATCGAGGGCATGACGTGGCTTCCTTGGGAGGGGGCACATTATTACAATTGTATTTTATCAACACACAGACACCATGAAGAGAGCTTCTACTTTGCTTATTTTTCTAAAATGGAAAAGCACACAGAGCCAAGCACATCAAAAGGCTCATTGATTTAAAGTAAAAGTGCGGTTCTCTTTCTGAATAGATGCTACGGCTAACTGGCTGTGACCTTGTTGTGTGGACAGCCACCTGGTTATGCTAACTCAACCACATCTGAATGAAGCATTACTTTTGTATTATCAAAAACACTTCTGCGCACACCTGAAATTAATGATTTGTAGGTGAAATGTTCATGAATGAGGGCAGTGTCCGTAATGATCTGAGGTGAGGTTGTCACCCTACACCTCTGCTCAACAGGCCAACTACAGTAGGGCTCCCTGTACCTCTCGTGGCAATGGAAGAATTGGCGTTATTTTCCCTAAAACATGGAATCTCCATTGTTTTGAAGATGGAGATGTAAGGCCTGTTCAGGGTGGTGGTGAATAGCTGGCTGATCAATTCAATTTGCTTTAATCTTCTCAGGATGCCAGTTTGTTTTCCTGCTGTTTACCTGGCTTGTCCAGCAGTAGTTAAGTAAGTGAATTGCATTGGTTCACAAAGCACCCCACAAGCATTCACTAAAGCCATAACTAAATTTAGGAAGAAAATTGATGATGGCTAAGAAGGGGACAACGTGAAAAGTGTACCACTTCTAGTTCATTCAGTCCAGGTTTCTCCATTGTTTTCTCCTACGACAGTGACAAGGTAGACATGCCAATTTTAGAATAATCAGCAATATGCAACAATGAGAGGCATGCATCCTTCTGCATGATAAATAAACAGGTTCTTTGTTTATTGGCACTCCTAACCTCGTCTTATTTACCCTCACTGTTCACGGATGATGCTTAGCTTCATATTATGTCTATGCTGCTCTCACCGCTCTAGCCTGATTCCCTCCTGTCAAGCACTTGTCATGCTTACCCCTCTGTTACACTTGGCTATATCATGGTGATATCCTTCTGAAGTGTCTGGTTCATTCTCATAACAGCAGTTACCAGGGGCGGCTCCCCCGTTAGGGTGAAGGAGCATCGCCCCCCGACAAGCTGCAAAACCTTTACAAGAAAACGATAATAAACTTTGTTTATTATCGTTTTCTTGTTAAGGGGCAGAGCCACAGGGGTGACGAGTGGTGAGGGAGAGTGCACAGCACTCCTCCTCAGAGCGCATGTGTGTTTGGCCGGCCGTCTCGGCTGGCCAAACACACACACATGCGCAGTGTGCTCTCTCCAGCCCAGCACTGTGTTGCCAGGCTGGAGGGAGCAGGCACAGGCTCCCAGTCTGCCTGGGAATGCCCTGGCTGGGCGCTCCCAACCAATCCTGACGCTGCTCTGGACAGCGTCAGGATTGGCCGCAGGGCAGGCTGGGAAGCGTGTGCCTGCAGCAGAGGAGACTGAGGAGCAGAGCAGCGTGGCGGCGTGCAGGTAAGTGGGTTTTTGGTTGAAATTAATTTCATGTTTATTCCCCCCGTGCAGCCCTGCCCCTTCTGTGCCCCACGAGCCGCGAAGGGTAGTTACTGTCAGTACACCTGCTCTCATTTACACATCCTATATTCTGGTAGACATGTACCTGTTCAACCAGAAATCAGACAGACACCCTTCACTTTCTATACTCCCGTTGACATTTTATGTCACACTCAAATGCCGATTACTCCTGATTGTTCATTTTCCTCTTGTAATTCTTTAAGTGCAGTGCTTTTTCCACCCACTAGAAAACACTTGAATACTTCTTCTGGAATGGTTCATTAAACGCCTCTGTTACTCCTGTTACTGCAAACGCTCCGCACAGCTCCCTGGAACTGTCCCCCTTATGCTTCCTCTACTTATAGGATTACAATGCCTTGTGTAGCGCTCAGAAATCAAGACGGTGAAGTGCACGCTATACAAACCAAAACATTAACAAACAAACAAATAGGCGTTTGTCTAGAAAGAAGCTGGAACAGACCTTAAGTCTGTGACCTTTTCCTTCTTGCTAACCAAGTGGAACCTGGGCATGCTGCATGAAAAGGCAGGTAATATTGGTCTTTCAAACGCTGGGCTAAAGACTTAAAACAATGTGGGAATGCTTGCAGCTTGGGTAATTGTAGCGGTTAGAAACATAAGAGGAGGGGAACCTAAATACTGTAATGGAACAGCAATACCACCAAATGAGAATAAGCAGTTACTGACAAACCCTAGGGATATAAGAACGACAAATAAAATATGAACATGACAATTATTATGGTTGGAATGCACGAGGCTATGAATCAGGATAAAAAAAACAACAACAAAATAAATATAGTTTTATGTTATGTCTTGCAGCATGGTTCCTAGAGCGCCGATTCGCCATACTGTGACCTCAGGTGCTAGGAGGGGAAACTGATGCAATTTGGGCTGAAGGCTGTGCTATTAGGGGTGCATGAAGGCCAACCTACAGTCTAAGGATCAGATTCTTCAAGCATTTAAGTGGTAAAAAGTTATGTTTGTTCAGGACTCCATCGAAAAGATGCATTTGCGTGAGACTATACTATATGGGTGGCAACTGTTTACCTGGAAAATACAGATTTTTCACAGCTATTTACCTCACTGCTGACTTAATAGTAGAGTTTATTTATTATTTGTCTAGTGGACGTGTCAATAGCAAAGAAACTTCACTATTTACTCAGTTCTGCCTACATAGTAGAGAGTCTGCACTGTTTGACCACTATTGGCCCTTCTAATAGAAATAGAAATGTCTCTATTTATCCTGCCACTCCCTAAATATTAGCTATTATGTACTATATTGGTGGCAGTTATGCAGATAGCAAGGAAACCCTACTACTTACCCCAGCTGGTGGCTAAATAACCAACATTAGGTGCTGATTGTCCAGCAGCCATGCAAATTGCTGAGAAACTTCACTCTTAACCCAGCTGCTGGCTGAATAGCGGACATTATGTACTATTTTCTTTTTTCATTTATTTATTTGTCACCAGCATCAGCCTTACAATATAAAAACAGACATTTATTACAATATACCATGATTAAAACTTCCGTAAAATTCCAGCTGTGTACAGTGTTAAAAATGTATGACAACAATCACCCAAGGACCCTGCTTGGGGGCAGGGCTCAACCATAAAACAATCACACATTGCATCCAATATAAAAAAACACCACATCTTACTACTACATAATCACAACTTAACAAATGTTAATATATTAACATACTATGCAAATAAAATGATTGGTCCATTTTCCTATGCACTCATTGGGTAATTAAATGATAAATTATGATGCCACCCGTTATATGATTTTTGGGCAAACTACCATCGGTGGGCAGAAACGGTGACAACAATGGAAGGGTCACCTGCCCCAAAGCAAAGGGCCTCCTCTGCTAGCTGGGACCCCTTAATCATGAACAATTGGAATATCCAGTGTCTGTGCTGCTGGATACACTTTGTGGAAAACAGAATAAAGTGTGTCACAGTATCTTAAGCGCCTACCAAGCAGTCACAATAAATGCTCACCTTTGGATTTCCTCCAAACTTGGGTAAATGCACCTTAGTGGGGAAAGTCCCCAATCTAAGTCTTAGATGTAATGAACGTTTCAGCTCTGGATATAACTCATCTAAATACTTCTCAAACTGAGCACCAACTTTTGAGTGGGGTAATTTTCCTCTAAACCGCCTCCTCGTTCCTTAGTTTCGAGAACCCCTTTAATACAGAACCAATATCACTTCTTGTTGAGTTCAATTGAACCAGGGACAATTTGAGCTGGTGCATTTCAGTAATGATCTAACTGAATGTGATTTAGAAGATTGTTAACACAATTCAGTTAGCTTCTATCACCGGTATGTGAGTGAGTGACCACTTTTTGGATTGGTTTTAAGTAAACTGAAGTACCAGGTGCGGCTCCTTTGCTATGGCGAAGGAGCGTCATCCCACAAGCTGTGCCAAAGCAGAAAAATAAAACAGTAGTTTTCCATCATTTTATTTTTCTGCTTCTGGTACAGCAGTGCAGGGAGGGGCGGGAATGGGCCACAGGAGGTGGGAGGGGAGAGTGCACTAAGTGCGCAAGTGTGTTTGGCCAGCCATCTGAAGCCGGCCAAACACACATGCGCACTTAGGTATCTCCAGCCTGGCTGTGTTTAACAGCTTGGCTGGCGAAACAGCACAAACCCCAGGGCTGTGTCTGAGCAGCAGTCACTGCTGCTCAGACCAATCCTGGTGCTGCTTTCATGCAAGGTTTTGCACGAAAGCAGCACCAGGATTGCTGGGGAGCCTGTGATGTGTCCCAGCAGTGAATGCTGGGACACCAGAAGAGGACCGAGGCGGCATGTGGCGGCGATGGAAAGAGGTAAGTTATTTTTGTAATTATTTTTTATTCCCTCCCAGCCCCCCTCCCTCCTTGTCCCCCTCTCCACCCCTCCCCTTGAGATTTGCGGTGGCTGCCGCTGTGATGCACGCGGATTGCTGTGCATGCACATCGAGTGTAATACAGGTTTCAAGGCAGCCTGGGATGCAATAGTGGACATTATGTACTATTTATCCAAAAGCTGTGAAATAGCAAAAACAGCTATTTATCCAGCAGCTGGCTAAATAGCTGATATAATGCATAATTTCACCGGTGGCTGTGAAAATAGCAACACAACCCCATTATATACATTGCCTGCAAATAAAAATGAACTTCATTATTTACATGAACACTGATTAGTATAATCTATGTTCTCCATGGCCAGCAGCTGTGCGAATGGCAAAGAAACATCACTATTCACCCAACTGATGGCTGAATATCAGAGACTATATACTAGATGGATGGCGAGGGGCGCTGTAAATCAGAAATAAATGTCTATATTAACCCTGCTGCTGACTAAATATCAGAAGTTATCTATTGTATGGCTGGCAGCCATGCAAATAGCAAAGAAACTTCACTATTTCCCCGTAAAATAGCAAGAATTATGTACATGCAAATAGCATATAAACTACATTATTTACTTGTCTGCCAGCTAAATAGAAGAGATTATGGCCCTCATTACAACCCTGGCGGTCTGTGATAAAGCAGCGGTAATACCGCCAACAGGCCTGCGGTAACAAAAATGGAATTATGACCATGGCGGAAACCGCCAACACAGACAACCACTTTAACACTCTGACCGCCACGGCGGTAGCAACAAACACTGTGGCGGAAACCGCCTACAGCCAGGCGGAACACAATGTACCGCCCACAGCATTACAAGAGGCCTATCCGCCAGCTTTTCCGGGGTGGTACCAATGCCATCAAAAGCACGACAGAAACAGTAGTCTGAAGGGAAACGACTCACCTCTCGACACTGAAGGAAGAACCATGACGCCATGGAGCCCGAGCTGCATATTTTTCCAACGCTGGTGTACCTCCTCATACACCAGGAACACGAACACCAGTGAAGATGACCACGGTGAGTACTGCTCCTAGCACACAAGGGAGGGGGGGAAAGAGAGTGACACGCACACGCAATACCCCCACCCCCAACACCATACGCACAAACAGATGCAACTACATTACATATACACCCCGTAACCCTCAGGAATAATGCAAGGACAAAAGGAATGGATTAAAATTAGTGTAATAGTACAATTTTAGATAGATGCGTACTTAAATCAATAAACAGTATGTACAATATATACAAAAGGAGGGACAATGCCCACTCCAAAATGTCCGTGGCCCACAGGGCCATAACACATAGGCCAAGGCCACACTTGACTCCTGCCTCAATACGGAGAGAACACTGCAGGGGCATCAAGTCGAAAACACACAGGCACCTCAGGGAGACGGGGATTGGGGGGGGCACCTCAGCTGGAAGATGGTACAACGCCACTGGCCTGGAGGGGGCTCCATGCCCACTGCTTAGTCCTGGGAATTGCAAGGCCACAGTCTCTCAAGTGTGTGGTTTGCCCACTGCTTGGTCCTGGGGAGTGCAAGGCCACAGTCTCTCTAGTGGGTGGTTTGCCCACTGCTTGGTCCTGGGGAGTGCAAAGCCACAGTCTCCCAAGTGGGTGGTTTGCCCACTGCTTGGTCCTGGGGAGTGCAAGGCCACAATCTCTCTAGTGGGTGGTTTGCCCACTGCTTGGTCCTGGGGAGTGCAAAGCCACAGTCTCTCAAATGAGTGGTTTGCCCACTGCTTGGTCCTGGGGAGTGCAAAGCCACAGTCTCTCAAGTGGGTGGTTTGCCCACTGCATTGTCATGGGGAGTGCAAGGCCAGAGTCTCTCTAGTGGGTGGTTTGCCCACTGCTTGGTCCTGGGGAGTGCAAAGCCACAGTCTCTCTAGTGGGTGGTTTGCCCACTGCTTGGTCCTGCGGAGTGCAAAGCTACAGTCTCTCTAGAGGGTGGCTTGTCCACTGCTTGTTCCTGGGGAGTGCAAGGCCACAGTCTCTCAAGTGGGTGGTTTGCCCCCTGCTTGGTCCTGGGAAGTGCAAGGCCACAGTCTCTCAAGTGGATGGTTTGCCCACTGCTTGGTCCTGGGAGTGCAAAGCCACAGTTTCTGGAGTGGATTTCTTCTCCACTGTTTCTGGAGGGGGCTATGTGCCCAGTGTGCTTCATCTTGCCAAGGATGGGGTGAGTGGATGCCTTCTTCCACTGGTTCTGGAGGGGTGTCAGGGAGACCAGATCCTCGGGGCCTGCGTACTCTCCCAACATGTCCACCACTAGACAGCTCCAAAACTCTGATAGAAATATCACAGAGCCTGAGAGAGTCCAAGCGGGGGAAAAGGGGATTAGGATGGGAACAGCTGGGAAGTAGACCTGTAGGAAGCAAAAGGTTAAACAACACAATATCAAGATATTATCACATTGATTTTCACTAGACTATGATTCTAAGCGTTGTCATACTGTAACCATGGATAACTTAAGAAAGGACTATAACTAGACCTCAAGATGTTTGGGTACCTGGGAAGGAATCAAGAATGGTTAATACAACGTTTCATATGAACTTTTCATAAAATGTCACATACTGTATAGGAATATAAGAACCTTCTAGAATTATGTTTTCAGAACAAAACATTGCCTCTTTGAACATTCCCTGGAAAACAATAGGAATTGTACTAAGGACTTAACATGCACATAGAATGTAACATCTTGAATTTAAATTTAACACCTTTGCAGAAAATTCAAAAGCCCTGGATAATCGTGTGCACTTCAGGAAACACTACACATCAAAGTTTTAATTCCCATGAAATGATCGCGCACACTGTAAGCGATCTAAGCATCAAGGTTTAAATGCGGGAAATGGATTGCGCACACTGCCGATTCCAACAAGTACATGCAAATGCCATGAAATGATCGCGCACAATGTAAGCGATCTGAACACCTAGATTTAAATGCAGGAAATGAATCGCGCACACTGCCGATCTCAACAAGAAAATGCAAATGCCATGAAATGATCGCGCACTCTGTAAGCGATCTGAACATCAAGGTTTAAATGCAGGAATGAATCGCGCACACTGCCGATCTCAACAAGAATATGCAAATGCCATGAAATGATCGCGCACTCTGAAAGCGATCTGAACATGAAGGTTTAATTGCGGGAATGAATTGCGCACACTGCCGATCTCAACAAGAATATGCAAATGCCATGAAATGATCGCGCAAGCCTTTGCCGATCCGAACACCAAGATCTGAATCAGAGCAATGATTCGCATACTCTGAATGTTTTACGAGTAGGCCCCAAAACTCAAGAGTCTCTTAGAACGGGGTCGGGGGCCCAGCCCGACCTCCGTCTTATCACCCTGCTCAAGGATCACCAAAAGAATGCGGGGCAGGCCTGGAACGCCAAGGTAGGCCTCCGGAACAGGAGCTCAGAAAAATGCTGCTGCTCTGCACCGGGACCTCTGAATAGTGAGCACGTGGAGCTGGGCCAGCTCCCTTATATAGAGTTTGGCCCAGCCCACAACCACACCCAGTCATGCTGCAGAGAAAGCTTCTGGAAGGCCCTAGAAAGGGACCACAGCCTAGCACACTCAGTAAGTCTGCAGCAATACCTTGCAAAAGAACAGTTATTGCAAACATCATTAATAGTGTTTTTCAAGGTTAAAGTCTGCAATGCAAAAGGTTAACATACTGCATATAAACACAATGCATGAATTATGCTCTTGCATAAAGGCTGGGTTTTTGCATTTTAGTCGCCCGTAGAGCGTGCACTGCCCTGGTGTTGTCAGTACTCCCCTCTCCCAAGCACGCTCTAGGGCCTGGTTTGCCTGGTTTAAGACGATGAAAACGTCTCACTAGTCGTGGAGCATGAACATCAGATGCGGAAACCCATTAGTTACTTTCAGGACCCTAACCTTTCCAAGAGATCAGATACCACAGATTACGACCTCGAAGTTTGGAATCCAACACCTGTTTGTATTCCACTTCCCCCTGTACTAGAACTGGAGCTTATTGTGAGTGTACCTTCTGGACTGCTTTTTTCAGGAGGGAAGAATGGAACACTGGATGAATACGCAGTGACCAGGGCAACTGCAGTTTATAGGTCACTGGATGAATTTGCTGGAGGACAGTGTAAGGACCTATGAATTTGGGATTAAACATGTGCCTTTTTAAAAAGTCTATGGGCCTGATTCCAACTTTGGAGGAGGTGTTAATCCGTCCCAAAAGTGACGGTAAAGTGACGGATATACCACCAGCCGTATTACGAGTTCCATAGGATATAATGGACTCGTAATACGGCTGGTGGTATATCCGTCACTTTACCGTCACTTTTGGGACGGATTAACACCTCCTCCAAAGTTGTAATCAGGCCCTATATGTCTTGTAGAAAGCCACACTTTATCACCTGGTTGGTACTGAGGTCCTTCACAATGTTTCTTGTCGTAGTGCTTTTCGTATTTTTGTTTCGCTTTTTCTAAAAGCTGTTGAATCAGTTTCTGGGTTTGGTGGAGGTGTTGAATCGTTTCCGACACAGCTGGTGTAAGAGAACTTTCTTGAGGAATCGTGATGGGCAAGGTGTCGGGATGATAGCCAAACAAACCAAAAAAGAGTGTAACACCAGTGGAGGTGTGATATGAGTTATTGTAGGCTAACTCAGCTAACCAGAGCATTGATGTCCAGGAATGAAGTGCTTTCTCAGCGTAAGCACGCAGATATTGCTTCAATGTCTGATTTAGTCTCTCAGTTTGACCATCTGTTTGAGGATGATGGCTATTAGATAGTGTGGTCGTGACTTGAAGCGTTTTGCACCATGTTTTCCAGAAATTGGAGGCAAATTGAGACCCTCGATCGAAGAGAATCATTTTCGGCAGCCTGTGATAACGGACCACTCTATTCAGTAAGATGGTTGCCAGTTCACTGGAGGTGGGCAATTTCTTACAGGCAATGAAATGTCCATATTTCGTGAGACTATCTACCACCACAAGGATTACTGAGTGTTGTTGAACCACTGGTAGTCCTGCAATGAAGTCTAAAGAGATGTGTTCCCAAGGTCGACGTGGAGTTGGGAGCGGATGCAACAAACCTTTCGGTTTTGAATGGCTTGGCTTGAAGCGAGCACAGACTTTGCGGTTATTTACCATTGCTTTGACGTCTTTTGTCAGAGTAGGCCACCAAAAGTAGCGTTGGATTAATTCAAGAGTTTTAGGAGTACCTGGATGACCTGCCGTAGGTATAACATGCAACCAATGAAATACTAACTTGCGAAGCTTGGTAATGGGCACGAATAAACGTGCGTCATGGAAAGGTAGTCCTTGCTTGATTGATCTTTTGGGATCTGCTTGAGCCTATGCCTGCCATTTCTTAATGGTGAAGGAATTACAGATGTCTTCAAAGAAATCTTCAGTTTTTATGATGCATAGGAGTTTGTCTAGAGCAATGATAGCTCTGGAAGGTTGGACTGTAGGCAATGTGGTGGACTCTTGGTAGGACAAGGTGTCTGCATTGCGATTGTCTTTACCAGGACGAAAAGTTACCACAAAATTGAATTCGGCAAAAAACAACATCCAGCGTAATTGCCGAGGAGTCAAAAGTCTGGCTGAACTCATGAACTGGAGATTGCGATGATCAGTATATACTGTGACAGTGTACTTGGCACCCAACAAATGATGTCTCCATTCTTTAAAGGCGTCACAGATTACCAGAAGCTCTTTTTTAGCAATGACATAGTTCTGTACGGCTTCGTTCAGCTTTCGAGACATGTAGGCTACAGGATGAAGTTGGCCTTTGTCTTTACTTCATTGTGACAAGACTGCTCCAATTGCCAAATCTGAGGCATCGGCTTCCACTATGAATGGACGATCCACATCAGGGTGAGTCAAGACTGGGGCAGTGGAAAAAGCTTCTTTCAAAGTTGAAAAGGCTTGGTCAGCTTCTGGAGACCATACCAATTTTTCTTTCTTTCTCAATAACTTGGTGATTGGGGCCACTGTTTGAGAGAAATGGTTTATAAACCTGGGATAAAAGTTTGCAAACCCCAGGAAACATTGTACATCTTGAACAGTCTTTGGAGTGGGCCAATCAGATACAGCTTGTACTTTCTTTTCTGCCATGACCATACCTTGAGGGGTAAGGATAACCCCTAAAAACTCAACTGTGGTAACATGAAACTCACACTTGGTTAGTTTGCAATATAAATGATGCTTTCAGAGAGCTGTGAGAATTTTCTTGACATGTTGCACATGTTCGGTTTCTTTGTCAGAGTAGATCAAAATGTCATTGATATAATATGTTGAGATACTCTCTAAGAACGTCATTCAGGAAAAATTGAAATGCTGCTGGAGCATTGCACAGGCCGGTGTATTCAAAGAGACCATATCTTGTCTTGAACGCAGTCTTCCATTCGTCGCCTTCTCTCATTCTGACTAAATGGTAAGCACCTCGTAGATCGAGTTTAGTGTAGATTTTGGCTTTTTTTACTTGTTCCAGCAAGACAGGAATCAGGGGCAAGGGGTATTTGTTCTTGATTGTGACCTTGTTCAAACCCCTATAGTCAATACAGGTTTGAAGGTCCCCATTCGCCTTAGGGACAAAAAACAAAGGAGAGGCTGCAGGAGACTTGGAAGGACGGATGAAACCATTCTCTAAGAATTGATCTAGATACTTCTGTAAATGTTGATCTTCATGTTCTGACAAGGCGTATACATGACAGCTGGGGAGTATCGCACCTGGTGTTAGATCAATTTGGCAGTCATAAGGTCTATGAGGAGGCAAGGTTTCTGCTTCTTTTTCATCGAAAACATCTTCATAGGATGAATACTGTCTGGGCAACTTTACTTCTTTCTCCACTGCAGTGGCTATGTAAGGGTTGCAAATTTTGGTTACTTGAGACGTCTGGAAGCATTTTTTATTAGATAGGGCTGAAGAGAACATGACTTTCCGTTCTGCCCAGTTAATCTCAGGATTGTGATGAGTTAACCAGTGTAAGCCAAGGATAATTCCATACAGAGGAGCATGGATCATGTCAAAGATGAGTTTCTCTTTATGTTTGGTTCTTTGATTTCCTCCCTCCCAGATCACCGACAAGGGGACAGTCTGAAGGGTTACTGGGCCTCCAGTCAAGAGTTTTCCATCTACTGCTTGTATTATTTTTGGAGTCTTTTTCTCAGTGCATGGGATCCCCCATGCACGAACCAATTGGGCATCAACAAAGTGCCCGGTAGCCCCAGAATCTACGATGGCCTTCTTGAAATAGTTATTTTTCTTTACTTGAACTTTTATGCTCAGCTTGAGATGTCTAGACTGTGAAGGGTCCACGGCGACACCCAAGAGCAACCCTTCTTTGCATCTTGGGTGATTTAGTTTTCCGGCTCGACTTGTCCATTGGCTGCAAGTTTCTGGACATGACCTTGTTTGCTCTTTGGTTTGATTGGACATTCTTTGGAGAAATGACCCTTGCGCCCACAATAAAGACATTCTTTCTACGTAGGTCCTTTTCGTCTTTGGTCAAAGGCCTCCTGATTGTTCCGATTTCCATAGGTTCTGGAGTTCTTTCTTTCTGGGTTCCTGATTCTCTATTATCGTGAACACGCCAGGAATATTTCTCAGTCTTTTTGCGTGCTTCCCTTCGTTCTGCTAAACGATGATCCAGTCTGAAAACGAGGTTTATTAGATCTCGACAATCTGTAGGCTGCGGGTCTATTTGAGCAAGGATGTCCTTTAACTCATCCTTGAGTCCTTTATAAAACAAAGCCGCTTGCTTTCTTCAGGCCAGGATGTTTCGGCTACCAGCCGATTAAAGTTAGCTAAGTAAGACACTAGATCCTGGTTACCTTGTCGCAAGTCTAATAGTTCACAATCTGCCTACACTGTCACAGTTCTACGATCAAACACTTGTTCAAACTCACAAAAAAAAATTCTCCAATTGTAAAGCAGGGGACTGTCTATACGCACAAGAGGAATTGCCCAGGTGGCTGCGTCCCCATTCAGGTATGATAACAAGAAGGCCACCCTAGATTGGGCATCAGAGAAAGTGTGTGGTCGGCAGGTAAAATGTAATTCCACTTAAACCAGGAAAGATTGCGCTTTCAGGGGATCACCTGAGAAACGTTCTGGAGGAGCTAGGGGAATGGCTGAAGGAACATTGAGGGAAATGTTCGTAGGAGGATTACCTCCAGAAGCTTGAGAAGAAGGACCAGGCCAAGACGCACCCAAAGGACTTTGGGGGTGATTCTGACCCCGGCGGTCTTAGACCGCTGGGGCCAGGGTCGGCGGGAGCACCGCCGACAGGCCGGCGGTGCCCCGCAGGGCATTCTGAGCGCAGCGCTTTGGCCGCGGTCAGTGCAGGAAAACCGGCGGTCTCCCGCTGGTTTTCCGCTGCCCGTCAGAATCCTCCAAGGCGGCGCAGCATGCTGCGCCGCCTTGGGGATTCTGACACCCCCTACCGCCATCCTGTTCCTGGCGGTTCGCCCGCCAGGAACAGGATGGTGGTAGGGGGTGTCGCGGGGCCCCTGGGGGCCCCTGCAGTGCCCTGGGGGCCCCTGCAGTGCCCATGGCATGGGCACTGCAGGGGCCCCCGTAAGAGGGCCCCGCAAAGTATTTCAGTGTCTGCAACGCAGACACTGAAATACGCGACGGGTGCAACTGCACCCGTGCACCTTCCCACTACGCCGGCTCCATTCGGAGCCGGCGTCCTCGTGGGAAGGTCGATTTGCCCTGGGCTGGCGGGCGGCCTTTTGGCGGCCGCCCGCCAGCCCTGGGCAAATCCCAAAATACCCTCAGCGGTCTTTTGACCGCGGAGCGGTATTTTGGAGGGGGAACATTGGCGGGCGGCCTCCGCCGCCCGCCATTGTTAGAATCACCCCCTTTGTTCCTTCTTTTCTACCCTTTCCTGCAACTGACTCACTCTCTCAGCTAGGATGGCTGCTATATCCTTTGATGACACTACCTCTGCTTGGAGCTGCGTGATAACCTTGACTAGCTCGTCCAATGTGGCCATGCTGAGAACACACGCAAACCAGGAGGATAATTAATTTGTGGGCTCACTATTCTGTCGGGGAGACCAGATCCTCGGGACCTGCGTACGCTCCCAACATGTCCACCACTAGACAGCTCCAAAACTCTGATAGAAATATCACAGAGCCTGAGAGAGTCCAAGCGGGGGAAAAGGGGATTAGGATGGGAACAGCTGGGAAGTAGACTTGTAGGAAGCAAAAGGTTAAACAACACAATATCAAGATATTATCACATTGATTTTCACTAGACTATGATTCTAAGCATTGTCATACTGTAACCATGGATAACTTAAGAAAGGATTATAACTAGACCTCAAGATGTTTGGGTACCTGGGAAGGAATCAAGCATGGTTAATACAATGTTTCATATGATCTTTTCATGAAATGTCACATACTGTATAGGAATATAAGAACCTTCTAGAATTATGTTTTCAGAACAAAACATTGCCTCTTTACATGAGGACAAAAGGTAATCTGAACATTCCCTGGAAAACAATAGGAATTGTACTAAGGACTTAACATGCACATAGAATGTAACATCTTGAATTTAACACCTTTGCAGAAAATTCAAAAGCCCTGGATAATCGTGTGCACTTCAGGAAACACTACACATCAAAGTTTTAATTGCCATGAAATGATCGCGCACACTGTAAGCGATCTGAACATCAAGGTTTAAATGCGGGAAATAGATTGCGCACACTGCCGATTCCAACAAGTACATGCAAATGCCATGAAATGATCATGCACACTGTAAGCGATTTGAACACCTAGATTTAAATGCGGGAAATAAAACACGCACACTGCTGATCTCAACAAGAATATGCAAATGCCATGAAATGATTGCGCACTCTGTAAGCGATCTGAACATCAAGGTTTAAATGCGGGAATGAATCGCGCACACTGCTGATCACAACAAGAATATGCAAATGCCATGAAATGATCGCGCACTCTGTAAGCGATCTGAACATCAAGGTTTAACTGCGGGAATGAATCGCACACACTGCCGATCTCAACATGAATATGCAAATGCCATGAAATGATCACGCACTCTGTAAGCGATCTGAACATCAATGTTTAAATGCGGGAATGAATCGCGCACACTGCCTCAACAAGAATATGGAAATGCCATGAAATGATCGCGCACTCTGTAAGCGTTCTGAACATCGAAGTTTAACTGCAGGAATGAATCACGCACACTGCCGATCTCAACAAGAATATGCAAATGCCATGAAATGATCACGCACTCTGTAAGCGATCTGAACATCAACGTTTAAACGCGGGAATGAATCGCGCACACTGCCTCAACAAGAATATGCAAATGCCATGAAATGATCGCGCCTCTGTAAGCGTTCTGAACATCGAAGTTTAACTGCAGAAATGAATCACGCACACTGCCGATCTCAACAAGAATATACAAATGCCATGAAATGATCGCGCCCTCTGTAAGCGATCTGAACATGAAGGTTTAATTGCGGGAATGAATCGCGCACACTGCCGATCTCAACAAGAATATGCAAATGTCATGAAATGATCGCACAAGGCTTTGCCGATCCGAACACCAAGCTCTGAATCAGAGCAATGAGTCGCGTACTCTGAAAGTTTTACGAGTAGGTCCCAAAACTCAAGAGTCTCTTAGAACGGGGTCAGCGGCCCAGCCCGACCTCCGTCTTACCACCCTGCTCAAGGATCACCAAAGGAATGCGGGGCAGGCCTGGAACGCCAAGGTAGGCCTCCGGAACAGGAGCTCAGGAAAATGCTGCAGCTCTGCACAGGGACCTCTGAGTAGTGAGCACGTGGAGCTGGGCCAGCTCCCTCATATAGAGTTTGGCCCAGCCCACAACCACACCCAGTCATGCTGCAGAGAAAGCTTCTGGAAGGCCCTAGAAAGGGACCACACCCTAGCACACTCAGTAAGTCTGCAGCAATACCTCGCAAAAGAACAGTTATTGCAAACATCATTAATAGTGTTTTTCAAGGTTATAGTCTGCAATGCAAAAGGTTAACATACTGCATATAAACACAATGCATGAATTATGCTCTTGCATAAAGGCTGGGTTTTTGCATTTTAGTCGCCCGTAGAGCACGCACTGCCCTGATGTTGACAAGGGGGCTCTGTGCCCAGAGTGCTTCATCCTGGATGGTGCACGGTCACAGTCTCTCACCTGGGTGTCACACCTACAGGTGTTGCAGGGGCCAGGACGCACTGCACCCCATGTAGTCACGACTACACGCTGCTCGCCGGCAGTGGCAGCTGCTAAGTGGATGGCAGCTGTGCTGCAGGTGGCGGTGCTGTCAGTGGTGGTGGGAGGCTCCAGACCTTCCCCTGCAGCCTCGGAAAGCTGCCCACTGGGGCTGCTTCTGCTGGCAGTGGTGATGCTGGGGGCAGTGCAGGTGGCAGTGCTGCCCGCGTTGCAGGTGGTGGTACTGTCAGTGGTGGGGGGAGGCTCCAGCCCTTCCCCTGCAGCCTCGTACGGCTGCCCATTGGGGCTGCTGCTGCTGCTGGCAGTGGTGCTACTGGCGGCCGTGCTGCCCGGGGTGCAGGTGGTGCTGCTGGCAGTGGTGGGGGGAGGCTGCAGCCCCTCCCCTGCAGCCTCAGACAGCTGCAGTGCCCCTTCTTGCCATTGGCAGATGGTGGTGCCTCCTTGCTTCTGCCAGCTGGTGTTCCTTTCCTGCGCTTGCTGGCTGGTGGTGCCTCCTTCCCCTTGCTGGCTGGTGGTGCCTCCTTCCCCTTGCTAGGTGGCGGCCCCTTCTTGTCCTTGGCAGGTGGTGCTGGCACACTGTCTGTGCTGACGGGTGCCTCCTTGGAACCTCTCCCACCTGCAGTAGCTGTAGAAACCCCAGTCGCAGTGGACTTGGTGGCTGAGGTGCTGGGCTGGGTTCTGGCCACCCTGTTCCTAAGTGAAGGACGGGGGGTAGGGAATAGGTCAATGATGGCGAGGAAAAGCTTCTTAGGGACACTGGGCTGGGGCGGGAAGAGGGTGAAAGTTTAGGAGTGGAGGAAGAGGGAGTGGTGGTAAGAGGTGTCTGTCTGCTGTGTTTGGCTGCAGGTGCACTGGCTGGATGCTGTTGTGAAGTGGATGGCTGTTGGGTGTCTGAGTGCTTGTGCCTGTGTACTTTGGGAGGAGGAGTCACAGACACAGTGGGAGAGGACACAGGGAATGTGTGCATGGATGTGGGGCGGTGACTGCCAGTGAGAGGCGTGTAGTGATAGGCGTGCTGGTGATGGAGGTAGTGGATGAGGATGTAGTGGCTGCAGGTGTGAGTGGAGACGCAACTGGGAGGTAGGTGGATGATGAGGAGGAGGGGGACACAGTGGAGGCAGCGGATGTTGGTGTGTCTGCATCTGGATGGTGCTTGTGTGAGTGCCTGTGGGATGAAGTGTGGTGCTTGTGTTTGCCTGAGCCACTTCTGTGTGTTGATTTGGGTGCATGCAGGTCTGAAGGTGTGCTTGGGATAGGCTGGGGTTGAGGGGATTGGGACTGGGTAGAGGAAGTTGGAGGGGGTAGGCCGGAGACAGGGACAATGGCTGCCATCAGGGAGTTGGCCAGAGCCTGGAATGCTTTTTGATGGGCCGCCACGCCAGAGTGAATGCCCTCCAGGTATGCATTTGTTTGTTTCAAATGCCCTGCTAGACCCTGGATGGCCTTTCAGTATGGTTGACTACCCAACAGAGAGGGATCTCAGGAGGTCAATAGCCTCCTCACTGAGGGCAGCAGGGCTGACTGGGGCAGGGCTTGACGTGCCTGGGGCGAAGGAGATGTCCACCCTCCTGGGTGAGTGGGCACGGGAAACTCGCTGAGGGGCTGCTGGGAGGGCGGTGCTGCTATGGGGTGTGGCGGCTGTACCTGTAGTTGGGGTGGGCACAGAGCTATCCGCCACCACCAGGGAGCTTCCATCGGAGGAGGAGTCGTTGTCGGTACTGTCCCCTCCTCTCTCCATCTTGGTGCTCCCCTCGCCCTCCGTCCCACTGGTGCCCTCACCGTTGGTGGATTCGGCCTCCAGGCCCATGTGGGATGCAGCTCCCTCTGTCGCCGGTGCCTCTCCTCCTCCACCAGATGATGCTGATGCACACAAGAACAGGGTGACAAAACAAAAAGGGGGGGAGAGACAGAAGATACACTTGGTCAATGCCAGCAACAATACTACAGTTGGCATACACAACTCCAGGGAACAGCCCTATGCACTAGGCCATGCACTACCAGTTACAATGCTAGTCACCCAGGCCATGGGTACAATGCCTAACGCCATTAGCTGCACACCTGAAACCCACAGGACCCTGCCCAGTAGTAGATGACCACTAACATACTTGGGGTTGGAGTGCATCTGAGCTTGCCCATCATGGAACCTACCCTGCCATGTACGCCCTGGCCTAGGAGCACCCACAGCCCATATCCCCCACCCAGGTAATACCTTAACACGCGCAAAGTCATGATTCGGAATCTGTACTCACCCCTTGTGGCTGCTGTGATGCCTTCAAGCGCCCATCCAACTCCGGATAGGCCACCGCCAGGATGCGGAACATCAGGGGGGTCAGGGTACGACAGGCACCCCTTCCTCGTTGGGAAGCCAGCCCCAGCTGGGCCTCCACTGTTTTCCTTGCCCAGTGGCGCAGGTCCTCCCACCGTTTGTGGCAGTGGGTGCTCCGCCTGTCAAAGACCCCCAGGGTCCGCACCTCCTTAGCGATGGCACGCCAAATACCCTTTTTCTGATGGGCGCTGACCTGCAGAAAAAATACAGCAGAAAAGGTATTAGTCATACCGTCCGGACTGTTATACTCATGGCCCACCATATCCCTCCCATCCCCTTACGCACATACATTGACCGCCATACATGCAGCACTCTGCCCAATGTCATAATGAGGGCCTATGTATTCTTTGGCTGGTGGGCATGCAAATATCAAAGATGCTTCACTCACTAGCCAGCTGCTGGTTAAGTAGACAACAATATGTACTATCTGTTCAGCAGTTGTGCAAATATCAAAGAAACTTCATTATTTACACAACAACTAACTAAATAGCAGAGACTACAGAGTATTTGGTTGACAGACATGAGAATAGCAAAGAAACATGACTCTTTACCTGACTGTTGGTTAAATAGCAGACATTGTGTATGATTTGACCTGTGGCTGTGTAACTAGCAAACAACGTTGCCTTGTTAACCTGGAGGGGCTAAACAGCAGACAGTGTGCCCAATCTGGCCAGTGACCATATAAATCTCTGAGTCGTTTCAATATTTACCCACCTGATGCTTAGCAGCTGAAATGATGTATTACTATGCCTAGCACAGATTTCAACAGGCACTTACTATCAGGCAGAACTGCAAAGAGTGAATACAATTGGCACCCATCTACTTGGATGTGGAATAAACGCAATTTGCACCCAAACTGCTCTAAATGATATGTCTAACGATCCCTTCAGTCATTGAAGGGAATATTTAATCGTTTCCAAGTTAATTTGACAAACCTGGTACAGAATACCACTCCATTACTCCAAGGACCAAGACACAGCGACTTGAGAAGTTCACTATGGAGCTCTTTAAGGACAGTCCGATGTAGGGCAGTCGTGGAACTCAGTTTCTTTAGGCCACGGGGCCTGCTGACGTCAGGAGGCCCTGTCCCCGAGCCAATGAATGTGACATAGCAGGCAACTGCTACCACACAACTTCAATAAAGAAGATGTGCAACTGCGGTTTTTATTCTGACCGTATTTTTTTTTAACACAAATGGTCTTTGTTGTCCTTTTCCATTCAATCGATTTATTTCCCCTTGTTTTATCAATAATCACTATCAAAAATCTGACACTTAAACTCTCTACAATAAATAGTCTGTTGTGTAAAAACAGCCAAGAATTAGATTAATTCCATTTGCATTCTTTAGGAAAATACATTTTTCCTAAAGAAAACAACTGGAACTAATGTCCATGGATACAGGTGATTATTGCTCGAAATGAACTATGCCTTTGTGCTGGCGTGCTGAAGCATAAGTTTACCAAGTGGCAGAGCTCCATTTACCCATTAAGAAGAAGCAAAAAGTTCCAGCAGGCGTCTATTTATCGGCAGAGTCTGGTCTAGGAACCCTGGAATATCTCCACGAGCATGTTTCTTAGAATAATGTGCATGACTCTTTCCCTTAGAAGCAAACAAGACAATTTACAAAAAATAAACTGAAGAGAAGCGCGTGTATTATAAACGGCGTATTTTCTTTTGCCCTCATTGTCATCCCCATTAAATATAGCCAGTTTCTTCAGTGTTGTTTGCAACCATAGTTACTGCAAAAGAAATATGATGGATATTTCCAGCTGTTGCATGAAATGGCCAGACACGGAATAACAAGCAGGGCCTAGTAAAAATGTAATCTACAATCCCACAGCAGCTCCTGGCTAGCGTGCAGGACACTCCGGCCTCACAGGCAGGTACACCAAGAGGTCTGATCTCCAGAAACACTGACATTCAAGCACAGGGGCAGGGTCTCTACACTCTCGCTCGAAAGCTGGCTTGATCTCCTGGGCAAGAGCTCATGCTCAGGAATCACGGCACCTCAGGTCTGTCCTACCAGAAATCAATTTCCTCACTTACATATTACCTTACACTTCAGTCTCCCAGAGTCACACCGCTGCTGGTGCTTAACCACCCAATCAAACACTGCTAGTAGCTGGGCGCAATAAACACTGAAAAAGCCCCACCGTAATTCACCAGAACTAGGCTGGAAAGCCTAAGTAAATCTTTATTGCCAGATGAAAGGAGACCCTTCACGTGGCCACTGTGCCGCCTGCACCATATTTTCACATAAAAGCTGCAACTCTGACCTCTGACGGTGAACACAGGATCAAAGGTTGTAGCCTGCCTGCACTGCCCAGCCAGAGACCCGGGACATGGCACCGCACCACCGGTAAGTGTGCAGAGGCCGCCAACTGGGTCTACCTACGGTCACAACCATCACTTAAACCTGGATGAATCTTTCCTCTGTAGATGGTCCCGGCCTCACCTACACACATTTCCGTAAGAAAGAGGGCCATGCGCATATTTAGACTCCACCTGAGTCAAGATGGAAGCTGAACATTTATAGCACTCACTGAAGCCATTTTATTTGACAGCAGTGGTACTAAAGTGAGGAGCGGAGTTTCCATGTTGTTTTTACTTTTTGCTTTGTACTTTCCTGATAAGGAGCATAGTTCAGTATACCAGAGCACTGGAGAGTTTACAGCAATTTAAATGTGGAAAATCTACTGCTAACAAAAGAGGACAGAGAAGCTTATTTGCTTGGTTACTCTGCAGTTGTCATGGGATGAAAGTAGGTGCGAGTTAAACAGAAGGTGATGCTTGCTGCGAAAATAGAACATGGTACTCAGGGCTGAAAATGGTGGTCGCAGGAGCTGTACAGCACAGGAGCTCGCTGTAGACAGGGAACAGGAAAGATTAATGTGGAGCAAGGTTGGATCAGAACAAGGGATGTCCAAGATGTTTATGGAGGGCCCCTTGAATTGATGCCAGCAGATTGTGCTTATCAACTTTCATACATCAAAGGCATCGCTTGGACATGTGATCCGAGGCTCTAGTCGTGTGTATGGGTGAACTGTGACAAAAACACTGAAATGGCTATGGCTCAAAATGTTCTTGAAGCAACGCCTAAAGGATTCCTCTATACCGAAATGGAATGGAGACCAACCTAGAGGTCACAATCTAAACTAATATGGGTTTGATACAAACAGTGGACTCCTTTGGAAATAGGATGTAAAACAAGTCTGGAAAAAATTACCAAAATACTGGATGAACAAATATAAAGGGCAGAATGAAAGAACTAGTAAAGTATTAGAGATTGTGGGACATCTGCTGAGAAGTGGTGGATGCCCTGCCTGTAAGTGCATGTACCTGCCACGCTAAATACGGCAGACAGCGCACCTACAACGCTTTGGCAGCTCTGCTTCTCTGCCGAACTCCAAATAAGGCATTAAGGGGCATATTTATACTCCGTTTGCGCCGGAATTGCATTGTTTTTTTTGACGCAATTTCGACGCAAAACTAACTCCATATTTATACTTTGGCGTTAGACGCGTCTAGCGCCAAAGTCCATGGAGTTTGCGTCATTTTTTAGCGTGGACACCTACTTTGCGTTAATGAGATGCAAGGTAGGCGTTCACGTCTAAAAAATCGACTCCGAGGCATGTGCGTCGGATTTATACTCCCGGGCAAAATTCACGCCCGGGAGTGGGCGGGTCAAAAAAAAATGACGTACGGCCGCTTTTGCGCCGTTTTTTAGCGCCTGCAAAAGGCAGGCGTTAAGGGACCGGTGGGCTCTGAAGGAGCCCAGAGGTGCCCTCCCATGCCCCCAGGGACACCCCCTGTCACCCTTGCCCACCCCAGGAGGACACCCAAGGCTGGAGGGACCCATCCCAGGGACATTAAGGTAAGTTCAGGTAAGTGTTTTTTTTTTTTTTTTTTGTGGCATAGGGGGGCCTGATTTGTGCCCCCCTACATGCCACTATGCCCAATGGCCATGCCCAGGGGATAGAAGTCCCCTGGGCATGGCCATTGGGTAAGGGGGCATGACTCCTGTCTTTGCTAAGACAGGAGTCATTTCTATGGGGGTTGGGAGTGAAAAAAAATGGCGCAAATCGGGTTGAGGTGAAAAAATTGCCTCAACCTGACTTGCCCCATTTCTTGACGCCCAAGCCCCATATCCCCCTACGCCGGCGCTGCCTGGTGTATGTCGTTTTTTTCCACGCACACCAGGCAGCGCCGCCGGCTAACGCCGGCTAACGTCATTGATTAAATACGGCGCCCGCATGGCGCTTCAGAATGGCGTTAGCCGGCGCTAATGTTTTTGACGCAAAACTGCATTAGCGCAGTTTTGCGTCAAAAAGTATAAATATGGGCCTAAAGATCTCATGAAGTTAATGAGAGAAGAAAGTAGTAATCAAGAGCAGGACTACAGAAATCATTTTTAAATAATATTTCGATTGGTTTTTTATACAGATGAAATAACATTCTGTCACGAACATCAGGACAATCTGCACAAATTTTAATAATCAAGTTAGCTTAAAGTGTATAATGAGACATCGAGGCTGCTTATTTTCTATACTCATATCAGTCTCTGCACAGTTTTTACTAATAACTTTATTCTTCCATGTAGGAGCTCATAGTACCCGTTAGGGCTTCCATGTGTTCCTTTTTTTCTCCCCCTTCCTAAGGCATCCCCTACCCTCATACACCGGTTTCTCAGCCAGAATACACCCATCTCTTACCGCCTACCATCATATACCACTTTCTCAGCCAGAATACAGCCATCCACATCTTTCTTTCAATTATTTTAAGCTGCTAGTTCTTGTGCTCCCCAGTGTCTGGGAATATTGCTACAATTAAGCTTAGTGCCATCCACAATTTTTAAGACTTTGATACCTCGCCGTCTTGCCATATATTCAATGCAAACTGCATAGCAGAGAGCACAATCCTGTCTCCCGTTACTTGTTTCATGCATGCTACAATCTCTACAATAATGCTGTATCTCAGGACATGCCCAGAAGATATGGAAGAAGGAGCCCTCTTGGTTACATCCTCTTATACACATCTCCAAGTCATGCTTTCCTATGTTGTGGAGGATTACTGTAGAATAGTAAGATCTATGGAAAATGCGGAGTTGTAGGGGTTTAACCAAACATGCATGTCTACTTCATGAGAGGGTATAACTTCTCCCTCCACTCCTCATCGAATTCCCCCGCAGCTATCTCCCAGTCTACCTTGAGTCTTTGCAGCTGCCAAGGGAGTCATTCATTATTTTGTATATACTAATGATATAGCTCTTTTGGCCGGTGGATCGGTCAGTATCCTGTCTTTCAAAGGTCAGGAATCTGCTAATTCAGTCCTTTTTTTGATATACGATGACAAGGCATGCTTGATCGGTAAGTTTGGGTATGTGTCAAATTCTGCCAATTGATATTCTTTTGTCAGGGTTTGTAAGGGGACAAATTCTCCTTTAGCCCATAAGTCTCCTAATTTCTTAATCCCAATTAGATCCCGCCTGGTGAATCCTTTTAATTTCCCCACCTCTGCCAGTGCATCACTGTCCCATAAGGAAGTTTCTTCAGTCAATATTTCCTTCCATTCCAAGTAGGCCGTGGATGTGTTCCAGGTTGATAGCACTGTGTGGGTGTTGGTAGATAAGTCTTATGGGAGTCTGTTTCTGTATAGTGCTGCTAGGTAGGACTTGGTGCCCATTACGTATGTATTTGGCCTGACCGATTGTTCTTCTTGAGCTGCACATACCCAGCTGTTTATCCTTGTCAGCTGGATGGGCCAGTAATGCTTATTGATGTCTGCACAGCTATTCCTCTGTCATAGACCCCCCTATCAATTTGTGTAATGCAATACCGGGAGGTCCCTATTTCTTAACAACAATCTAACTTCATACTCCAATTTTTTTAATAATTCTGTCAGCATGTGAACTGTGGTATTATAGATTGAATACAGAAACCTAGGGAGGGACACCATCACAAGGACTACAGAAATCATGAACAGGAATTCAAAGATCAAATGCAGACTGTACGCATCCTATGAGGGCAAACAGGAACTTTAACATGCAACTTGGAGCATTGGGAAATAATGCCCTGCCAGCACATGGAATCTCAAACAGGATTTATAACAACTTTCCAGACAAAAGAAACACAGACTCAAGAAAGATAAGTGGCCATGGTCACCACAATGAAACAATGCAACACAAGCCCAGAAGGGACAAAAGAGAATTTCAGGATAGGAAACAGAAGGGAAAGGCTGAGAAATGGGTAGAAACACAGTGGGATTGTGAGGCAAAGGAGCTCATTGATTAAAGAGAATGCTGAAGAAAGTAGAGTGGTATCTTCTGGTGGGACATCATTAATAAAATTAGAGCTCTCTCTTATGAATGTGATGATGTATTATGGAGCCAGGAGGAAACCTCTCTTAAAAGAGAGATTGTGGTTGAACTGTGATGTGAATCGATGTTTGCTGGTGTGTTTTAACTGAATAAATATACTTCTTTGAGGCCATTTTAGCTGCAGTCGTAGATCTTTCTATTTTACACAGAGCCACAGCAAACAAGGCAGGACTCTGAAAAGATGTACAAGGGATCAAGATTCTTCAAGTTCCTCAGAAACAGTTTCACAGTTCAGACATCTGGAGTATAAAGCAGAAGCTCATAGTTTAGTCACATGGCAGATCAGAAGCTATAGGAAGAAAGCACAAGAAAAGGTGTGAGCTAACTGCAGCACAGGGAAGGTGCAAGAAGGAGCAGTTAAGTCCAGCCACCTCTTTCTGTCTATTAGAGCATATGAAGATATCAGGAAGCAACAAAGGAGCACAACTAACTTCAGAACGAAATACGAGATGGATCTGGTTTCAGACTACGGGTCTCAATTATACCACAAGGTCAACACGTTTTGGCCCAATCTAATTAGGGGCCTCTTCAGGACTTTACGAGAGTGAAGTACTGCCTACTTTAGACACAAAAGCCAAAAATGTATTGATTAGATTCAATTATAAACGCTTAATAAGGTGAAATTTTGCCCAAAGCGAGTGGTACAGCTTCTTAGCTTTATATGTGTATATCGCTGCTTGGAACCTGAGTGCTTTGGCGAAGTTAGAGGAAGTATGTAAACTTATACTACTCCCCGGTGTGTGTCAACCTTGTTGTTTAGGGAGAGGTTGTGAGCAAACATTAATTGAAACCTAAAAGGAATGTGAGACACATCTTTCTTTAACCCCTTCGTGCTGGGGACGTAATGGTTACGTCCACCGGCACAGTGCTCCTGTGCCAAGGACGTAACCATTACTTCCTCGGCCTGGAGCTCCGAGGGAGCGCTAGAGCTCCCTCGGTGGGCTTCCCTTCCACCCCCCAAGGCAGGGATGGAAGGGGAAGCGATCGGGCAGCAGGAATGCCCACTAGATGCCAGGGATTTTCTTCCGTATGTTTCCCTTGCGTGTTTCTGTGTGGGGATGCGGCCCCTTGGGCAAGGGTCACTTCCCTTTGGGGGGCATGTGTGCTGGGGGCAGATCGGCCTATTATTTTTAGGCTGATCTGCCCCCCATGGGGCAGAAACCACTAGAATGCCAGGGATGTTTATTTATTTGTTTATTTATGTGAGGAGCCGCACCCTTGGGCAAGGGGCACCCCCCCAAGGGGGTCATAGAACTGTTGGCCATTTCTGCCCCCCTTGGGGGGCAGATCAGCCTATTTTATTAGGCCCAAGCCACTTAGGCACCAGGGATAGTGTGTGTGTTTAGTGGATGAGGGGGCGGACCATTGGGCAAGGGTCGCTTCCCTATTGGTGGCATGTGTTTTATGGCAATTTCTGCCCCCTTGGGGGCAGATTAGCCTATTTTGTTTAGGCCCATTGCCCCCAAGGAGGTAGAAGCCGCTTAGGCACCAGGGATTGTGTGTGTGTTTTTTTTGTTTGGGGTGGCCCCTTGGGCAAGGGTCGCTCCCCATGGGGACATACTACTAAAGGTATTTTCTGCCCCCCTTGGGGCTGATAGGCCTATTTTTAGTAGGCTCATCTGCCCCTATGGGGGGCAGAATCCACTTAGGCACCATTTTGTAAATGCTTGATGGTGGGGTGTTTGTCAACTGGCAAAGTATTTGCAAAGCTTTTGCTTTCTTTGCTGTGGCTCCTTGCGGTTTTGGCGGTGGTTGACCTGCGGTTTGCATAGCTGCATGTTTTAGGTAAGTAAAAACAATTTACTCCAAAGGAGTATTGTTGCCATGCATGAATGACATGTTTGTAGGTGGTGTACTAAATGCAGGATTGTGAGTGAAATTGTCCTTAAATTTGTGCAAGGTAAGCGTGTGTGTGCCACAAGCTTTTCTTTTCCTACTTTAATTTAATTGTTTTTACTGCTTTTTAACTGTTTTACTGCTTTTAAATTCATAAATGTTGGATCTTTTTGGGGCAAACTTGGGGATCTTTATATTTTTGGGAGTTCACCTTGGTTTTCATTTTTCGGGAGTAAGGGCCGGTTAGAGCCCTACTTCTTGTTGACTGCCAATTCTTTGGTTAGCAGTCAAGATGCCGCGGGTCACGTGAGCTTTGCTCTTCCGACCCAGCGGCAATATATTTTCACATAATGCGGCCGCGCAGCGGAAGGTAAGCGCGTGTGCCACAAGCTTTTCTTTTCCTACTTTAATTTATTTGTTTTTACTGCTTTTAAACTGTTTTACTGCTTTTAAATTCATAATTTTTTTATATTTTTGGGGCAAACTTGGGGATCTTTGTATTTTTGGGAGTTCACCTTGGTTTTCATTTTTCGGGAGTAAGGGCCGTTTAGAGCCCTACTTCCTGTTGACTGCCAATTCTTTGGTTAGCAGTCTAGACGCCGCAGGTCACGTGAGCTTTGCTCTTCCGACCCGGCGGCAATATATGTTCACACAATGCGGCCGCGCAGTGGATGCGCGCAGCGGGTGCGCCTAAGGCAAGCCCGTCAGCGCCTGTCCGCGCCCGACCGGGGCCGGGGGCTGGGGACCATGCCCAAATGCAGACCACTCTTACCTTTTCTCCTGCATATCTTCGTTCTCTTGCAGGTAATTCCTGCTAGCATAAAATGGCATTGGATTACCCCACTGAATTGGGTTGTAGGCACTGTAACTGGGTGATTCAAGTGCCCCAGACCTTAGAGGAGGCTAGAGCCCAGAATTCAGGGTTGAATAGGACAGGAGGGAAGCATATACAGGACAGTACTTCTAGTAGGGGGTCACTAATATATGCTCTGATAAATGCCCGCTCCTTAACTAAACATAAAACAGAAATTGTGGAATTAATTGGGCTAAACAACATTGATTGCCTTTTTATTACAGAAACATGGGCTAAAATGGACTCTAATCCCGATTTTATTGAGGCTTCTCCCCCGGGATATGCCTTCCACAAATTGGATAGAACAACTGGTAGAGAAGGAGGACTAGTGGTTATCTGTAGATCAGATCTTATGTGGCAATGGAATAGACCGAACCCCCCCTCTGAGATATGTGAAACCATGTATTTTCAAATTTATCAGCATAATTCTATACTCTTTGAAGGGCTGCTAATATATCGACCACCTGTCCCTTTTTAAAATTTTCTTCAGAATTGGACAGGTTTGTTAGAGCCTTTAGTTATGTCAACTAAAGCCATTATATTAGGGGATTTTAATATTCATTTCGCTAATATTCAAAACTTGCATATTAAAGAATTCATAAATCTCATTACAGCCTTAGATTGGGAGCTGAAAGTCCTATCAGCTACACATATAGCTGGACATTTGATAGACAGGATTTTTGCCCGCACTAAGGACCAGCTGGCATTATCCAATGCCCCTCTAAGCTGGACAGATCATTTTCTCCTAACTTTTAGATTTGTGGAGGGTCTCTTACCTTAGCCACCCAATTGTAAAAGAAAATTGATTAGGCACTGGAATCGTATTAAGAAAGAACAGTTAGTACCTGCACTGGAAGTAGGCTGGGAAAGGGCTAAACATTCGTCCCTGCCACCAGTGGATAGTTTTAACCAGGGAATTGCTACTGCTATGAACCAATTGGCCCCCCTTATGGCCTATGACTCACGGAAAACAAAAAAACCTAGCCAACTTTGGTTTACAAAGGACCTTAAGCTATTCCAAAGAAAGTATCGCCAACAAGATGGAAACTGAATTCTACTCCTATTGAGAAAGAAAAATTAAGAATTGCTCCTAAAAACTATAAAGAGGCAAGCACTAAAACTAAATCTGAATACTACACCCAAAAAATTAAAGAGGCCTCCAATGACCCCAGAGAACTCTTTAAGGTTATTAATGCGCTGACTTCTTCCCCGTCTCTGTTAGAGTTGGAGAATTCACAGGAATTCTACAATAAAGTGGCCTTACATTTTGAAAATAAAATTTTACAAATGTATGCTAGTTTTCATCATCTTGAGGAGAGGGATGGCTGCCCTGATATAGTCAATATTGAATCAAATACTAACTACCCCACTCTAACTAACTTTCAACCCCTATTTCCTGAAAGAATAAAAAAAGTTTATTTCAGAAATCAAATCAGGCTCCCCCTCCGATCCTTGCCCCCCTTTTATTCTCCAATTAGCCCCTGATCCTGTTTCGACAGCCTTAGCTCCAATTTTTTGTGAGGTCCTCACTTCTGGAGTCTATCCTACTTCTTGGAAGGATGTTACAGTAATTCCTTTGAAAAAGAAATGAGATGGAATCAGTCATGACCTGAATAATTTGCGACCCATTGCCTTACTTCCTTTTCTGGCCAAGATCTTGGAGAAGCATATTAATAGGGAATTAGCCATTTTTAATGGATTAAGGAGGACTAAATGCCTCCCAACAAGGCTTAAGGAAGGCACATAGTACAGAATCAGCCCTTATTATTACATCAGATTCGACCTGGAGAATGGTGGATGAAGGACAAGGGGCTATATTAATCCTATTGGACCTATCCACGGCATTTGACACTATTTCTCCACAGATTATGATATCCCGCTTATATCAAGCAGGGATGAGAGATGAGGCTCTTAAATTGCTGGAATCTTTTCTGAAAGATAGATGGACCACGGTGAGCTGTGGCGACTTTAAGTCCCCTGCATACCACTTACCTTGTGGTGTCCCCCAGGGATCATCACTTAGCCCCACCTTGTTTTATTTGTATGTTGCGCCTCTGGCCAAATTGATTCGTTCTTTTGGCTTTAGGCCAACCTCCTATGCTGACTAAACCCAATTGATCATCCTTGTCAATAAAAATTGGGAGGAAGTGGCAGATCGCTTTAACTAATGTATGCGTGAAGTCAATGGATGGATGAATTCAAATTGGCTCAAATTAAATGGTGCTAAAACTGAAATATTATGCTTTGGATCAGGAAAAGAATTGTGGAACTCCCGCTGGTGGCTGATAGACTGTGGCACTCTCCCAGCTCCTATTACTGCTACAAAAAATTTAGGTGTCACTTTCGACAATTGCCTCTCCTTTAGATCACATGTCAATCACATTGTTAAAACTAGTTTTTGGACATTGAAGATGCTAAAGAAAGTTCTTCCTTTTCTTCAAAGGGAATGGAGAATTACAGTAACTTTAGCAATGGTAGTATCCAAACTGGACTATTGGAATGCTCTGGTGCTTAATTTAGATAAAACATCTCTAAAGAAACTTCAGTTGATTCAAAATACTGCTGCTCTGGCTATTTTGAACCTCCCATGTTTAGCATCGGCCAGTGGCAATTTAAAACAACTGCACTGGCTTTCAGTGGCCCAGCATAATATTTTTAAGACCTTATGCCTGACTTACAAAGCAGCACATGGAAATGGTTCCAAATATTTGACTTCCAGGCTACATTGGTATAAACCCAATCGACAACTCCGCTCGGTAGGAGCTTTCAGAATTCAGGTCCCCCGTACCTATAAAGCAAAATTGGGAGATAAAGCCTTTACAGTGGCTGCATCTAAATGTTGGAATTCTCTTCCCCTGGCTATCAGGAAGGAACAACATTTCTTAGCCTTTAGGAGGTTAGTCAAAACATGGCTTTTTCCACACTAGTGTTTTCCTTTGAATTTTTCTTTATTCTGTGGGCTCTTCTTAGCGCTTCGATGCCTCGGCCGGAATGCGCTATATAAATACAAAATACAAATACACAATGATATTTGTGTTGTCTTATTTGTAAATTGCTTTTCTTTCTTTCTTTTTAGTGGGATATCATTGGTGATTGCTGTGTCCGTGCCGAGTAGTTGCTGGTGAGTCAAGCTTTTTCAGGCAAGTGAACGGTATTGCTTTTGAGTTTATAACACTTACTGATAAAGCTACACTTTATTACTTATCCTACACAGTGCTGGTTGTTGGTGGTGCATTTGTCCAGTTACTTTTCATAGGAAAGATCATGGCTGGCCACAGGAACCACTCAGCAGGTGGTTGGTAGGCTTTTTGAGTCATTGTCTGATCATGATTATGAGACAGACTCTGCATCTGAGGCAGAGGAGGAAGTGAGAGATTCTGGCAGTGAAGTTTCTGTCGGAAAGGGATCTTCAGATGAGGATGGGGCTGAAAGGTTTCCCGTTAGAAGACCTGAACTCTGGGTTGCTCCAAACATGGAGCAGCCAGAGTTGCCTGCCTTTACTGGTCTCCTGGGTGTAGAGTCAATACAGAGAAATGTTTGCCTGTCAATTTCTTTGAGTTATTTGTGGATGATGTGTTTTTGGAAGAGACTAATTTGTATGCAGAGCAGTATTTGAGGGACAGCACTGCTAGACTTAGGCCACACTCTAGAGCTACCCAGTGGATTCCCACAAATTTGGAGGAGATGAAAAGGTTTTTGAGTTTGACTCTTTTGATGGGGTTGATAAGGAAGTCGTCACTGGCATCTTATTGGTCTACTAGTCCCTTGATGGCAATGGCTATATTTCCTGCAACCATGAGTCCTAATCAGTATTTGCTTCTTCTTAGGATGTTGCATTTTGTTGACAATGCATTAGCCTTGCCTCAAGATCACCCTGATTCTGACTGTCTTTTTAAGATTAGGCCTGTCCTTGATCATTTTGTAGATCGTTTTTCAGAGGTCTATGTTCCAGGCAAAGAAATAGCTGTGGACAAGTCTTTGGTCCTCTTCAAGGGTCATTTGGTTTTTAGGCAGTACATTCCTAGCAAGAGGACATAATATGGAATTAAATTGTATATGCTGTCTGAAAGTAGTACAGGATATGTGTATAGTTTCCGTGTCTACACTGGTGTAGGGATTCCAGTATTGACCCCCTTGGTTGTCCTCCCACTTTTGGAGTTACTGAGAAAATTGTGTGGAAACTTGGTAGACGACTGTTCAACAAAGATCACCATTTGTATGTAGATAACTTCTACACCTGAGTGCAGTTGTTTAAGGAATTGTTTAGAGTGGACACTGTTGCTTGTGGCACAATTCGTTGTAACCGGAAAGGCTATCCAAGGGAGCTTGTCTGTAAAAAACTTGAGAGGGGACAGTGCAGTGCCTTGTGGAATGATAAGCTGCTAGCTTTGAAATTTTCAGACAGGAGGAATGTCTACATGCTAAGTACCATCCATGATGAGAGCACTTCCCCCGTGACTGTTTGGGGCCAGGTTGCTGAAGTGCGCAAACCTGTGTGCATTTTAGATTATAATAAGCACATGGGAGGTGTAGATAGAGTTGATGAGAGGCTGGAACCTTATACTGCTATTCGTAACTCTTAGGTTTGGTATAAGAAGTTAGCAATTCACATCTTCCACTTGGCAACTTTTAACGCTTTTATTGTGTTTAAGGATAGGTCTCCGAGTCAAAGATGACATTTGTGAAATTTCAGGAGTCAGTGATAGAGAGCCTTATTGTGGTGGAACAGGCAAGAGGTCCTAGAGAAGCAGTGGTGGAGTTTGTGGCTAGATTGAAAGATCACCACTTTGCTGAACACATTCCTCCCAGGCCCAAAAAAGACTTTCCAGCTAAGAAGTGTAGAGTCTGTGCTCGAAGAGGTATCCGGAGGGAGACTCAAATGTACTGCCCAGATTGTCCTTCAAAGCCTGGGCTGTGTGTGGATGGTTGTTTCAAGAATTACCACACCCAGAAGAATTACTGGGAACTACCATGAGTGTAAACTGCCTGTTTTATATTTTCATGTTTTCAGTTTCATGGTTGGCATTTCTGTCATGTACTTAGTTAGAGCTCTTGTGTTTGTAGTTTTGTAATTA
Source organism: Pleurodeles waltl (assembly GCF_031143425.1). Lineage (NCBI taxonomy): Eukaryota > Metazoa > Chordata > Amphibia > Caudata > Salamandridae > Pleurodeles > Pleurodeles waltl. The sequence goes on along the minus strand of NC_090444.1, from coordinate 216,820,134 downwards.
TTTCTAATTAGTTAGTGGTTTCTTTGTTTTTAGAACAACAAAAAAAGTGATGCCATTGTGTGTGGAGTGGCGCTTGGCTGACGGTGTACATATTGACTTGCTTTTGGCTACTGCAACACACTGCCAGCCAAACGCCAGTCCACACACTCCCATCAGCTGGTGTGATTGCTGTATTAGGCATGTGGGCGTATGTAAGTGATGGGCCCTTGAGTGGCACTGTCTGTCGATGCAAGTGTTGTAATGTGCTGGGCCCGTGGATGGCGGCGTGAATGGTCTTGTGCATGTCATGTATGAGAGGTGTGTGAATGGACTGTAAAGCGGTTGGTGCCTTGTCGTGGCTTTACAGCTCAGGAGCTGTGAGTTTTTTGGCCTTTCAGTTATTAACAGTGCATTTCATTTTTGGGAAATTGCTTGTTAATAAAATTTTATGCACTGAACCATCACTCACCCTGGTGCCAAATCCAACCATTATGTGTGGTAAAAATGGCAAAACCTGCTCCGCTGTAATCAGGCGTCGCAGCACACCTGTGACACGCTAGGTGTCTCGGGTGGGACCCCGATGATGAAGCATGCCACCAACTTGGTTGGTGGCTAAGGGGTCTTTTTAATATAACCTAAGTGCATTTCTTTTCACGATTTTAGTGTTTGTAACATCACATAAGTATGGGGACACACCAAAATGATCTATTGCAAAACTACCTGTATTTGGGGGGACTCCTATGTTTTTGGCCCCTGGTGCGGCCTTCATCTAGGGAAACCTACCAAACCCAGATGTGTTTTAAACATTGACACCCCAAGGAGTCCAAGGAGGTGTGGCTTGCCTGGATCACCCAACATTTTCTTACCCAGACTCCTCTGCAAATCTCACAATTTGCCTAAAAAAGCACATTTTCCTCACTTTTTTTGTAGGATCATCGCTGCGGCACAAATTTTCTACCATCCAGCATTCTCCTCAGTCTCCCAAGTAAAATGATACCTCACCTGTGTGGATCCCCAAAGCAAAGTCAGCCTAAAAGATGTATAAAAGAAAAATATGTGCTTATCAACTCGCTGTGCTATCCCTTCAATCTCTAAAGGTTGTTGGCATTTTTCTGTTGCAGGCACCTGGGCCACCCACACAAGTGAGGTATCATTTTTATCGGGAGACTTGGGGGAACGCTGGGTGGAAGGAAATTCGTGGCTTCTCTCAGATTCCAGAACTTTTTGTCCCTGAAATGAGAGGAAAAAGTGCTTTTTTGGGACAAATTTTGAGGTTTGCAAAGGATTCTGATTAACAGAACCTGGTCAGAGCCCCACAAGTCACCCCATCTTGAATTCCCCTAAGTGTCTAGTTTAAAAAATGTGCAGGGTTGCTAGGTTTCCCCAGGTGCCGGCTGAGCTAGAGGCCAAAATCCACAGCTAGGCACTTTACAAAAAACAGCTCTGTTTTCTTTGTGAAAATGTGATGTGTCCATGTTGTGTTTTGGGGCATTTCCTGTCGCGGGCGCTAGGCCTACACACACAAGAGAGGTGTCTTTTTTATCGGGAGACTTGGGGGAATGCTAAGTGGAAGGAAATTTGTGGCTCCTCTCAGATTCCAGAACTTTCTGTCACCGAAATGAGAGTAAAAAGTGTTTTTTGGCCAAATGTTGAGGTTTGCAAAGGATTCTGGGTAACAGAACCTGGTCAGAGCCCCACAAGTCACCCCATCTTGGATTCCCCTTGGTGTCTAGTTTTAAAAAATGCACAGGTTTGCTAGGTTTCTCCAGGTGCCGGCTGAGCTAGAGGCCAAAATCCTCAGCAATGCACTTTGTAAAAAAAAGGGCTCTGTTTTCTTTGTGAAAATGTGATGTGTCCACTTTGTGTTTTGGGGCATTTCCTGTCGCGGGCACTATGCCTGCCCACACAAGTGAGGTACCATTTTGATCGGGAGACTTTGGGGAACGCTGGCTGGAAGGAAATTTGTGGCTCCTCTCAGATTCCGGAACTTTCTGTCACCAAAATGAGAGGCAAAAGTGTTTTTTTGGCCACATTTTGAGGCTTGCAAAGGATTCTGGGTAACAGAACCTGGTCAGAGCCCCACAAGTCACCCCATCTAGATTGCCCTAGGTGTCTAGGTTTTGAAAATGCATAGGTTTGCTAGGTTTCCCCAGGTGCCGGCTGAGCTAGAGATCAAAATCCACAGTTAGGCACTTTGTCAAAAACAGCTCTGTTTTCCTTGTGAAAATGTGATGTGTCCATGTTGTATTTTGGGGCATTTTCTGTCGCGGGAGCTAGGCCTACCCACACAAGTGAGGTACCTTTTTTATTGGGAGACTTGGCGGAACGCTGGGTGGAAGGAAATTTGTGGCTCCTCTCAGATTCCAAAACTTTCTGTCACCGAAATGAGAGTAAAAAGTGTTTTTTGGCCACATTATGAGGTTTGCAAAGGATTCTGGGTAACAGAAACTGGCCAGAGCCCCACAAGTCACCCCATCTTGGATTCCCCTAGGTGTCTAGTTTTTAAAACTGCACAGGTTTGCTAGGTTTCTCCAGGTGCCGGCTGAGCTAGAGGCCAAAATCCTCAGCTAGGCACTTTGTAAAAAACAGCTCAGTTGTCTTTGTGAAAATCTCATGTGTCCACGTTGTGTTTTGGGGCATTTCCTTTCACAGGCAATAGGCCTACCCACACAAGCAAGGTACCATTTTTATCTGGAGACTTGGGGGAACGCTGGGTGGAAGGAAATTTGTGGCTTCTCTCAGATTCCAGAACTTTCTGTCACCGAACTGAGAGGAAAAAGTGTTCTTTTGGCCAAATGTTGAGGTTAGCAAAGGATTCTGGGTAACAGAACCTGGTCAGAGCCCCACAAGTCACCCTATCATGGATTTCCCTAGGTGTCTAGTTTTCAAAATGTGCAGGTTTGCTAGGTTTCCCCAGGTTCCGGATGAGCTAGAGGTCAAAATCCATAGCTAGCCACTTTGCAAAAAACAACTCTGTTGTCTTTGTGAAAATGTGATGTGTCCATTTTGTGTTTCCTGTTTCCTGTTGTGAGCATTAGGCCTACCCACGCAAGTGAGGTACCATTTTTATCGGGAGACTTGGGGAAACACAGAATAGTAAAAGAAGTGTTATTGCTCCTTGTCTTTCTCTGCATTTTTTCCTTCCAAATGTAAGACAGTGTGTAAAAAAAGACGTCTATTTGAGAAATGCCCTGTAATTCACATGTTACTATGGGCACCTCGGAATTCAGAGATGTGCAAATAACCACTGATTCTCAACACCTTATCTAGTGCCCATTTTGGAAATACAAAGGTTTTCTTGATACCTATTTTTCACTTTTTATATTTCAGCAAATTAATTGCTGTGTACCTGGTATAGAATGAAAACCCATTTCAAGGTGCAGCTCAGTTATTGGCTCTGGGTACCTAGGGCTCTTGATGAACCTACAAGCCCTATATATCCCGCAACCAGAAGAGTCCAGCAGACGTAACAGTATATTGCTTCAAAATATCTGACATGAGTAAAATGTGGAGAAAAATTGCTGTTTTTTTCACCTCAATTTCAGTATTCTTTTATTTCAGCTGTTATTTCTGTAGGAAACACTTGTAGGATCTACATAAATGACCCCTTGCTAAATTCAGAAGTTTGTCTACTTTTCAGAAATGTTTAGCTGTCTGGGATCCAGCATTGGTTTCTCACCCATTTCTGTCACTAACTGGAAGGAGGCTGAAAGCACAAAAAATAGTAAATATGGGGTATGTCCCAGTAAAATGTCAAAATTGTGTTAACAAATGGGGTTTTCTAATTCAAGTTTGCCTGTTCCTGGAAGCTGGGAAGATGGTGATTTTACCACCGCAAACCCTTTGTTCATGCCATTTTCAGGCAAAAAACACAAGCCTTCTTCTGCAGCCCTTTTTTCCCATTTGTTTGAAAAAAACGAAATTTTTGCTGTATTTTGGCCAATTTCTTGGTCTCCTTCAGGGGAACCCACAAAGTCTGGGTACCTCTAGAATCCCTAGGATGTTGGAAAAAAGGATGCAAATTTGGCATGTGTGGAGAAAAAGTTATGAGGGCCTAAGTGCGAACTGCCCCAAAGAGCCAAAAAAAGGCTCGGCACAGGAGGGGAAAAGGCCTGGCAGCAAAGGGGTTAAATACAGACAACAGTACTCGTTTTTTAGAGATGTGAATATGATACAACCATCTCCAATGTGGATTAACATTTAAAGTATTGTTAAGAACCACATTCCCTGAAAATGAAAGAATGGCTGGAGTACAACCTTTGTTGAAGAGTATTGTTATTATATATTTTTGTTGAATTATGTACACACTACTTTTTTGTATGATATGTGGATTTTGTTTGTAGTATTGTGTTTTGTTTGTAGTATTGTGATATTTTTATGATAGGCTATTTTATTGCGTAACTAAAATAATATGAAAAGTAATGTGTAAATGAATTGTTTTCACAGTGATTGATTCCTAGTTTCACAGTTGTAGTAATGATTTCATTTTTTCCTACTATTGTACCATTTTTTCTATTTTTGTCATGCACTTGGCATGGGCAGTGCAGGGCCCCCCATGGACAGCCCCTCCAATCATCCTTGAGCCTTTAATCCAACCATTTTAAAGATTTATTTCCGAACCATCCTTATTCCTTACTCAGAATTCTCACTAGATGAGCTTAGAATTGTTTCATGTTTAAGAGAGAGACCAGGTGTTTCTTTATAGAACACCTATTTGTAATTCTATCTTTCTGTGTTGCTGTGATTGAAATTGTTCTGTCTCTCAATCTATTGAAAATGAACAGATTGCAATATTTTAGCTTGCCAGCTGTAATCCTTTACACTTTAAATATTTGATGACATGCATATATACTTGATTGATTTTTGATTGGGAATAAATCAACTTAACCTCAGTTACTGATTCCTGTTTCTCAGTGTGGAACCACATGGGCTTCACAAAAAAATAAATTGTTTATTATTGTAACTCGCTTGTGCATGCAGGGGAGTGCTAGAAGTGCTAACTTTAGGCTTTAAGAAATATCACATTTTCTGAAAATCTCTTTGCCAACTCTCATGGAAGGTAGTTAAGTACCAGAATGCAACAGTAGATTAAAACGCAACCCCAAATGGAACCTGTTGGGACTGATTTCTAATATGATCAGGAAAGCATGCAAATTAATCCTAAAGTGCACTTTGGTTGATGTTGCAGGCAGTAGGTTTTTAGGCAGTGCCTCTTTTGGCAAGATGACAGAGACCTGATAGCAATTAGTCCCAAAGAAAGCAGGTGGCTCTCCTGAAGGAAATGACGGAGATACTGGTTAAGATTCAGGAAGAATTACATCATATTTTTACAAAAAAGCACTGAACTCTGTGCCCCTTGCCCCCACTCTTGCACCAATGTCAAATGAAGGTCTTTCCATGCCAGGTAGACATGCCTAAACTATTGGCAGCACAGAGAAAATAACTAGAAGCCCCTACACTACAAAAGAGATAAATGATACAACTGGAAATATGAGAAACCCAGGTCTCAACCTGCTAAGTTTTATTTAGTGTTTAGAAATATTATCCTCACATTTATGACATCTTAATTTGTATGGCCAACATAAGAATACATTATCATCTCAACTGAAAAAGGCTCTCATAATTATGCTTTCAAAACCAACTAAGCATTCATCAGGTGTTGGTCTCATAGCTACATTTTCTATTTTTACCCTGGTTATGAAAATCGTTATTACCATCATGACACCAATAGTACAACAATTAATATCTGACCTTTGTGTCATGACAAGACTTGATTCACCCCTTAATGTAATTCATCCAAAAATCTAGGGAAGCTATTTCATACTATGCCAGAGGATCAGAACTAGGGCTCCTTCTGCACAATCTTCCCTTTCAATAGTGAAAAGGTTTTTATATTCTTCCAGTGGAAATACATGTTTTAGATGCATATCGGATGAACTTTGGCACCACACTGGTGACATGGGTTTATGCATAAGTATAACATCATGAGGATACTCAAATCATTGTACAAGTAAGTCAATTTATGACTCAAACTGTCCTTTTAGGGATCAGAAAGACAGAGCTGGGGGAAAGGTCATACAACCATGATTCCTGTCTTAGTTTGCAGTCTACATCATTTATTTTTCTCTAATAGCTGGACAGGTCCCTAACCAAGGTGAACATTGAGTTAGCTTACTGCTTCCTGGGCTAATACATTTTCTACTTGGTGACATACCTCTAAGCAGAAACATCTGTTAATGAGGCAATCATCAGAAGGTGGACAAGGAACTACTCTGAGGAAGCACACACTTTTTTGATAAGCCATCTTAGATTCTATGAATCCCACCTCCATAGGCCCGAAGTCACCTGTATAACCACTCATCTTCTCACCAAAGAAACCCTGCCCCAGGAACATTTTCCAGTAGTACAGTCATTCCCCAACTGCTATGAAATTGACGTTAAACCCTTGCAAGCACCTTGTGATGGCCTTGCCTCTGTTACAAAGAGAAGATTAGCAGGTTTTATACGAAGATATCAAAATCCTTAGAATCGTAGTTCAGGTGATACCAACTTCCCTGATGGTACACCCTGGCTGACGGGATCACCAAGCTGACTTTGATAGCTTTTTCTGAAGTAAGTTCTGCTTTCATAAAATTACAACTCAATCCCCCTTTTATGATTGCTGTGCCTCCAACCTTGGCCCCAGTCTTAATTTCACCACTGAGTAAATTTATCAACTCTTCTTGTCCGCCAGTATGTTTCCAATGACTGTAAAATGTTGGAGCCACTCCCTCTTGCACAAAGATAATCTAAATCACAGGAATCTCGAAAATGATACCCACCCTTTTATTAAATTTTGGGTCAGCACTGTGGCAAGATCCCTTGGTCTAGCTAATGAGGAGATGGTATTTCCCATGTAATCCCAACTCCCAAACCTAAAAGATGGAAGAAGCTTATTGGGAACAGGCACAGTATAGCAACAAGAACATATGCATCCATCCAAGGTTGCTGACAGAAGGTGGTTGGTTCCCAAGGGCAGCTTGGAGTGTGTTATGAAGGGCTGGGGACCAGCTTTCTTGGCCGAAGGGGAAGCCTTGTGGGAGACACTGAATCCAACCCCCTGCCATACATGGCCACCCTGCTTTACGCAGCCAACCCACCACAGATACCCAAACCCACATTTCTGATCCCATGGACACTGGCAGCCCCCTGTGTGGCACCACAACAAAAAATATTTTTTAGGGTTGAGCGCAAAGCGCTCCATCCCTGGTGTAATCTCTCTATGGGCTTTTAACCACGCCAATCAGTTTGGTTGGTTTGTGGGCTTGCCTTTTAAAATTTCTTTCATTTCATTAGTGATAGTCATGCATACATCATGCCTTTTCTGGTGTTTAGCCCTCCTCGAGCGCATCGCCAACTAGTGAAAACATACGAGGCTCCATGTTTTCCATATGTTTTCTGTACTACTTTTTTACTTTATTTCGTAGGCAGCATGATCTCGCTGGGCAGTAGTCGAGCACTTTGCATGACATTGACCCTTCTACATGGATAATTGCACTCTTACCGGTTACATGGCTAATTGCACTTTTGCCAGTTACATGGATAATTGCACTGTTGCTGATATGTTTCACTACGAGCAAACTTCTGTTCCTTTTGTGTGTCTCCTTCACGCTTCATGGTGGCCGTCAGCTCGCTTATGTGAAACTGTTTTACTTTTCAACTTATGTGGCAAGAAAATTCCAGTTAGGAGTTTAAAACGCGAATAGCTCTAATTCAAGCAAAGGCAAGACCCATTGCATTGCAAATGCTTGTTTTAATTTGGCCCCATGATATTCCTCACGTGAAGGTCCAGGGATTCAGGGGACCCCCTATCCAGCCCTCTCAATGTTTAGTTTTCTTTCATTTTCAGGACATGGGGACTATGTCCTGTAATGGTAGCTCCAACATTTCCCTTCATATTTTGGACAGCCTTCCAGAGGCTCCTGCAAGACTTGTAGTAATTTCTCTCTCACAGGAGAAAGGTGGCCGGTGGAGGAAAAAAGCCATCCAGGGCAATCAGATTGCTCTATTATTTAAAGATACATCCCTGCGGAACTCGAACCTTGATTTATCAATAATTCCTGCACTGATTTACACTAAATCACAATAAGCTCTCTTTCTGGGTCAATATCTATCTTTCTCCCAAATTTAGATTACTTCCATTTAGCTATTTTGGCTGTAGTGGTTTCCAAAATTTCCTATGGAAATTGCTGGGGACATTTTGTTTAGCAGCCCTTCTTTGTTCTTGACCCCTGCTTGACGGATCACCCCAAAACACTGTATGATATATATAGTTATATCTATTTAAGTCTCTATCTCTCTCTTGCCCTCTTTATATAAATCTAAGTTTATATCTATATAGCTTTCTTTCTTTATTATATATATATATATATATATATATATATATATATATATATATATATATATATATATATATATATGTTGTTTGCTTATAACTTTGGCATCCTTTGACAATTCTTGATGAAAATCTCTAAAAATAAAGTTCAGCCACCTCAGCTTCAAGGTAATCAGTCAAGCGGGGACTGAGAAAAAAGGGGATCTAAAACCAAATTTTCCTATGCATTGTTCATTAACTTTTTTGAACAGCGGTACCTCAAAAACTACTGAACAGAATTACACCAAATTTGCCAGGAAGCTAGATCTTGGCCCACAAAGCGTGCTTATTTGAATTGGTGAAAATTCATTCAATATTTGTTGAGAACTTAGGGATCAAAAACAAATTTATATATAAGGACTGCTGGGTTAGACCATTCTGATTGGCCCAAGGGGCTTTTTTCCTTGGGCCAAATCCCTCCCACAGGAGTCAGGCTCCCGTGGGAGCAAGCCCTCTGACTGGCTGCTTGCAACATGAGGAAAAATGCTTTAGGCACCTATCACAGGAATTGGGGATTTAGTCCGTTGTCCTAAATTCAATTTGAAAAAAATATATCTAGGGTAGGGATACCCTGCCCCCACCTAGGCCTTGAAGTGGAGGATTCCAGAGCGACACCACCCGGGGCCAAAATAATTGTTTTCTTTTTTATAAAAAGCTGTGTTTGTACAGAAACGCTTGTGGGATTGCAGCATCTAAAAAATTGAAATGATGACCAGGAGCCACCATGAATAACAAAGGGGAAGGGGGACACAACCCACTCCCCAAATCTTATGGAGGCCATATGGACCCCATCCCCTTGTAGCCGAACTTTAAAAATAAGGCAGGGGGCCTGTGGCCCCCTCCCTAGGCCGATTACAGCCCTGTGGACCTCATTTATTAGGGTCCTGGTGCACTTTGAAAGGGGATAAGGAGGCACGTGGCCCCTCCCGCTGACCCTATATAGACCCCGGGAGCCCCACCCTGAGGGCCAAAATACATATTTATATGGTAGGCGGGCATGCGCCCCAACCCCAGCCACTTATGAGCCCCATCACCTGTTCTCCCTGGGCTGACATGTCACTGTAGAACTGTAGGGGAGGAGAGCACGCCCCCCCGGAGTCTTAAAAGGCTGCACCCCCATCTCCTAGGGCCGGCTCACATACTATGTCCCAGGGAGCCCACCACTAGGACCTAGTAGTTTCCCTGCAGCAGGAGCCCAGGCATGGAAGGAAGGTCTGCTCTTGCCCGGTGAGACCTATAAAAATGTTCCCACTGGGTGGCAGCAGGCTTTTGACTCCCTGCCCGTGCTCTAGCAGGAAGGCAAACTTAGGTTGCTCCTCCCCAGCTGGAGCAAGCACAAACAGCTGTTCCCTCCAGGCACGAACAATGCTGGCTCCCGCAGTAGCCTGGATGGGTGCATACAGTGAGCTGGCAATCTATCCTTAACACATGAGCACAGTATGTTGATTTTTCCATCAAACTCTATGTTGATAAGAGTCCCTCCTATATAAAGGTCAGCATTGCAGTGATTAACACACTTGAAAGGTCCCCATTTGATGCAACAAGTTACTTTTTGGTCATGATGGATATTAAAAGGCTGTACAGTAATATTCCTCAAAATGAGGCTGTTAGGATACTTGAAAGCATTCTTGACTCCAGACAGCGACCACATAGAGTACCCACCTCTTTTATTCTTAACTGTGCAAGTATTGCATTAGGCAAAAACTATTTCATTTTTTTAATAAGAATTTTTTGAAGAGACGAAAGATGTCTCAATGGGAGACATATTTGCTTCAGTTATTGCCAACCTGTAGGTAGCTGACTTTGAATCTAATTATATCTTTTACATTAAAAAACATTTCTAAATAACATCAAGAAATGGATTTGCTACAGTGAAGATGTCTTTTTAATTTGGCAAGGTGATACTGAATCTCTGTCACAATTTAATTTTTTGACTAGGTGAAGATTTTGAATACATTCTTAACTTTACAATGTACTCAAACACTCATTACCCTTTTTAGAACTGACTTTTGTTAAGTTAAATGGTTCATTGTACGTCACCCATTTAACAAAACTAACTGCTCGCAATACACTGCTCAGATATGATAGGGTTATATCTCGGAACAACGAGTGCTTGAACCACCCATGCCTGAACAACGAGGTCGGAACAACATCTTCGTTGTTGCCATTAAAGCCCTTACCACGATTTTTGTACAGGCATTCCTGGTAAAGGCATTAGTGAACGGCATGCATGGTTCCAGCATGCGTCACCCCCTGGCCCCCCACCCCTAAAAATTACTGTGCCCCCCCACCCCCACAACCACCCCAAACCCCACCCCCAAAATTACCACAACCCCAACCCCCTCCCCTAAAACCTAGAGCACCCCAACCTCCCACCCCACCCCTAAAAGCTAAACCCTGACCCCTCTCCCCTAAACCTTAATCACCCTGAGCCCCCCACCCCACCCCCAAAAACTAACATTACCCCAACTCCCCACCCCACCCTTAAAACCTAAAGCACCCCAACCCCCACCCCACCCCTAAAACCTAAACCCTGACCCCCCTCCCCGCCCCTAAACCTTAATCACCCTGAGCCCCCACCCCACCCCCCAAAAAAATAGCCCCAGTCCCAGCCCAACTTACCTCCCCCTTGATCGTGTCGACTCCCTTCTTCTGTGCCTTAACCACGCATGTACGTGGTTCAGCACATGCGTGGTTAAGGCCCTGAACAAGGAAGTCATGGAAAACGAAAGGGTTGTTCCGCTTTTGTTTTCCACGACTACGTTGTTCAAGACTCGTAGTCCGGGATGCTTCCCATATGATAGTATTCAACCCAAAAATCTGGCCTTAGGCAGGCCTGTTAAAAAAGAAAAAAAAAAATCCAAACAAATAAATTCTCTGAGAAACTAAAAGCATGTGGCTATCTATGCAGATTAAGAAAAACATCAATGAAAAGAGCATGGTACAATAGTTGCGATGCTCTTTTAAAAGAAAAAACTCAACCAAATTAACCCAGCTTAGTTTTTCTCTCCACTTTTGTGGCAGACTCCAACAAAATCAAGAAAATTATTCCTAAACAATGACATCTTTTGATTAATTATAAATTCTTCTTAAGCAAGCCCATGTTTGCTTTCAAACGTGGTCAAATTTTGAAAAACAATATCTCCCTATCTAACCTTACACGGGTCACATTAGGGGTTCCACAGGGATCCATGCTCTGACCCACGCTTATGGAGAATTTAACCAAACTGTTGAACTTATATGACACCTGCCACCACATGTACGCAGATGACACCCAACTTTACTTAAAAACCTCTTCCCCCGAAGATATTAGGTCACTTAACACACCCTTACAAAAACCCCAACCCCAAAACTGACCTTTAGCTGCTTCAAACTAAGCACTCTCAAAATGAATTCCTCTTAATTGGCCCACCCAAACACTCACCGGACATCACAGAACGGATGAAACAACTAACAGCTTTTAACTGCTTACCACACATTATAGATTTGACAAGCTCTCCAGAAATAACGCTAGACAAGAACCTGAACATGCAGTAGCACATCAGCTCTGCCACCAAAGGAGCGATCTTCCATATGAACATCTCAAGAAAAATAAGACCCTTCCTACCTCCTGATGATTTCAAGTCAGCTGTTCAAGCCCTAATGATTCCCAGGTTGGACTATTGCAGTACAACCCTCTGCGGCCTAGCCAGATCTAAGATGGTGCCACTAAGGGCATCTCTTAACTTTGCTGCTAGGCTCATCACAGGATCTAAAAGAAACAACCACATCACTCCTGGTCTGAAATATCTAAACTGGCTCCTATATGAGGCAAGGATTCATCCAAAAATTGTTTGCATCACCCATACAGCCCTACACTTCAACACCCTGAGATACCGTGCACAAGAATTGGAGCTATTGGGTGACTTTTCAGCATCTACAGGGACTATCACCCTACTGTTGAAACCACAGAAAATCTATAAAAAGAAAACATATAACCAAGCCTTCTCAGGTATTGCTCCGAGAAACTGGAAAGCCCTACTCCCTGAAATCAGACTGAACCCCTCAACTGCTTTATTTAAGAAAGAAATTAAAGTGATACTGACAAACACATTTCTGCTTTAGAACTCACAAACTATACTCACGGACACAATTTGTCCCATAACCTGCAGTCATGAATATTTTTCTCATGTTATGTTCTTATTTTTTGTTTTTGTCCGTTTTGGACCCTGTGGTGGTCTCTTTTGAGAACCCTGTCACATTTTGTTCTATCCTTGATGATGTTGTTTATCCTACCTGTCTACTTGAACTTCTGTAAAGCACTCTGATACCCGAAAGGGTCATGTTCACGCTACATAAAACTTTATCAAATAATAAATAAAAGGACAGACTGGTTAAAGCTTTTATTGAAACTAAGACCGATTCCATAACAGAATGTTTTGTCTTCAACCTTTTGTTGGACATTTTCGGTGTGGACACTGTATGGCCTGTAACACCACCTGACCCATGAAACAATGTTCAATTAATTGCAAAACATCCCAACACTTCTCAAAGTTCCAAACAAAAAAATGCAGTCTACTGTATTAAATGTCCAAGTGGGGTTCCTTTTATTGGTAAAAACTAGTCAAGAGATACAACATTGTATCTTTCAACACCAATAAAGAATCAGACGCCAGGTTGCTCATGCTCTACGTGTGGGCCACTATGTAGCAAAAGCATCCACACAGACATGGAACAATGAGTAACCCAGGTAATAAAAAACTCAGTGAGGAACCGCAACATTGATTTTCAGCTTTCCTTGTGCAAATACAGATGGAGTTGGAATGTATTAGTTCTGGTCTGCGGAATGGCAGAATTTAGCTTTGTCTAAATAAATATTATCTTTAATACTACACTATTGGCAAAATATTCTAGTTGTAGTGATATCACTATAACAAGATTTCTGTCCTCCCCTAATGGCTGTATATGACAAGAAGATCAATTGTATTTCAAGTTACAGTGTTTATATTTGTATATGTTTTAGATGTCTTATTTCAGGATCAAACTGATAGGTGTGTATTAACCTATTTTTATACGGAGTATACATTCTCACAATTATTATGATAAACATATTTCTTGTATCCAGTTCTACCCCGGGAGCCTCTAATTTGAGATGGCTGCATTAATTGTTTTCTTTTTTCTTTTGGCAGTTATGTCCCCCATACACTTTGCAACTAGTATCTTTTATATTGACTCTATGATGGGCTTATCAATCCCTTTGTCCATATAATCACAAGATATATTTTCAAATCTCTTTCTAATACCAAGCTTGCGTGCATTTACCCACGTTTTTGGCAGTGATCACATGGCTGAACCACCATCCCAAACCAAACCACATTGCCCGACCAAGTTGTTTTGATCTGCTCGCATCTCTGAGCTGGTACCCAGGAACAAATGTCACTGAACCTTGCATAGCATTCTAATTTCTCAAACCATTCTTCAAATCTAAATTTGGTAAGCTTTCTGCCTGCTGCTTTTCTAATGGCCTTATATTCCTGTGACTCTGGTGGTGTACATTGAATAATCTTTTTTTCCTAGAAATATTACAGCAATTCACTTAACAGCCCAAATAGGAGGCTTGGTGAGTCTTGATAAAAAAAACATTTAATTGTTTTGCTTTACTTATGTGGATTTCTAGCTCATCAATATATATCTCATCACAAATAGATTCTAAAAAGCTGAAATTGTCTCGCAGCTTTCTAAAAAACAATTCCTCAAACATGTAATCGTTTTCCTTTTGTATTTGTTGCCATAGCACTTAGGGTATGGTTTGTGTGACACCTATTTATGCCCACTAAATAACCAGTGCTTAATTTGTGCTTGTTGTTTCTGGTGCTGAGCACCGGCAATTATTTTTGAGGGCCGGCGCTTATTCTTCTGCCTCAAGCATTTGCTGCGAGCAAAAGACACATATTGGAAAGACGGATGAAGGGAAAAACGAAAAAGCGTCACAAAGGGAGAAAGTAAACAGCTGCAGGAGTGAGTTGAAGGGGCAGTGCGTGGCTTTATATGGATTGAAGAGGCCCGAGATGGCTTCAGGATTACGCCGCCTTAGTATTTCATGTTCCCACATTTAATTACAGCAGCCGCATGTTTAAGAGGAGGGTTTTGGGCACCGGTACCTTTGTATTTACAAATTAAACACTGTAAAAAACACTCTCTTCAAATAATTTCTGACGGTATCAGTCATCACCTTGTAAAACATAATTAATTCTTGGTATGTTCACATGTACAAAGAAATTGATGCATTGATCATATTTTGATTTTATTTTCTTTCTCAAGCCTATGTCTAAGTTTAAATCTACTTCCTTCCTTTTATGAATAATGAACCCACAGGGTATTGTGTTGTTTCTAAACGTTTTCCTGAGGATGGTCTCATATATTTCTAGAGGAGACCGAAACATCGATGCCCATCCACCTCTTGTTTCTGCGTAATCAAGTCGTTGTCAACACGCAAGTAACTTTCTCATCAATTGATTTGTTCCCTGATCATTTATCTCATTGCAATGGTGGATTAACACTGCCTGTGACCCTGTTCATGGACTTTAATATTTTGGACTGCTATGGGTCACTCATCTCACATGTGAGAATTTGTTTAACCACTTATTTCAATTGTTTTGTGATTTTATTTATTTATTTTTGTTATGTTTCTTGTTTACACGCAAAGAACACTTTTACCTGTATACTCCCGGTTGTCAAAGTATTTTTTTCTCATTTCTTCTCACTTTACTGTGTAATATTAATAGATACCTTTCTGATGCGATTAGCATTGATTACGTTTCATTAACAACTTTGTCAATTAGATTTAAAACAATCCCCTGGCTGGCTGTTTGTTATTCTGCTTTCTCCTTTTAGCAGCATTGAACTGGCAGGAATCCCATGCATTGCTTATGCATCCTGAAAGTACAAAAGGAGTACTTTGTCCCTGTTCCGCTACTGAACTCGTTTTCCCAGATTTTGCACGTGACTTCCTTGGCAGAGAGCTTCTTCTTCTCACCAGGTGGAATTGTGAGGAACTCCCAAGCTTTAGTTTCAAGCGAGCCTCTGCATTCCTCCTCCACATCTTGAGAGTCCTGAGGCTCAGGGCGGTCTCCTCCTGATGACATTCTCCAAGTTATTTTTGGTCTAATCCCGAAACGACTCAGGCAAGTCCCCAAAAAATTAGATCCGGTTATGCAAGGTGTGAGCCAAGTGATATCTAAATTGCTAATGCAGGAAATGGGTCTGGAAAAATTTCAAATCTCATGAGGACATTGTTCCCTCTGTTTGTAAGCTGGCCTTATTCACACCATTGCTAAAAAAGCAGAACCTTGGCCCTCTTATATGGTACAATTACAGGCCTATTACACTTTTTCGTACCCTGGCTAAGGTGTTGGAGAAACATGTTAACCTGCAGCTCACATCCTACACCGAACTAAATGATGGACAATTATACCCCTCACAATCTGGCTTAAGGGCTGGTAACTGCACCAAATCAGCCCTTCTCAGTGTCTCTGAAAATGGGGATCATAGTGGGACGGACCCCCTCTTATCAAGGGAGCCTGACCACACCTCGGGTGCTGTGGATGGCAAGGCCACCTTGGAGGCCTGTAATAGCCCTGGCCCTGGCACGAATACTCCCTACCTCTTTGACTTACTGAACCAAGTGGGCATCATGCAATCTGAAAAAAGTTCACCCTCACTGTATTTGGGTCAACATGGCCCTACACAAATGCTAGACCCGCATGGCAAGAAGGGCGAAGCTTCATATGCCCACAGGAGGGGGAGCATAGATATGGATGCCGAGGCAACAAGCAACTTCAAAATCTGTCTGAAGGGGTGAACAGGGGTTAACAATATAGATGGTGTCCGTCATAAGCTAATGAATCCAGACTGGCAAAAGCTGGTTGCGTCCTTTGATATTTTCTGTGCTCAAGAAACTTGGATGTTAGACCCTTCCTATGTAGATGATTTTACCTCTTTATTCCAACCAGCGCTCACTTCTACGGCAGGAAGGGTACGTGGGGGCCTTACCACTTTTGTCTCCATTAAAATTCCTAACATACATGTTGTCCACAAATGGTCTTCTCCACCGATTTTGGTATCACTGATTTTGCTGATTGATGAATACGATATCCTGTTTTTATGATAATTTTCTTAATCATAAAGCATATAAGGGAAAGAGTGATTCAGGTGAATGTTTAGATGTTTTTCTTGCCCAACTGACAAAAAATGTAATTTTAATATGGCTGGGGGACTTTAATATCACTCTGTGTCCCATAGGAGATAACCATGTATGTGGCTTTTTAGCAGATGAATGTGAGGAGAGGCTACATTTAAAAAAAACACTGGGTTGGGGGTCATTGTGAACATGCTAATCCTGAAACACGATTTAATAATTATGAGTGAGGCCCCGTTAAACAACATTGAGTCGATTCCAACATTTACAGGGAGGCCACAGGGAGCATCATGGATTTTATATTAATATCCGCAGTTGCTATGCCCCTAGTTTCGATAAAATATTGGAAAATTGCCTCCACGATCATGACATGTATGTTTTACCATGGAGATGAAAATGTATGTAAATCCTTCACCCATGGAAGGCAGCACGGGCGTTACTAAGAATAAGGGGCTCTGGATCAAATGGGCAAAAGTGGATCATATCAGCTTCTTTCAGAAAATTGTCCTTGATAATATGGAGTCTATTACTGCATGCCTGGATGAAAATTGCACTGACATTTCCATTTTATCGGAATTTAAAAGTCTATGGGTGGTAATTTCTAACGGTTTAGTTACTGCTAGCTCCCGGTCTGGAATTATTCCAGATTTATGGTTTAACTCCTGTTCGGTGGCGCACAAGCATTTTTGGTCGGTACGTAAAATCTCACTGCGTAACCCCGTGGATGTTAAAAAGGCTAGGCAAGAGTACCAGTCTGTTGTGGAGGCAAGGAAGAGGTTAATAAGGGAGGAGGCCTGGGAAGAGCTGTTTCTGGCCTCATCATTAAGGGATAGTATGGGGTTTTGGGTTGTTATAAATCGTTCTTTCTTCTCTGAGTGCGACATGCCCAAACTGGAAGTTACAATCCCGGAAAGCCCAGTGGGTGACACATTTCACAGGTATATTTCAACCTATAGAAAGTGACCCGCCTCCAAATAGGGTTTTTAGTTGCTTCCTCCAGTCAGACCCATTCCAAATACCCCTTGAAATCCCTATAGCAGTTAACAATGGCACTTTCTGCGCTAGATAAATCTGTTGGAAAAGTCCCAGATGGGGTCCCAGTTGACATTTTTAAATCTAATACAGACTTATGGGGTCCAGTACTTACAAATGTTTTAAGAAGTGGGGGGGCGGAGCTTGCCCGGCTGCAAGATGGCCGAGTGTTAGTGAAGCTCCACCAGCCACATTCAATCCGTCATGCAATCCTGTGGCTACAACGACATATGACCCCACTGTATATCCCGCTGCTGATCAATTTGCGCAGGGGTGTGCAAAAATGGCAAACCGGCATTTCTGAGGTGCTCCTGGGCTACGGAGGCCTGGAGTGAGTCTGGGACAGATCAGAAGCTGGTGCAGTGCAAGGGGAGGCCCAGTCTGGCAGGGCTCCCAGCTGTGAGACTGCAGAGAGCTTGTCCAAGATCCGGTGGGCTATGTCTGGCCTGACACGAGCAGAGGCAAGGATGGCTTGGTGACATAGGCTGGAGAGGTACGAGGAGTGAGGTGGCAGAGTGGTGGCGATCCCAGAGGCAGCCTACGTGGCCTGAGGTGTGGTCGGAGTGGGCCGAGAACCATTGCGGTGCAGGAGGAGAGACGGGAAGACGGGGCGATGTGCGCTCAGTGCTGCAGGCTGCAGAGGGCTCTCCCAATTTAGTTTGGCCCAAAGTGGGAAGAAGTGCAGCCGACTAGGGACGGAGGACTGGCATGGGAGAGAAGTGAGGCAGCCAGGCCGGTGGGGGTGGAGGCAGCCCATGCAGCTTAAGATTGGACGGGGGTGGCACGGCGGCCCCCAGCTGACGAGCGGAGGCCCTGACGGATGCGACGCTGCACGCTCCTTGCTGGGAGGCGGTGGGGAGCTTCTGTGGCTCTGTGTTGGCTGTGAGGGGCCCGGCGGAAGTGGGCACACGGAGAGATCGACGTTGGAGCTTTGTTGTGTGGTGGTGTGTGTTGTGATGGCACAGAAGGTGTCGGAGGCAACGAGCGGAGGGCTGAAGAGTGTGCATGCGGGCTGGTGAGCTGTGCAATTTGAGGCCTGCCATTTGCGGTGAGCTGCTGTGACAGCCCTCGTGGGAGTTGTTGGAGGCACGGATACCACTGTACAGAGAATATGGGTGCTCCTCATGCGTGCAGAGATACAGAGGCCCGGGTGTGCATCCCATTATACATCGGCGCGGCGGGGCCGTTCTCACGTAGCGATTTTTGGCTGAGTGCATCCTGTGTATCAGCCAATGTGTGAACCATGGGCAAAACTGATAAAAATCAAACAAATGTTTTAAGAAGTGCTGACTCATAGAGATTGGCCATCCTTGTCCCCATCCTCGTCCCCATTTTTAAAAAGGGAGATAAATAATGCCCAGCTTGTTATAGGCCAATTTCCTTAATAGACACAACAGTAAAAATCCAGGGACAGGTGATCCTCACCCGATTTGAGACATGAGCAGAAGAGAACAAGGTTTTAACGCCCATACAGTAAGGGATCAGGCCAGGTATAGGGACTGTGGAACAAACATTAAATCTAAATTTGATCACCAGTAAATATGTGAGGGCTAAAGGGGGGCAACTCACATGGCGTTCATCACCTCTAAAGCATCTTTGATTTGATCTACAGGGATAAATTATGGGAGACCATGCAGAAGTTGGGGGTGGAACCAAATTTGTTCATTCTATTAAAAAGCTTACACCACAACCTTAAAGTCTCTGTCCAATAATGCCCACAGGGGGAATTATTGTCTGAAATAAAATCTTTAGGAGGTGTTAGAAAGGGTTGTATTTTAGCACCTTTTTTTCCTAATATATATCAATGGTATTACAGAACATCTATCACAAGCAAACGTGGACGTACCAAAGTTAGGGGATCATCCTGTGCTGATACTCTTGTACACAGATGATGCCGTCCTGATCAAACGCACCCCAAACACACTGCAGAAGCTACTAGATCTTTTCACTGAGTACATGGAAGGCTTGGACCTGAAAGTTAATTATTTAAATTGTACACTATTACATGTGGGCCACTACGCGCACAATTCACACATTTTAAAATGAGGGACACCATCCTAAAACAAACAAATTATTTTAGCTATTGAGGTATTGTTTTTAGCTCATCCTGAGGTTATACATCACAGCTTCTTATGAAAGCCCAACAACTGGGAAGGAATGTGGAGGGCATTTTTCACGTTCACGGTCATGAGGTCACAAACCTTTGGTAGAGATGATTTCCCCATATAATGCCAAATGTATCACTGCCGCCACTTATGGGGCAGGGATTTAGGGATACCAAAAATCAGAAAAACCTCAATATATCAAGAATGCCTTTACTCGCAGGTTGCATGCAGTTCCAAAAGGTGTGGCAAATTTTATATGTCATGAGGCGTTGGGCCTCCACTACATAGATGATCAAATAAAAATGTCAACACTTCTTTTGTGGATCAAGTGCTGGCAAAACCCAGACGCAGCCCTGGTCAGAGCTTGCATGTCAGACTGTTTAGCCTTAGAAAATGTGAACAAGATACCTTGACTGATGTATATAAAATCAGTTTTTCACAATTTGGGCTCAATAGAAATGTTCAAATCTCCTACCCATCTTCCACCAAACGCTAGCTTGATTGTGAAATCCAAGTATGTCAACTATTGTGTGAAGGAAAGGTTATGATGTATTTGGACATAAAAACAGTTGAACATTATTTGCAAATTGTCACAGTCAAATTATTTGAAACATATCTGGGATAGATTGAGAATGCAAATCACTGGTTCCTTTTAACATACTTCAGATTTAATTTAATTCAATTTAAAGTGGCTTTGCACTTGGCAGTGGGAATTACCCCATGTCACTGTGATAATTTCACCAAACAAAGCACATTCACTTTATCCTATTTTGTCCATTCTATGCAGGCCCAAGAAGTACCTTTCTGATTCCTTTGGTGCAATAGGTGGAGATCAGGCAATACCAACCTGCAATAGAATTTTTACAAAAATTAATCATGAAAGACATGTGCAATCTGGATTAGAAACCATTGTAAATTTGTTAAATTAAACTGAGGTCTTGTTCTAAACTGCTATTAACTTTTTCTTTGAATTTTAGAAATAGTATCAAATGTAATTTTTATGTGTTTTATTGATCACTTCTACCTTTTAAATTTAATTTTATTTTTGTTATGTGTTACATGCTTTTTATAGCATGTTGCCGAAATAAAGATGCAATGACTGACTAACACTGAAAACCTGCAATGTCAGCTAGATAATGGTGGTGCTGTGGCACTGATCCTTCTTGATCTCAGTGTCACATTTGACACAGTGAACCACTCCACTCTGTTGTCTAGACTAGGATAAATGGGAGAGCACAGCATAGCTCCATCATGCACAACTGCACCTTCCAGGTCTACAAAGACCAACAGAGGTCTAAATCACATCATCTATCCTCCAGGATGCCACAGGGTTCCACCTTAAGCCCTATTCTTTTCAATCTCTACACAAGACCTTTAGCAGAAATTGTTGAATTTCATGGGCTTACATTGTTTTCTTATGCAGATAATACCCAAATTGTGGTATCACTATAATCCAAGGATAACCACAATGCAGAAGAATTTAACATCTGTCTTGCCCAAGTCTCATTGTGGATGAATACCAACCCACTTAAACTTAATGGGAACACGACGGAGGTTCTGCTTGTGGGTAATCACCCCACCTCATTTGGGGCCATCATCCATGGGCACCACTCCCTCCCCAGTACATGTGGTTAAAAATCTGGGGGTATGGCTTTAGCAGACCTTTAGCAGAAATTGTTGAATTTCATGGGCTTACATTGTTTTCTTATGCAGATAATACCCAAATTGTGGTATCAATATAATCCAAGGACAACCAGAATGCAGAAGAACTTAACATCTGTCTTACGTATTACGTATAAGTATAATAATAATAATAATAATAATAATAATAATTCTCTGTACCTTGGGTTCCCTTCTTTTCTTGCTTCCTGCTTCCTGTTTTTTTTCTTTCACATACCTATTTCTGTTTCAGCATGTTCTTGCCTCTCTGTCCTCTGTCTGTATAGCAGTGTTTTCTAGTTCTGCATGCACACTCCCTGTGCTGCCTTTGTTGCTGTACACATTTTCAGTCTTGAATTTTTGTCCCTTAGGTCATTGTTGCAGTCCTGTTCTTGGTTGTTGCTTCCCTTTCTTGGATTTCAGTGCTTCATTTCTCCAGACTTTGAGTTCAGTAATGTCCCTATTCTTCATTCTGGCCCTGCTTTTCCGTGAGCCCAATTCCTGTTTTCAGTTTTTTAGGCCCTTTCCCTTTTGCCCTCTCTTGTGGCTGTGTTAAAATATTTGATTATTATTACTGAAGGTGCCAGTGAGATTCTGAGGCTTAGCACCTCTGGCCCAGAGACTGACCAAGAGCTCTTCTTCCATCGGAGCTGCTGGATATCTTCCAAGACTCTGTGAGATTAACTGCTCATTGCCTTATTGTAAAATATGCTCTCCACAGAGAGAGCACCTCCCAAGGAGCGTGTCTGTAGTTCCTCTACCTGGTCCCCTGCTGCCTTTCTATTGTTTCTTGTACATGAAATGCCTTGTTTGTTTTGTCTTTGCAGGCATTGCCCACGTCAGGTCCCGTGTGCCAATTGCTATCTGGTTCTAACCTGCTCCAGTCCTCAGTTTTGACCTTGTCCTTCACAATCGAGACATTCAGGCCCTGTTTTGGGTATACTAAACCCCTTATCCAGAGTGATCTAGTTCTTGCAGGTAGCAAGTTCTCCTTGACCGTTAGTGGAGTCCCAAACTCAGCAAGGTCCCTGACACACATGAACAAAAATATAAAACCATCACTAATGATAATGAGTGTTTATATAAGTTTGTATTCTGCCCTTCTGCTGGTCCCAAACACGGTTGGCTATAGGTGTTATGGTTACCATGGTTACCACAAATGGATGGAAGGAAAAGATGGTCTGACTGGCAGATCACAGCAATGTCAGCAGGGAGCATTTAATTCATTCTTGCAAGCGTACTCTAGGTGGAAGCGGGGCAGAATAACCACAGTGATTGTAGTAATGGCCTTTAACATGTCGCCAATGCAATTAAAACACAAATTGAATGAGAATAGAATATGCTTTTGTAATTTGGTGTACAATATGTTTATCTCTCACCTGCCTACTGTCAAGACGTATACAGGAAGGCGGTAGGTTATTTTGGTTCATAAAATAAAATTAAAAAAAACCTTCCTCTGTACCTCACAGAAGTGGTAAGTTTTATCACCTGAGCACAGTCGCATCAGTTCCTGATTATTGACCTCCATGCAACTCGTAAAGTTTCTTGTTTTCCCACTCATATGCACCGGGATGGATTTCTCTCGCGAGAGTTAGTTGGTGCAATTTACCCGAATTTTGCGTGCAAGCTGTTTCTCGGGAGATCACAGAAAACGCACTGTCAGTAACTGGAAACCACTTTCTACATAAATGCATACTTTGCTCATTAATTAACCGAATAACAGCTGCAATCTCCTTTGGGTGACCCATACTCAATATTTACTTAAGCTTTATATACACACCTGCAGGCAAAAGTGACTGTTAATTACCTTCCCTGCAACTGTGGTAAAGAGGGCACCGTAATTAGCACATGCTATTGCCTCGTACGTAAGGGCGATGAGGCTATTAGCACCCCTTTCGAAAAAATAGGGAGCTCTGGCTCACAGACTGTTGCCCAGGCTCCTCCTTTAGATTTTGCTCAGAGGAAAGGTCAAGCAGCCAAAACAATCAGAAAAATATTTGTTTACCTTTTCCTCCTTTTTGGGGGGGGAGGGCGGAGGGGAGGGCTGTGGGAGAATAGAGAGTTTTTAGGGTCGAGCCTGCGAGTGCATCACTTGCGAGACTCTGTTGTGTACAGTAAAGGGCTTGGAGCGCGTCTGTGGCTTACTATTTGCTGGACTGCATGGCACTCTGCTTTACAGCCTCATAATTCATCACTGCACGCCTGGCATCATTTCTGTTCCTCTGTATGGATCAGGGACTGAGCACTGATTGACTCAACTTAATCAGTGCTGGTCAGATGCTTCCTCTGTGATTGAGGTACTATTTTGCCATTTTTAACTTTTAGTGCCCTGCAAACAGAATGCATGTGACTGCAGTGCTTAATTTGTGATTGTTGTGCGGAGCACCAGCAATTATTTTTGAGGGCCGGCGCTTATTCTTCTTCCCCAAGCATTTGCTGTGAGCAAAAGACACATATGGGAAAGACGGAGGAAGAGAAAAACGAAAAAGCATCACAATGGGAGAAAGCAGAAAGCTGCAAAAGTGAGCTGAAGGGGCAGGGAGTGGCTTTAAATGGATTGAAGAGGCCCGAGATGGCTTCAGGATTATGCTGCCTCGGTATTCCCTGTTCCCACATTTAATTGCAGCATCCACATGTTTAAGAAGAGGGCTTTGAGCACGGCATGTTTTTATTTACAAATTAAGCACTATGTGACTGTCAGGACAAACAAAATTGCAAAGTTTTGTATTTTATAGCTAATTTTTTTTTTTTTTTGTAAAGCCATCTTTTCTCACCTTGCACTCATCTTTTCTTCTGTTTTTGCCCATGGGTGATGTTCTCAAAACATGACGATTATCTTGTTCTAAATATTGCACAGTGACCCCACCCCAATCAAATCTGCCCCTCTTCAGTTCACCCCGCTCCAATCCGAAAAATCTACACTACTCCATAACAATCTGCCCCAGTCCAATCCAAAACAATCTGCCCCTCTCAAATCCAAAACAAAATGCACCACTCTCATCTCCCCTACTCCAATGATGCTTTAACACATAATCGTGCAGTACACCCCAATCCAATCCACCCCACTCCAATCCGCACCACTACGATCCACCCCAATCCATCCCACACAATTCACCCCACCCCAATTCAATCCACTCCAACCCACCCCACTCCAATCCTCCCAACCCACCCCAATCTAATCTGACCCACTACAGTTCAACCCGCTCCAATCCAAAACAATCTACACCACTCCAAAACAATCTGCCCCACTCCAATTCAAAACAATTCAGTCCTCTCTAATCCAAAACAAAATGCACCACTCCCATCTCTCCCCACTCCAATCTGCCCCACTTTAATCCAAAACAATCTAACCACTCCAAAACAATCTGCCCCACTCCAATCCGCAGCAATATGCCCCACTCTAATCCAAAACAATATGCACTACTCCCATCTACTCCACTCCAATCTGACCCACCCCAGTCCAAAACAATCTGCCCCACTCCAATCCAAAACAATATGCACTACTCCCATCTACCACACTCCAATCTGCCCAACGCCTACCCAAAACAATCTGCCCCACTCCGATCCAAAACAATATGCACAGCTTCCATCTACCCGACTCCAATCTGCCCCATTCCAATCCAAAACAATCTGCCCCACTCCATCCAAAGCAATCTGCCCCACTCCAATCTGCCCTTCCAAAACAATCTGCCCTAGTGCAATCTGCTGCACTCCAATCCAAAACAATCTGCCCCACTCCAATCTACCTCACTGCAATCCAAAACAATCTGCCCTACTCTGACTCAAAACAATCTGCCCCACTCCAATCCACAGTTGCTCCAATCTGCCCCACTTTATTCCAAAACAATCTGCCCCACTTCAATCCCAAACAATTTGTCCACTCTACCCCTCTCCATCCCATTTCACTGACTCTAATCCACCCCACCCCATTCCCATCCACCCCACTCTCATCCAACCCACCCCACACCAACCCAATCCAATCCACCCCACACACTCCAATACACCCTAATATAATCAGACCCACTCCAGTCTCTTCCACTTTAATCCAAAACAATCTGCCCCACTCCAATCTGCCCTATTCCAATCCAAAACAATCTGTCCCATTCAAATTTGCCTCACTCCAATCTGCCCCACTCCAATCCAAAACGATCTGCCCCAATCCAATCCACCCCAGTCCAATCTACCTCACTGCAATCCAAAACAATCTGCCCTACTCCGATTCAAAACAATCTGCCCCACTCCAACCCACCTTTGCTCCAATCTGCCCCACTTTATTCCAAAACATTCTGCCCCACTTTAATCCCAAACAATGTGTCCCTACTCAATCTGCTCCACTCCAATCCAAAACAATCTGCTCCACTCCAATCCTTCCCACTCCAGTCTGCCCCACTCCAATCCAAAACAATCTGTCCCACTCTAATCCACCCCACTCCATTGTGCCCCACTCCAATCCAAAACAATAAGTCTCACTCCAATCCAATCCACTTAACCCCATCCACTCCATCCCAATTCACCCGACTCTAATCCACCCCACCCCACTCCAATCCAACCCACTCCAATCCAACCCACTCCCATCCAACCCACCCCACACCAACCCAATCCAATCCACCCCACACACTCCAATCCATCCTAATATAAACGGACCCACTCCAGTCTCTCCCACTTTAATCCAAAACAATCTGCCCCACTCCAATCTGCCCCATTCCAATCCAAAACAATCTGTCCCATTCAAATTTGCCTCACTCCAATCTGCCCCACTCCAATCCAAAACAATCCACCCCAATCCAATCCACCCCAGTCCAATCTACCTCACTGCAATCCAAAACAATCTGCCCTACTCCGATTCAAAACAATCTGCCCCACTCCAACCCACCGTTGCTCCAATCTGCCCCACTTTATTCCAAAACAATCTGCCCCACTTTAATCCCAAATAATTTGTCCCTACTCAATCTGCTCCACTCCAATCCAAAACAATCTGCTCCACTCCAATCCGTCCCACTTCAGTCTGCCCCACTCCAATCCAAAACAATCTGTCCCACTCTAATCCGCCCCACTCCATTGTGCCCCACTCCAATCCAAAACAATAAACCTCACTCCAATCCAATCCACTTCACCCCTTCCACTCCATCCCAATTCACCCGACTCTAATCCACCCCACCCCACTCCAATCCAACCCACTCCCTTCCAACCTACCCCACACCAACCCAATCCAATCCACCACACCACACTCCAATCCACCCTAATATAATCGGCCTCACTCCAGTCTCCCCCACTTTAATCCAACACAATCTGCCCCACTCCAATCCAAAACAATATGTCCCACTCAAATTTGCCTCACTCCAATCTGCCCCACTCCAACCCAAAACAATCTGCCCCAATCCAATCCGCCCCAGTCCACTCTGCCCCACTTCAATCCAAAACAATCTGTCCCAATCCAATACGCCCCCTTCAATGTGCCCCACCCAATCCCAAACAGTACATCCCACTCCAATCTAATCCACCTCACCCCATCCAATCCACTCCTCTCCATCCTAATTCACCCCACTCCAATCCACCCAATTCCCATCCAATCCACCCCACTCCCATCCAATCCACCCCACACAAAACCAATCCAATCCAATCTACCCTAATGCAATCTTCCCCACCCTAATCCAAAACAATCTGCCCCACTCTAGTCGTCCCCACTCCAATACAAAACAATCTGCCCCACTGCTATGCAAAACAAGCTACCCCACTCCAATCTGCCCCACTCCAGTCTGCCGCACTCCAATCCAAAACAATCTGCCCCAATCCAATCCGCCCCCTCCAGTGTGCCCCATCCAATCCAAAACAGTACGTCCCACTCCAATCCATCCCATTTCACCCCTCTCCAATCTGCCCCATTTCCGTCCAATCCACCCCACTGCCATCCAATCCACCCCACACCAACCCAATCCAATCAACCCCACCACACTCCAATCCACTCTAATGCAATCTGCCCCACTCTAATCCAAAACAATCTGCCCCACTATAGTCGGCCCCACTCCAATCGAAAACAATCTGACCCACTCCAACATCCCCACTGCAATCTGCCCCACTCCAATCAATTTCAATCTGCCTCACTCCAATCTGCACCATTTCAATCCAGAACAATCTGCTCCACTCCAACCTGCAGCACTCCAATCTCAAACAACCCACTCCAATCCAAAACAATTTGCCCCACTCCAATGCAATCCACCTCACTCCACCCCAATTCACTGCACTCCAATCCACCACAGTCCACCCCACTACAATCCAGTCAACCCCACACCAATCCACCCAACACCAATCAAATCCACTTTAATCCAGCCCAGTCCAATCTACCCCACTCCAATCCAATACACTTTACCTCAATCCAATCCACCCACCCCAATCCACTCCAGTCCAATCCACCCACTCAGTCCGATCCACCCCACCCTACTCCAATCCAATCCACTCCAGCCCAACCCACCCCACTCCAGTCCATCTCAACCCACTCCAATCCAACCCACCCTACTCCAATCCAAGCACTCCACCCACTCCAACCCACCCCCTCCAATCAAGTCCACTACTACCTAATCCACCTCACTCCAATCCAATCCACTCACATCACCCAATCCACCCCACTCATATACAATCAACTTGAATCAACCCCACTCCAGTCCAATCTAGTCCACGTTAATCCACCCTACTCCAGTCCAATTCACCCCACTTCAAACCACTGTAATCTATCTCACTCCAATTGAGTCCACCCTCTCCAATTAATCCACCCACTTCAATCTGCCTCCCTCCAATCCAAAACAATCTGACCCACTCCATCCAAAACAGTCTGCCCTACTCCAATCTACCCAATCAAAAACAATCTGCCCCCATGCAATCTGCTGTAATCCAATCAAAAACAAGATGCCCCACTCCAGTCTGCCCCAATGCAATCCAAAACAATCTGCACCACTCAAATTCAAAACAAACTGTCCCACTCCATCCAAAACAGTCTGCCCCACTCCAATCTACCAAATCCAAATCAATCTGCCCCAGTGCAATCTGCTGTAATCTAGTCAAAAACAAGATGCCCCACTCCAGTCTGCCCCACTCCAATCCAAAACAATCTGCCCCACTCCAATCCAAAACAATATGCACCACTTCCATCCACTGACTCCAATCTGCCCCACTCCATCCAAAGCAATCTGCCCCACTCCAATCTGCCCATCCAAAACAATCTGCCCTAGTGCAATCTGCTGCACTCCAATCCAAATCAATCTGCCCCACTCCAATCTGCCCCACTGCTATCCTAAACAAGCTACTCCACTCCAATCTGCCCCACTCCAGTCTGCCCCACTCCAATCCAAAACAATCTGACCCACTACAAACATCCCCACTCCAATCTGCACCACTCCAATCCATTTCAATCTGCCTCACTCCAATCTGCACCACTTTAATCCAGAACAATCTGCTCCACTCCAGCCTGCGGCACTCCAATCTCAAACAACCCACTCCAATCCAAAACAATTTGCCCCACTCCAATGCAATCCACCCCACTCCACCCCATTTCACTGCACTCCAATCCACCACAATCCAGCCCACTACAATCCAGTCAACCCACACCAATCCACCCAACACCAATCAAATCCACTTTCATTCAGCCCAGTCCAATCTACCCCACTTCAATCTACCCCACTTCAATCTAATACACTTTACCTCCATCTAATCCACCCCAATTCACTCCACTCCAGTCCAATCCACCCACTCAGTCCGATCCACCCCCCACCCTACTCCAATCCAATCCACTCCAGTCCAACCCACTCCAGTTCATCTCAACCCACTCCAATCCGACCCACCCTCCTCCAATCCAATCCAAGCACTCCGCCCACTCCAATCCACCCCCTCCAATCAAGTCCACTGCTACCTAATCCACCTCACTCCAATCCAATCCACTCACACCACCCGATCCACGCCACTCATATACAATCAACTTGAATCCACCCCACTCCAGTCCAATCTAGTCTACGTTAATCCACCCTACTCCAGTCCAATTCACCCCACTTCAAACCACTGTAATCTATCCCACTCCAATTTAGTCCACCCCTCTCCAATTAATCCACTCTACTTCAATCTGCCTCCCTCCAATCCAAAACAATTTGACCCACTCCATCCAAAACAGTCTGCCCCACTCCAATCTACCCAATCCAAAACAATCTGCCCTAGTGCAATCTGCAGTAATCCAATCAAAAACAAGCTGCCCCACTCCAGTCTGCCCCACTGCAATCCAAAACAATCTGCACCACTCAAATTCAAAACAAACTGTCCCACTCCAGTTCGCTTTACTCCAATCTGCCCACTTTAATCCAAAACAATCGGCCGCACTCAAATTTGCCTGAATCCAATCTGCCCCACTCCAATCTGCCCCACTGTAATCCAAACCAATCTGTCCCGCCCCATCCGTCCCACTCCAATGTGCCCCAATCCAAACCAAAACAATACGCCCCCCTCCTATCCATTTCAATCTGCCTCACTCCAATCTGCACCACTTTAATCCAGAACAATCTGCCCCACTCCAACCTGCCGCACTCCAATCTCAAACAACCCACTCCAATCCAAAACAATCTGCCCCTCCCAATTTGCCCCACTCCAATGCAATCCACCCCACTCCACCCTAATTGACTGCACTTCAATCCACCACAATCCACCCTACTACAATCCAGTCAACCCCACACCAATCCACCTCACACCAGTCAAATCCACTTTAATCCAGCCCAGTCCAATCTACCCCACTCCAATCAATACACTTTACCTCAATCCAACCCACCCACCCCAATCCACTCCACTCCACTCCGATCCACTAACTCAGTCCGATCCACCCCACCCTACTCCAATCCAACCCACTCCAGTCCAACCACTTTGCCCCAGTCCATCTCAACCCAGTCCAACCCACCCTATTCCAATCCAAGCAATCCACCCACTCCAATCCACCCCTCCAATCAAGTCCACTGCTACCTAATCCACCTCACTCCAATCCAATCCACTCACACCACCAAATCCACCCCACTCATATACAATCAACAGAATCCATCCCACTCCAGTCCAATCTAGTCCATGTTAATCCACTCTACTCCAGTCCAATTCACCCCACTCCAAACCACCGTAATCTATCCCACTCCAATTGAGTCAACCGCTCTCCAATTAATCCACCCCACTTCAATCTGCCTCCCTCCAATCCAAAACAGTCTGCCCCACTGCAATCTACCCATTCTAAAACAATCTGCCACAGTGCAATCTGCTGTAATCCAATCAAAAACAAGATGCCCCACTCCAGTCTGCCCCACTGCAATCCAAAACAATCTGCACCACTCAAATTCAAAACAATCTGCCCCACTCTAGCTTGCTTTACTCCAATCCATCCCACTCCAATGTGCCCCAATACAATCCAAAACAATATGCCCCACCCCAAACCAATCCACCTCACTCCACCCCAGTTCACAGCACTCTAATCCACCCCACCCCACTTCCATCTGATCCACCCTACGCCAACCCAATCCACCCCACCACATTCCACTCCACCCTTTGGCAATCTGTCCCACTCCAATCTGCCCCACTCTAATCTAAACCAATCTGCCCCACTCTAGCTTGCCCAACTGCAATCCAAAACAATCGGACCAACTCCAAACCGCCCCACTCCAATCTGCCCCACTCCAATCCATTTCAGTCTGCCCCACTCCAATCTGCTCCACTTTAATCCAAAACAATAAGCCTCACTCCAACCTGCTCCACTCCACCCTGCCCCACTCCAATCCCAAACAACCCACTCCAATCCAAAACAATCTGCCACACTCCAATGCGCCCCACTCCAATCCAATCCAATCCAATCCACCCCACTCCATCCCAATTCACCCCACTCCAATCCACCAAGATCCACCCCACTACAATCCAGTCCACCCCACACCAATTTACCCCACGTCAATCCATCCCACCACACGCAAATCCAATTCACCCCAAACCAGCCCAATCCAATCTACCCCACTCCAACCAATCCACCCATTCCAATCCACCCCACTCTAATCAAGTCCACTGCTACCCAATCCACCTCACCTCACTCCAATCCAATCTGTTCACACCACCCCAATCCATCCCACTCCAATACAATCCACTTTAATCCTCCCCACTCCAGTCCAATCCAGTACAAATTAATCCACCCTACTTCAGTCCAATCCACCCCACTCCAAACCTCCTTAATCCACCCCACTCTAGTGCAAGCCAACCCACTCCAGTTTAATCCACCCCAATCCACTCAACACCAATCCACCCCACTCCAATCCAGTCTGCCCCACACCAATCCAATCCACCCCCACCATACCCCTGTCCAATTAACCCCAGTTCTATCAAATTCACCCCAATCCAATCCAATCCACCACTCTCAATCCAATCCACCACACTAAAGCCAATCCACCCACCCTAATCCACCCCCTCAGTCCAATCCACCCCACTCAATCCAAGCCACCTCACTTCAGTCCACCCCACCCCAATCTGATCCCCAATCCAATCCAGCTGATCCAACCCACCCCACACCAGTCCACCCCACTCTAATCCATTTCACCCTGCACCACCCTGATCCAATCCACCCCACTCGACTGCAATCCAGTCCAGTCCATCCCCTCAAGTACTCCCAGCCCAATCCACCTCATCACATTTGGATTCACTCCACCCCACTCCAATCCACCCCACTTCAAATCACCCCACTCTACTCCAGTCCACCCACTGTGCCCCAATCCATCTCACACCAGTCCATCCAGCCCACCCCACTCCAAGCCACCCCAATAAAATCCACCCCACTACATTCCACCCCACCCCACCCCACCCCACCCCAATCCAATCCACCCCTCCCCACCCTATTCCAGTTCAGTCAATCCCACTCCAATCCAATCCACCCACCCACCCCACTCCAATCCACCCTGCACCAATCCACCCCAATCCAATCCATCACACTCCAATCAAGTCCATCCCTTCACTGCAATCCAACCCATTCCACTGCAGCCCACCACACCCAATCCAATCCCCCCACCCCACCCATTAACACCTCAGTCCAATCCAATCTACCCTTCTCCACCCCACCCCCACGCCAATGCACCCTAATCCACCCCACTCTATCCCAATCAATCCACCCCACCCTATCCCAGTTCATTCCACCCCACTCCAATCTAATCCATCCAGCCCACCCCACTCCAATCCAATCCACCCCATTCCACGCCAATCCACCATACTCCAGTCCAATGTGTCCCACTTTCCAGTCCAGTCTAATCCTCCCCACTCCAATACAATCTACTCCCCTCCAATACAACCCACTCCAGCCTTATCAATCTGGTCCAAACAACCCAATCCAATGTAATCCATGCCACTCGAATCCACACAAATCCAATCCACCTCACCCCGTTTCAATCCAGCCCACTCCAATCCAAACCACCCCTCTCAATCCACCCCACTCTACCCCAGTCCAATCCACCCCACTCTATTCCAATCTAATCCCTCCCACTACCTCAACCCACTCCACCCTAGTCCACTCCACTCCACCCCACTCCAACCCACTCCACCCTATTTCACTCTTTGCCACTGTGCCAATGAACTCTACTCACTTCTACTCAACCCTGGAACACTCTACTCCCCCTCCTCCACTCTACGACACTCCAATAAATCCACTCTATGACACTCTACTCCCCCACTCCACTCTGACACTCCACACCACTAACCTTCAGCCATGCTGGACAGCAGCCACACTGGTGTACAACATGGCAAGACACATTGCCTAAGCTAATAGCTCTCATACAGACAAGACCTATTGGCTTTGCCAATGCTTGTTATTTCAAGCAGTCTTTCAGGTAAAAGAGTGCTCCTGCTCTTGCAGCGCTCCCACTGGCCACAGCACAGAATCCACCCTTTGCAGGCTGTAACTAAGAGCAATTATCTGAAAAGGGGAAATTTTGACTGGCTGGTTAGTTTCCAATGTTCCAAAAAATTAAGTATAACCTTATGGTAGTTATTTCTGAGAGTTCTGTATTTCTTTTAGTAGGAAGGAGCATTAAGGCCTTGATTACAAGTGTCTCTATATTTAAAGATCCCTGCGCAAACCCCTGTCTCCGTGGAATCGCAATTACAAGAGATGCAATCAATTCGGTACTCCAATAATTGTCCCCTGTTAAACTTCAGCAGGCCAAACCTACCGAAATTGAACACGTGAAAAATACCTGGTAAATACCCCTAGATGAGGATTTTGGTGCAGAAAGCACCCCACATTCTAGTCCCCATTGTTAGGGGAATCTTGTAGTAGGCGCTAATTGTCTATGACACAGATAAATTCCAAACTGTAGAGCCCTGGAGTTTATGGGGTGTGTAAAGAACACACCACCGTTTGGGCACCTGTAATCAGATCAGGGACAATGAAGGCAATCCAGTCAGCTTGTCATCAGCTTCTTAATTAATCTCACTTGAGATTAGTGCTGTTGTGGTTGAATTTCCTAACTCATTCATGCCACTGCCACTCGTGAGATAAACCTCAATAACCTTCAACAACAATAGTTTCTAAGATGAGTGACCAGTATCTCCTCATGACCCACAGGATGGAGGAGGAGGAGGATGGACAATGAGTTATCACTTACACCCTCAGAGCTTGAACTCCTGGCTCTACTTCCTATCACCTTGTGAGGCATCCTTATCCTCCCTGAGCACTTGCATGTATGTTACAAACCATGTGGAGGAATATGTCATCTCATAGCCCCCCGGCTTTACTTCTTATCACCTCTTGAGACCTCCCATATGAGCGCTTTCCAGCTTCAATCCATGTGAAGAAATGTATCTCTGTGCCATCCACCCCGTCCTCTTGGCAGCCTAGCTATCCTTCCAGAGAACTAACCTATTCTCTTAGAGGTGATGGAAAATTGATTTTTCGGTCAGAAATGCCATAGCCACCAGTACACTTCATGTCGGGAACAGTTATTTCCAGAATACTCAGCCATAAGCTGAGAACACACCCATGATTTCCCCATTCTCATGTTAGCCTGCCGTGTACGAAATCCATGACCCTCCTAAAGTACTCTTACTTCATTTGTATTTTATTTTTTTGTATTTGTATACTAAGAGGTGACATTCCTAGCAGAAGTGGGGTACCTATTTACTCTCAAGCAGTACATAACACCAGTTACAGATGGGCGAATAACATACAGATTCCTTGGAGAAAGTATAGATGTGGTTGGTAAAACATGTATACACACACGTGCACACACTTATCGTAAAGCTACTAGTTACGTGTAATTCATTAGAACGACAAATCATAAGAATCTGTGTTTAATTAATGTATTTTTTTGTGTTCCATTCTAAGATAACACAGCAAAGATTGAGAACTGTCAGGCAAGTGACTTTTCTCAAAGACTAATGGAGTGTTAGGTCAGCATGCAGGAGCATTTACAAGTCTAGTATCCGCCATTTCTCATTCATTCCACAACAATATCACCTGTGTTGTGCTTTGATGGCCAATGTGTAGCTCTGCGAGATCCAGCTGAAGGGTTTGTATCTGTTCCATTTGTATCCAAACCAGTTAGTTATCTTGTGAGTGTCGACAGTTCTCTGGTGTCAAGGTCTGCACACTGCACTAGAACTGATAGCTTCCTAGCTCTTCCAGGGGCTGGTGACATCTCTGCAATGATTTGCTCACTGATGTAAACCCTACTCCACTCTCTTTCAGTCAGGACTGCCACTAGAACGACTCTGCACTTTTAATTTTATCTTCTGCTACTTCTTCGGAGCTAAATCACCAAAGTTGGAGAATTGATATAACATTGTGTGAGTTACTGAAGGGAGAGGTCAAGATAAAACCGAAAGTGTATGACATATCTGTAATCATGTATAAGTGAGTTGAAAAACAAAGCAACACAAGATATGCAATGAGAGTCAAGGTGGATGCCACTGATAGAAAATGTAGTGCCTTGATGAGCGACAGCGAGCTAGATGTTATAATTCAGGGCCTCATTTACAAGAGTCTGATGCATTGGCATTGATGCATCAAATTTCTTGCCCCTCCCCAAGATCCTCCAATGATTCCACAGATTTGTTGTATTTACAATACAGAGCTCCATGGCTCACGTTTTCAAAGATGCATCATGTATTGGTGCTAAACTCATGCATTGCTGGCGTAGCATTGTAAAAATGATCCTACTCCAGCACTGCAAGGAGGCTCCCATTGGAAAAAGCCCTGCGTCAATTTTACACCTGCTCTGAGCTGGTGTTAAAATTCTGAGGCTGTGAAGTCACAGAATGACGCAGTGAAATGTTCTAAATTTTACTGCATCAGTTCTGCATGGCTTTTTGTCTGGGAATGCCTACCCTGCACACATTATACCTGGTGCAGGTATAATCTGAAGCAAAGCTTTACGAACTGACGTATTGGGCCCAATGCATCAGTGTGTAAATCTGAAGCAGTGCAGTGCACTGCTAGCGCGACTGCTGCGTAAAATAAAATGATGCAGCAATGGCACAAAATGCTTTTAAATAAGTCCCTCAGTACCTGGAAAACCATGTGAGGCAAAGTCAATTTGAAATGCTTGTTAAACACATATCGGTATATTTATTACGATTTTGCACTTCGTGTGCGTCACAAAAATGATACAAATCGATGCAAAATCTTTTTGTACTTATTAACTTTCCAGTCCACAACTTGTTTTGCACTGGAAAATCACTTAAAAGTTACACAAAGGAGAGCATAGCGCTTCTTTGAATTACTTAGCGCCAAGGTGGTGTTCCATGGATGGTGCGTGGGCGTTCCCATGTAACCACCCAAGGTTTTTGATGCAAAACCTTATTTACTAAAACAAGGAAACAAGGTTTTGCATAAAAAAAATAACTTTCATACAAACTAAGCACTATCACGGAGAAATACTTTTATTTTTTCTTTCTTTTCCGACTTTGCATGCGTGCAGCACTGTACAGCACACGTACAAATTGGGAAAGGCTTTAAAGTGTGTCTAAGCATAGTATCTTGTACTGGAAGGCTATCCTTCCAGTACAAAACCTGTTCTAGACTCACGCAGACACCATTGCACTATTGTGCAAAGGTTTGTGTGTGGCAGCAGATTTTTGTGCAAGGGAGAGCGGAGGAGAGTGCCATATTTCTGTAAATATGGCGCTCTCCTGCTCTCTCGTTCTCATGCAACGCAGCATTTTTCTCTGCTGCACTGCGTGTCTATTTGTTAAATCTGGGCCATAGACTCCGTCTATAACCCCCTCTATGTGACGACAATTCTAGGATCAAGAGATCACCATGAGCTGAGAGGCGAGATGCGAGTGGAGGGACCACTTTCCTGATAAAGAATTCTGATGATGAGGATTGAGGCCACATTCTCCAAGAAGTAAAATAACCAGGGGAACACTTTATCATAATGGGGTATTGTAAGTTTGGCATATCTAGCAAATTCAAGGTGGCATGGATTAGCCAACCTTTGGATGCTTAGGGCGGAATCCACATTTTTGGCATATTTACATCTTATTGCTAGTGCCAATGGTAGGAAAATGATCGTAAGAGATTGTGTCTGTCTAGAGTAAATAGATTAATTTCTAGAATTTCTTGAATTCAGTTGTGGAGAGAGAGGCCCTGCTTTGGCCTGGGAGAGCACTCCAGAGAAGGGCTCGAACTAGGTAGAAAGAACAGAACGGTGAGGAGCATAAGGGTCTATGTATGGTGAGGAGATGCTGGCAAACATGCCCAATCCAGCTGGGTGTGAGCATGGATGAGAGGCGACAGCAGTTGGGAGCTACAGATGTGGGATGTTTTCTACACTATGGTGAGTACCTTGTGATGCATCGCGCACTTAGCCAAAGGTCATCTTTATGCTGACGCAGGAGTATTTCTAGGCATATTGGAGTGAGTGCAGATGACTAAATTGATCGTTGACGCTGTTGTAGGGAGTGAGTTTGTCTTCTCATCAGCAGGCTGCTGCTCTAATCTGGGTCACTGGAGACAGCTGCCTTGGTTTGGTTTCTGGCTGCTGTAAACAGGATGCGATGGCAGGTTTTTTTCTTGCACTGAGCTGCAGAAATTGAGCAGCTGTGGCGGTGCAGGTGTGCAAGGGCCCCAGGCACATACTGAAGTGTAATAGCAGTTACAACATTTTGCAGTGAGAGAGTATGTCAGGGAGTCGGGAGGGAATGTAATGGGATACAGTAGGGTTGCAGTGTCGGAGGGAACGGAAGTAGAGAAGCTGAGTGTTCACAAGAGGTCAACATTAGAGTCGTGGGGGTTCCCTCAGTGATGAGCCCCTCGGTGATTCTGATTCTGCGGCTTCTTCTGTAGTTACCATGGGCGTAGGAAGTGTGGGGGAAGCGGGGGATGTATCCCCCCTAGATTTTGGAGGGTGGAGGACACGGGGGACGAAGGTGGGGGGGGACAAAATAATTTCCCCTCTCACATCTATTATTGGACATTAGCGCACAAAAGCGCTACTTATAATAGCCCTGTACCGACCATCCTCCGATCTGATGGTAACAGAATGAAGGTGAGTCAGGAGGCCCCCTGCACCCTCTGCCCTTTTGTTTGTCCTGTTTACAGCTGTGGGCATTAAGGGTGCTCATAAGAACAAAGGGCACGAGGAGGAGAAAATACTTTTGATGATTACTGTCAGCATCACCTGCTGCCTTGAAGAGGAGCACTGCAGGATGCCTTCAAGAGGAGCTGCAAGACAATGAGGAAGATCTAAAGAGGAAACAGAGTCCCACCCACCCTGATGCCTGCAGGCTAGAAAGGAGACTCTGTGAAGCACAATATTTGTATTTGACTAAGATCACACCAGTTGGCAGTGCTTAATTTGTGCTTGTTGTAACCGGTGCTGAGCACCGGCACTTATTTTTGCGGGCCGGGGCTTATTCTTCAGCCTCAAGCATTTGCTGTGAGCAAAAGACACACGTGGGAAAGATGGAGGAAAGAAAAAACGAAAAAGCGTCACAAAGAGAGAAAGTAGAAAGCTGCCAGAGTGAGCTGAAGGGGCGGGGAATGGATTGAAGAGGCCCGAGATGGTTTAAGGATTACGCCGCCTCAGAATTCCATGTTCGCATATTTAAATACAGTAGCCGTGTGTTTAAGAGGGCGGCTTTGGGCACCGGCACCTTTTTATTTACAAATTAAGCACTGCCAGTTGGTGAAACAGTGAAGTCGAGATTGAGCCCAGATTTGACCTTTTCACACAACAATTTAGCTATTAGAAGGGTATATTTTTCTAATATTTATGTTTAATGTTTTGTTATCTAGATAATGAAGGGCTTGATTACAGCGTGGCTAACAGGGAGAAGCCATATTTCATTTTGGGCCGTTATGCCTAGCGTTATTATTTATGTTGTTGTTATTGTTACATACTTAAGCATATTGAAGTATATTGTATTTTCTTTATCTTTTCTTCACTCTACTCTGAAACAATCTACTCTATGCCACTGCACTCTACACCACTTTTCTCCACTCTGTGCTACTCTACGCCACTGCAATCTAAGCTGTACCACTCCACTCTACACCACTCTACTCTGCAGCACTCTACACTACGCCACTGCAATCTATGCTATTCTACTCTAACCATTGTACACTACACCCCTGCACTCTGCTAGTACATTATTCACCACTTTACTCAAAACCAATGCACTCTACGCCACTGCACTTTATGCCAAACTACTCTGCACCACAGCACTCTTTGCCACTGCACTCTATGCCACTCTACAATACACCACTGTACTCTGTGATCCTCTAATCTGCAACATTACACTCTCTGCCACTGAACTCCACGCCACTCTACTCTGCACCACTGTACTCAATGCCACTGTACTCTGTCCCACTGCACTCTTTTCTGCACTCTAATCTACTCTACACCACTCCACTGTAGGGCACTTCACTCTACTTTGAAATCATCTCCTCTTATGCCACTGCAATCTACGCAACTCCACTCTATGCTATGCCAGTCCTATCTACCCTGCACCACTCCAATGTACCCTGTGCCACTCCAATCTGCTCTGCACCGCTCTATGCTACTGCAGGCTACATCACTATGCTCCACTCTGCAACAATCTACTCTTCACCGCTCTACTGTACTCTGCAGCAATCTACTCTATGCCACGGCACTCTGTGCAACTCTAATCTACACTGCAGCACTGTAATCTAAGCCACTCTTCTCTACTCTGCATCACTCTACATCACTGCACTCTACACCAATGGATTCTATGCCACTCTACTCTACACCACTGCCCTTTATGACACTCTACTCTGCAACACTGCACTCTGCCACTGAACTATACTCCTCTCTATTCTGCACCACAGCACTCTACTCTGCACCGCTCAACTATATGCCACTCTACTGCACTCTACACCAATGTACTATTTGCCACTACACTCTGTGCCACTCTACTCTGCATCACTGCACTCCACCACTGCACTCTACACCAGTCTATTCTACCTTGCACCACTCCACTCTACCATGCACCACATCACTCTATGACACAGCACTCTGCACCACTGCACTCTGCAATCTATGCTGTGCCACTCCAATCTGCTCGCCTCTACTCTTCACCACTCTATGCTACTGCACTGTGTGCTAAACCAGTGCACTCTACGCCAATGCACTCTACACTACTTTACTCAAAACCAATGCACTCTATACCACTACACTCTACACCAATCTACTTGGCACCACTGTACTCTATGCCACTTCACTCTAGACCAACCAACTCCACTCTATGACACTTCACTCTGACATTACACTCCTTGATACCAGACTCTGACACTCTATTCCATTAAACTCTAACACTTTCTCCACTCTGTAACTCCCTACACAACTCCCTATACGCCACTCCATTCCTCTCCACCCCACTCTATGCCACTCCACCCCACTCTATGCCACTTCAATCTACTCTACTCTACTCAACGCCACTGCACAACCCTCTATGCCACTCCACTATACAACAATGTACTATGCTCAACAACACTCTACCCAACTTTCTCTCTGCCCCTTCACCTTACTTTACTCTCCTCTACTCCAATTCACTCTTCTTTATGCGTTTCCACTCTACGGCACTCTGCCACTCCACTCTATGACACTCTATTACACTGTGAAACTACTCCACTCTACTACTACTTTATGGCATTGGCGTTTGATTAGAGATTCCGATCTCCATTGATTGCCTTCTCACTCATATGAGACGTGAGTCAGATTTATCTTCGCCGTTTTGGTCACAAGCACTCTGTAACCCTTTTAACTCAAGCTTAACGAAGGCTTAGGATGATCCTGATACTTGTCTAGGGGATCAAAATATCGTCGGCCAAAGTACCTTGACTTGAATTTGTGATATTGTACATAAGTTGGCATAAGCATGGGTACTATGAGCTAATGACTTCTTGGTTCACTATTTGAGTCATTCATGTAAAAGTCGGTGTATAAAAGCTTGTAAATCATTATTGTGGATGCTAACCTTGTAGGAAAGTAGCCTCTTTCTAGCTTGGTTCCCCCACTTTTGGCCTGTTTGCCAGTGTGTTTGAGTGTGTCTACTGGAATCCTGCGAATCAGGACCCCAGTAGTTATGCTCTCTCCCTTAATTTATGGTTGTTGCATACTGGTAACCCAGTATTTCACCCAAAATTGGCATACTGGTGCCCCCTTATAAGTCCCTAGTATATGGTACTTAGGTACCCAGAGCATTGGGGTTCCAGGAGATCCCTATGGGCTGCAGCATTTCTTTTGCCACCCATAGGGAGCCCATGTAAAAGCTTCTGCAGGACTGCCATTTCAGCCTGGGTGAAAAGGTGCATGCACCCTTTCACTGCCAGTTACACTGCACCAGGTCACTTATAAGTCACCCCTATAGCAGGCCTTCCAGCCCTGAGGGCAAGGTGCAGAGTACCTGTGTGAGAGGGCACCCCTGCACTAGCAGAGGTGCCCCCACGAGCTCCAGGACCATTTTCCCAGACTTCCTGAGTGCACAATGCCATTTTACACGTGTACTGGAAATAGGTCACTACCTATGTCCAGCTACATAATGGTAATTCTGAACATAGGTATGTTTGGTATCAAACATGTTGGAATCATACCCCAAGGCTTTTGCAAGCATTGGTTGTATGATTTCATGCACTCTGGGGGCTCCTTAGAGGACCCCCATTATTACCATTCCAGCCTTCTGAGGTTTTCCAGGCCGCCCCAGCTGCTGCCACCTCTCAGAAAGGTTTCTGCCCTCCTGTTGCTTGAGAAGCTCAAGCCCAGGAAGGCAGAACAAAGGATTTTCTTTGGGAGAGGGGTGTTGCACACTCTCCCTTTGGAAATAGGTGTTACAGGCTAGGGAGGGGTAGCTTCCTTCCCCAGGCCACAGGAAATGCTTTGAATGGCACATTTGGTGCCCTCCTTTCATAATCCAGTCTACACCGGTTCAGGTACCCCAGTCCCAGCTCTGGCACAAAACTGGACAAAGGAAAGGGGAGTGACCACTCCCCTGTCCATCAGCACCCCAGGTGTGGTGCTCAGAGCTCCTCCAGAGGGTCCCTGGGTTTTGCCATCTTGGATTCCAAGTTAGCAGCGAACTCTGGGAGCATCTGAGTGGCCAGTGCCAGCAGGTGGTGTCAGAGCCGCCCCCTGATAGGTGCTTACCTGTTTAGCTGACCAATCCCCCTTTCAGGGCTATTTAGGGTCTCTCCCTTGGGAGGTTCTTCAGATTCGGATTGCAAGACTCCAGCAGGAATCCTCTGCATCCTTTACTTCACCTTCTCACTGAAGAAACTGCATCTGGACCCTCCAGGAACTTCACAAACTGCAACAACGAAGCAATTACGACTTCTGCAACATTGTATCTTCATCTCTTGCCAGCAAATGCAACTGT
The DNA here is from genome assembly GCF_031143425.1 of Pleurodeles waltl. Lineage (NCBI taxonomy): Eukaryota > Metazoa > Chordata > Amphibia > Caudata > Salamandridae > Pleurodeles > Pleurodeles waltl. The sequence goes on along the minus strand of NC_090444.1, from coordinate 216,777,905 downwards.
TTCCCAGTCGTGCATCCTCAAAGGACAGCCTGTCTTCAGCCTGCACCAGAAGAATGACGGAATCTCCCTTGGAGTGAAGGAGTCACTCCCCTGCTTCAGCAGGCACCTCTCTGCAAAAAGGACCATCTGCGTGGGTCCCCTCTCATGATGAGTTGCATGGATCATGCATCACGGGTGGTGGACTGAAGTGGTCCCGATGGTCCTGACGTCCTACTGTCCAACTTTGGTGGAGGTAAGAGCTTGCCTTCCCACGCAAGACAGTACCCCTGTGCACCACGTGTTTTTCAGTTGCCAACGTTTGTTGGCATCCTTCTACGAAATTCTTTGTGCACAATGTAGCTCCTGCCCCCAGCACTCCTTCCTGCGATGCACAGCCTCCTGAGTGGTTCTCTGGTGATGTGGGATCCTTTGTTTTTGTGCTGAGTGGGCCTCCTTTTGCAACTCCTTTGTCTTCGTGCTGGGGGACTCCTGTTTGTGCTGCCTGGTCTTCTGTGGGCTCTCTGAGTTGCTGAGAGCCCCCCCTGACTCCCCTTCCTGGGTGGAGTCCACCAGGTCCCTCCTGGTCTCGGGCAGTGACATTTTCCGCTAACTGTGAGCTTTGCGTGCGCCAGGGCTTGTTGGCGGAATCCAGCAACGCAAACCAAAGTGCAATCATCCATCCGGTGTGGGATATTATCTGCACCAACCAGGAACCCGCATCCATCTTCTTGGGTGCAGTACTGACTGTTGTTCTTCACCAGTGGTTCTTCTTTTGCGCCTTGATTCGGGTTAGCAGGGGTTCCTGTCCTCCCTGACTCTTCTGTGCTTCTTGGACTTTAGTCCCATTCTTCCACAGGTCTTTAGGTCCAGAAATCCACCCTTTGTGTCTTGAAGTCTCTTCTGGTTCTTGCATTATCTTATTTTGCGTGTTCTTGTGTGTTCTAGGAAAGTTACTATGATTTACTACTGCTTTCCTGGGCTCTGAGGTGGGTTCTATTACTTACATCAAAAAGATATACACAGTTCCATCGTAATAGATATGTGCCTATAAATCTCAGATCCCTGGAAAACATTTTTTTTTGGAGTTCTATTACTTACCTTCGGTGTTTTCTAATACTCCCAGCACCCCTCTACATACCACACTTGCCTAGGTGGGAAGCCAACATTTGCATTCTACTTTCTTAGTATATGGTTTGTGTTTCCTCCAGGCCCATTTCTAACCATTGTGATTTTCAGTAATTGCACTGTTTTCTAACTGTTTGTATTGCTATTGCTGCATAATAGTGTATATAATTAGTGTATTACTTACCTCCTAAGGGAGTACAGTCTCTGGTATTTTTGGCATTTGTGTCACTAAAATAAAGTACCTTTATTTTTGCATCACTGAGTATTTTCTTTCATGTGTGTGAGTACTGTGTGACTACAGTGGTATTGCATGAGCTTTGCATGTCTCCTAAATAAGCCTTAGCTGCTCTGCCTACAGCTACCCCTAGAGAGCCTGGCTTCTAGACACTGCCTACATTTCACTAATAAGGGATAACTGGACCTGGTATAAGGTGTAAGTACCATAGGTACCCACTACAAACCAGGCCAGCCTCCTCCAAACCACTGTACTATATAAGTTACTTTTTACATTTTTCTTGTAATTGGTGACATTGGGTCATCCAGATAATTTGTGTAATGCCCGAATACCAGTCTTTCTCGAATTCCCCTGTTGATGTTTTCCTCCCACATTTGACATTTTATATTTTGATTGAATAAATGCATGAAACATTCCATTTGCACACTACTTCAATTTCATTGTTTATGGGAGTGGTGTTGCATTTTATTCAAGGGACCCCTGTTCCTTTAAAGTTAGTTTACTGCTCCATTCTAGGACACTCTACTTACTCCGTGACACTACGCCACACCAGTCGATGACACATCATTCTCCTTTCTGCCATTAACTTTGAGCCATGCTGAATAGTAGTCTTACTAGTGTACAGCATGGCTAAAACACATTGGCAAAGGCAGCAGAACTTGCATAGGCGAGACCTATTGGCTTTGCCAATGCTTGTTTATAAGGTATGACCTTAAAGGTGACTTGCAATATCCTTATTGTATTTTACCCCATATAATTCATGGTCACACCACCAACTTTCCCACAAACCATTAAAACCTTAGTACAAAGCTTCTGTCATTCCAAGCTATTAAAGTAGAGCAGAAGAAAGAAAAGCAACATTCCATTTTTTGCTTTAAACAGCTGCATTAATTATGCTCTGTGACCTGATCTGCCTTTCACCTTGGCTGCTAGCTCTGGCAGAAGGCATTGTAATGTCAGAACTCGATTGTAATAACCCTATCATAGTCATTTTCTGATGTCTTTTCTTTATAATCAGTGAATGTCTTTTCTTTATACGCAGTGACTTGGTGCATCAAAACAGCCGATTCTAAAGAAATTAGTGACTGCAGTTTAAACAGAGATTAGAGAATGCATGTTTATATAGCCTGTAACTCCAAGAGCTGCTTCAGTTGAAATGCTTCTAGTTATGACTGATGTGGAGCCGAGCTGCCCAAGATCACACACAGGAGTAGAAGTGTTATTAGAACTATGGTTTCCGATCACAGTTTACAACTGTTGTACCTAATCGCTTTTGATATTTCCAGTGCGGTTCTAATTGGCATGAGGCAAGGGGCATGCTGGGTGTGGGGCGCAAAGGGTATGTTCTTCCTTTTTACCCTCCTACCTTTATTTGCTTGGTGCATGAAGATGCAAGGATAATCAACATGTTATTTTCACATTTCAGCTAATTACTTTGTGAATGTAAATAACAATAAAAGATACTTTCAGACTGTGAAAACATGCCTTCCTTTCTCCCTATTTCACTTCCCATATATATGATTGTGTATATTTATCAGAGCCGGCAGTTCACAAACAACAAGCGATTTGTATAGGGTTAATTGAAATTCCCCAAGGCTGTCCCTTTCCCCCCAGAAATGTATTGTCTCCTACGCCCCTGGCAGTTACTCCATCTGCTCCTAGCACTTCCCTTCCACCGCCCCCACACACACCTCCCCCCACACACACACCGCGCACTCACATTCTCTCTTTCTCTCCCTCGCTCGCTCCCTCTCTTTCACACTCTGTCTGTCCAGGGAGCCACACTGCCTCACAGTCAATGCAGCTCAGGACTGCTAGCCCTCAGTAGTCACCGGGTCATGTCCTAGGGCTGCAAGCACAGGCGATTCTTGTGTCACAATTGTTAATTCACAGATAAGGACAGTTCCTGTATCCATCATTTGTGCCACTCTTGTGCAAACATTGGAATGGCACTGCCCTTCCTTCACGTGTGCGGCTCGTGCCTATGATGTGTGTATCAACCATAAGGACGTGTTGGGTGCACCTTTTCGTGATGCATTTATGACCTTGACATAGGTAGAGGGCAGTCAAAGGTTACCTCAGTCTAAACATATTCGTCTATACTCCTCTGAGTGTGAACATACTTAAGTTGACCAAACTTAATGATTTCAGTTGGAAGCACCTCATTTAAAACATATGCACGTCAGCAGCATGCAAAATCGTCTTCCAGGCCACTATGCATAACAATACAATGAAGGTATATTATGAAATATGTACATGTTAATTATTGCTGCACCATGTATGATGTGGGCCTGCACGGGCCTGCACACACCCTAATGAGTGCTCATGCACATATGAATTGCCACATTTAGTAGAGCCTTTTCTTGTTGGACATTAACTGTTATGATCAACTCTTTTTTTATTAAAACACTCTACCGGGATTTTGCAAATACAAAAAACGAACAACAAACAATATCTGTGCGTTCCTATGAGCAGTGAGCACAAACCATACATCATTGTCTCATAACTATATACCATATATAGTGTGGCAGGATACCCGTCCAGCAACATTGTCACTTAACATGAAACTGTCCCTATATGTCTTATATGACTCCTAGATAAGCAATCCACACCAATGGGGTAATGAAGGTCTCTGCAGCCCCTGGGCGCAGGACCCCCCCCCACTGCTTAGTAGCCCACCAAGCTCTTCAGGGGTCCCCATTCAGCCCAAGACCTGGGCGTATCTTTGATATCTGGGAGCTTCAGGGGCCCATCTTCACAGTCTGCGCCATCATTTTGCGTTACGCCACTGTTCCACACCCACAAATCTCGTGGTGTTTCCTAGGGCACCTGCGGGCTTTATATAAAGGTGCTTCCTACGCCTTACACCCGCCTGCGTCTCATTCCTGGTGTCTAGTGGTTACCGTAAGTATTGTGTGTCTGTCCTTTAATTGTCTGTGCGTTATTTGTGCCATTTTTCCTCTTGTTGTACCTTTTTGTGCCTTTCCATTCTCTGACTCTGCTTTCTGTGCCTTTCCTACTCTTTGGCTCTGTTTTGTGACTTTCCTCGTCTTTTTTTGCCTTCCTCATCTTTTTTTGCCCATTTTTCACAGATTTTCAGCTTGTCCCGCTCCCCCAGTTCCTGCCGCTGCTTCCCCTGCGGCCCCGCCCCCCCCGCTCACCCATTTGCCCACCGCTCTTCACCTCCCAGCTGCTCCTCCCTCCCACCTCCCCTTCTTAATGGTGGCCGCTGCGCGGTACAGAGAGTGACTCCTGACCTGTTTTAAGGCCAGGTTTTACTGCGCAGTTCCACCTGTCTGCCTCCATGCCCCCGACCCTGCCCTCGCTGCTGCTGCGAGTTCGAGGCCCTCCACCACCCGCAGGCACCTGCCTGCGCCTCATCCCTGGTGCCTAGTGGTTGCCGTAAGTATTGTGTGTCTGTCCTGTAATTGTCTGTGCATTATTTGTGCCGTTCTTCCTCTTGTTGTGCCTTTTTGTGCCTTTCTGTTCTCTGACTCTGCTTTCTGTGCCTTTACTGCTCTTTGGCTCTGTTTGGTGACTTTCCTCATCTTTTTTGCCTTCCTCGCCTTTTTTGCCCATTTTTTGCTGATTTTCGGCTTGTCCTGGCCCCCCGTTCCTGCCGCTGCTTCCCCTGCGGCCCCGCCCCTTCACGCCCCCGTTTGGCCACCGCTCCCCGCCTCCCAGCTGCTCCTACCTCCCCTTCTTAATGGCGCCGCTGCGCGGTGCAGAGAGTGACCCCTGACCTGTTTTAAGGCCAGGTTTCACTCAACACGCTGCGCAGCTCCACCTGTCTGCCTCCGTGGCCCAACCCTGCCCTCGCTGCTGCTGCGAGTTCGAGGCCCACCACCACCCGCCTGCACCTCATCCCTGGTGTCTAGTGGCTGCCGTAAGTATTGTGTGTCTGTCCTGTAATTGTCTGTGTGTTATTTGTGCTGGTTTTCCTCTTGTTGTGCCTTTTCGTGCCTCTCTGACTCTGCTTTCTCTGCCTTTTCTGCTCTTTGGCTCTGTTTTGTGACTTTCCTCGTCTTTTTTGCCTTCCTTGTCTTTTTTTGCCCATTTTTCACTGATTTTTGGCTCGTCCCGCTCCCCTGTTCCCACCGCTGCTTCCCCTGCGGCCCCGCCCCCTCACACCCTCATTTGCCCACCCCTCCCTGCCTCCCACCTCCCAGCTGCTCCTCCCGCTCACCTCCCCTTCTTAATGGCGGCCGCTGTGCATCCGCAATGCTGGCGCGCCGGAGGCGCACCAGAGGCAAGCCCGTCTGCGCCCGTCCGCAACCAGCGTCAGTCCCCCTGCCCCTCGCACCCCCACGCCACCAGACGCTGCTACACAGCAGAAGAACTCCACGCGCTCAACCCCGGCACCCCACCGCCTGCGTCAAGACCTCCCCTAGGCACACCCATGGACCCTTCTTATGCCGGACGTGCAACTTCACCTGCGCTCAAGCCACCAAGCACCACAACAACGCCACCCACCACAACCACCTCAGCTACATCCTCCTCAACACCCACTCCGTCCACAAGCACGCCGTCGAACTCGGGGACCTGCTCACATCTACCTCCCCAGACATCGCCTTCCTCACCGAAACCTGGATGAACCCCTCCTCGGAACCCGACATGGCCATAGCCATCCCTGAGGGCTACAATATCACCCGAAGAGACCGCACCAACAAACCAGGAGGAGGAATCGCCATAGTCCACAGGAGCTCCATCAGGATCTCAACCGGCACCCATGACTCCCTAGATGCCGCTGAACACATGCACTTCCAGATTTATGTCAACACCAACACAACCCTGAGAGGAACCCTCATCTACAGACCCTCTGGCCCCCGCCCACAATTCTGCGACGCCATCGCCGACACAATCAGCACCCACTCCCTTGCCTCCACGGACTACATGCTCCTGGGCGACCTGAATTTTCACCTGGAAAACACCGGCGACAGCAACTCCACAGCCCTACTGGACAACCTCGGCCTCAAGCAACTCGTTACAACGCCCACCCACTCAGCCAGCCACAGACTCAACGCCATCTTCTCCACCAGCAGCCACTTCACCTTCACCCTCACCCCGAACTCCACTGGACCGACCACCGCTGTGTCCATTTCTCCATCCAGAAACCCACCGCCCATCACCAACAGCATCGGACCCCTCACCGCAAGTGGAACAAGATCTCCAAGGACCAACTGATCTCCACCCTCGCCCACGCCCCGCCACCCAGCACCAGCGACCCCAACACCGCCGCCCTCAACCTCAAGCAATGGCTCGACGACTGCGCCAACTCCCTTGCTCCACTTAGGAAAACCACCAACACCGGCACCAGCAAGAAAGCTCCCTGGTTCACCGCAGACCTTCAGGCCTCTAAGCGGGAGTGCCAGAAAGCCGAGAAGATCTGGTGCCAAGAACAAACAGAAAGCAACGATGCCAGACCTCAAATCCGCCATCCGTAAACATCACCAGCTCATCTGGACCACCAAAAGACTTTCTACAAAGAACGAGTTGACAACAACGCACACAACAGCAAGGAGCTCTTCAGCATCATCAAGGAACTCACCAACACCAAGGGGGTTATTCTAACTTTGGAGGAGTGTTAATCCGTCCCAAAAGTGACGGTAAAGTGACGGATATACCACCAGCCGTATTACGAGTTCCATAGGATATAATGGACTCGTAATACGGCTGGTGGTAAATCCGTCACTTTTCCGTCACTTTTGGGACGGATTAACACCTCCTCCAAAGTTAGAATAACCCCCCAAGTCCTGCTCTGCCGACCCCCCATACTTGCAAGACCTCTGCAACTCTTGTGACACCTTTTTTCACCACAAGATCACAGACATCTATGGCAGCTTCGCACTGCCGTCCCCCACCACCACCACTGCCAAAACCGACCCCAACACACCCATCCGCACCAACATCCTGAGTGTCTGGACCCAACCCAACGACGAGGAAACCACCAAGACCATGGGCACCATCCACTCCACTTCTCCCGCTGCCCCCTGCCCCCACCACGTCTTCAATAAAGCCAGCCAAATCATTGCTCCCCAGCTCGGGACCGTCATCAACAGCTCCTTTGCGACCGCCATCTTCCTGGAGAGCTGGAAACACGCCGAAGTCAACGCCCTGCTCAAAAAGCCCAAAGCCAACCCCAAAAACCTCAAAAACTACTGGCTGATCTCCCTACTCCCCTTTCCTGCAAAGGTCATCAAGAAGATAGTTAACAGCCAACTATCTCGCTTCCTACAGGACAACAGCCTACTCGACATCTCCCAGTCCGGCTTCCGCAAGAACCACAGCACCGAGACCGCCCTTATCGTTGCCACCCATGTCATCAGGAACAGGCTCGACAAAGGGGAAACCGTTGCCCTCATCCTCCTCGACCTCTCCGCAGCCTTCGATACCGTCTGTCACCACACACTTTGCACACGCCTGCACAACGCTGGTATTCACCACAAAGCCCTGGACTGGCTCACATCCTTCCTTTCTGGCAGAACCCAAAGAGTCCACCTCTACTCAGCCCCACCCTCTTTAATGTCTACATGGCACCGCTCGCAAACATCGTCCGATCCCACGGCCTCAACATCATCTCCTACGCAGATGACACTCAGCTGATCCTCTCTCTCACGAAGGACCCCGCAACCGCCAAGACCAACCTCCACACCGGACTTCACACCATCGCCAACTGAATGGAGGCAAGCCACCTCAAACTGAACTCGGAGAAGACCGAGATCATCATCTTCGGCTCCAACAAATCAGCATGGGATGACTCCTGGTGGCCTGCCACTGTGGGAGCTGCCCCAACGCCCACCACCCACGCATGCACCCTTGGCTTTATACTGGACTCATTGCTCACTATGACCCAGCAAGTCAACGCCATCTCATCCTCATGTTTTAATACCCTTCGCATGCTTCCCAAGACCTTCAGGTGGATCCCCATTGAAACCAGAAGAACGGTCACCCACGCCATCGTCAGCAGCAGACTGGACTAAGGTAACGCTCTCTACGCGGGAACAACGGCCAAGCTCCAGGGAAAACTTCAGTGCATCCAGAACGCCTCTGCACGACTCATCCTTAACCTCCCTCGCCACAAACACATCTCAGCCCACCTCAGAGGCCTCCACTGGCTCCCCGCCAACAAAAGGATCATCTTCAAACTCCTAACCCACACTCACAAAGCTCTCCATGACGCTGGACCTGCCTACCTCAATGAGCGTCTCAACTTCCACACCCCGACATGTCAGCTCCGCTCCGCCAACCTCGCCCTTGCCACCGTCCCCCCGCATCCACCGTACCACAGTCGGCGGCAGATCCTTCTCCCACCTTGCCACCAAAACCTGGTACTCCCTCCCCATCAACCTATGTCTGACCCAGGACCTCCTGACCTTCAGGAAGTGCATAAAGACCTGGCTCTCCGAGCATTAGCACCCCCCCAGCGCTTAACAAATTACTGATTGATTGGCAGGTCTAGCCCTGCCTCTCCCTTGGTATGACTTCAGCTGTTTGTTGACCTCCGCTCTTGTGTATTATACATTCTGGCCTAGGCTATACCCAGGACCTAAAAATCCTTCTGGCAACTTTTGAGGTCAAGACCAGCCAGGATATTCAGTAGTGTTATTTGGGAGTGGGGTGTCACTATTGGCATAACACAAAATTATGCTCCTCACTGCAGAGTGTGAAGAGGGGCCCCTTAGTCTCCCGTATCTCACAGATATTCATTGGCCTTGGGCTGAATGGATGCCCCCTGAGGGATAGGGTACCCCTGAGATGTCGTGTCCCCCAGCTCCCTGCACCGAAAGGACTGCAAGGGCTTGTGCTATGCCCCTAAGCATCACAACAACTGGTCTTTCCATTTCCTCTGGCAGTGTCCCAGCCACTTCTTCCCAAAACTACTGAATAACCGTGTGTGGGGAAAGTCTCCGCTTCTCGAGCCGCAGCTGGGCCTTTGTAAAGTATATCCGGTGGAGACAGCTATATTGGATGCAACAGAAGCGCAAACTCAGTGGGTCCAGAGAGCCTGCAGTCTGCAATCTCTTGACTCACAGAGGTGATGAAAGGAGACAAACCTTTGTAGGTCAAGCGTGTAAATGCTTTTATCTGTTGTAATTTATCCAGTGGCGGCCCATCTTTTAGGGCAGAGGGGCCACGCCCCCCCACCTTTTGCCCCCCATGAAGAGTGTCTGTCAGGCTGAACAAAGGTCAGCCTGACAGACACTCTTCATTTTCAGGTCAGGCAGCCAGGAGCAGACATGCACGATTTGCGCAGACTCCTGGCTGCCTGAGCTGAACTTTGCTGGGCTGAGGAGATCACAGCTCCTATGGGCGTGCCCTCCTCAGCCCAGCAAAGGTGCCTCGAGGGCCTCCCCTGGGTGACGAGGAAAGCGTCACCAATTGACACTCTCCCTGGGCGCTTCAGTTTAAGCCCCGAAGTGCCCAGGGCAAGTGTCAATCAGTGACACTTCGTCACAGAGTGGGGTGGGGTCAGCAGTCTCACTGACCCCATCCCGCTCTGTGACGAGGCTGGGACTGCTGCCTTCCCTCATTGGCTGACCTAGGGTAAGCCAATGAGGGAAGGCAGTAGTCCCAACTCTCCTGGGACCTGGAGGCCGAAGGTAGGTGTGTGTGTGTGTGTGTGTGTGTGTGTATGTGTGTGTATGTGTGATGTTTCAAATTGAATGTTTGGTGTGTGCGTGCATGTTTGAATGGTATGAATGTTGTTAATGGATGTGCGTGCGTGCATGTGTGAAAAAATGAGTCTGTGTGATGTTTTAAAATGAATGTTTGGTGCGTGTGTGCATGTTTGAATAGTATGAGTGTTGTTAATGGATGTGCGTGTCTGTGTGTGAAAGAATGAGTGTGTGTGTGTTTGCCCCACCCGCCCCCCTCCCTCCTAAAGCTGCCGGCCGCCACTGAATTTATCTGTGGGCTTTTAACCACTCCCACCGCAGGCCCATCACTATAACTCGCTCGTGGGCTTGCCTTTCAAAAATCCTTTGTTATCATTGTAAATGCTTTATGTTTGTCCCTCCTTGAGGCGGTTTGGTTACCGTCCTGGACATCGACCCTGTTACATGGATAATCCCACGATTGCCAATACGCTTGACTGCGAGCGAACTTCTATTTCCTTTCGTGTCTCTCCTCCGCGCTCATGCTCATGGCAGCCATGGCGCTTTGAATTGGATCGCATGTGTCCAACTGTTTTACGTTTCATTTTCAATTTAAGTGGCAAGTTAGGAATTTACAACATTAACAGCTCTAACTCGAGCAAATGCGAGACCCATTGCATTGCAAATGCTTGTTCCTGTTGCTGGTCCTCAGTATTTTCATTTTCCCCCAGCACACTGAGGAAGTATCAGACCTAAGACAAGGGAGGCCTCATATGTGACTGTTACACACTGATTAGGCCATTCTATAGTTCTTGCAATAACAGTAAGTGACTTGGTAGAGAGGAGGCCATCAAAGCATACATGCCAAAAGACCCGATTCAGATGGGAAACGCAAGATTTCTGAAGCAAAAATAGCTTCATTTTGGCTGTCTTCCGCTTGAAATTGCTTCTGCTTTAATAAAAGTAAATGGGGGAAATGCAATAATTTCTCCACATTATTTTTTTTTAATCTCCCACTTTCCTTTTGTAAAATATTGACATGTTTATGTTAAAGGACTGTGACTTCTAATCAAAAAATAAAACAAAACTAGACCAGTGCAGCACAAAAAGTGATGTCCTACAATTTGGTATCACTTGTCCTGTTTGTGGGTGAGATTTATTGTCTTGCGAGTCTAATGATAGTGGGGGAGTCAGTGGTCCGTTTCCCATGTGCTCTGTAGTTGCTGTAAAATGGACGAGAACGGATTCCATCTCCAGGTAGGGTGTTTAAGTCTTTGCTTAACCATATCCTTCAATGTTAAATATCAAAATCGTAGCCACACAACTGAATGAATAAGACATAGCCACATGACCGAGAATGTACCGAGAACACAATACCTGCAACACTTCATCACAAGTTGAATCAGGCTTAGGCCTGCAATAGTAACACCGGAACCTTGTGAATGTAGCCGGGCCGCGCTACGAAGCCTAATGTCAGCATGTGTGCTGTACAAATGCTGATGTATACAAAAAGTGATGGATGGAATGCTTGAATTAATCTCATTCACTGGTAATTACTTGGGCCACATCCCAGTCCACCGTTATTTTGGACACCATGCCACCTCAGTTTGGACCCAGCAATATGCAAATCATTGACCCTGCTCCAGTGGGACCAGCCCAGTCTGAACTGCTAAGCCATATCTTCCATAAACCGGAAAACAAGCAACCCAGGATCAGCTTTACCCTGGCACACCTCCCAGATATAGCTTGGTTCCACTGACACAGTGTGCAAAAGACCCATGTATGGGCAAAATCGGTCCCACTTAGGGTGACAAACTAAAGTATACAAAAATGATTGAAAGAATGTTTGAATTAATCTCAGCCACTGGTAAATCACTTGGGGCTGCACCCCAGTCCATCATTATTTTGAACACCATGCCACCTCAGTTTGGACCCAGCTGTATGCAAATCAGTCTTGACCCTCCTCCAATGGGAACAGTCCAGCCAGAACTACAAAGCCAGGTCCTCTCTGAACTGAACCTCAAGCAACCCAGGACCTGTTTTGCCCTTGTTATGGTCTCATCAGCCTGGTATAGCTTGGTTTCAGTGACAGTGTGCATGGGACCCATGTCTGGGCATACCCATTTAGTATCCTATAGTACAAATGCTGATAGCTTTACATAAGAAGAAAAAATCACGCTTTTTATATACTTCAGCCGGACCACCTCTATTACATAATTGCATTTCATGCAAGATTTTATGCAATTATTTTCCAAATTCTTTCCTAAGGAGAGAAATCGTTCTCTGTGGCTGCACTTTGCTAAGGATGCTCGGATTCCTGTGCCAAATATTTTACTTTTCATCCTTTTTCAATGCATTGTACAATTTTACATAATGCACGCTGCACACGCAGTCAACAGGGACTCAAGCTAGCCAGAGAGACTCTAAGTTTAGAACACAGTTCTTCTGCTTCTTTTTGAACTTTCCTTACTTTATATATCTTTTGCAGCACATCATTAGTCATTGAAAGATATTTGGTGTCAGCACATTTTGAATGCCTTTTATGGTACTGGTGTTTTACCTTCTCTGCTGCTTAATCTGAGTGTTAAGCTCTTTCAATGAGGAGAAATTGTAGGGCACGAAGCCTGGCATGTCTTGATGGGTTTCAGGGTGTACCTGACTAAACAAAGCCATGCAAGTCATTGCAGCTCCTCCTTACGTGTTAGGAGCTCTCATTCCAGCTCAGCAGTGGTACTCCTGAAGTGTACGCCCACCCGCATCCCGATAAAGGAGACCACACATTTGTTTGGAAGAGTAATGGGCGCAGTTTACTAGCTGTTTCACTTATAAGCTTTCCTTTTAATTCTTTTTGCTTTACATTTAAATAGAAATAGCTTTGTAACATTTGTACCCATGAACGTTTCTTGCTGGGCACTCCTTTTCCTACTGGCTGACCACTGTTTGCTGCCATCCAGTGCTTCATCCAATCAGGCGTACCAGGTAGCTGTGAAGTTGTGATCATGCGGTGTCCATCCTTATTCAATCCTTACAAAACCAAAGAGACAGTGGCCATAGTCTACACACCGACAAATTCATGCGCCTTGAGTTACTCAGACAAGGGTGCAACAAACATCCTTTGAAGTGGTCCTACCTCGCAGGGAGTAGGTGGGAATCCTTCCTGCGCCTGGGGGCAACTCGCCCTCCTGGCTGGCGCCAGTTGTTTTGTATCTTGGGGCAGCCCTGCCTCTCCTTCCTGGCACCAGAGTGCGAGATGGTCCCTAGTGGGCTTCCATTAATACCCTGCACTTTGAGCACTCTTTCAGGCAAAGGCCAGGTGCACAGGAAAGAAAAGCAATAATCTTCAGCCATGAGGGGTTATAAGGGCTATTCAGCATTGAAGAGTGGCGCTCTGTGTGGTGTTCCAGAGCTAGATTAATCGAAAATGCAGGAAATCTAGTCTTCATAGATTTCCACCTTTGGTTTGTGTAGAGGTCTTGGATTTTTAGAATCCTTAACATTCCTAGAAACAGGTCCCCAAAATCTATGCAATTTGTATATTTACAGATGTATTTTTGCTTCTTTACAACTCCTTCTGCAGATAACCACGTTGGTGAGTGGAGCAGAAATGTGCTTATGTACATTTTGCTTCTTCCACTACATAGAATAATATTTTCGATGCAGAAGCTTCTACCACTTCTCAAGATGAACACAAAAAGCAGTTCTGAATATTCAGTTATGACTTGTAGGAGTACTGCATTTGAAACTGTCACACATGCTGGCCCGCTCCTGGGAGCACTCACATTTCCTCCAGTGATCCAGTGCTTATGACAGGGGAAAATTGTCCCTACTGGGAAATGCTCCAAGGTTGTAGTTGACATCTTGAATCTAAAATCCCTTCTCAAATCCTGTGTTTGTGAATTAGGATTTAGAAATGCAGATGCTATATCCAATTTATGTTTTGTTAAATGTCATTTACAACCAAAAAGGAAAGGCCAGTTAGGTCTAAAGTGGTTTTTATTAAAAGAGCTGAGCTAACTTGCTATTAACCTTTCTAACATTTTCTCCTCAAGCCAGTAGGAGTTGTTGGACTTTTCCTGGGCAAAACAGTTAATGATACCAGAGTGAATTATGCCAGTGTTTGGTAACCAGTGGACAGTTGTTAGATATCAAAATGTTTGTTTTCAACAATTATAACATCAGCTTTAAAATGTTTGCCTGTAGGTAGATGATTAGTGGCTCTGTGTTTTGCATTACTGTTTGACCTGTCAGCCTTAGGGTGGTCTTCCCCCAAACCTTTTGCCTCCCTCCTCTATTTTGTTGCTAATCTAGTTTGTGCTGGTCTTAGGACTCTGCGCACTTTACCACTGCTAACCAGCGCTAAAGTGCATGTGCTCGCTCCTTAAAACATAGTTACATTGGCTTATCCCAAACTGGCATATTTAATTTACTTTTAAGTCCCTAGTAAAGTGACACTACATGGGCATATGGCCTGTAAATTAAATGTTAACAGTAGGCCAGCAGCACAGGTTGAGACACCTACTTAAGTATACCTTTAAACATGTCTCAGACCTGCCACTGCAGCCATTTCAATCTGACAAAATTAACCTTTTGTCAGGTCCAAACCTTCCCTTTTTATACATATGAGTCACCCCTAGTGTAGGTCCTAGACAGCCTAGAGGGCAGGGTAAAGTTATTTAAAAAGTAGGGCATGTCATTTTAAGTTTTATATATCCTGGTAGTGAAGAACTCTTAAATTCATTTTTCACAACTGCAAGGCCCACCTCTCTCCTTAGGATAACATTGGAGTTACCTGATTACATTTAATGAGCTGTACTTTCCAAAGTTACACTTTAAATAAAAAATAAAAAATGGCACTTTTATAAACTTGACATGTTCCTGCCTTAGCCGTTTAGTGCCTGTAGTCTGTGCCTGGGTCACATGACTGGGTGTAGCTGACAGTTGGGCTTTGTGTATTTTTCCTAGACACCTATATACAATGGAGAGGTTAGGTGTGTCTGGATAGGCCATCCCTGGAAGGATGGGAGGGTGAAGATGGGCCCAGCCCTACTTATACTTGAATAGGCTGTGTCCAGCCTCTACATAAAGGACTGCATACCTCCTGTATTGAGTCTGGATCCAGGGCACAGATGGCAGGATGTCTGGGGACTTCAAAGGGAATTTCTAGAAGCTTCTCCCAGCTTCCAGAGGAAGGGAACCAGGTATAAATATTGGACCTTATACACTGCCTTTTTGGTACACTTCTGGGCCTGTGGATACTTTGCCAGGAAGAAGGACTGCTGTGCTGCTGAAAGGGCTGCCATTCTGATGGAATGCTGCTCCGCTGACCTGCTGTCCTCTTGCCTTGGTGAAAAGAAGTGGTCCTGCATTTGTTGAACCCAGGACCCCAAGTGACTCCAAGGGCTAGATGGCTGGCCTCCTGACTAGAGCCTCAGGGAACAGAAGGCTCCAGCAACCTTGAACCCATCACCTGGACTCTGCCATCTGTGAGTCGAACCTGCTAAGTGGTGCCACCCCAGTCCTAGACCCTTGAAGGTAGGCCTAGGGAGCTCTGCCAGCCTCTGTGGATCCAGCAGAACTGATACACTGCTGCACGGCACAGCCCTGAGCAGAACCGAAACATTGCTGCTGCTTTGTGGATCAGAACCCTCACAAAGACCCATATCACATCACAGCCTGTCACCTCATTGGAACTTCTGCTACATTATGCATCCTCTGCACAGGCCCTCACATCCTTTATTGATGACAGCCTTGATGATGATGCAGCAGCCTTGCAGCTCCCTGGAACCGACAAATCACCCCAACTGCGCAACACATCATCAGTGCTGGACTTTACATTGCAAGCCCTCGTTGACGGGATCCTCGATGGCGACGCAGGACCTTGCACCGCAGCCTCGGCACATCTCAGAACCAATGTATTCCTTCAGCTACGCAAAACATCTTCAATGCTAATCCTCACAATGCTCAGTAAACCACAATTTAAGGTACTTTGTTCAGCAGGCGTATCTGGGTCCCTGTAACCAGGTTGTCATCCATCGTGGTCAGTCTGAACATGTGACTTTGTCCTGGTCTGGCTCAATCAGATATCCACAGCTGGAACTTTGTGCCTTTTAGCACTATTTTAACTAAAATCTTTAAACCTTCATGTTCCCGGTTCCACTGATTGGATTTTTGTTGTTTTGGTCTTGTTTAATTTATTAAACATTTATTTATTTTTCTAAATCTGCTGTGGGCACTGAGCAGGTAGGCTTAACTCAGAAGGTAATGTGTAAAGTATTTGTGCAATAAATCATGCAATAACACAGTGATAACACCACAAAAATACACCACACAGGTATAGAAAAATATATGATATTTATCTAGTTAAATTAAGGTCAAAATGATAAAGATGCAAAAAGCACAAGTTGAGATATCACTTTTGCAAGATTAAAAAGAGTCTTAGATTTTAAAAATCAACAGTTGTCTCTTGTTTGCACAAATTACCTGGTTTGCATCAAACTTATCACACACGGAGACCGCAGAGGAGGATATGCATGGAAAAATTAGGTGTGCGTCAGATTTTCCGACACCGTACAGACGATGCGTTGTTTCATTCCTCGCTGCAAGGGGCTTTGCATCGATTTCCGGTGCAATCATGGTTCTTCACTGCGATGCAGGGATCTTTTGACGCCCAGAGATGATGTGTGGAAATCCTGGGCGTGCAGACAAAGTCACAGGTGTTGCGTTGATCTGCTAGGCAATGCATTGAATTTTCTGTCACACGGCAGGCGCTGCATCGATACTTCACTCAGGAAGTCCGGCTGCGTCGTTCCAATTTGGCTGTGCAGTGATTTTCTCATTGCAGGGCAAGCTGTGCGTAGTTTCTGGCAGGCTGTGCATTGATTTTCGGCGCACAAGGAATTGCCTTGAAGAGAAGTCTTTTTGGCCCTGATACTTCAGAAATCAGGAGGCAAACTCAATCCAAGCACTTGGAGAGCACTTCTCAGCCAAGTCGGACGCCAGCAAGGCAGAAGGGCAACAGCAGGGCAGCAGTCCTTCTCAGCAAAGCAGTCCAGGTGAGTCCTTTGGGCAGACAGGCAGTTCCTCTTGACAGGTTGCAGGTTCAGGTCAGAAGTGTCTGATTTGTCAAGTCAGGGACCCAGTTTATATACCTAAAAATGCCTTTGAAGTGGGGGACAGTTCAAAGAGTGGTTTTGAAGTGCACAAGGTACCCTTTCAGTACAGGCCTGTCTGCCAGGGTCCAGTAGGGGGTTTGGCAGTCCATTGTGTGAGGGCAGGCCACTAGCCTTTGAAATGTAAGTGTTAGGCCCCTCCACCCTTCTAGCCCAGGAAGACCCATTCAGCATGCAGATGAGTGCAGGTGTGACTAAGTTTCCTGTGTTTGTGGTTGTCTGGGTGAAATGCCCAAGGGAACTGTCTACCAGCCCTGTCCAGATGTGGATTGGAGACAGGCTGAAAGGCACAGAATGGATTATAAGTGCAGAGAAATGCTCACTTTCTAAAAGTGGCATTTCTAAAATAGTAATATAAAATCCAACCTCACCAAGAAGCAAGATTTTCTATTACCATTCTGGCCATACTAAACATGACCTGTTTACCCCTTTCTGATCAGAATCTACCACTTAAGCAGTATATGAGGGTAGCCCTGATGCTAGCCTATGAAAGAAGCAGGCCTCACAGTAGTGGAAAAAGAATTTAGGAGTTTTCCACTACCAGGACATATAAAACACACAGGCATATGTCCTGCCTTTTACTTCCATAGCACCCTGCCCTATGGGTTACCTAGGGCCTACCTTAGAGGTGACTTATATGTAGAAAAAGGGGAGTTTGAGGCTTGGCAAGCATTTTAAATGCCAAGTCGAAGTGGCAGTGAAACTGCACACACAGGCCTTGCAATGGCAGGCCTGAGACATGGTTAAGAAGCTACTTATGTGGGTGGCACAATCAGTGCTGCAGGCCCACTAGTAGTATTTAATTGACAGGGCCCTGGGCACACGTAGTGCACTCTCCTAGGGACTTACAAGTAAATTAAATATGTAAATTGTGTATGAGCCAATGTTACCATGTTTAAGGAAGAGAACATATGCACTTTAGCATTGGTTAGCAGTGGTAAGGTGCACAGAGTCCTAAAACCTGCAAAAACAGTGTCAGAAAGTGGAGGGAGGCTGGCAAAAAGTTGGGGGATGACCACCCTAAGGCTATCAGGTCTAACATACCTCTTTATTAGAGACAGTTCATGGGCTTATATATCTGATCATGGGATTTTTAGCTGTCATTCAAAGGAAACCTGTAGTTTACTAATACTGTGGGTCAGTAGAACAACGCATGTGGGAACCACGCATGTCTTAACAGCGTGGTCAGAGCAATGACTGCATTGATTCCACGCATGCCTTTACCACGCATACCTTTACAATGATTTTTTCGTTGTAAAAGCACGCCTAGTAAAGGCATGTGTGGAAACGGCCTGCATGGTTCTATCATGCCACCCCCCCACCCACCCTAAGGCCCAAAGTATCCCACCCCTAATACTTAAACTACCCTGACCCTCCCACCCACCCTAAAATCAAAACTATCCCAACCCCCACCCCTAAAAACAAAACTACCCCGACCCCCCCACCAGCCCTAAAAACAAAACTAACCAACCCTCCCACTCCACCCCTAAAAATGAACTACCCTGACACCCCCACCCACCCTGAGCCCTAAAACCTTCCCTGACCTCCACCCCATAAACAACCAACCCCCCACCATCCCTAAAAACAAAACTACCCCAAACCATCACCCCACCCCAAAAACAAAACTACCCCGACCCCCTCACTTATGGAAACAAAACTACACTGACCCCCCCACTCAACCATAAAAACAAAACTACCCCGACCTCCCACCCCAGTCCCTAAAAACTGAACTACCCCGACACCCTCACCCACCCTGAGCCCTAACAACTTCTCCGACCCCCCAACCGCCCTAAAAACAACCGACCCCCCCACCTGCCCTAAAACAAAACTACCCCGGCATCCCACAAAACTACCCAGAACCCGCCACCCACCCTAAGAGCTAAATTATCCTGACCCCACTACACCGCCCCTAAAAACAAAACTACCCTCACACTGCCCCTAAAAACTGAATTACTCCGACAACCCCCACCTACCCCAAGCTCTAAAACCTTCCCCAACCCGCCACCCTATAAACAACCGCCCCCGCCAGCCCTGGAACCAAAACTACCCCAACCCCAACCCCAACCCCCACCCCGTCCCTTAAAACAAAACTACCCTGACCCCCTACCTTCCCCTAAAAACTGAACTACCCCAACATCCCCCACCCACCCTGAGCCCTAAAACCTTCCCTGACCCCTTCCCACCCTAAAACAACCAACCCCACCCACCCTAAAAACAAAACTACCTGACCTCCCACCCAGCCCGAAAAAACAAAACTATCCCAACTTCATCTTCCACCATAAAAACTAAATTACCCTGACCCCTCAACCCCACCTGTAAAACAAAATAGCCCAACCCCAAAGCTCTTAATCCACCCCACCCGTAAAAACTACCCCAATCCTACGCCACCCCCACCCTAAGTCCTACCCTTAAAAATAGCCCAACCCTCCCGCCCCCACCCAAAGCCTTCTATTCCCCCACCCCAAAAAATATCCTCCAACCCCACTCACCTGACCGCGTCCTCTCCCCATGCCTTTTTTCTCTGCCTTAACCATGCATATGCGTAGTTCAGCAAAAGCGTGGTTAAGGCGGAGAAAAAGGCAGTCGTCTTCTGACAAGCATGGTTCCGCTTGAGTGGGAAACGTCCACGTTGTTCCCAACGTGTTGTGCAGAACGTTTCCCATGTCCCACAACTACTGCAGGTGTTTGTTGTTGTGTTCTCTGTGTGATTTATGTTTGACTCTTGCATTGCATGAACTGAACTCTACAGAGGTCCAATAGACAGTATCACTCTCAGTCTCAACACTGACATAACTTATAACATGCTAATAACATATGGTTTTGTGTTAAAATTTGAGCTTGTTGTAAACTATTTTTATGGTAATGAACTTTGCATGTTTTGCATGAACATGCACCTGCATCCACTGTGGATAGTACTACCTCTAGGACGTCACCTTCTGTCATCAGCATTACATCAATGCCCCATCAGGGAGAGACAACCCACACTGATTCCATCAATAGATCTAGAGGAGCTATCTGTTGGTTGTTATCTTCAGAGTGCCTTGTCTTTTGCCGGACTTTGTGCTGCTGCTGTTCTTTCCACAGGTTCTTGGACCTATGCTAAAACAGCGTTGTAATGTGTTATATGCTATGCTGTACTTGGGGGTTCACTTGTTGATGTGGTTTGTGAAATTTCCTGCTCTGTGTTGCCCTTTCCAGCTTATGTGTCCTGACTATATTTTTCTTCCCTCCGTATAGAGGTATCTTCACCTGTATTAGTACAACAAAATGTTAGTCAACTGTGCCTGCAACGTTATTGAAACACATTGGGTCTGAAAAGGTGTGAAAAGAAAGTACCCAAGGTACAGTGAGCAATCTCTTTTACTTTTGCCCTTAGCTACCACCAAACACACCAACTATCCTAAACTTTACTCTGCTGTACTCAGTGTCCATGCCCTACTGTCTAGAGATTCAGGTAGAACATAGGGTGCGGTCCTAAAGTGTATGTGTTAGTTCAAAATACTTCCATAGTTGTCTGGCTGGTAGCTGAAATGCATTACGGAGATCTGGTTATGATTTAAGATTATCTCCTCTCATTGTCTGAATTAATTGGAAGGCCCATTCCTACCACCAAAAATTAGTCCATTAATCACTAATCCACCATTATGTCAAATAGGGACATTGTCCTGGATATGAGCATGCATCCTCAATTGTCTATGAAATTGTGTCTGCGAATCAATCATCTCCAAAACTGTGGGAGGTGTGTGATTATCTTTAGGTCTTTTATGGTAAAGACTGCAAAAGCCCATAACATTGTGCATGTGTAACTTTTCAAGAGACCCACAACGGTGGATAAGGGCACAGTGGAATTAAAATAAGCTATCTGTGAGAGTGGGTGTGCTAGGGGATAAAGGTGTATATCCGGAAGTCATAAACCTCCCACTGTAGTAGTGGAATGTAGTTTAAATAGCTTCAATCTGGACTTTCTACCTCATACAAAGCTCTTAATAACCTAACCTTGTTAATAGTTTTCAATATGAACAATAGGCTAGGAACAGGCAGCATCGTTGAATGTCGATGTTTTGAGGAGCAGCTACCATCTTTATGAACTGTACTCAACCCCAGAGAGATACCTTTAAGGCAGACCTGCAGGCAATCTTATTCTCAGTTTTATTTGAGGAACATTAGATTGCCCAGTGCCATATTTTCACGCCCTGTGTTGATTAGGGTACCCAAGTATTTCCTATTTGACAGTAACCATTTAAAATCAATTTCCCTTGTTGACATTCCTGAAGTATCTTGAGACAACAGCATAATTTGCTTGGCCCAGTTGATTTTATTGCCTGAGGATACTGAGAATGTGTTTATCAATTCGATTATTGCCATTTAGAGGAGACTAGGTTTTAAGAATGATCAGTATGTCACCCATGTATACCATGATCTTGGTGTGATCTGCAACAGTATCTATCCCCTTAACGGTATCCAGCTGTATGATTACAGCTGCTGGTGTTTAAAAGCGGGGAGGAAAAAGAGTGGGGATAGAGGGAATCTCTGTCTTGTTCCTCTCTGGATATGTATTGCTTCTGACATGAAACCTTCATAGTTGTTCTGAATTGTAGGAACATCATAGAGCCATCTTTCTTATAAAGTCAGGTTGCTTCTAGCTTGCAGAAAAAGGAACTCCACTCTGCCCTTTTCAGCATTCAATGATGCAGGTACTGTATTGTCAGGGACATCTTTGACTGCAATAGAATGTTAGCCAATAGTTGTGAGTGGTTGCTAGATGACCTGCCCTAAAGAAGTCCAACTTTAAACTCATGTATGAGACTAGGGAGAACTTTATTCAATTGGCAAGCCAGAATCTTTGCCAGAACCTTTGTATCACCATTCATTAGTAATACAGGCATGAAGTTTGAGCAGAAAAGAGTATCTGTACCTGGCTTTGAGGTAATGATTATAATTACCCTCTTAAATTCTCATTGAAGGTCACCTGTGTTGTAGGACCCACCCAGAGTGTCCATTTTTGATTTCATTTTCAGCTTGACATCTTTTTCTAGTGGTGACTTTTTACATGTTTTTCTACTAATACAAGAATGTGCTGCATACGCATTTATTCTGGGTATGCATTGTCATTGTGTAGTCTGCACATTTAGTCCATGGTCATACAATGATCGACAAACCAAAGTATCTGTTCTGCACCTCTGTCACAGAGTTATAAGGATAGTTGTGGGAAGTTGGCTCTGTATATACTATCTCAAAGTGAGAGATGTGTGCACAGAGTCCAAGGGTTCCCCTTAGAGGTTGATAGTGGCAAAATTAGATAATACTAATGCTCTATTTTGTGGGAGTGTAGTCGAGCAGTAGGCTTATCAGAGGGTAGTGTTAAGCATTTGTTGTACACACACAGGCAATAAATGAGGAACACACACTCAAAGACTTAACTCCAGGCCAATAGTTTTTATTTAGAAAAGTATATTTTCTTAATTCATTTTAGAACCACAAGATTCAAGGTTTGAGGTAAGTACATAAAATGCAAGGTACTTCACACAGGTAAGTATAGAACTTTGATTAAAACAGTAGTACACACAGTTTAGGTTAAAATGGCAATAAGCTATTTTAAAAGTGGACACACTGCAAAAATCAACAGTTCCTGGGGGAGGTAAGTTTGGGTTGGTTTCACAGGTAAGTAAAGCACTTACACAGTCAGTCTCCTGGGCATAGGCAGCCCACCGTTGGGGGTTCAAGGCAACCCCAAAGCCACAGCGCCAGCAACACATGGCCGGTCAGGTGCAGAGGTCAAAGGAGGGCCCAAAACACATAGGTGCCTATGAAGAACAGGGGTGCTCTGGTTCCAGTCTGCTAGCAGGTAAGTACCTGCCTCCTCGGGGAGCAGACAAGGAGGGTTTTGTAGAGCACTGGGGGGGGCGGGACACGCAAGCCCACAAAACACACCCTCAGCGGCACAGGGGCGGCCGGGTGCAGTAGGCAAAGTAGGCATCGGGTTTGCTATTGAAAGCACTGGAGGGACCCGGGGGTCACTTAGGCAATGCAAGCAGGGCACAGGTGGGCTTCTCGGGCCAGCCACCGACTGGGCTAAGAAGAGGGCCGCCTGCTAGTCACTCCTGCACTGGAAGGTGGTTCCTCTCCGTCCTGGGGGCTGCGGGTGCAGTGCTTGGTCCAGGCATCGGGTTCCTTGTTACCAGGCAGTCGCGGTCAAGGGGAGCCTCTAGATCCTCTCTGCAGGCGTCGCTGTGAGGTTGCAGGGGGGTCAACTCAGGGTGCCCACGTCGTCGTAGTCACCTGAGAGTCCTTTCTGCGCTGTTTGTTCTCTTGAACTCAAGCCTGGGGCGTCGGGTGCAGAGTGTGAAATCTCACGCTTCCGGCGGGAAGAGAGCGTTCTTTGAAAGTTGCTTTAAAGTTGCAAAGTTGTTGCAGTTTTTGAATAGTGCTGCTGTTCTCTGGATTTTCTTGGTCCTTCAGGTTCAGGGCAGTCCTCTGAGTCCTCAGAGGTCGCTGGTCCCTGTCGGATGCGTCGCTGTGCAGGTTCTTTGAGTCTGGAGACAGGCCGATAGGGGTGGGGCCAAGTCAGTTGTTGTCTCTGTTGTCTCTGCAGGGCTTTCAGGTCAGCAGCCCTTCTTCTTTCTTCAGGTTGCAGGAATCAGATTTCCTGGGTTCAGGGTTGCCCCTAAATACAACATTTAGGGGTGTGTTTAGGTCTGGGGGGCAGTAGCCACTGGCTATTGTCCTTGATGGTGGCTACACCCTCTTTGTGCCTCCTCCCTGAGGGGAGAGAGGCACATCCCTGTTCCTATTAGGGGAATCCTCCAAACTCAAGATGGAGGATTTCTAAAGGCAGGGGTCACCTCAGCCCAGGGTACCTTAGGGGCTTTCCTGACTGGTGGGTGACTTTGCCTTGTTTTTCTCATTATCTCCTCCAGTCTTGCTGCCAAAAGTGGGGGCAGTGGCCGGAGGGGCAGGCATCTCCACTAGCTGGGAGGCCCTGGGGTGCTGCAACAAAAGGCATGAGCCTTTGAGGCTCACCGCCAGGTGTTACAGTTCCTGCAGGGGGAGGTGAGAAGCAGTACAGGCTTTGTTCCTAGCCACAGAGTGACAAAGGCACTCTCCCCTTGTGGCCAGAAACTCATCTGGTTGTGGCAGGCTGGCAGAAACTGGTCAGCCTAGCACTAGGAGTTGGACTGGTATTCAGGGGGCATCCCTAAGATACCAAACCTCACAGATTTCAGTGTAGCCATTATTGTAGGAGGCTGGCCTGGCTTGTAGTGGGTACCAGAGGTACGCACACCTTGTGCCAGGTCCAGTTATCCCTTATTAGTGTAGAAGAGGTGTTTCTAGCAGCTTAGGCTGATAGAAGGTAGCTATGGCAAAGCAGCTTAGGCTGAACTAGGAGACATGTAAAGCTCCTACTATACCACTGGTGTCATATGCACAATATCATAAGAAAACACAATACACAGATAAACTAAAAATTAAGGTACTTTATTTTTATGACAATATGCCAAAAGTATCTCAGTGAGTACCCTCAGTATGAGGATAAGATATATACACAAGATATATGTACTCAAACCAAAATTATGCAGATAATAGCAAAAGGAAGTAATGCAAGCCATGTAAAGTTACAGTAGATTGCAATAGGAGCACATAGGCATAGGGGCAACACAAACCATATACTCCAAAAGTGGAATGCGAACCACAAATGGATCCCAAACCTATGTGAGCTTGTAGAGGGTCGCTGGCACTGTAAGAAAACAGTGAGGGTTAGAAAAATAGCCCACCCCAAGACCCTGAAAGGTAGGTGTAAAGTGCACCTACTACCCCCAGAGAGCACAGAAGTCGTGATAGGGGGATTCTGCAGGAAGAACAAACACCAGCAATGCAACAACAGTGGATTTCTGGGCCTGAGTACATGTAAGACAAGGGGACCAAGTCCAAGAGTCGCGACAGTGTCGAGAGTGGGCAGGAGCCCAAGAAATGCCAGCTGAGGGTGCAAGGAAGCTGCCACCGGTTGGAAGAAGCTTGGTGTTCTGCAAGAACGAAGAGGACTAGGAACTTCCCCTTTGGAGGATGGATGTCCCATGTCGTGAAGAAGCTTGCAAAGGTATTCACGCGCAGAAAGACCGCAAACAAGCCTTGCTAGCTGCAAGGGTTGCAGTTAGGGTTTTTGGATGCTGCTGTGGCCCAGGTGGGACCAGGATGTCGCCACTTGGATGAGGAGACAGAGGGGGCGCCCAGGACATCAGGGAGCCCTCATAGAAGCAGGCAGCACCCACAGAAGTACCTGAACAGGCACTTAGAAGAAAAGTGAACCGGAGTCCACCTGAAGTCACAAAAGGGAGTCCCACGACGCCGGAGGACAACTCAGAAGGTTGTGCACTGCAGGTTAGAGTGTCGGGGACCCAGGCTTGGCTGTGCACAAAGGAAATCCTGGAAGAGTGCACAGGAGCCGGAGCAGCTGCAAATCACACGGCACCCAGCAATGCAGTCTAGCGTGGGGAGGCAAGGACTTACCTCCACCAAACTTGGACTGAAGAGTCACTGGACTGTGGAAGTCACTTGGACAGAGTTGCTGAGTTCCACGAACCACGCTGAGAGGGGACCCAGAGGACCGTGATGCAGTCTTTTGTTGCCTGCGGTTGCAGGGGGAAGATTCCGTCGACCCACGGGAGATTTCTTCAGAGCTCCTGGTGCAGAGAGGAGGCAGGCTACCCCCAGAGCATGCACCACCTGGAAACAGTCGAGAAAGCCAGCAGGATGAAGCGATACAAGGTTGCTAGTAGTCGTCTTGCTACTTTGTTGCGGTTTTGCAGGCGTCCTTAGCAGTCAGCGTTGATCCTTTGGCAGAAGGTGAAGAGGGAGATACTCTGGTGAGCTCTTGCATTCATTATCTGGTGAGATCCCCAAAGCAGAGACCCTAAATAGCCAGAAAAGGAGGTTTGTCTACCGGAAGGAGGATTGGCTACCAAGAGAGGTAAGAGCCTATCAGAAGGAGCCTCTGACGTCACCTGCTGGCACTGGCCACTAAGAGCAGTCCAGTGTGCCACAAACACCTCTGTTCGCAAGATGGCAGAGGTCTGGGACACACTGGAGGAGCTCTGGGCACCTCCCCTGGGAGGTGCAGGTCAGGGGAGTGGTCACTCCCCTTTCCTTTGTCCAGTTTCACGCCAGAGCAGGGCTGGGGGATCCCTGAACCGGTGTAAACTGGCTTATGCAGAGATAGGCACCATCTGTGCCCATCAAAGCATTTCCAGAGGTTGGGGGAGGCTACTCCTCCCCAGCCTTCACACCTATTTCCAAAGGGAGAGGGTGTTACACCCTCTCTCAGAGGAAATCCTTTGTTCTACCTTCCTGGGCCAGGGCTGCCTGGACCCCAGGAGGGCAGAAACCTTTCTGAGGGGTTGGCAGCAGCTGCAGTGGAGACCCCGGAAAGGCAGTTTGGCAGTACCCGGGTTCTGTGCTAGAGACCCGGGGGATCATGGAATTGTCTCCCCAATGCCAGAATGGCATTGGGGTGACAATTCCATGATCTTAGACATGTTACATGGCCATATTCGGAGTTACCATTGTGACGCTGTACATAGGTAGTGACCTATGTACAGTGCACATGTGTAATTGTGTCCCCGCACTCACAAAGTCCGGGGAATTTGCCCTGAACGATGTGGGGGCACCTTGGCTAGTGCCAGGGTGCCCACACACTAAGTAACTTTGCACCCAACCTTCACCAGGTGAAGGTGAGACATATAGCTGACTTATAAGTTACTTAAGTGCAGTGGTAAATGGCTGTGAAATAACGTGGACGTTATTTCACTCAGGCTGCAGTGGCAGGCCTGTGTAAGAATTGTCAGAGCTCCCTATGGGTGGCAAAAGAAATGCTGCAGCCCATAAGGATCTCCTGGAACCCCAATACCCTGGGTACCTCAGTACCATATACTAGGGAATTATATGGGTGTACCAGTATGCCAGTGTGAATTGGTAAATTTAGTCACTAGCCTGTTAGTGACAAATTTGGAAAGCAGAGAGAGCATAACCACTGAGGTTCTGGTTAGCAGAGCCTCAGTGAGACAGTTAGGTATCATACAGGGAACACATACGGGGCACATACTTATGAGCACTGGGGCCCTGCCTGGCAGGGTCCCAGTGACACATAGACTAAAACAACATATATACAGTGAAATATGGGGGTAACATGCCAGGCAAGATGGTACTTTCCTACACAACCCCCTCCCCCCCAAACGAAGAACAATAAGACTAGCCATGACCTGATGAGTCTTCATTGTCTAAGTGGAAATATCTGGAGAGTCCATCTGCATTGGAGTGGGTACTCCCAGGTCTATGTTCCACTGTATAGTCCATTCCCTTTAGAGATATGGACCACCTCAACAGTTTAGGATTTTTACCTTTCATTTGTTTTAGCCAAAGTAGAGGTTTGTGGTCTGTCTGAACAATAAAGTGAGTACCAAACAGGTATGGCCTCAACTTTTTCAGTGCCCAGACCACAGCAAAGGCCTCCCTCTCTGTGGCAGACCAACGCTTTTCTCTAGGGGTCAACCTTCTGCTGATAAAAGCAACTGGTTGATCCTGGCCCTCAGAATTCAGTTGTGATAAGACTGCCCCTACCCCTAATTCCGGTGCATCAGTTTGAACAATGAATTTCTTGGAGTAACATGGGCTTTTTAGGACAGGTGCAGAGCACATGGCCTGTTTGAGCTCCTCAAAAGCTTTCTGACAGCCAGCTGTCCACAGTACCTTTTTAGGCATCTTTTTACTTGTAAGATCATTAAGTGGGGCTGCTATGGAGCACAGCTTTTAATGAATCTTCTGTAATACCCAGTGAGGCCTAGGAAGGCTCTCACCTGGGTCTGAGTTGTAGGGGGAACCCAATCCATGATTATCTGGATTTTTCCCTAAAGTGGTGCAATCCGTTCTCCACCTACTAGGTGTCCCAGATAAACCACCTTTCCCTGCCCTATCTGGCATTTTGAGGCCTTGATAGTGAGGCCTGCCTTTTGCAGGGCCTCCAAAACTTTCCAAAGGTGGACCAGGTGATCATCCCAGGTGGAGCTAAAGACAGCAATATCATCTAGATATGCTGCACTAAAAGCCTCCAACCCTTGCAGGACTGTGTTCACCAACCTCTGAAAAGTGGCAGGTGCATTTTTCAAACCAAAGGGCATCACTGTAAATTGATAGTGCCCTCCTATAGTTGAAAATGCAGTTTTAGGTTTAGCATCCTCAGCCAATTTGATCTGCCAATATCCTGCAGTCAAATCAAAGGTGCTTAGATACTTGGCAGATGCCAGTGTATCTATGAGCTCATCTGCCCTGGGTATAGGGTGAGCATCAGTTTTTGTTACCTGATTGAGACCTCTGTAGTCTACACAAAACCTCATCTCCCTTTTTCCATCTTTTGAGTGAGGCTCTGGTACCAGCACCACAGGACTCGCCCATGGGCTTTCAGAAGGTTCAACCACTCCTAGATCAAGCATTTTCTGAACCTCTTGTTTTATGCAGTCCATGACATGGTCAGGCTGCCTATAGATTTTACTTTTGACAGGCATGCTGTCTCCAGTATCAATTGTGTGTTCACACCAAGATGTGGTGCCAGGCACAGTTGAAAAGAGTTCAGAAAACTGTCCAAGGAGATTTATGCAGTTGTCTTTCTGTTCTGCAGTAAGACAGTCTGCCAAAACTACTCCCTCAACTAGAGCATCCTCGTCAGTGGAGGAGAAGAGATCAGGGAGAGGGTCACTCTCTTCTTCCTGTCCTTCATCTGTTGCCATGAGCAGGGTGAGATCAGCCCTGTCATAGTAGGGTTTTAGGCGGTTGACATGAATCACCCTAAGGGGACTCCTGGCAGTGCCCAGGTCAACCAAGTAGGTGACCTTGCCCTTTTTTTCAACAATTAAATGGGGTCCACTCCATTTGTCCTGGAGTGCTCTTGGGGCCACGGGCTCCAATACCCACACCTTCTGTCCTAGTTGGTACTGAATCAGAACAGCCTTCTGGTCATGCCACTGCTTTTGGAGCTCTTGGCTGGCCTGAAGGTTTGTACTGGCCTTTTTCATGTACTCAGCCATTCTGGATCTGAGGCCAAGTACATAGTCCACTATGTCCTGTATGGGAGCTTTTAAAGGTTGTTCCCAACCCTCGTTCACAAGTCTTAGTGGACCTCTAACAAGGTGTCTAAATAAGAGTTCAAAGGGGCTGAAGCCCACTCCTTTCTGGGGTACCTCCCTGTAAGCAAAATGGAGGCAAGGTAACAGGACATCCCATCTCCTCCTGAGTTTTTCAGGGAGTCCCATTATCATTCCTTTGAGAGTTTTATTAAACCTCTCTACCAGTCCATTAGTCTGTGGATGATAAGGTGTGGTGAATCTGTAGGTTACACCACATTCCTTCCACATAGCCTTCAAGTATGCAGACATAAAGTTGCTACCCCTGTCTGATACAACCTCTTTTGGGAAACCCACCCTGGAAAAGATTCCCAGGAGGGCTTTTGCCACTGCAGGAGCTGTAGTGATCCTTAGAGGAATTGCTTCAGGATATCTTGTGGCATGGTCCACAACCACCAAGATAAACCTATTGCCTCAAGCATTAGGAGAGTCAAGGGGGCCAACTATGTCAACCCCTACCCTTTCAAAGGGGACCCCCACCACAGGTAGTGGAATAAGGGGAGTCTTTGGTGTGCCACCAGTCTTGCCACTGGCTTGGCAGGTCACACAAGACTTACAAAACTCTTTTGTGTCCTCTGACATCCTAGGCCAGTGAAACAGGGGGACAAGCCTATCCCATGTTTTGATCTGGCCCAAATGCCCAGTCAAAGGAATGTCATGTGCCAGAGTTAGGAGGAACTCTCTGTACTGCAGGGGAATGACCACTCTCCTGGCTGCTCTAGGTTTTGTGTCCCTTGCCTCTGCGTACAAGAGGTTGTCCTCCCAGTAAACTCTATGTGAGTCACTGACATCCTTTTTTTGCTGTTTGACAGCTTGCTGTCTGAGACCCTCTAATGTGGGACAGGATTGCTGTGCCACACTCAGCTCTTCCCTGGCAGGCCCCCCTCAACCCAAAAGCTCAGCAGTGCCTGCTGCCAGCTCATCTGGTGAAGGTTCTGCACAGGGAGGAAATTCTTCTTCCTCAGAAGGAGAATCATCTGTAGAGGGAGGGATAGTGGGTAGGGATTTACCCTTGCTACCCCTAGCTTTAGGGAGCACTAGGTCCATTGTTCCAGGATCCAAGTTACCCTGTCCTTTTTGCTTTTTGGCCTGAGCCCTTGTCAAAGCAAAAATATGCCCAGGAATGCCCAGCTTTGCTGCATGAGCCTCCAACTCCACTTATGCCCAAGCTGATGTCTCTAAATTGTTCCCTAGTAGACAGTCTACAGGTAAATCTGAGGCAACCACAACTTTCTTTGGACCAGTAACCCCCTCCCCCCCCCCCAGTTGAGATTCACAACAGCCATGGGGTGGCTAAGAGTGTTGTTATGAGCGTCTGTCACTTGGTACAGGTGACCAAGTAGGTGTTGTTGAGGGTGTACCAGTTTCTCTATTACCATGGTAACACTGGCACCTGTGTCCCTGTAGGCCTGAACCTCAACACCATTTATTAGGGGAAGTTGCTTGTACTTATCCATATTAAGGGGACAAGCAACCAAGGTGGCCAAATCAATGGCACCTTCAGAGACTAACACAGCCTCTGTGGTCTCCCTAACAAGACCAACCACAACTAAATTACCAAAAGTGAGCCCAGCTACTCCCTTGGATTGGCTATTAGTAGGTTTGCTCCCACCACCACTGCTATTACTAGGGGCACTAGAATTTGCAGTAGGGGTTGTGGTAGTGGGAGGTTTGGTGTTTTTCTTTGGACAACTGGCATCAGTTGTCCAATGGCCTTTGACTTTACACAAATAACACCAAGGCTTTTTAACTTGATTTGAAGAGGATTTGGATCCCTTCCCCCCCCCCACCAGAGGATTTCTGTGGGCCTGATGAAGACTCAGTTTTACTTTTGTCGCCACCCTTGTCAGAAGACTTACCATCCTTCTTCTTGCCATCCTTATCACCCCCTGTATGAACTTTTCAGTTCACTCATGTTCTGACCCATTTGTCTGCCTTCTTCCCCAATTCTGAGTCCACTAGATATTGGTGTAACAAGTCAGACACACAGTTATTCAAAATATGCTCTCTCAGAATAAGATTATACAGACTTTCATAGTCAGAAACTTTACTGCCATGTAACCACCCTTCCAAGGCCTTCACTGAACAGTCAACAAAGTCTATCCAGTCTTGTGAGGAATCTTTTCTGGTGTCTCTGAACTTAATCCGGTATTGTTCAGTGGTTAAGCCAAATCCATCCAAGAGTGCATCCTTCAAAACTGCAAAATTGTTAGCATCACTTTCTCTAACAGTAAGGAGCCTATCCCTACCCTTTCCATTGAAAGATAGCCACAATATAGCAGCCCACTGCCTTTGAGGGACCCCCTGTACCATACAGGCCCTCTCAAGTGCAGCAAACCACTTGTTGATGGCATCCCCCTCCTTGTGCAGATTCCTGGAATCATGCTCTCTAACAGGATTACTATCAGGAATACTGCTATTGCTGCCACCATGGGGTCCAAACCCCAATCTCTGTCTCTCCTTCTCCAGGTCTAGGGATTCCCTGTCTAGAGCCAGCTGTTGCTGTTTAAGCTTCAGTCTGGTCTCTTCCACTCTCAACTTTTTCAGTTCCCTTTCTAACATGTTGTCTTCAGGGTGGGTGGGTTGGGTTATGCTTCGACACAGAGGATAAATTGGAAACAACAGAGGGAGATCTGTCCCTAACTGACTGGACTCTAAAAACCTGGCCTCCAGGAATAAAGACATCCCTACTATGATGGGAGCTCCTATTACTACCAGCATTGCTAGGTGGTCTGCTAAGGGGCAGATTTGGAACAGGACCCTCCCCACCTCCCTCAAGGTTATCCCCTGAGTCAGAATGGGAGCCATCTATTAACTTCTCATTTGAAGTGTCTGCTTGGGACTCATCATTCACAATAAGCATGTTATATAGAAACTCTTTTGTGGGGTTCTTTCCTATCACTAAACCTCTATCTAAGCAGAGACTCCTTAGGCTCTTGTAATTCAAATTGTCATAGGTAGTATTGACCATTTTAAGAGCAGACTCTACAACAGACATGATAAGAGAAGGTTTAGAGACAGTGAAAAGGGAGAAAAAGTTTCAGAACTTTTTAAAGAACAGAGAAAAAAACTTTTTCAAACTTTTAGAAACTTTTTAGAAGTTTCAGAGTACTTTTCAGCACTTAGTAGAAAGTGTAAGAGGAGAAAAGTAAAACTTTTTGGTTAGGTGTACATACACTGAACTTGTTTTGTATATTATTCCCTTATGAAATGTACACAATGACAAAGTGGTAAGTAGTTACATGTACTTTTCCCACCGCTTCACAACCAATGTAGGAGACTGGCCTGGCTTGTAGTGGGTACCAGAGGTACTTACACCTTGTGCCAGGTCCAGTTATCCCTTATTAGTGTAGAAGAGGTGTTTCTAGCAGCTTAGGCTGATAGAAGGAAGCTATGGCAAAGCAGCTTAGGCTGAACTAGAAGACATGTAAAGCTCCTACTATACCACTGGTGTCATATGCACAATATCATAAGAAAACACAATACACAGATATACTAAAAATAAAGGTACTTTATTTTTATGACAATATGCCAAAAGTATCTCAGTGAGTACCCTCAGTACGAGGATAAAATATATACACAAGATATATGTACTCAAACCACAATTATGCAGATAATAGCAAAAGGAAGTATTGCAAGCCACGTAAAGTTACAGTAGATTGCAATAGGAGCACATAGGTATAGGGGCAACACAAACCATATACTCCAAAAGTGGAATGGGAACTACGAAGGGTTATAAAAATAGCCCACCCAAGACCCTGAAAGGTAGGTGTAAAGTGCACCTACTACCCCCAGAGAGCACAGAAGTCGTGATAGGGTGATTCTGCAGGAAGAACAAACACCAGCAATGCAACAACAGTGGATTTCCGGACCTGAGTACCTGTAAGACAAGGGGACCAAGTCCAAGAGTCACGACAGTGTCGAGAGTGGGCAGGAGCCCAAGAAATGCCAGCTGAGGGTGCAAGGAAGCTGCCACCGATTGGAAGAAGCTTGGTGTTCTGCAAGAACAAAGAGGACTAGGAACTTCCCCTTTGGAGGATGGATGTCCCACGTCGTGAAGAAGCTTGCAGAGGTGTTCCCACGCAGAAAGACCGCAAACAAGCCTTGCTAGCTGCAAGGGTCGCGGTTAGGGTTTTTGGATGCTGCTGTGGCCCAGGAGGGACCAGGATGTCACCACTTGGATGAGGAGACAGAGGGGGCGCCCAGCACATCAGGGAGCCCTCATAGAAGCAGGCAGCACCCGCAGAAGTACCTGAACAGGCACTTAGAAGAAAAGTGAACCGGAGTCCACCCGAAGTCACAAAAGGGAGTCCCACGACGCCGGAGGACAACTCCGAAGGTTGTGCACTGCAGGTTAGAGTGTCGGGACCCAGGCTTGGCTGTGCATGAAGGAAATCCTGGAAGAGTGCACAGGAGCCGGAGCAGCTGCTAATCATGCGGCACCCAGCAATGTAGTCTAGCGTGGGGAGGCAAGGACTTACCTCTACCAAACTTGGACTGAAGAGTCACTGGACTGTGGGAGTCACTTGGACAGAGTTGCTGAGTTCTGGGGACCACGCTCGTCGTGCTGAGAGGGGACCCAGAGGACCGGTGATGCAGTCATTTGTTGCCTGCGGTTGCAGGGGGAAGATTCTGTCGACCCACAGGAGATTTCTTCAGAGCTCCTGGTGCAGAGAGGAGGCAGGCTACCCCCAGAGCATGCACCACCTGGAAACAGTCGAGAAAGCCGGCAGGATGAAGCGATACAAGGTTGCTAGTAGTCTTCTTGCTACTTTGTTGCGGTTTTGCAGGCGTCCTGAGCAGTCAGCGGTCGATTCTTTGGCAGAAGGTGAAGAGGGAGATGCAGAATAACTCTGGTGAGCTCTTGCATTCGTTATCTGGTGAGATCCCCAAAGCAGAGACCCTAAATAGCCATAAAAGGAGGTTTGGCTACCTAGGAAGGAGGATTGGCTACCAAGAGAGGTAAGAGCCTATCAGAAGGCGCCTCTGATGTCACCTGCTGGCACTGGCCACTCAGAGCAGTCCAGTGTGCCACAAGCACCTCTGTTTCCAAGATGGCAGAGGTCTGGGACACACTGGAGGAGCTCTGGGCACCTCCCCAGGGAGGTGCCGGTCAGGGGAGTGGTCACTCCCCTTTCCTTTGTCCAGTTTCACGCCAGAGCAGGGCTGGGGGATCCCTGAACCGGTGTAAACTGGCTTATGCAGAGATAGGCACCATCTGTGCCCATCAAAGCATTTCCAGAGGTTGGGGGAGGCTACTCCTCCCCAGCCTTCACACCTATTTCCAAAGGGAGAGGGTGTTACACCCTCTCTCAGAGGAAATCCTTTGTTCTACCTTCCTGGGCCAGGGCTGCCTGGACCCCAGGAGGGCAGAAACCTTTCTGAGGGGTTGGCAGCAGCTGCAGTGGAGACCCCGGAAAGGCAGTTTGGCAGTACCCGGGTTCTGTGCTAGAGACCCGGGGGATCATGGAATTGTCTCCCCAATGCCAGAATGGCATTGGGGTGACAATTCCATGATCTTAGATGTTACATGGCCATATTCGGAGTTACCATTGTGACGCTGTACATAGGTAGTGACCTATGTACAGTGCACATGTGTAATTGTGTCCCCGCACTCACAAAGTCCGGGGAATTTGCCCTGAACGATGTGGGGGCACCTTGGCTAGTGCCAGGGTGCCCACACACTAAGTAACTTTGCACCCAACCTTCACCAGGTGAAGGTGAGACATATAGCTGACTTATAAGTTACTTAAGTGCAGTGGTAAATGGCTGTGAAATAACGTGGACGTTATTTCACTCAGGCTGCAGTGGCAGGCCTGTGTAAGAATTGTCAGAGCTCCCTATGGGTGGCAAAAGAAATGCTGCAGCCCATAAGGATCTCCTGGAACCCCAATACCCTGGGTACCTCAGTACCATATACTAGGGAATTATATGGGTGTACCAGTATGCCAGTGTGAATTGGTAAATTTAGTCACTAGCCTGTTAGTGACAAATTTGGAAAGCAGAGAGAGCATAACCACTGAGGTTCTGGTTAGCAGAGCCTCAGTGAGACAGTTAGGTATCATACAGGGAACACATACGGGGCACATACTTATGAGCACTGGGGCCCTGCCTGGCAGGGTCCCAGTGACACATAGACTAAAACAACATATATACAGTGAAATATGGGGGTAACATGCCAGGCAAGATGGTACTTTCCTACACAACCCCCTCCCCCCCAAACGAAGAACAATAAGACTAGTCATGACCTGATGAGTCTTCATTGTCTAAGTGGAAATATCTGGAGAGTCCATCTGCATTGGAGTGGGTACTCCCAGGTCTATGTTCCACTGTATAGTCCATTCCCTTTAGAGATATGGACCACCTCAACAGTTTAGGATTTTTACCTTTCATTTGTTTTAGCCAAAGTAGAGGTTTGTGGTCTGTCTGAACAATAAAGTGAGTACCAAACAGGTATGGCCTCAACTTTTTCAGTGCCCAGACCACAGCAAAGGCCTCCCTCTCTGTGGCAGACCAACGCTTTTCTCTAGGGGTCAACCTTCTGCTGATAAAAGCAACTGGTTGATCCTGGCCCTCAGAATTCAGTTGTGATAAGACTGCCCCTACCCCTAATTCCGGTGCATCAGTTTGAACAATGAATTTCTTGGAGTAACATGGGCTTTTTAGGACAGGTGCAGAGCACATGGCCTGTTTGAGCTCCTCAAAAGCTTTCTGACAGCCAGCTGTCCACAGTACCTTTTTAGGCATCTTTTTACTTGTAAGATCATTAAGTGGGGCTGCTATGGAGCACAGCTTTTAATGAATCTTCTGTAATACCCAGTGAGGCCTAGGAAGGCTCTCACCTGGGTCTGAGTTGTAGGGGGAACCCAATCCATGATTATCTGGATTTTTCCCTAAAGTGGTGCAATCCGTTCTCCACCTACTAGGTGTCCCAGATAAACCACCTTTCCCTGCCCTATCTGGCATTTTGAGGCCTTGATAGTGAGGTCTGCCTTTTGCAGGGCCTCCAAAACTTTCCAAAGGTGGACCAGGTGATCATCCCAGGTGGAGCTAAAGACAGCAATATCATCTAGATATGCTGCACTAAAAGCCTCCAACCCTTGCAGGACTGTGTTCACCAACCTCTGAAAAGTGGCAGGTGCATTTTTCAAACCAAAGGGCATCACTGTAAATTGATAGTGCCCTCCTATAGTTGAAAATGCAGTTTTAGGTTTAGCATCCTCAGCCAATTTGATCTGCCAATATCCTGCAGTCAAATCAAAGGTGCTTAGATACTTGGCAGATGCCAGTGTATCTATGAGCTCATCTGCCCTGGGTATAGGGTGAGCATCAGTTTTTGTTACCTGATTGAGACCTCTGTAGTCTACACAAAACCTCATCTCCCTTTTTCCATCTTTTGAGTGAGGCTCTGGTACCAGCACCACAGGACTCGCCCATGGGCTTTCAGAAGGTTCAACCACTCCTAGATCAAGCATTTTCTGAACCTCTTGTTTTATGCAGTCCATGACATGGTCAGGCTGCCTATAGATTTTACTTTTGACAGGCATGCTGTCTCCAGTATCAATTGTGTGTTCACACCAAGATGTGGTGCCAGGCACAGTTGAAAAGAGTTCAGAAAACTGTCCAAGGAGATTTATGCAGTTGTCTTTCTGTTCTGCAGTAAGACAGTCTGCCAAAACTACTCCCTCAACTAGAGCATCCTCGTCAGTGGAGGAGAAGAGATCAGGGAGAGGGTCACTCTCTTCTTCCTGTCCTTCATCTGTTGCCATGAGCAGGGTGAGATCAGCCCTGTCATAGTAGGGTTTTAGGCGGTTGACATGAATCACCCTAAGGGGACTCCTGGCAGTGCCCAGGTCAACCAAGTAGGTGACCTTGCCCTTTTTTTCAACAATTAAATGGGGTCCACTCCATTTGTCCTGGAGTGCTCTTGGGGCCACGGGCTCCAATACCCACACCTTCTGTCCTAGTTGGTACTGAATCAGAACAGCCTTCTGGTCATGCCACTGCTTTTGGAGCTCTTGGCTGGCCTGAAGGTTTGTACTGGCCTTTTTCATGTACTCAGCCATTCTGGATCTGAGGCCAAGTACATAGTCCACTATGTCCTGTATGGGAGCTTTTAAAGGTTGTTCCCAACCCTCGTTCACAAGTGTTAGTGGACCTCTAACAAGGTGTCTAAATAAGAGTTCAAAGGGGCTGAAGCCCACTCCTTTCTGGGGTACCTCCCTGTAAGCAAAATGGAGGCAAGGTAACAGGACATCCCATCTCCTCCTGAGTTTTTCAGGGAGTCCCATTATCATTCCTTTGAGAGTTTTATTAAACCTCTCTACCAGTCCATTAGTCTGTGGATGATAAGGTGTGGTGAATCTGTAGGTTACACCACATTCCTTCCACATAGCCTTCAAGTATGCAGACATAAAGTTGCTACCCCTGTCTGATACAACCTCTTTTGGGAAACCCACCCTGGAAAAGATTCCCAGGAGGGCTTTTGCCACTGCAGGAGCTGTAGTGATCCTTAGAGGAATTGCTTCAGGATATCTTGTGGCATGGTCCACAACCACCAAGATAAACCTATTGCCTCAAGCATTAGGAGAGTCAAGGGGGCCAACTATGTCAACCCCTACCCTTTCAAAGGGGACCCCCACCACAGGTAGTGGAATAAGGGGAGTCTTTGGTGTGCCACCAGTCTTGCCACTGGCTTGGCAGGTCACACAAGACTTACAAAACTCTTTTGTGTCCTCTGACATCCTAGGCCAGTGAAACAGGGGGACATGCCTATCCCATGTTTTGATCTGGCCCAAATGCCCAGTCAAAGGAATGTCATGTGCCAGAGTTAGGAGGAACTCTCTGTACTGCAGGGGAATGACCACTCTCCTGGCTGCTCTAGGTTTTGTGTCCCTTGCCTCTGCGTACAAGAGGTTGTCCTCCCAGTAAACTCTATGTGAGTCACTGACATCCTTTTTTTGCTGTTTGACAGCTTGCTGTCTGAGACCCTCTAATGTGGGACAGGATTGCTGTGCCACACTCAGCTCTTCCCTGGCAGGCCCCCCTCCACCCAAAAGCTCAGCAGTGCCTGCTGCCAGCTCATCTGGTGAAGGTTCTGCACAGGGAGGAAATTCTTCTTCCTCAGAAGGAGAATCATCTGTAGAGGGAGGGATAGTGGGTAGGGATTTACCCTTGCTACCCCTAGCTTTAGGGAGCACTTGGTCCATTGTTCCAGGATCCAAGTTACCCTGTCCTTTTTGCTTTTTGGCCTGAGCCCTTGTCAAAGCAAAAATATGCCCAGGAATGCCCAGCATTGCTGCATGAGCCTCCAACTCCACTTATGCCCAAGCTGATGTCTCTAAATTGTTCCCTAGTAGACAGTCTACAGGTAAATCTGAGGCAACCACAACTTTCTTTGGACCAGTAACCCCCTCCCCCCCCCCCCAGTTGAGATTCACAACAGCCATGGGGTGGCTAAGAGTGTTGTTATGAGCGTCTGTCACTTGGTACAGGTGACCAAGTAGGTGTTGTTGAGGGTGTACCAGTTTCTCTATTACCATGGTAACACTGGCACCTGTGTCCCTGTAGGCCTGAACCTCAACACCATTTATTAGGGGAAGTTGCTTGTACTTATCCATATTAAGGGGACAAGCAACCAAGGTGGCCAAATCAATGGCACCTTCAGAGACTAACACAGCCTCTGTGGTCTCCCTAACAAGACCAACCACAACTAAATTACCAAAAGTGAGCCCAGCTACTCCCTTGGATTGGCTATTAGTAGGTTTGCTCCCACCACCACTGCTATTACTAGGGGCACTAGAATTTGCAGTAGGGGTTGTGGTAGTGGGAGGTTTGGTGTTTTTCTTTGGACAACTGGCATCAGTTGTCCAATGGCCTTTGACTTTACACAAATAACACCAAGGCTTTTTAACTTGATTTGAAGAGGATTTGGATCCCTCCCCCCCCCCACCAGAGGATTTCTGTGGGCCTGATGAAGACTCAGTTTTACTTTTGTCGCCACCCTTGTCAGAAGACTTACCATCCTTCTTCTTGCCATCCTTGTCACCCCCTGTATGAACTTTTCAGTTCACTCATGTTCTGACCCATTTGTCTGCCTTCTTCCCCAATTCTGAGTCCACTAGATATTGGTGTAACAAGTCAGACACACAGTTATTCAAAATGTGCTCTCTCAGAATAAGATTATACAGACTTTCATAGTCAGAAACTTTACTGCCATGTAACCACCCTTCCAAGGCCTTCACTGAACAGTCAACAAAGTCTATCCAGTCTTGTGAGGAATCTTTTCTGGTGTCTCTGAACTTAATCCGGTATTGTTCAGTGGTTAAGCCAAATCCATCCAAGAGTGCATCCTTCAAAACTGCAAAATTGTTAGCATCACTTTCTCTAACAGTAAGGAGCCTATCCCTACCCTTTCCATTGAAAGATAGCCACAATATAGCAGCCCACTGCCTTTGAGGGACCCCCTGTACCATACAGGCCCTCTCAAGTGCAGCAAACCACTTGTTGATGGCATCCCCCTCCTTGTGCAGATTCCTGGAATCATGCTCTCTAACAGGATTACTATCAGGAATACTGCTATTGCTGCCACCATGGGGTCCAAACCCCAATCTCTGTCTCTCCTTCTCCAGGTCTAGGGATTCCCTGTCTAGAGCCAGCTGTTGCTGTTTAAGCTTCAGTCTGGTCTCTTCCACTCTCAACTTTTTCAGTTCCCTTTCTAACATGTTGTCTTCAGGGTGGGTGGGTTGGGTTATGCTTCGACACAGAGGATAAATTGGAAACAACAGAGGGAGATCTGTCCCTAACTGACTGGACTCTAAAAACCTGGCCTCCAGGAATAAAGACATCCCTACTATGATGGGAGCTCCTATTACTACCAGCATTGCTAGGTGGTCTGCTAAGGGGCAGATTTGGAACAGGACCCTCCCCACCTCCCTCAAGGTTATCCCCTGAGTCAGAATGGGAGCCATCTATTAACTTCTCATTTGAAGTGTCTGCTTGGGACTCATCATTCACAATAAGCATGTTATATAGAAACTCTTTTGTGGGGTTCTTTCCTATCACTAAACCTCTATCTAAGCAGAGACTCCTTAGGCTCTTGTAATTCAAATTGTCATAGGTAGTATTGACCATTTTAAGAGCAGACTCTACAACAGACATGATAAGAGAAGGTTTAGAGACAGTGAAAAGGGAGAAAAAGTTTCAGAACTTTTTAAAGAACAGAGAAAAAAACTTTTTCAAACTTTTAGAAACTTTTTAGAAGTTTCAGAGTACTTTTCAGCACTTAGTAGAAAGTGTAAGAGGAGAAAAGTAAAACTTTTTGGTTAGGTGTACATACACTGAACTTGTTTTGTATATTATTCCCTTATGAAATGTACACAATGACAAAGTGGTAAGTAGTTACATGTACTTTTCCCACCGCTTCACAACCAATGTAGGAGACTGGCCTGGCTTGTAGTGGGTACCAGAGGTACTTACACCTTGTGCCAGGTCCAGTTATCCCTTATTAGTGTAGAAGAGGTGTTTCTAGCAGCTTAGGCTGATAGAAGGAAGCTATGGCAAAGCAGCTTAGGCTGAACTAGAAGACATGTAAAGCTCCTACTATACCACTGGTGTCATATGCACAATATCATAAGAAAACACAATACACAGATATACTAAAAATAAAGGTACTTTATTTTTATGACAATATGCCAAAAGTATCTCAGTGAGTACCCTCAGTACGAGGATAAAATATATACACAAGATATATGTACTCAAACCACAATTATGCAGATAATAGCAAAAGGAAGTATTGCAAGCCACGTAAAGTTACAGTAGATTGCAATAGGAGCACATAGGTATAGGGGCAACACAAACCATATACTCCAAAAGTGGAATGGGAACTACGAAGGGTTATAAAAATAGCCCACCCAAGACCCTGAAAGGTAGGTGTAAAGTGCACCTACTACCCCCAGAGAGCACAGAAGTCGTGATAGGGTGATTCTGCAGGAAGAACAAACACCAGCAATGCAACAACAGTGGATTTCCGGACCTGAGTACCTGTAAGACAAGGGGACCAAGTCCAAGAGTCACGACAGTGTCGAGAGTGGGCAGGAGCCCAAGAAATGCCAGCTGAGGGTGCAAGGAAGCTGCCACCGATTGGAAGAAGCTTGGTGTTCTGCAAGAACAAAGAGGACTAGGAACTTCCCCTTTGGAGGATGGATGTCCCACGTCGTGAAGAAGCTTGCAGAGGTGTTCCCACGCAGAAAGACCGCAAACAAGCCTTGCTAGCTGCAAGGGTCGCGGTTAGGGTTTTTGGATGCTGCTGTGGCCCAGGAGGGACCAGGATGTCACCACTTAGATGAGGAGACAGAGGGGGCGCCCAGCACATCAGGGAGCCCTCATAGAAGCAGGCAGCACCCGCAGAAGTACCTGAACAGGCACTTAGAAGAAAAGTGAACCGGAGTCCACCCGAAGTCACAAAAGGGAGTCCCACGACGCCGGAGGACAACTCCGAAGGTTGTGCACTGCAGGTTAGAGTGTCGGGACCCAGGCTTGGCTGTGCATGAAGGAAATCCTGGAAGAGTGCACAGGAGCCGGAGCAGCTGCTAATCATGCGGCACCCAGCAATGTAGTCTAGCGTGGGGAGGCAAGGACTTACCTCTACCAAACTTGGACTGAAGAGTCACTGGACTGTGGGAGTCACTTGGACAGAGTTGCTGAGTTCTGGGGACCACGCTCGTCGTGCTGAGAGGGGACCCAGAGGACCGGTGATGCAGTCATTTGTTGCCTGCGGTTGCAGGGGGAAGATTCTGTCGACCCACAGGAGATTTCTTCAGAGCTCCTGGTGCAGAGAGGAGGCAGGCTACCCCCAGAGCATGCACCACCTGGAAACAGTCGAGAAAGCCGGCAGGATGAAGCGATACAAGGTTGCTAGTAGTCTTCTTGCTACTTTGTTGCGGTTTTGCAGGCGTCCTGAGCAGTCAGCGGTCGATTCTTTGGCAGAAGGTGAAGAGGGAGATGCAGAATAACTCTGGTGAGCTCTTGCATTCGTTATCTGGTGAGATCCCCAAAGCAGAGACCCTAAATAGCCATAAAAGGAGGTTTGGCTACCTAGGAAGGAGGATTGGCTACCAAGAGAGGTAAGAGCCTATCAGAAGGCGCCTCTGATGTCACCTGCTGGCACTGGCCACTCAGAGCAGTCCAGTGTGCCACAAGCACCTCTGTTTCCAAGATGGCAGAGGTCTGGGACACACTGGAGGAGCTCTGGGCACCTCCCCAGGGAGGTGCCGGTCAGGGGAGTGGTCACTCCCCTCTCCTTTGTCCAGTTTCACGCCAGAGCAGGGCTGGGGGATCCCTGAACCGGTGTAGAGTGGCTTATGCAGAGATGGGCACCATCTGTGCCCATCAAAGCATTTCCAGAGGCTGGGGGAGGCTACTCCTCCCCAGCCTTCGCACCTATTTCCAAAGGGAGAGGGTGTTACACCCTCTCTCAGAAGTAATCCTTTGTTCTGCCTTCCTGAGCCAGGGCTGCCTGGACCCCAGGAGGGCAGAAACCTGTCTGAGGGGTTGGCAGCAGCAGCAGCTGCAGTGGAGACCCCGGAAAGGCAGTTTGGCAGTACCCGGGTTCTGTGCTAGAGACCCGGGGGATCATGGAATTGTCCCCCCAATGCCAGAATGGCATTGGGGTGACAATTCCATGATCTTAGACATGTTACATGGCCATGTTCGGAGTTACCATTGTGACGCTGTACATAGGTAGTGACCTATGTACAGTGCACGCGTGTAAAGGTGTCCCCGCACTCACAAAGTCCGGGGAATTTGCCCCGAACGATGTGGGGGCACCTTGGCTAGTGCCAGGGTGCCCACACACTAAGTAACTTTGCACCCAACCTTCACCAGGTGAAGGTTAGACATACAGGTGACTTATAAGTTACTTAAGTGCAATGGTAAATGGCTGTAAAATAACGTAGACGTTATTTCACTCAGGCTGCACTGGCAGGCCTCTGTAAGATTGTCAGAGCACCCTATGGGTGGCAAAAGAAATGCTGCAGCCCACAGGGATCTCCTGGAACCCCAATACCCTGGGTACCTCAGTACCATATACTAGGGAATTATATGGGTGTACCAGTATGCCAATGTGAATTGGTAAATTTAGTCACTAGCCTGTTAGTGGCAAAT
This sequence comes from Pleurodeles waltl, assembly GCF_031143425.1. Lineage (NCBI taxonomy): Eukaryota > Metazoa > Chordata > Amphibia > Caudata > Salamandridae > Pleurodeles > Pleurodeles waltl. Next base: position 216,734,473 of record NC_090444.1, on the reverse strand, counting down.
TTGGAAAGCAGAGAGAGCATAACCACTGGGGTTCTGGTTAGCAGAGCCTCAGTGAGACAGTTAGGCATCACACAGGGAACACATACAGGGCACATACTTATGAGCACTGGGGCCCTGCCTGGCAGGGTCCCAGTGACACATAGACTAAATCAACATATATCCAGTGAAATATGGGGGTAACATGCCAGGCAAGATGGTACTTTCCTACAATTATGGAACTGTGGAGTTCGTAATTGACAGACTCCCAGACCATATACTCTTTATGGCTACCCTGCACTTACAATGTCTAAGGTTTTGCTTAGACAGCGTAAGGGCATAGTGCTCATGCAACTATGGCCTCACCTGTGGTATAGTGCATCCTGCCTTAGGGCTGTAAGGCCTGCTAGAGGGGTGAATATCTATGCCACAGGCAGTGAGAGGTGGGCATGGCACCCTGAGGGGAGTGTCATGTCGACTTAGTCATTTTCTCCCCACCAGCACACACAAGCTGTGAGGCAGTGTGCATGTGCTGAGTGAGGGGTACCCAGGGTGGCATAATACATGCTGCAGCCCTTAGAGACCTTCCCTGGCCACAGGGCCCTTGGTAGCAGGGGTACCATTCACAAGGGACTTATGTGTGTGCCAGGGCTGTGCCAATTGTGGGAAGAAAGGTACAATTTAGGGAAAGAACACTGGTGCTGGGCCTGGTTAGCAGGGTCCCAGCACACTTTCAATCATAACTGGCATCAGCAAAAGGCAAAATGTCAGGGGGTAACCTTGCCAAGGAAGGCAGTTCCTTACAACAGTGTTTTATTATTTAAACAGCATCCATAATAGGGTCAGCGAGAGGAGCACTTCATGCTGGAATTATCATGGAACCAATGTGAACTGTGATTGAGATGCAGCCCTGCTGACTCTAACCTTCATCCTGCAAAGGAAGATAATCTGTACACTTAGACCGGCTTCTTGACACCTAAGACCAAGGTGTGGAGGTTAAACTATCCCAACCGATCTAGCAGAGGGTACTCTAGCTATACTAAAGCTATATAGTATAGTATTAGGAATGAATAGGATGAGCCAACATTAGTAACAATTAATATGGTTGAATTGTTTGCATTGTTCACCATTCTAATAGTGCTGATTACAGTAACATGTCTCATCTGTCTAATAATCGCAGCTAATGCTTTCTTTGCAATCATTTCAATAAATGTTTTGAAAATGCAATTTTGTATCTTTCCTGTGTATACCTTGGGCTTGCAAGAGTGACAAAATGAAAGGGTTAGATCTGTTTCTATGAATTTCATGGGAATCAGAGTGTTTATGTTCAAGGTTACCAATAACATCTATTACCCTGGTCAGTTTAGGGTTTTGGATATAGTACTGTGAGCTAGCCAAAACAAACCGACATTTACTGATATCTGTAGACTAAGGGCCATATTAATGGCCAAGCCACGGAACATGTCATCTTGCTGCGCTGTACTGTGTGACATGGAATGGTCAGGAATGCATTGTATTTAAAAGATTATGATGCATTCCTGCCTTTGTCCCTCTGCTGGCACCATTTCGGCTGCCCAACGCCAACGTAGGCACCCTTGCACTGTGGTGCAAGAGTGCCTGCTTTGTAAGGAGGATTGTTCTTATGCAGAAAGGGGCACATTCCTGCACAAAACAATCCCCTGAAGCATTTTGCTCTTACTATGTATGCTGCAGAGTAAGAGGAAAAACTAGAAGAAATAAAGATATTTCTCCTAGTTATGCCTCACCTGGGAAGGCGTAGCATTTTGGTGCATTCCCAGGTCTACCATTTCTGGTAAATCTGAGAATGTGTCAAAATCCATAGATGTTGCGTGGGAACACCCATGCAACACCCATGGAACTCTTCCCTAGGGCAGAGTAATGCAATGCAGTGATTTGTGCAGAATTGTTTTACTCCAGATTTATGAAGCCACTCAGGGTCTCGCAAGGGGGCCTTGTGTGGCTTCATAAATTGCATTTTGGGCTTTTGCCATGCATGCACCACATTGCGTGGTGCAAGAGTGACGCAAACCCTATTATAAAAGTGCTCCTTAGTCTCTATATTGTGAAGTTCTTGTTGTTGTATGCACAGTCCTATGAAATTCATAGGAACCATATAACATGGCGCCACCAATTTCCTAGGTCAGGTACTTATTTAATGGGTTTCCTGAGTAATTTTTACTTACATGTGCCCAAGGCTCCTTTTTCACCTCTACAACGAGACATCTGTGGTGAAAAAGATGTATCCTCATCAGCTAAATAGGAAGCATCTATTTATGTCTGTAGGTTGTTCAAGCTTGGATGTTATAAAAGGATTACTCCACTACGCTGTTTCGTTTCTTTGAATTCCATTTATTAAACATGGCACTACCAGTGGATGTTCCTTTTACTTGTAGACAGTCAGTTACTGCACATTTAAATGCACATGAGCTCGCCAATGGTGGTGGAGATGTCGCCTTTGTGGCTGAGGTACACGAAGCTTATAAATGCGAAATATTTTATTCCTGGGTTAATTTTCTTGCAGTATATGGCAATACACAGACTTTTCACACATACACTGCAGCTGCAGCTGCTGTAGACCTTATGAATGTTTAGAAAAAGTATTAACATATCAGGAACATCAATACTGGTTCCAAGGTGCCCTCCCACATATAGTTCACCATGTAAGATTAAGGGCCTGATTACGACTTTGGTGGTCGGACGAGCTGACAGCCAGAGCCACAGCAAGGAGACTACCGTCATACCTGCAGCCTCACCTCCAGTTGTATTACAATGTTTTCACCAGGCTGACCGATGGAAATATCATATTACAATGTTTCTGCCAGATAGACCAGTGGAAACAGTGCCATGGCATTAGTCTCGGCTCCTTAAGGGAGCCAAGGACAATGCTGTGGCACAACAGTACTCTCGGATTGCGTCTTTTCGAGGGTGCTGGTGGGGGGCTCTGCACTCCCTATGTCCAGGGCATGGACAGTGCAGGGGCCCAACTGTGCCCCCCAACACTGGCTTTTTGCAAGCCTTTTCATGGTGGGGCCCCGCCATGAAAAGGCTGGCAGAAAGAAGCCTAGTGATCAGCACGGTGGCGCTGAACTCAGTGCCGCTGTGGCTGACCACAACTCCAAACACCATCACCCTGTCGGAATCCATGATCCTGGTGGTGGCTGCGGTCCCCTGGCAGTCTGACTGCATGGGTCGTAATTAGACCCTACGTCCTGTCTGCAATGAGGTGGCAACCTGGTCAGCATTTTCAGGCTATACATAATATCCAAATGCCGGAGCATTAAATCAAGCTGACATGCTTGCTCTTCTAAACCAGTTAGTTAGACTATATAGATGTCTAATGCAGTTTGTTCTGCATACTATAACTACAGCTCCACCATGGGTTATTCAGGCTGGGCAGCCACAGTTATCTGTGCCTGCTTCACTTCAGTCACTATTAATGCCATTATGGGTAAAATTCCCACCAAACAGGAGAAAATTCGGTTTTAGAATGCATATAAAACAAACTAGCTTGAAGTTGTGTTTCCCCATATGGGACACCAAGAAAAACTTAGAACTCTCACTATGTGTCTTCCACTTTGAATGGTTCCCCCAGGTGAAGATTGAGCTACATAAGGTACTGTCTTTGCTGCTATACATACCATTACACATGGTATGCCATCAATTTGTGTTTAACCTGAAGTGCTTAAGCAAATTCATGATAAACACAGGGTGCTCTGGATTTGGGGATGAATTAATTGGCAATTTTGCCATGGTGCCCTCAATGACTTTAAGTAATATTAAAGGGGAGGCAGCTTCTTTGGCAATACATCTTCTTGCGTTGGTTCCCGTTGTAGACCAGGAATGCAGCTCTGTATGGGTTCTTGCACAAACCCCAGCATTATATTGCAATCAGGCGGGCTGGGATAAAGATTCACCTTATTATGTTTTACCTATAAAATCAAGCCTGCAAGTGCAACCATAATACCCTATTAAACATGAAGTTAAACACCCTGTTAGGGAAATTCAAGGTGTGTTTGAGCCCCTCTCCTATGTATAATCCTTTATTTCCTGTAGCTAAACCAGATCATTTGTATCGCATAGTCTTAGATTATAGACATTTAAACAGTCATACACTGACTTTTACTATAATAATTTCCCACAGCACAGCTTTAATAAATAATCGTGTTCGTAAAAAATACAAACTACATTGGACATTTTCAATGTTTTTCCTGTCACAATATAGCGCCTGAAAGCAGGGATTTGATGGCCTTTACCACGTTAGGGATGCAGAGAAGATTCTGTAGACTCCTAAAAGGAAAGAAGAACATCCAGGTCTGTTCGCTGTCTGTGCACCATCAATTTTACAAGAAATTGACTCAGAAGCGTTGTCTTAAGTTGATGACATTTATCTCACATATGATGATTTAAACACACATTTATCCTAGAATGTCTATAGTTGCAGGATTCACTGACCATGGTTATAAATTCAATTTTCCAAAATCTAAAATTGCTTTTCCTAGTGTCCTGTTTTTAGGTTATGAATGATCAAATGAATGCAGAAGTCTTGAACAACACTTCTTAGAGAAGTGTGCTTTCTTACAACCACCAAATACCTTAAACAAGCTACAATTACTTTAAGGCTTTTTAAACTTACCATACATGCATACCACATCATGCACAACACGTTAAACCATTGACTGATTTAATTCATCCTGATTTTGCAGACAAACATTGGACTACGAAACATACTACTTTATTCTAAACATTGCAAACAGACATGCTTGCAGCTAACATTTACATACTCGTGTTAACACAACTAATTTACTGATCCCCATAATTACGGGTTCCAGTGGTTACACATATGTCACCTTTTATGAAGATGAAACTGTACCAACTGTATATAAATCACGTTTATACTCTAATGCAGAAATTCATTTTTCATCCATAGAAAAAATTCTGACTGCAGTTCAAACAGTTTTTCTAAAGGAACATCCACTGGCTCAGGGGAAACACATAATTGTGGTGTCTCCCATTTCAGCCTTAGAAGATGTCACAAAGGTAAGCATTCCCAACTTGAAAGCCTTACATCCATGATGGATCCAGTGAGCCATTTCCTTAACAGCTACTAATGTAGATTATTTCTTTGATCCTACATTGAAAACATAGGAATCTCTCCAGTACGAATAAAGAATACTCCATGCCGAATGAAATTTTCCTCTAGATCAGTTTTATTTCATAATATATAATGATGGTTCAGCCCAGCTAGCAGTTGGTACTAAACATAAGTACTCAGCAGCATATGCTGCAGTAAAGGGTGTCACGGGAGATGGTGTACTTCAGGCACAAAAAGCATATACAGAAACTTTGGGTGAATATACAGCTCATCTGACTGAATTGAAAGCTTTGGTTCTGACATTGCAAAATATGGATCCACAATTCCCCACACTTACAGGACTGCTTCCTGTCCTATAGTGATAATTTATATTATTGGTTCATGAATGGATTCAGAGATTCTAAAGGTAATGCTCTCAAGCATAAGTTGCTTCGGGGAAAGGTGGCAGCTCTTAATGATGCTTTCCCACAGGCTCACGTCATTCATACATTGAGTCATCAGTATGTTGGTGTGCACGTTGTATGGGATTCATTTGCTGATGAAGCTGCCACGTAGCTGATTACTCGTTCACATATGGGAATAGATTATGACATAATGGCCATTGTCACTGCTTTGACTAGTGGCATACCCCTACCTAAAAACTATCGAGCAAAATACTCCTATCTGTTGAGTGCCCAAAATATTCCTTTTGCCACATCCTCGTATGAATGCTCGAGTGATACCTAACAAGGACCATAAGTTAGAATTGATAATCGCTGCTCATGAAGGATAAGCGTATCCCAATACCAGTGTGGTGGCTACAGTTTTCTTGTTATAGAAACGCATGGTCTTTATAAACAGACTAAAAACGATGTCCTTGTCTGTGACATTTGTCAACGCCCACCACAGCCACCCAATCTAGTTTCAAATAAGCCATTACACTGTGTCTGTTTAGATCACTGTGGACCACTCCATACGGATGGTATGCTTAAATTTATTTTACTGGCTGTTGATTCATGTTATCGATTTCTATGGGTGTGGCCACAGCGATTGGCTGACATTGAACTCTTCTTAAAGATTTTCAAATCTTTATCGGTGAATATGCAGCAGTGCTGACATTCAACTCGAGGGCAGGGACCGGCTTTTGCCTGTAGGGCTTACAGGGATACCATGGGCACCCTGGGTTTTGCTGCGCATTATTCTGCCCTCTATCATCCTGAGATAAATTCAATAGTGGAATGGAAGAACCATGACCTAAAACAGTCCTTAACAGTTAGAGTGTTAGGTTCAGGTCGTATGGAATCCAGAGAGCGTTAACTAATCCGCCTAAAAGGTCTTTGGGTGGCCGGGCCCCCTATGACATCCTTTTGGGGTCCAAATGTATATTCCAGATCTTGCTAACACTGGTACAGTGGTGGCAGATGTCCCAATGACATCAATGAACGTTTAGCTGTCTTACAGGAATTGCAAAACTTCCAAGATGAGTGCTCGAATATATCTTTTAAACGTTCTGCCACTGATGAAGTGAAGGAGCAACCAGCGACTTCTGGCTGGATTCCTAAAGATGAGATCTAGTCCAGGAGAAGATTGCAGACAAGAAAGAGTTTGGCCCATCTTACTGTGCACTGATGCCTGTCCTTGCTGTTCATGGTACTCATACTGTGATTTTGCCATTACTGGCTGGTTGAAACAACAAGTTTCCATTGATTTGATCAACTCACATCATGTGGTCAGTTCTCCACAGTAGGCCACCAGGGTATCTGGGTAGTTCCTTATCTCCTCTCCCTACCCTGCAAAAGATCCCTCTACATGCGTCAAGAAGTCCTAATATTGTTACTCCCCAGCTGGGGTCCTCTGATGTTGAACTTTCACTAGTGCATGTTACTACTGCCAACACAGGATACGTTTCTGATGTGAGTGTCCAGTTTTCTACTGCTTCTCCTGGCAATTAAATTATATATCATCAACCATGTTTGAAGGTACCTACTGGATCTCCTTTACGCCATGAGGTTCCTGTTTTAGCACAGACAGCCACTGAGTACTTTGATGGAGTACTGGAATTATCATTGAACCGCTGTGAACTGTGACTGAGATGCAGTCCTGCTGACTCCAACCTTCATCCTATGAAGGAAGATAACTTGTACACTTAACCTGGCTTCTTGATACCTAAGACCAAGCTATGGAGGTTAGACTATCCCAACTCATCTGGCAGAGGGTACTCCTGCTATGCTCTCTTTAGTATAGTATTAGTAAGAGAGAGGGGAGTGAGCTAACATTAGTAACAATTAACATGGTTGAATTTTTGTATTGTTCACCGTTCTGATGATGCTGAATACAGTAACGTCTTATCTGTTTAATAATTACAGCTCATGATTTCTTTGCAAGAATACGATCATTTCAATACATTTTGAAAATCTATTTTCGTATCTTTCTTGTGTATACCTTGGGCTTGCAAGAGTGACCAAAGGAAAGATTTTCATCTGTTTCCACAGATTTCTTAGGAATCAGAGTGTTTGTGTTCAAGGTTACCAAGAACATCTATCACCCTGGTCAGATTAGGGGTTTGTTTGTGGTATTGTGAGCTAGCCAAAACAAATCAGCATTTACTGATGATATGTAGACTAAGGGCCTAATTGCGAGTATGGTGGTCCATGGACCGTCGTACCCGCGGTGGTGGTCGGACTGCCGCAACCTTGGCGGTCCGACCACCACATTATGATGCTGGAGGTCGGACTGCCAGCACATCACCACCACCAACAGCATCAGAGATCCCGACGGGTTGACAGCAGTGCAAGTGGTGATCAGCCACAGTGGTGCTGAGTGCGACACTGCCGTGCAGATTACTACTTGCCTTTTCTCCGGCCTTTCCCTGGAGGGGACCCCGTCATCGAAAGGCTGTCAGAAAGGCATGGGAAGGGCAGGGCCCCCCCTGTCAACACCCTGGAAATGTGCACTGTCTGCCATGGTGGACATTGTGCAGTCTGAGGCTGCTGGGGGCACCATCTGTGCGACTGCATTGGCCTTGGCTCTCCGTGAGACCCGAGGCCAATGCCGCAGCACTGTTTCCACCAGCCAGCTCGGCAGAAACATCATAATTTGCCGGTGGGGAGGCTGCCGACTTGGTGGCCGCCTCCCCACAGCTGTATTGGCGGTCCGATGGTCAGACTGTCAAAAACGTAATCAGCCCCTAAGGCTCTATATTGTGAAATTCTTGTTATATACACAGTCCTACTGAACTCGTAGGAACTGTACAACATCTGTCTTATCTGCTTATTTAAAAATGCCATTCAAGACTTAGGTTATCTGTGTTCTGTTGTGCCTCTAAAACTCTCCTTGCAAGTAATCGATGCATGGGGACTTATTTTATGGTTACTGCCTTTGTTTCTTACACAAATATCTCCCCATCTAGGAGTGCCCTGCCTTCTTAAGATAGTGTTGGTAGTTTGATGTTGTCAGAAAATTCCATTCAGCCCCTGATGTGTCAGGGTGTTCTGAATCATATAAACTACAGTGATAATCAGCAAAGGCTTTAACTATGTCCACAGGGTGTGCCACTAATGCGTGGGAGTTACTGTAGATGGAAGGGTTTGTGAGTAGTGTTTCCCTTTGTCTAAGTTGCGTCAGGAACAGGTGACCAGCCTTTTATTCCTGCTCACAGTTTTGCCAGTTTTTACGAAAGTTAGCGTGTGTATTGCCTTACCAGTGTTCAAGTCATAGTTCTATCATTCCAATTTTCGTCTTACTTGCAGCATTGGATGCACAGAATAGGCGCATGTAATGTGTCGCCTCCGAAAGATGCGTTAAGTTGGTTTGCCTTGTGTCTTTGTAAAGCAGGAATCCTCATCATGTAGCCACGTATTGCAGTTTTCCCTGCTGCTTATAGCATCTGGATGGAGGAGACAGGGCCTCTATTGGTAGCTAAATTTAAGTGGGAGTAGTCCCTTATCTGTGATTTTTCCCACCTCTTGGAGGTCTGGGCTAAATGGCCTAGGTCAAGGTCTTCACCTATTGGGGAATGGTCAGTTATGCCACCTTCTGATCTGGATCAGTTGGACATCTTCCAAACTAGAGTATTGGACTTGAGAAATAAATCTGTCCCAGAGCACATTCCATGTACACACAATGTAAATGTGTAATCTCTGTCTTTGGCAAGTGTAATACACGAGGGGTCCAAAAGGTCATGATCTTGTGTAATGTCTTTCCATTGGGCCAATCCTGTCTAGGAATGGGACCCAGGCCATTTCTGTAAAGGCGTTGCTATAGGATGAGAAAGAAAAATCCAACTTTAGCAGGATTTGATGCTTAGGTAGCACCCACGGTCAGTACAGTATCTAGTGTGCACATTTTAGCAAATATATTTGGCAGTCTAGTTTTTTTTTAAATAAAGTATGTTGTATGGCTAATGTATAAGAATGGCCACCCACCACCTTGTTGAGGTGGTTGACTGTGGGGCATCTGGTGAGCATTCATCATGACATGCTGTGTGGCTGCTGTGTGTTACCCTTCCAAACCTGCCTCTCTGTAGCTTTTCTGCTTCCATGAGGGACGGGTGTTTCTCTTGTAGAAGACTGATTTCTGTTGTTTAAGTAGCTAGATATCCAATTTTGTTTTCATTTAATGTTTTTGTATGTGCCATTAACATTAGGATCATGAGTGGACTTGAATACCACATTGTGGTAAGGCACTAGTATATGGTTTGAATAGTGTTGTGAGGTGGCCGTACAGGCTCTGGAATGGTGAGGTGGGGTAGGAGTGATAGAGGGTAATGAGGCAAGAGGGAAACCCTCTGAGGAGTGACACTGCTTCCAGTGATGTCAATCCCTTATACCAAGGTGAAGGGAAGCCCAGAAAAGGATGGTGGTAGAAGTAGAGGACGGAAAATGACAGACCCCAAACAGCACATGTTATATGTTGCAAATCTTGAATCAGTGTTATGTGGGGTCAATTATGTATGGAGGAAGCAATCAACCGACTATCTGACTTAAACAGGGGATCCAGCTTGACAAGGCCCCCCATTACGCAATTTCATGACATGCAGGAAAGTATAATGGTAGCACTAAATACAAAAGAGAATGAAATGAAAATGAACAGCTCTTCAGGACTCAAAATGTACACAGATGTTCATTGTCAGTCTGGTTACTGAAATTTGCCCATAAGTGCTCCAGAGTTAAGGAAGGCATACCTAACTTACTAGTAAGGCAATTTGCCACCACTCTCTGAAGCGCTACTCCGCTAGGCGATCCAAGGGTAAAGGCGAGGGAGTGCGTGCCTCCCCAGTATGAGTCTGTACTATCAGTGCATTATGAAGATTCACCAATGAGGGTTTGGCAATTTATAGATCATAGGTCAGACACTGTAGTTGGTTGTTCACCTGTGGAATCAAGTCAGGTGTTCTTGCAAGGTATAATGGCCCCTTCCATTATATCTCCAGTGGGAATTCGGACTTGTCTTTGACCCTCTGGGGATGTTCCTCTCTGTGCTTGTCTCTTGTTGTCCATTTTTAGGTCTTGCCTAAGCAGCACATACGCTGCCGCTTCTTTCTTCCTTTCTTTCCTAATGTATTTCTTCCATTCTTTATTTTATCCCTTCTTTCTTAATCTTTCTTTCTTTCTTTTTTTTCTCTTTCCTTCTTTCATTCCTGCCTTTCATTAGTTTTCCTTTCTCTCTTTACTTATCTTTCTCTTTCTTTTCTTTCTTTCTTGATCATTTTCCTTTCTTTTATTCTTTCTTTCATTCTCGCCTTCTTTTCTTTCCTTCTTTACGCCTTTCCTTCTTCTCTCTTTCCTTCTTTAGTACTTTCTTTCTCTCTCTTTCCTTCTTTCTTTCTTTTGCCTCCTTCATTTATTACCTTTTTTTAATTTATTCTTTCATTGCCTATCTCTAAACCACCCCTTAGCCCTCCCTAAACATCTCACATTTTGTAGTAGATAGTCTCAGATTTCCCACCCCTTTCCACGGCCCGCCCACATTTACTACTAAGTATTAAAGTTACATGTGTGGAGATGTCCCCATAGAAAACATAGGAGACGTGGAGATTTACACCTGTAGGTTTGTGAATTGCATTTTGTAGTAAGTAGCACCTTCTGTGGTACTACATTACGTAGGCAAAATGCAGTTTGTGAATCAGGCCAAATGTGTCTGTGTAAATCAAGCAACTGTATTATTGGGGCAAGGAAGGGACTCTCGGTGCTAGGGTTCGTGGCTAACTCCAGCAGAGGTACATTAGTGTTTAGGCACTGAGGTGTCACCCACTTAAGGAGATGGTGGCTGCCGATCAACCTCAGCTGTTCCAAGGTCGGGTCTCCAAGATAGGTGATTACATACCGCTGTTGCCTGTGCTCTGCTGCCTGTACAGCCCCCAGGATGCTCTTGAAATGAGTGGGTGGAACGGAGTGGCAGATAGCAGTACGGGCAATGTCTATGGCACCTCAAGTTGTGTGTCTATACTTCATCCAGCCTCCCAATGCCACAGCAAGGGCTGTTTGGATCATAGCAGTAGAGGGGAAGAGAGGCCTAATAATGGCCAATAATTCAGCATTAGAAAGTTTGCATGTGAGCACCGTCTTCTTACTGCTGAACACTGTCTAGGGCAGAGGTCGTTTCTGCGGGGCTGACCACTCTGGCTTCCAGACCGCCTTGTTCCACTACCTGTGTTTCCTAGCCCTGCAATGTGCTCCACATGAGTGTCTCAGGCCCTGTTCCCTCCGATGTCAATGACAGACCAGGAATGGGTGAAGGAGTGCTGCCGATGGTTGCACCTCAGCTTTCCTGTCTTAGATGCAACGGCCTTCTTCCAAGACCATCCATACTTCTTCCAAGGTAGCCGGTGCCATCTGGTGGTGAAGGCAAGTTGTGTATTAGTCCGTTACCCCGGACTGCTCCCAGGCGATAATAATATTGTCTCCTACACCTCTGATGTTCTCAAAGATAAAATGAGTGCTCTAGCCACCAGCGGTTGGTGTCTCAATACTGATGAGCAGGTCTGAGTTCTGGCGTCAGCCAGCCATCTTGAGCTCGGCTTTACCTCTCCTCCATATTATATTATATTATATTATATTATATTATATTATATTATATTATATTATATTATATTAAATTATATTATATTATATTATATAAAGTTGGTCAAAATTTGCTGCTGAAGAAGGGCTAAACAAGAACTGCGTTGAACACTAACTTTAAAATTAAAAAGAATGCTCATTAGGAAAGGAGTCGTCAATAGATGTATTAATGAAACTAAGCAGTACTTCTGAACAAAAATCAGCAATTCCAATAGGCCCAGCTTTAATGTGCTGCACCCTGGCACATGGGCCACCCTGCACTTAAATTAGACTTTTACCTCTGGTGCACTGGGAGTCGGAACGATAATCATGAAAGTACAACTGTCTGTTCTGGTGCAATGGAACATGGGTGCAACCAAGTGTGCTTGAGAAGAGGAATCAAGCATGCGAGAGACCACATTGAGAAGGAGCATAGAGCTGAGATACTCAGGACAATGCCACCAATGCCCTGTGCACCACGCAAAGTGTCTTATATGGGTTCTGTTTATTCCTCGATAACCTGTACAGGACATCTAACTGGGCTTTAACAGAAGTGCTCTATTTAAATTAGCTAGCAGATGTGGCAGCTGCATTTTGCACAGTCTGGAGGCAACAGATAAGATATTAAAGTAAGCCAAGCACAACTGCATTCCTATAATTCAAACAGAATGACATTGCTGCCTGGATTCCTGAACTTGTCCCTTCAACTCAAATGCAAGGAACAATTTTTCTTAAGAGGTTGTTGACATGAAGGCAAGAGGTACAATTAGTACTACTGATAGTAAGACCAGCATTTTATGTCATGGCAGCAGGGTTGGGAGTCAGCTTAACGCCAGTGACGACCAAGCGGAGGTCTGGGTCTAAAGAAGATTCCTAGAACCAACACTTCTGTTTTATCTGAATCAGTCAGCAAACAATAAACTCAAACAAGACATTCTTGAAGTTTAAGGGGGACGTCAGAGTTACTATCACGTTGTTGTATGAGAGTTGAAGCAACAATATATTTAAAAACGTAAAGATAAAATAATGAATTAAAGCAACCAGTGGGGTTAAATAAATGTAAAGGAACTCTATATTAGTCAATGTCCAGTCTTTTTACATTTAAAAAATATATATACTTTAGTTCCAACACAAAAAAACATAAAATTCTGAATGTACGCAACAAAAGTGAGACCTCCTTAGCTTCATCTGAACTAGAAGTCTGTCTCAGAGGGTCTCATAGTTTTAAATAATGTACAGTCCCTCCATGTTGTGTTAGTCAAAGAGTTCACAATAGGAAGTTCTTCCTATTGCAGTTCTTTCTATTTTAGTTGTTTAGAGTTAGCCATGTGAAACTCTTTCTTCTTGCATTTGGCAGAGTTCACGATGTAACCTGCTTTCTAGCACATGACATAGAATTTACAGTGTAAAACTTGACTCTCAGTGTATTGATGGTGAGCAGTCCAAAGCAGACTCAGGGAGATGTTGTGGATTAGGAACTCAGAACTGAGCAACACTCAAATAATCAATGTCACACCAATTTTTTTTTTTTAAAAGAAAAAAAGGAAATGCGATTTAATGCACATGCAATGAAATACTTACTGAAAATGGCATATGTTTACAAGATTTGAGGTTGAATTACAACATGGAACTCCTCATACAGGAGCGTTGCATATTAAACGGACTGCAAATCACGTATTCTAAAGAAGTACCACAGGGTGCAACTAACACTGTGTATGCAGTCTGCTCCTGTTATCCGAGAGGGAACATGTGATAATTTGCACACCAGCGGGTTCTAATGATAAAAGACAGTAAATGGTCTTGTATGGACCGATTGGAAAACATGAGAATGTTCACAATAAAAAATGTTTAAGTCTACAGGCTTTGTCAAGTGTTTCACTGTATAAAACGAGCACCCTACTGTCTTTTCAGCACATTTCATAATCAATACAGCAGGCCTGCTGGCTTTAACTTGAACACAAGCATTGGCAATGTCAATAGGTCTGGCTTCAAAGGAATGTTTTATGGTAATGTAAAGATTACAAGTAAATAGCATGTGTATTTGTGTCGAAGCATTGATGTAGGTTGATAGGTCAGGTAACAGTTGCACTGTCAAACCACACCTAAAAATCCATGTAAGTTAATGTTTGCTCTCCTCCCATCTGTGCTGCTGCCAGAGAAAGATAAACACCACAAATCACCTAGTTATCTCACAAGCAGTTTTACAGGATGGCAGTGTCATGTGTGTTCCCCTGAAAGTTCAAGTTCAGGCAGTTGGATACATAAACCAAGAAAATAAACCTGATGACCAGAGCTGGTGGAGGGTAAGCACTTTTTGTGGAAGCACACATCTTCTGCCTGGTCAGAACATGTACTCCTGGCTCCCAACATAGGGGGTGAGCCAAAGCCACTATTTAGTGGTAGTCATATAATTGTATGGCAACAGCTGCGCTCTCAAGCCAGACCTTGAGGCATTTCCTATTTTTTTATGTGTAGAGTTCTCTGCCTTGACTGTGGAGTCCCTGCACCCATAAACATAACTATTAAAATGCGGTTTTGTGAACACTGAAAAAGTGTAAACTTACACAAATGTGTAAGTTTACCTTTGTGAATCGGGATCCTGTTTTTTTTTTTTTGCTATCATGCTACCGAAATGTTCTCATCAGTAATTTACCCTCAAAGCTGAATTATTATGAAAACACTAGCATTTGCAAGTGTGTGTCAAATGTTTCCTTTCTGGTAAGGTTCTGATGAAGCCCTGAGATTTCATGCTGCTGCCACTCTTGCAGCTAAGATAGTTTTGTGTCACTCACTACCCAATATTCCAACACTGATTTCTGTTTCAACAATCTAAAGCATTCTGGAAGAGTTATAGTCTTGGCTCACAACTAATGGACAATTTGAACTAAAATGCCTAAAAACAGCAACCTTTAAAAGGGAAGCCCATGGTCAGTGCTTAATTTGAGCTGGTGGTTTCCGGTGCTCAGCACCGACATTTAATTGATAACATCAGCACTTATGACAGTCTGCCACAATTTGGGACTGTCTGTCTAATTTAGAAATTAGCACACCAGCAGTTGTTTATTAATGTAATATGTATTAAAGAGTATAATCAGTGCTTAATTTGTGCTTGTTGTTTCTAGTGCTGAGCACCAATTTGTGAGGGCCGGGGCTTATTCTCATGCCTCAAGCATTTGTTGGAGCAAAAGACACACATGGGAAAGACGGAAGAAGGAAAAACTAAAAAGCGTCATAGTGGTAGAAAGTAGAAAGTTGCAGGATGCGCTGAAGGGGCAGGGTGGGCATAATTGGATTGAAGAGGCCCCAGATGGCTTCAGCATTATGCTGCCTCAGTATTCAGTGCTGGCAGATTTAATTACAGCAGCCTCTTGTTTAAGGGAAGGGCTTTGAGCACCGGCACCTCTTAATTTACAAATTAAGCACTGGGTATAATACTTGCATTATGCCTGCGCTCAAGCCATTCTTATAGTGTTGGCTCCTGGAATAGCCTGGATTGTCACACCTGCAGGAGAGTGACGGTTAGTAGTTCTGTTGGCACCGTCATTGGGAGCGCTGGCAGGGACAATGGGTAGTGCAAATAAGCACTGGACTGCCCATGATTAGACATGGCGTCCCTGGTAACAGGGATCCACTTGGTAACCACAGCAACAACGCACCTGTCACATACTAAATCGACAAGATCAGATCAGATTCCTGTAACATACAGTTTGGGATCTCAACAAGATTCATTTTGCAACGCTCTGTGATTGATCAAATATTTAGCAGGCACCTGTGTTCCTGAGGCTCCTCTGAGTGTGACCGGCTCACCGCCTGCCTCTCCCCCCCGGCCTCTCTCGGTATCTACATTCCAGCGATCTCTTATCTTCCAGGGGTGGAGTCCACTTCCCCTTTACCTGCGTCAAAGGTCGTAACAGCCTTTTGTTCCTGGATGATCGCTCGTTCTTTTTCAGGCGTTTTCACAGTTTGTTGTTGGTGATGGAGTTGTGCTTCATTTGCATCTGCTTGGTTTTAGCCGCTGCCGCTCCCACGACATTTCCTTCGTTCAAAACACTAATTAATATATTTATATATTATTTGTACTGTGCGGTGAATGTCGGTCGTCACGTCAGCTTAAAGTCAGCTGACTTTTTAAGACTCGTGTAGACGGCAGCACCTACACAAAGTGATTGGTCGAAATGTTTATCGGCTTCATCTCATTTTATGCAGCAACACAGAACTTTTCCCATAGAAACTGCACCGAGTGTAATGTCAACACTGTTAACCTGTACATCCATTATGTGACCCAAAGCTTAACATGAAAATGAAAACAACCATTACCAGGAAAGCAGTAGAGGCTTAGGAAAGCCTCAGTGACGCGCTCAGGCATGACTGCACTGACAAAATGAAGTTACTTTAGAAAACTCTGCGCAGCTCAACAAAGCCAAAATGCAGGTCAGCGTCACAGTGTGATCACTATAAATAGATTGGGGGGCGGGGGGTGCTCACCACGGCGGTCTCTCTGGAATCAGTTTGCCATACTTGGGCAGTCTGGTGATCTCCCAAGATCTGCCCCATCCTCAGTTATCTGAACATGAAGACGTGCTTGGATGAAAAGGAAAGGAGATGAAAACTAATAAACTACGCACGATTAATCAGAAGTTACACAATGCTTCTAAAGTATGTGAGGTTAACCGTGGCTTGCGGTATTAACCAGTCTGCTGTGTTGGATGGTGTTATGTCTCATGCTGTGGTATGTTATGTTCTATAGTATTTGATGTCAGAGGTGTTTATTGTATGTTTTTAGCTGCAAATAGTATAATTTTGTTATGTTGTGCAGTGCTTTATGGCGTGGAGTGTTTTTAGTGCTAAGCTGAGATGTGGCATGTTAAGGTACGTTGTGATATGTTAGATTGTGGTATCTTATCTCGTGTGTACTCTGATGTGATGTACTATTTTATGGTGTGGTTTGTTAGGTTATCTTGTGGTAAATTCTATAATGTTATGCTCCTTTTTGTTGTAATATGTTTTGTTATGGTCTGTTATGCCTTCTGCAGAGTGGTTTATTCTGTTCTGTTATGGTCTGTTATGAAATGTTGTAGAGCGTTATGTTATATTATGGTATGCTATGCCATGTTGTAGAGTGGTATATGTTCTGTTATGACCTGTTATGAAATGTTGTAGAGTGTTATGTTATGCAATGTTATGCCATGTTGTAGAGTGGTATGTTATGTCATGTTGTAGAGTGGTATGATATGTTATGCCATGTTGTAGAGTGGTATGTTATGTTATGTTATATTATGCCATGTTGTAGAGTGCTATGTTATGTTATGCCATGTTGTAGAGTGCCATGTTATGTTATGCCATGTTGTAAAGTGGTATGTTATGCCATGTTGTGGAGTGGTATGATATGTTATGCCAGGTTGTAGAGTGGTATGTTATGTTATATTATGCCATGTTGTAGAGTGGTATGATATGTTATGCCATGTTATGCCATGTTGTAAAGTGGTATGCTATGTTATGCCATGTTGTAGAGTGGCATGTTATGTTATATTATGCCATGTTGTAGAGTGTTATGTTACGCCATGTTGTAGAGTGGTATATTATGCCATGTTGTAGAGTGTTATGTTATGCCATGTTACGCCATGTTGTAGAGTGGTATATTATGTTATGCCATGTTGTAGAGTGGTATGTTCTGGTATGTTATGCCATGTTACGCCATGTTGTAGAGTGGTATGTTATGCCATGTTACGCCATGTTGTAGAGTGGTATTTCATGTTATGCCATGTTGTAGAGTGGTATGTTATGCCATCTTACACCATGTTGTAAAGTGGTATGTTATGCCCTGTTACACCAAGTTGTAGAGTGGTATGTTATGTCATATTATGCCATGTTTTAGAGTGCTATGTTATGTTGTGCCATGTTGTAGAGTGGTATGTTATATTGTGTTATGCTGTAGAGTGGTATGTTATGCCATGTTGTGGAGTGGTATATAATGTTATGCCATGTTGTAGAGTGGTATGTTCTGTTCTGTTATGGTCCGTTATGCTATGTTGTAGTATGTTATGTTTTGTTATGCTATGTTATGTTGTTAAGTTGTGTTATAATATGATGTGATGTTATATTGTGGTTGTTTATTGGAAGCTATGGCATGGTGTGGTAATATACTCTTTGTAATGTTGCCTTGTGTTGGACTATAAATTATAGTGTGCGCTACTGGTGCAGCAGGTGCTGCAGCTGAGGACCTGCATTGTGGATGAAAGTGCTGTCCCTGTCCACCGAGTACAGAGCCCGTGCCCTGCTGCTGCTTGTCCTTCAGTTGTCCTGTGTGTTGGCCCTACAACGCTGCCACCCGGGCTGCACCTGTTGTGCGTGAGGGTGGGGCTTGCATTGATGCTGCTAGCAGCCCTTCTCCAGTTCTGTGCAGGAGGCAAGCTTCACCTGGTACCTGTTCTCTGTGCTACTGGAGCCCATGAAACATTTACACACACGGAGCCAACGCCCAGCTTTGTCAGTTATTGTTAAAGTTGTGTTGCTTGTGCTACCCTGTTATCGAAGGGACTGCTTTACTATTAGGCAACTTT
Source organism: Pleurodeles waltl (assembly GCF_031143425.1). Lineage (NCBI taxonomy): Eukaryota > Metazoa > Chordata > Amphibia > Caudata > Salamandridae > Pleurodeles > Pleurodeles waltl. Next base: position 216,715,805 of record NC_090444.1, on the reverse strand, counting down.
AATTAGAGAGTGCAGCGAGCCCTTGTAACCAAACACTCAGAACAGCTGAGCTCAGCAATGACAGGAATGTCACACCTAGGCCCTCGAACAGTGAAAGATGGGGGTTTCTAAGCAACGGCCCATGTAAGGCAGTGGAAACGCCAAGCTCCGGTGTTGCCAGGCAAAGCGTGCACGGATCTCGGTTAAGTAACAGAAAACATGCATTAAAACGCCCAGCATCACTTACAAAACCACCATAACAAGAGACACCGTGTCCACACGTTACCACCGAACAAACAGTACACTTGGTTAGGTACAATAAAAAGAAAAAACAATATAAACTATGCCCATCTTTTAGGATTTGCCAACAAAATGCCTACATTTGAAAAGAAAGAAGCAACATAACACTCACAAAATGGTCTAACTAGGTAAGGACCAGCATTAACAACAACGATAACGTATTCAAAATACTCATTTAGATGTTTTTTAAACTTCCATTAGAAAAAAAACAGCATTATCTGAGTATCTCTGCACAGGCACACAAGCAAAACATAATTTAAATATCTAAAAAGGAAAAAGGTGAATCAAAGCATTTCAAATGCAGAGAAAAACAGCTAATTAGACAAAATAAGTGCTTTTTATTACAGGATATTTCATCCACAACCTTCTCACTAACTATAGAAAACACAGCTTTGTGATAACAAATCCAAGAGAGTGAATGTCTGCACAAAGATTTCATCCAAGGAAATTGAAACAATCTAAAACTAAAGTTTACGAGGACTATGTCATGCTCCTGTAACTTAGACAAAATGCACCCATTGGCGTTTATAGGTTAACTCTCTTATGTCTATATACAGGGCACACTCGGGGCCTGCATCAGAGCACCTGGACAGGATTCTTATAAAGGCCTCATTGCATTAAGCTCAAGGCATATACTGGAAGCATATATACATAGCTGGAGAAATTGGTACAAGCAGCTGGGTGCTAGTGGTGGGAGCCTCATCAGCAGGGGTGAGGTTAGGGATCACGCCAGGAAAGCTTAGATATGGTGTGGCCTGGAAACAAGGAGTACTGTCCTGCCCCCGTTGGACAGGTGGGCCAGCTGTAAAGGCCCTGGTACAGGCAATGGGTGGGCGTCTGTAGTCGAAATGTTGCGCTATGTTTGCCCGGGGGTGGGGGGCAGATTTGTTTGGTTACATTTGGTTGTGTTTGGATATGTTTCTGCAGTGGTTTACTCCACACAGTGTGTAGGGGGGAGGGCGGGTGCCTAGAGCCATTGTGCACAGACGATGTGGGGTAACTTTAAGCTACTGACGTGGAACGTCAGGAGGTTAGGCTCCTACATGAAGAGATATAGGGTACCCACCTTTCTGAAGCGTCATGGGATCACAGTCACTTGCCTACAAGAGACACATTTAGATGACACTGGGGCCCAGCGACTGGACCGGAAGTGTCGGGGATAGGTGTTCCATTCCTCCTACTCCACATATGCCCGGGGACTTTTGAGGTATGTTGAAGCAGATGTTGAGGGCAGATAGGTTACTGCAGAGTACCCTGGATGGGAGGACAGTGTCCATACTAAACACATACACCCCTAATATTGATGACCCAGGCTTTTTCCCTGTGATCCAGGACCTGGTGGTACAGAAGATAGATAGTATTCTGGGTGTTTTTTTTTATCTGCATGCTGGACGGGTGCCTGTACAGAAACCTTCCCAAGAAAAGGTACTAAACCCATATTACTGCCGCACTTCGGGGGGTTTAAGGACAATCTGGACCTTGCGGATGCATTGCGGATGACCTATTCCACACAGCAAATCTACATGTGCCGCTCCCTCACCTACAACACACACAGTAGGCTAGATAAGGTCCTGGTTGGGGGACTCCTGGTGGCACAAGGCCTGGCGCTAATGCATCTGGCCAGATTCCTCTCAGATCATTCACAGGTCTGCTGCACATTGCAGTGGGACAGTTCCACTCAGAAGGGGGTGGCACGGAGGCTGTCTGTGGAGCTCCTTACTGACCAGATGGGGAGGGAACCATTCTCCTGGGCTTTGAAGGACTATATGGACATTAACTGGGACAGCACGGCCTGCGGGCCACCAAGTGGGAGGCGCAGAAGGCAGTGTTGAGGGGAACATGTATGGGCCTCAGTTGCGCGGTCTGGCATCATCTCCAGACTAAGTTTAAGTCAGAAGAAACAGAACTGGTGGAATACAAGCAGGAGACCCAGCAGACCCTGAAAAGCGCAGGGAGAAAAAAGATGTGTGTCCGCACATAGCGTACATATGAGATCGGTCAGATAAATAAACCCTAAGATAATACAGACAACGATTACACAGGAAGGGAGACAAGTCAGGCAGGCTACTGGGTTGGACCCTGCACCAGGGAGTACATGCCTTCTCCCACAAAACATCTGATGACTGTCGATGGTAAAAGCGCAACAACCAGAGTAAACATTGTGTCTGCCTTCCGTGGCCACTTGAAGAATATGTATAGGGCAGACCCCTGTGTTGCGCTAGACAATTCAGCACTTTTCTTGAGGGCCTAGGCCTTCCTAAGATAGTGGAGACAGTAGCCAGCGACCTAGCCGTCGGACTCAAAGAACTACATGCAGCGTTGAGTATGCTGCCACAGGCTAAGGTTCCTGGGGGGCCTGGGTTCCTGGTGGAGTTCTTTGAGGAATTCTCTGTATCAGTGACCCAGGGGCTGCTCGAGGTATTCCTTTAGACACAGGAAACTGGTATTCTGCCTCTTACCATGAGAAATGGGGTCATTTGCGTGCTGCTCAAACCCAGTAGGGACAAGACTAACCCATTGCATACAGGCCGCTCACCATGATTAACTCTGACGTGAAGGTCCTGAGAAAACTGGCAGCTAACTGTTTGACTGCCCTTTGACCATCCTAGTTCACGAGGATCATTGTGGGTTTTCCCGGTTTAAAACACTGGGATGAATCTCAGGCACCTATCGCATGTTATGCACAAGGTTAAGGATTGCTCTAACGTAACGGCCCTGGTTTCTATTGTTTTGACTAAGGCCTTTGATACCATTGAGTGGTGCTACTTGCTCAAAGTTCTGAGGGTCGTAGGGTTTGAACCTCAGTTACAGAGTTGGATTCTCCTGCTGTACACCGAGTCTACTGCCAGACTCCCTCGAATAGTTGGGTACTGGGAAGAGGGACACAACAGGGCTGACCTCTGTCCCCACTCCTTTTTGTTCCCGCGATATGGCCCTTGGCAGTGTGGGTAAGAAAGGAGCTGAGAGGCTGGCGCATAAAGTTGGGAAACATCAGACACATCCTATCATTGTACGTGGACAAGGCCTTGTTTCACCTTCTGTCTCCTCAGGAATCTCTTGGGATTGTATTGCACCTCTAAGATGACTTTGGGACTTTGTCGGAGCTGCGGATCAGCCGGAGTAAGTCCCTGTTGTTTCCCCTTGTTGCACTGGTGGGGGTTCCCGCAGAGCTCTCACCAGACAATGGTTTACACTGGGAAATGGAACGCTTTTGATACCTGGGGATTATTGTTTCACATTCTAGGGCTCAATAGAAGAGCCTCAATATGGAGAGGGTGATGGAGTCGCATCGTTCTCCTTCTGAAACACGCTTCTGATGTCATTGATGGGTAGGCTAGCCATATCCAAAATGGTGCAACTCCCATGCTGTTTATATGTTATACAGAATTCCCCCTGCCCACTGCCTGCTAAGGTGTTCAGATAGTTGGACTCAATCCTAGATTCCCTCGTTTGGGCTGGGAAGTGAAGGAGAGTGGCCCTGGTCACCCTGATGAGGCATTGCGAGGAGAGTGGCTTGGAAGTGCCACGGCTTGAATTCTATTATTATGCTGCACACATGCAGCATGCGCCCCACTGGCTGGAGACAGTTGGAAGACACGTCTGCTGGTAGGTGATGTCAAAGCAGAGAGGCTCCTGCCGATCTTGATGGAGGGTGCTAGGGCCCTGATTAGCATGCCGTTTGTGGTGAGGCAGACAACCCTTATTTGGCAGAAGCTGGTCACAATGGTGTTGGGCCAAGCGCCCTTTCACTGGGAGCTGCTGGGGTGGATATTGGCATCGGTCTGACAGATGGCTGAAAATATGTCCTCCCGGGTGTGGAGAGGTGGGGACTGCGAACTGTTAGGAGACTTGTACCCCAATGAGCACTTTATTTCATTTGAAGCTCCGCAGGCTGAGTTTTCTCTGGTGTAGGATCACTTCCTGTACTATGCTGGCTTAGCAGAACTGGCTAGACTGGCCAGACAGGCTTGGGCCACTTTTCCCACAACCCTGGCAGCTTTTCATACGTGGGGAACCTTGTGATCATGCGGGTCGGGTAGGCATCTGATTTCATTACTATACAAAGCTCTGAGAGCTGACGCAGCTGGTGGCCAGGTTCAGGCCAGAGTAGCTTGGGAGGAGGACCTTTGAGGACGCAGACTGGGCTCATGTCTGTGCTCTCATGCAGAGTGTATCATGTAATGCATGCTTTAAAATAGTCCATTATAACTACTTGCACCACACTTACCTGATCCCTTTGGTTCCTAAATGTATATCTTGGTCCCAATCTGACAATTGCCCCCAGTGTGTGATTCAGGGTGCCGAGTTCTTCCATTTGTGCTGGGTCGCTGCACAATACAAGATTTTTGGGCTCAGGGTGTACATGAGCTTGTAGGCTCCACCTCTTTGCGCATCACGCTGACTCCTCAGTGTTTCTTGTTGGGGGACTTTAGGAGGGCTGGGCGGATATAAGGACACGGAGGCTACGTAGGTTTCTGAATTTTGGATTTTTGCTGGCTGTTCAGATGAACTATACAGGGGCTTTAGGGTTTTGGGTGGTTTGGGTTGATGATGTGGTCATCCTTCTTTGAATAGTAACTGTTGTCCAGTTCCTTTTTCCCCCTTTTTGGGTATTCTACCTCAGGACAGCACCACCAGGAGTCTCAGAAAAGAAAGAGCATTTAGTATGAGTTTGTATGCTGAAACATCTTTAGTTATAGACCATCACCATACTCTTAAATAGTGACTTGCATAGAGGTCAACCTGGTGGCCATGTGTCAGCTTTAAATATGAATACCTCTGGTCTTGTTTGTCACGGAGCCTTTCATGTGTGATAGCTATAAACTCTTTCCTCTTAAGGACACCCGTGACCCTCCTCTCTATCACCTCCGTGAAGCACCACGTTGTTTCTACTACTCAAGTGTTCATGCAAAATCCATTGACCACGGTCGTTTTACACTCTGCACCGGTTCCCTGTAACCTGCTTTACCCTCGGCCCATGGGTAAAAAGAACAAACAAAACAGTCTCTTTCAGTCTAACCAAACAAACCAGGCTCATTGTGTTCCCCTCACACAGTGGCTGTCTTGCAATGTCCTCTTTTCATTCAAGACGTCAACTAACAATTAAAATAACCACAGACTGTGGAGTGAGGAATTTTAAGGTGCAGAACCGCCACTGTGAATTCCTGTCCCACACCCTCCCCTGCTTCACTCACCCGCTTAACTCTCCTGAGTTGCGGTAGGCTCTTCAGAGTCCTCTGGTGATGTCCACCATTCCTCAGTCCAGGTCCCCTTGGTCTTTTTGGGGTTGGTGGCGTCGACCTCCTTTGGTCCAGAAGCGTCTGGTGGCTCTCCCTCTGGTCGGCTATCTTACTCCTTGAACTTCGCAGTGTTTCCTGCGTTCCCCTCTCGTTCCCCTCCAGAGTTCTTTTCTCCTCCTCTAAGAGGCTCAGATTGGTCATTGCATGTTGAGGTCCCGCCTACCTGTCCAAAGACTCATGAATACTTTGTTAGTTTTGATGGGGCTGGGTTTATGCCTTCCTTAACCTGTGGTTCCTCTTGTCTCCCACAGGTGTTCCAGTGTCTGCAACGGCTGTCAGCAGATACCCAGGGAATCACTTCTCCTCCTCACATCCCTCTTCCCTGACTTTCTAACTGGTAAGAAAATCTTCTTGGAGATACTATGAAAGAAAGTCAGCATTGGTATGTTCAATGCCTTTGCATTGGAATTTTTGGAAGCAGAAAGGCTATAAAGCTAGAAACCATCGCAGAAAACCACCATGACCCCTTTATTGTGGACCGTCTATTCAAAGGGAGCATCATCAGTAAATAAGGAGACTTCACGTCCTTTTAGATAATAGCTAAGGGTCTCTACAGCCCACTTAATTGCTAAAGCTTCTTTTTCTATTCCAGCATAGTTCTTTTCTCTGGGAAACAGTTCCCTACTTGTGAATACGATTGACATTTCCTTTCTACTATCATCGCTTTGAGACAACACGGCTCAATGGCCTATCACCGAGGCATCTGTTTGGAGGGCAAAGAGGTTAGAGTAATCCAGGCTGGCTAAAATAGGTTCATAGCTAAGGGATAGTTTCAAGGCCCGAAAGGCTTCCAGTAAAACAGGAGAGGAGTGCAGTAGTTCTTGTTCAGTTCTTCTGACCTTTTTAAGAAACCAGTCAAGGGAGCTGTTATTTGTGAAAAACAAGGGATGAATCTTTTGTAATAATAACCGCTAGTAAGGGCGTAGATCCTTTCTAGTTTTGGGCATGGGGACTCTGGAGATGGCAGTCATTTTCTCTGATTGAGGTCGAATGTGGCCCTCCGCCAAGAGAAACCCCAGGTATTTCACCTTCTGAGAAGCTAGTTGGCTTTTGGCAGGGTTGATCTTTAAACCATTAGCATCTATAGCTTGGATGACAGCTTGCGATTGACTTAAGTGCAGCTCCCATGAAGAGCTATAGATGACAATGTCATCCATGTATAGCACTGAATATTTGTGATGTGGCTTCAGTATGGTGTTCATTATTGTCTGAAATATTGCAGAGGCACCATGGAGCCTAAACGGCAACACTGTGAAGTGATACAAACCCTCTAGGGTGGAAAAGGAAGTTTTGTTCCTTATCTTGTTCCTGAAAGGGTACTTCCCGGACCCCCTTACACAAACCCAGAGTACTCATATATTTAGCCACCCCCAGTCTCGCTATCGTCTTGTACACTCTGTGGTGGGGTCAAATTTGGAAATGTTGGTTATTTATCTAAAATTGATCCAAAACCATACCGAGCTATCAGGTTTCGGTACCAGCTCTATGGGAGAATTCCATTCACTGATGGAGGGTTCAATGACCCCATCTGTAACATTTGCTTAAATTCTTTTTCAAATACTTCCCATCAGGCTTTTGGGATGCGGTCTGAACCGTACCTTTTTCCCAGGAGGTGTTTTTATGGGGTGTTCCAAAAAGTTTGTATGGCCAGGGACAAGGGAGAAGCTGGGTTGTTAGATCTTGAGTCTAATTGGCAGGGAGGTCAGAATCTATACACTGAACATATAATGGGGTATCCTCCACTGTTCTCCCCACCATGACAGGCAAATGTACCTCCCAATATTTTAGTAGATTTGTGAGATAGATCTGTGTTACCTTTTTATTACAATCTTTTGACATACTGCATATAACTGGGGTCCCCTTCTTCAGCACCGCATAGGGGCCTTGCCAGTGTCCCAGGAGCTTATGGTCCGAGGAGGGCATCATTAACAAAATGTGATTACCTACATCTTTCCCTCACTTTTGTATTGTATAGCAGAAGGCCAGCCAGAAAGTTCATCCAGGTGCTTGGAAAAAGGCTGCAGATAGAGGCAAGGGCCCTATCTAGTGAACGCTGGACCGAATGGTCGATCACTTCCACCAGGCCATAATCATAATAATAGTCTTCATCTTCTGCAGGCCTGTAGGGCCCATAGCCTTGGTCCAGAGGTTCATATTGTGACATTCTAGTGTAAGGAGCTAGGCCTCAAATCTCAAATCCCCAGAGGGAAACAAGGGCCAGTAGGCAAAAACAATAAGGATCAAATGACCCAATAAGTCAATTATTGCAGCCCAGGAGGACTCTGCCAGATTGGGCGTCAGTGGGAGCAAATAGGATTGTAAATAGGCGAGAACAGTTCCAAAAATGAATTGGGATGCTGTCCACCAATATAAATTGCTGCTAAATCAGAGATCTCAGTATAAAACCTGGAAAAATATATTGATTTCACCCCTGTTATTACAGCCTGGACAAGGCGACACCATCTACAATTCCCTAGTCTCCAACTTCCGAACGCCAGTGCAGTGAGCTACCAATTTTTTAATGAGGCCCTGGGCGGGACTGACGAGTGAGCGAGATATCCCCCTGGGATTGTTTGGGGAGGGTTGTACGGTCCAGGGCAGTGTGGGCTATTTTTTGGCTTTTTGAGTGGGCGTCGGGAGGGAATATATCTAGTGAGCTATAGTGAGGTGTAGGCGGCAGTTTTTTGGTGCGCTCAGTAGGTTTAGCAGGTGTCGCAGTTTTTCAAAACAGTCCTTTTTGCTTATTTGTTAGCCCTTATAAAAAAAAAAAAATATATATATATATAGATAAGTGCGACAGGGAATAGAATTGTTAGCATTATGCTTACCTGTATTTGTTGCGCTCTTCGGTGGCGGTGAACGGGTGGCAGTTTTCATGGTGGGGGATAAATTCAGCAGGCTCTTCTGCTGTTAGAGGAGGCCTAGTTCGATCGGAGCTCCGGCCTCAGATGTGCCCGGCTCGGTAATCTGCTGGCATAGTTGCGGCGGTGGTATGGGCGTGTTTGCCTCCACGCCGGGAGAAGGTCTGCGTGGTCCAGGTAAGGAAAAGGGGGTGGAGGGTGGAGGAAGGAGCGGAACGAGTGGCGCAGGGAGGGTAGGCGGGTGCAGTGCAGCTTGCCAGATTGCCTATAAAGGCGCAGTGGCTAAATATGCGGCAGGGAAAGCCGTGAGGGGTGGAGCCCGAGGGAAAGGGTCGCGCATACCTCCTGCTGCACGATCAGTGAGGTCTGTGGGCGGCGCTCCCTTGGAAGTTCCAAGCGCAGCCCAGAATGATTTAGAAGAAGCAACGGTGGGGCCTGAGGGGCCCAAAAAAGAGAGGGAGTTTCCGTGGGCAGGCTCGGGGGGTGCTGGGGAGAAAACGGGCGGTAAAAACTGATTTAGCAACGTCGCCGAGGGCAGCCCCGCATGTCATGCTACAAGGAACACATGACAATGACGAGAATCTACATTCAAGGGGTCACAGGAAAGGGGAAGGGAGGACACAGGAGCAAGGTGGCAGAGATGATTGGCCTAGAAGAGAGTTGGGAGGGGCAGGGGAAGGTAGTATGGTGGCAGGGCCTGCTCATGAGGAGGGTGCGGACGGTCGGTTACTGGTTTGCAGGAAATGGCCTACGATGCTGGTATGGAGTGAGTCTGACAGTGAGGGTTGGGTGGGGGACAATGTTGATGAAGGTGCATGTTTGGGATGTGCGTCTCCGCCTATGCAGGTAAAGCCGCCGGGACGAGTTTATGGTCAGCAGGAGCCGTTTTTGGGGAGCAAGAGCGGTTACTCAGGGAATAGGATATCAGAAGGAAGGTGAGGGAGTGCGTAGCGGGGGGTGTTTCAAGTAGGGTAGTCTCGCTCAGTTTAGGAGTTAGCTCTCAACCCGGCACATCGGACCTTTTGTGTCAGGAAGAGGCAGGAACGAGTGACGGTTACCCAGGCAGGCAGTTTGCGGCTCTGTGGCGCTGGGGAGAAGAGAAGGCGGGCCCCAGTGCGGGCAGCCGATTGGCGTCACCGGAGGATTGGAGTTCAGAAAATACGGTCAAAGACACTCTTCGGGGAAGGTGGGGTGATCGCCTTTCCTGGGGAGCAGCGTCTTGGCGCAGCAGCAGGTGGTTCGGCGAGGCAGGCGGTACCCCCAAAATGGTATGAGGCTGGTGAGTTCATGGTAAGTGAGGGTCCAGGAGAATGGGGCCGAGAGGGATTCAATGACGACTTGGACTTTAGTGATGGGAGCTTGGAGGAGGGGGAGATATCGGATGACGAAGAGGAGGAGCAAGCATGGTGGGGATGCCGGGGTTTTCTAATACTGTTGTTAAGTCATTGCAGGTGGCATGTCCAGTCAGAAGAGGCATACAGGAAGGAGCCCAGCTGGTTAGGTGGAAGGCACAGGAGCGGCCACTGACCTTGGCGCCAGGTAAGGGCTCATGCGGCGCCAAAATGGAATGGTTTCGGTAGCGATTGAAGCAAAAGATGAAGTTAGTGAGCACGAGAAGCGTTTGGCGAAAGGGGTGTATGTGGTGGATACAGGAGTGTCAACAGATAGTGAGGCATCAGTGCAGTCGGCTAAGGTAGAGGATAAGTCAGAGCAGCAGGTTCCTAAAGGGACAAAATTGCCCTACATGGGCACAGCTAAGCCGTTGGGGGCTCATTTGATGCAGACTACAAAGAAAAAGATTTGGAAAGGTGAGTATGTTGAGATTTTGAAGTTGTTACACCGGGAGGTACGATCGAAGGAGGGATCAAAGGAGGAAGAATATGAGTTGGCTAAGAGGCCTAAGGTGCCAGTGAATATAGAAAACTGGACAGCTGCCTTTTTAATTTTTGCAAGTGTGTATTGCGAGCGTCACCCGATAGGTCGGTGGCACTTTTTAAGTACATGGACGTGATCCAAAAAGCGCAGATCAATTATGGAGGTTACGCGTGGCTTCAATATGATGAGCAATTCAGGACAAGGATGGCAGGGGACCCGGAGGTATAGTGGGGGGAGATAGACACGGATCTGTGGCAACATACCATGGGTCCAGCAAAGTTTGGAAAGACCATATTTATGGCTAGTGGACTTCCCATCACTTAGCTGCCCTTTCAGGAGCAGTCAGGGCAAACCACCAGAACTCGAGTTGGAGCGTGTTGGGACTACAATAAAGGAGAGTGCACTCGGGAATGTTGCAAGTTCTGACATGAATGTTCTAAGTGTGCGGGACGCCATGCCCTGGTGCACTGTTATGGGCAGCCCAATCAGTCTGGGGGCAGAGCACCACAGGGACCTCCACAGGGACAGGCTAACACGGGGGACAGCCTACTGGCTCTGGGGGACAATGTTTTAGACAGGACTTTGCAGCAAAAAGCACGTACTCCAGTTAAGGTTGATCGTTTGAGATTGTGGTTGCAAGGATATGACAGATATCACAACGCTGACATGTTGATTCAAGGTTTTACGCATGGTTTCCATTTGGGGTACACAAGACCAAGAGAGCGCAGATGGGCAGACAACCCCCACTCGGTACGAGGTAGAGAAGCAGTGGTGAAAGAGAAACTAGACAAGGAAGTGGCGGAAGGTCGCATGGCTGGCCCTTTCACAGTTTGGCAGATGCAGAGTTTGATTGTCTCGCCGGTTGGTGTTGTCCCCAAAAAGGAAGCAGGCCAATTTCAGTTAATTCAACACCTATCCTGGACTGAAGTCTCCTCGGTAAATAATTTAATACTGGTGGAACTGATAAGAGTCTCCTATGCGTCTGTAGACGTGGCAGTTGAAATGGTGGAGTCTATGGGGTCTGGTGCATTGTTGGCTAAGACAGACATTAAATCGGCCTTCCGCTTGTTGCCAGTTCACCCCCTTGACTTTGAGCTGCTTGGAATTCAGTTTCAAGGGACGTGGTATGTAGACAAGGCACTCCCAATGGGGTGTTCTATCTCTTGCTCTCTATTTGAATGTTTCAGTACTTGCCTGCAGTAGATTTTTACGAGGGTCACGGGGCACAGACACATGACGTATTATCTCAACGATTTTTTATTTATGGCACTGCGGGATTCTCTGAGGTGCACAGAGGTTCAACAGCAATTCCAAGCGGTGATGGGGGACCTAGGCGTGCCCTTGGCCCCCGAGAAGACAGTGGGGCACTGTACGGCTTTGTCATTTTTGAGGATTGAGCTAGATACGCTAAGCAGGACAGCCTGACTCCCTGACGACAAAAATGTTTGGCTGTTGCAAACCATTTACGCTATGTTGGGAAAGAGTAAGGTGACTGTGAGGGAAGTGCAGGTGTTGCTGGGTCATCTCAATTTTGCCTGCAGGGTGGTGAGAGCTGGATGGACTTTTTGCAGAAGGCTGGGACTTCCTCATCATCACGTTAGGCTCAAAGCCGGTGTACGGGAAGTTTTGCGCATGTGGTGTCTATTTCTGGACTCGTTCAATGGCATTCCTTTGCAGGCGTGGCGCGAGTATGAGTGGGATGTGCAGGTTTTTCGGATGCTGCATGGGCTCATGGCTTTGGACTGTGTTGGCAAGGATTTTGGTGCACGGAAGATTGGTCAGCAGCCTGGATGAATGGAGGGTGCAGTATAGCGTTTCTCGAGTTGTTTCTGCTTGTGGTGGCAGTATGTTTGCACGTGCATCTGCTACAGCACAATCGGGTACTGTTTCAGGTGGATAATCTAGCGGTGGTGTAGATGGTTAACAGGCAGTCGGCCAGGGAAGCTCAGGTTTTACAGCTGCTTCAAGTGTTTGTTTTGCAGTATTTGCGACAGGATATTCTGTTTAGGGCGCAACATGTACCCGGTGTGGACAATGACATTGCGGACACTCTGTCTCGTTCACAGTGGGAGAGATTCCATGGGTTGGTATCGGGCGTGCCCCGGAACAGAACAAGAATGCCAGACAGGATGTGGAGCATAGGAACGACAGAATGCTTAGATTGGTGCTGAATTCATTAGCGCCCTCCATACGACGTACCTACATGGGCGCATGGCAGGAGTTTTTGAGATCGGGAGCCCAAAGAAGAGTGGTGCATGCTGACAGGGTGGAGGATGTGGTTCGGTTCATAATGGATTTAACTGCTCGGGGACAGTCTAGTGTGACTATAGCCGGTAAGCTGGCGGCTCTGGGGTTTATGGGTAAGCTCTTCTGGGGATATCTCCCGTCGGTGGGGGAATTGGGGCAGAGAATTCTTGAGGGTTGGGCGAGAGAGGAAGGTAAGAGAGGGAGAGTGAGACAGCCTCTGTCGGTGAGTTTGTTGAAGGGGTTGTTGGAGAGCATGAGTGTGGTGTGCGTGAGCGAGATGGAGTCTTTGTTGTTTAAGACACTCATGTTGTGGATGTTCTTTGGGGCCTTTCGTGTTTCTGAATTACTGGGTACGGGTCACAAACCTGGCATTTCATGGGAAAATATTTCCTTAGATAGGGCAGGTGTTACGATGAGGTTGCGGTCTTCCAAGACAGATCAGGTAGGGAGAGGGTTAGATGTCAAGTTGCGTTGGTACCCGGTACCTGCCATTTGCCCTTTAGCACTAGTTGAGCAGTGGCGTCAGCGCACTACTTTCCAGGAAGGAGCGGTTTTTCGACATGAGGATGGCAAGGTAGTCACAGCATACCAACTTTTAGCGGTTATGAGGAAGGGTTTAGCCATGTTGGAACAGGATGGGGAACAATTTGGTACCCATTCTTTTAGGATTGGGGTGGCTACAGAAACAGGAAGAAGGGGGTGGGGTAGGGCGGATTTCGTGAGGTTGGGGAGGTGGAAGTTAGATAGCTTTAAAAGATATGTGCGGTCAGGGCACATTGGTTTTTAAGAAATATAATGCTTGTGTTTTTTCCCTTTACAGGTGTGGTGCCTGGTCCAGAAGTTGCTTTCCTTTCAATTTGGGTGGTGGGACATTTGTTTATTAAATGGGCACACAGACAAGCGTGCAGAACTGCCATTGGAGAGAACCTGGGTTTGGATGGAAACCGCTACCATGTGCGTTGGGATGCAAAAGGAGGCTTAAGGTGGTGAGAATTATTACCTCGTCTGCGTAATTTAGCGGTATGGAGGTTTTGTCCTGACATTTTGATTGTGCATGCCGGGGAGAATGATCTATTTAAAACAACGGGACTTGATTTAATGAAAATAATGAAGAAGGACATATATGAGATTCATGGTAGGTGGCGAGGCTGCCAAGTGGTCCTTACAGGTTTCGTACCGCGTCGGGTGTGGTGGGGGCTACGAAGCCCAGCGCCATTGAGAGGGCCAGGAGGAAGTTAAACAAAGAGATGAGGAGTTTCTGTGCAGACCGGGGCATCACTTTTATGGAGCACAAAGATTTACGGTTCGAGGACGTAGAATTCTTCAGAGGTGACAGAGTGCATTTGTCTTTCGTGGGGATGGAACTTTACTTACTGCATATAAAGGAGACGTTGAAAACGATGCTTTGCAAAACTTGATGAGGCGGTCAGGGGGAGGGAGGGCAGAAAAGCCAGGCTCGCTGGCTTTTCTGGTGGCGACAGTGAGTCTTACATGACAAAAAGAAATACGTACGAATAGCGGATCTGACAGGACCCTAGCAGTTATTGAGTTATTGGAAGGGGGGACAACAGATGGACTAAACGGACAGGAAGGTAGGCTGACATTAACAGTTATGACACTGGGCAGGGACGATTGTCAGGTTGCATTAAAGAATGGATAAGGTCAACAAACGGGTTTGATAAAGAAAACAGGAATGGACAAATACATGTGGGCAAGGAAAAAAGGAAAGGGGAGGGCAGGGGAGGGCAGAGGACTTTGGATAGGTGATGTTGATGTTTAGTGAGGTTTTAGTTTTGTAAGGCGTAGGCCAAGGTTTGTTATTTATAAGTGCACCTGTTTCCAATAAAGCAGCCTTTTCCGCACTCAGAGACTGTGTCCTGTTTCACTGCCCTCTTCCCCAATGAGGCTATGCATGCATAGCCCATTTGGGCTATATGCGTGTCCTCACTCCTGGGAGGAGTTGCCTCCCAAGCTGCTGTGCTGGAGTGCAAACTTGAGACCCTGGAGATAGTGTGTTACACGGGGATGGAGGACAGGGAAAATCTAGTGCAACACTTGCTTTTGGGGCTCTGAAGGGGAAATATCAAGTGCACACCGTGAAGAGGACGTGATGACAACCAGCGAGCGAATGAAGCCTAAATACACAAGCAGCAAATTGACAAAGGAACAGCATGCATCGCACTTACGATGAATACATAAGAATAAACATAAGAGCACACATTATCATCAATAAATGTATATACCAGCGTATTAAGCACAGCGATACAAAACAGAGAGGTACTTATCTTGACTGCAGAGCAGCAAAGAAAGAGGCAATTAAGATGGTGTCTGTTTTAAACATGGAAACTATATGTGATTGGTGCATTATATGAGGAGTGGTTCAACGCCTTTCGGGAAATGTGTTTTTTGTTTACAGTAATTTGATTGGCTGCTGTTTGGAGTAGTAAAGATAGAGAAAGCATAAAAGACAAAGCATAATCCTCGCCTCCGTGTCCTTAATAGAATCTAAAATTCTTGTCACCTATTCTAGAAAAGTTTCTATACTTCCCACTCTTTCTGCTCGCTGGTGAAGTGTGGTGGTGCACTGTATTCTAACAGTGATGTGTGACTCCAGATAATTTACGGAGCCGATGTGAAACAGATGTTTAGGTAAGCTATGAATACATTTTAATTGTTCATACTAAACTCTGAACATTTCGAGATATTATGAAATCAGGTAACTGAAATAGTAATATAGACTGAGGGGCACCGTTTTGTTGATTACTCATCAAATTTTGTGGTGCTTTTAAAAATAGCGCGGGATGTTTTACACATCCGCGTGCTGATAGTATAGACCTATATTGTGAGCAGGAAAGCTTATGGGTATCTTGTTTAATAGATCTCGGACCATTGGCAAACATTATAAAACATGCTTAAAATAGAGACATGTGACTAAGCACAGGTTGGTGCCTACAGTGACTGCTGGCCCCTCAGTATAGTTACTATTCAGGCACACTTAAGGGTTATTAAATTGATTTGGAAGATATACTTTACTAGACGAGCTGGTATCTTAGCATAAGTGATCTAGGGCCAGATGTAACAAAAAAGGCATTTGCGATTCGGAAATAGGGATTTTTAAGAAAACGCTATTTCTGATTCACAAAATGCAATGTATCATATTTGCGATTTGGTAATAGCGATTTCCTAAAAATCGCAAATGCTATTACCGAATCGCAAATTGCGATACCGGCCCCATTCGCACCTATTGGCCTATAGGCCCATATTTGCGAATATTTTGCATTTCCCTAATTGCGAATTCCTAACTGGAATTCGCAAATTTGGGAAATGCAAACCCCAGGGTGCTGGGGGCCTAAGGCCCCCTCTGCTGCACCCCAAGAAGTTTTTTAAGGACATGTAAGGCGCACACATGCCAAAGGGGCATGTGTGCGTTACATGTCAATTTTAAAAATGC
Source organism: Pleurodeles waltl (assembly GCF_031143425.1). NCBI lineage: Eukaryota > Metazoa > Chordata > Amphibia > Caudata > Salamandridae > Pleurodeles > Pleurodeles waltl. The sequence continues at coordinate 216,699,792 of NC_090444.1, read as the reverse complement.
ATTTTTAATGCATTTTTTTAATTTGCACATGGTTACCACCAAGTTCAACTTGGTGGTAATAGCGATTCCTTAATGCCCAATTCGCATTAAGGAATTGCTTGTTACATGTGGTTTAGAAATCGCAAATAAGGATTCCTTATTTGCGATTTCTTATTTAGATAATCGCAATTTGCGATTCTCTAAACAGGCTTGCAAATTTAAGAAATCGCTATTTTAGCGATTCCTTAAATTCGCAGTACGAATGCCTTTCATAAATACTGAAAGGCATTTTTGCATTCGCAAACGGGCATTCGCACGGTTTGCGAATGCAAAAAGGCTTGATACATCTGGCCCCTATTGTGGTAAGCTTCAGGCTAAATAGTGCTCAGGGTAAGATGGGAAAATGTTTGATGAACCACAAGATATATTGACTCACATATGGTTTACACATGTTTTGCAGCTGCAGAACAAGAATGTACCTATTGACAGAAGCAAGTACCACATATAGGATATTTACACTGTTTTTCTAAGGTATGGTTTAACCTACTCAAGTACCCCATCTATCATGAGAAGTCGGTACAGAACGGACAAAGGGCCCTCTTCTTTTTAATTACAAGTTACGAGATAGACAGCCCTATACTGATGAGACCCACTGCTTCATTCTATAGGGTGGGAATGTCAATGCAATCTCAGGGGGATCATTTATGAACTTTTGGGAACAAAGACACAAAAAGATTGTAATGAACTTTGTTGATATAACATTAAATCCACACTCTGATGATTCTTTGGTGTATATATGTATATGTGATCACACACTTTTTCTGGACCAATTTAATCTCGTGCAGCCTCCTCTCTGTGGTAAGTGCCTACAGTATTGTCTGTCATATGGCTGTAACGAGTGGTGATCCACAGCACCTCAACCACTTATTGCATCCTAGAGGACTGCTTTTTTCCACAATTCCTCTGTGACCTCTGCAGCTGTCTTCCTCATGGTGATGGGTAGAATGGGGGCCAGCGTAGCACAAGTGCATCTCCCCACCCATTGCTAGGACCTATCTATGTGGGAGACAGCCCAGCTTGAGTGTCTGAGAGTTCTGTCAAACCTCACCCAGACAAGACTTGTCCATGCTTGGGCCTTCCCAAGGAGATTTTTAATTTGCTTGCCCCTCCAACCACCATGGTAGGTCCACATGTTTGTAGCCTCTTACGGCGGCTATGGTAGCATCTCTCCTGCAGGTCTGATCCCTATTTCAGTCTACTGGCCTGAACACTATCCGAATAGGCACACTTTGTATGTTTTCAGAACCTTCTGTGCAGGCAGTTACCCAGCTACACACCTTTAAACACGCCTACTCATCCAAGTCAACACGCCTGGTGACTAATCTTTTCTTTCTGACTTACATGATTCAATATTTCTCCCGATTACCTGGGCACAGTAACTGTGGCAATCTCAAAGAGCATTCATGAGTACAACACTATCATTTCGTTACCAAATTCGTGTTCCAGGCATTGAATGCAAGGTACTAATTTTGAATAGGACTTTTCAAAGCCTTTTACCCAAACAATGAATTCCTTTGCCTTGAAGTCTGTAGTATGTGGCCTTACCGGTCCAGCTTTAGGGGCCAATTGAAGAAGTCTGTGATAGCACCACTGCTAATGTCTTCTTAAGATGTGTGTTTGGGTATTCCCGGAGTCTCTGCCCTAGGATACAAGATTCTACAGCCCATTTCTGAAGATGGTCACCACTCTTTCACCTCATGATGCTTTGCTTTGAATACTGACCACCAGAAAACAACAGAAGAGCACCAGTCACTTTGTTCTTTACCCTTTCTAGAGTTCTTGTCCCAATCTTCATATTTTGGTGTAGATAATATTAGACTATCTATCCTTACAAGCTTCTGAAGAAGGCGGTTCCCTGGGATTTAATGGCTTACACCACAGCCATGCTGTAGGATCATTACACCAGCTTGTGAGTGGGCACTGCACCTAATGTGTAGCTAATGCCTGGCACAAAGGAATGAACAAGTGTGCCTCTAAACCCCTCCTTGTCTGATATATTGGTGAACATGTGCAGCTGCTGGTTGTTACCAGTGCTGTCTGCCACAGTGCAGCCACATTAAAATTTATCATAAAGTCCATCCACATGCACTGGTCTTCCTTAGAACATTAGTCCAACCAAATGTATCGATGTTTGTAGTTCGCCCCTGAAGTTGTGCAAGCAAGGTGTCTTGTGAATACCCTCAACACTGGGATGATACAAACTTAAAAATACAACTTGCCCAAGAGTTTCTGGACACTATCGAGGGTAGCCACCAAAAAAGTCAGGAACTTGCTTGTCCATCATCGTAATGTCCCTTCTGCCTTGCACAGCTTTATTCCTAGAATACAGATATGTGGAGAAGAACAGAGTCTTGTCTGGAGTCAAGGGAACACCTTTAGAGATAAAGGCTGCAAGAGTATTAGTATATGTTGGGATGTACCTCTTCCACAAACGGAAATTCATCTAGGTAGTTGATCTTCATAGATCCACTGGCAACAGCCTGAATGCTAATTTAAGGTCATCCATGACCATCAGGGCACCTTTAACAGTCTCCCCAATTAACTCAATTGATTCAGTGAAACAAATGTATGTCCCGGGCTCAACGATAAGACAAGCGGTAAGGCAAGTAGTGAATCTGTTAGTATCTACTCTGCAATTTCTTTGTCACAGGAGTTGTGTCCAGCACTCAAGGACCACATGCATCACACATGACCCAGCACTCAAGGACCACATCCTTCACACAGGGCTCTGAATCACATAAAAATATGTTGAACTTTAGAGGAACTTTAAAGCCAGTTTTGTGACTAACAAGTAAACAATAGTCGGACTATTGCAGACTGGCAGGGTATTCATTCCTTTTGTCCCTCCTATTGCCGGTATATGAACATTGGAGTTGTTTTGCGGTCCTTCTCTGGGAGTTCTTTGGGACAACCAACACAACTGCACTTTATAGTGCATCAAAATGTCACCCCTACAACATGGCACTCTGAGGTCGACTGAGACAGTTCTGGAACTTATAAGGAACTTTTCTCCCTACTTACACTTCCATTCATGCTATCTAGTAGTGTAGATACCTGTTTGCACTACGATCACTTGTGATGATTGTTATGATGCTAGGAAGGCATACCGCTGTAGTAAGAAGTGATTCTAGTCTTAGAAATAAACTTCAAAAGGTCCTCCCAGAAGAAGATCTAACTAACCAAGATCGAAATATCTACAAATAAAAATGTTACGAAAGAGATCTCAGTGTATAACAAATACAATTAATAGCAAATTGCTATGTCCACTGTTCAGGAGCAGCAAACGTTTGATCTGTTTAAAGGTAAAACTTTGGTATATGCACAGGTAGAACCACAAAATGTGAATATAGGAACAGGGCTACTGCATTACTGTAAGGGTTCTCCTCTATGTAGTCCTAAGGTACATACAGCACATTACTCTTCCTCTACAAAATTGAGGTTTGGCAAAGGAATAGATAATACAATAGAAGATAAAATAGTTTCCTCTCATGATTTTACCCCCAGACATACAGCCAACACCGATGGCTCAGCCCATGTTTTTAGTATCAAATACGAGCAATGATTTGCCAACAGAACTGCACCCTCAGATGTTGTCTTCGTTGGTGGTTGATAATGTGGTGTGGCACGACAATTCTAAAAAGAAAATTAGTGGCAAATGTATTGGCATCTACAACACTGAAAGGTTCAGATTCATACCATCTCACTCGTGGATCTGTGGTTTCATCTGGGAGTCTTTTCACACTATATTGGATTTTAATTTCAGTGTTAAATATTACTGAGACTACGTCCCAAAACTCTGGCCATATAGTAATTACAGTTACTTTAATTTTACAGGCTCCGATTTCTTCACTATTAACAAAAAATCTTGTCACTTACACAAATTCTCAGAGATATCAACTAAACCTGGATGTAGTAACAGTGTTAGGCAAGGCCCTTGTGAGGGTGCCAACTGTAAGCACCAACTAGAGCGCCAGACAAATGCCAAGCACAAGAATACTACGGGTAATTGCACTGTAATGCAATAGTATTTATATAGCACTTATTGACGCTGACGAGGTGTTGAATTGCTTTTCGGCGAGTAGCACGCTACTCCGGAACCTAAGAGGAATTAGTGGTGGATTAGTATAGGGAAATATGAGTACAGTTTTTGTATTATTATGAGTTAATTTGAGCAGAGGATATGTGAGTTTGTTAGTTGGATTGACTACAGTAATGGAGGAATAGAGGAAGGAAGAATCCAGAAGTATTAATTCGGAGTTTATATTAATAGGATGAGGCTTGGGATGAGTAAAGGAAAGATGGAGGAGGGAAGAGTCTGTGGAAAGGGCTAGGGAGATCGTAGTAGCAGGAGGGGTTTTGGATGAGTCAAAGGTAAAATAAATTAGGGAGAATTTAGTAGGGTTGTTTGGGAGTTCATAGTAGTAAACTGAGGTTTGGGTGAGCTAGATGTGGAAGAGGAGAGAAGAGCTTAGGCAGAGTTATTTTGAGATGAAAGTAGTAGAATGGGTTTGGGATGAGTCAGAGTGGCGAAGGAGGATAGATTGATAGAGACACGACATATGGTGATGGGTAGACAAAGTAAAGCTTACAAGAGAGTACATTTATATTATTTTTATTTATTTATAATTTTATTACATATTTATACATTTTTTAACATTATTTTTATTTAATGTATGTATTCATTATTATCATTTTTACTTCAATTTACTTATTTATAATTTGAATTTTATTTATCGATTTTATTTTATTTATTTGTATTTAATTTTTCTCTAGTACAGTAGGACTAGAGTAATAAATAAATAGATATGTAAATACATAGTAAGTTCATACTATCTGTTCAAGTACTTTGGTGTCTGAACAAAAACGGCCACCAGGCCTAAAGCGAAATTACAAGAAATCATGTTATGTCACTGAATTTGAGAGACCGTGGGAGCAGGGTCAGCCATAAATAGGAGTGTGTGATTGTTCAATGTTGGCAGGAGTGAGCCACTGATCAGTGCCTTCTGGAATTTGTAGTCTTAGTTCCAGCTCACGTTATTGGACCCGCTGGCCCTCCTATAGGGTTTGTAATAGGAAACAGCCCAGGCCTGAAACTCGGTGTCCTGTTGACACAAAGAAGTCGAACACCCTTAGTAGCATTTGAGGCAAAACCTGACATTTGACTGACTCTTCCCAACTCACCAGGTTTCCTTTAGTCCAGCTTGGTGTTTGTGTGTGGACAGTACCAACAAAAACACTGGATGATCAGCCGGAGAAACCCCTTCTTTGTGCCAAGGAAACAAAGACGAGCACGTCTGTGTACTCGAGCAGTGCCATCCTAGCAGCTCAGCGCCCCCTCGCGTGTCCCCCAGTGGTGACAACTCACTGAGAAGCCATGTGAAGAAAGACACATAGCAAAGGATTGTATCTGGCCTCTAGGAAAGAAGACCTGGGCTGTGGGACTGAAAGGAGGCCTCAGTGATCCACGGACATGCTCCGTGCCCTGGCACACTGTGATGCTAGGGCATACCAGGCGTCGGATACCAGGACCGGGTCTTCTGTCCACTCTGAGGGTCAGAGGGTCACACAGTGGGCTTCAGTGGAGTGCTGACTCTAGATTAAAAGCACCCTGCTCTGCAGATAGGCCTCCCTCCCAACCCCTCCCCCACCCCCAACCTCCCATTTTGGTCAGTAAGACAATTCTACATAGTGGGCAATATTGATAGTCACTGGTGTAAAAGACACTACAAAGCCAATCTTCCATATACACTGAATAAAGGTGTTATATTTACACAACTCAATGATACTTTCATTAGCTCTGCTCACCGGATGAAATGATGAGACATCTCCTGGATTCAAAATTCTGACAGATCTCTGCAGAAGTCCATGGATCCACTGAGCTATGTTACCGGCTACAAGAAGAGTAGACCAAGGGGTCGTGAAAAAAGACCTATCAAGTGGACTTTGACAGTAAGGAAATCTGTGACGGGTATAGACAACAGAGCATAAACCCACCAAGCTATCCTACCATCTACAATCAAGGTATACCCAGGTGGCCATAAAATAAGCCTTATGTTTATTTTTTTCTGGTAGCGGCTTAGAAGTAACATAGAAAGTTTGTGTTCGCTAAATGGGCACCACACGCATGAACACACGCCCCTGCAGCACCCATGGTGCTAAAACCAGACAGCAATAGGAAAAAGACAAGGGCGGATTCAGGAGTAAACTGTTAAGAGCAAAGTCAAAGCTGGAGACCGCGCAGAATGGATAAAAATGCAACAGGAAGGGAAATGGAGAAACTATTTGAGGCCTGGAAGCTCTTGCCTCCTTATAATAATTGTAGATTTATGTCCCTCGGTCCATAGGCACAGGATACCCCGAATGGGGTGAAAAGGTGAGTTTTCACCAATCTTAGGATTACAACGAGCAAAAAATGATGCCACACTTTGCACCCGCTTCGATATATCTAGGAAAAACTTAGCAGAATTTGAGCAAGAAAGCATCACAATATTCAGAATTTTGCAGCTCAGAACGAAGTAAGAAGTCATTGCCCATTCTGATGCCTGGCACTCTGTCTGGACGCACCCCGCTCTGTCTGGGCGTGCCCTACCTAGTACATAGGACAGCAGGCGGTATGGCTATTCACATGGTGTAGTTTTACCACCCTATGTACCAGGCTGCTCAGAAGGATGGCCCTATATGTTCAGTCCCTACAGACTGCATTTTAAAATTCAAAACCTGAGCCACGAATACTGCACAATTTACTATGAAACAATGTCTTTGTGCCTTCCCATAAGATCAGGGCTGTGTATAATTGAGAGAAACTCAAATGGGAGGTTTGGGGTATGTAGACTTTTTGAAGCAGGATCCTGGGGAAATGAACACCCAAGAGGTGAGATGCCAATTCAATCTACATGTGAGGTGCCAATCAGTGCCGATAGTGAGAGTAACTGGCAGTTAGCCTGGTGTAGTGTCGCGCCCGTGACGTAACGGGAACGCGGACACTGCCATTAAAAATGTATCAGCTGTTGCATGTTTAAGTGTGTCCACATAGTCACGTGCCGGAAATAATAAAGGGAGGCTCATATGGGAGGAGTGGTTAGAAGCGGTATTGAGGAGTCAATGAGAAGATCACAACCCTCCGTGTGAGCACTCGGCTAATAACCAAACGTGGGTGTGAGTGATTCATTATGCGACGCTGGCAGCATTGTGTAACCAAACACAACACTGGCGACGAGGGAGTTCCCACCCAACTGCAGTCGGCAAGGTGGCCGCCCGTTGCTCCTGTGACGTGCAGTGCTCGTGCCTCAGCCGCTGCGAACCAAAGTTCTGCCGGTAAGGTGTGGCAGGTCACACCCCCATTCTCCCAGTGCAGTGCCTCCAGTCTCTCAGCCTTCGGTGAGAGCAATTCCCTTTCCTCCGGCACGATACAGCCACTCCCCAACCTCTCTTAAAGGCACTCAGGCCTGATCTATGTGTTGTTGCTGGCCCACCTCAGGCCTATTTTAAAGGCAAAGCACACCTGGGAGTCTAGAGACACTGCCTCACAGCTATGAAATACCCTGGTCACAAAAACAAAAAGGAATAAATACACCTGGGTTTGTTGTTTGTCTCTAACAACAATAAAGAGAGAGACACAGAGGAAGGGATTGCCAGCCACCAAGCACATACCAGCCACATCACATACCAGCTACAGGATGAATTCACTGCCCCCCATTGAGTCATTTGTAGTGGAAGGGGCACCCTTCTGCACAAGCCTCTCGCTGGAACGATTGGGTAGAGCGCTTAATGTTCTACTTTGAGGCCACAAAGACTGACGATGAACAAAAAAGGGCAACGCTGGTACATTTAGGTGGAAAGGACATCTATCGCATATCCAAAATGTTGGTGGAGGTGGAGCCAAAGACGCACTTAACACTCATCGCAGCATTGCAAGCACACTTTGCGCCAATGGTCAATGTTGAGTACGAGAGGTTTGTATTTAGACAAGCTCACCGACACACAGAAGAGTCAATTGACATGTTCTACATGAGGCTAAAGGGACTTGCAACCACATATACATTCCACAACAAGAGTGATGAAATCCGAGGCCAAATCATTCAGGGGTGTGCGTCTTCCAAGTTGAGAGAACACATCCTTGAGGAATCAGGACGCTCTCTTGCAGATATTTTGACAATGGGAAGGACAAAAGAATTGTCTAAGGCAAGAGCTTACCACATGGAAGCTGCCCTCCAGACCCCGATCAAGACAGAACAGGTCGCAGCAGTGATGCCAACCTCCGTCAAGCTGAGATCTCAGAGATCCACACAGTCAAGGAGAACATGTGGAAGAAGCAGGGGACCGACCCATGCCATGGCTAATTGTCTGGCCAAGGGTGAAAAGTGTGCAGGATACGGAAAACTCAACCACTTCTTCAAAGTATTCCGGTCAGCAAGAGGATTAACGTACAATCTCATGGCAGTGACATGGATGATGATGAGGATGAGACACAAGTAGTTCACTCACTCTTCACTATTAGCACTGCCACACAGAGGCGGGAAAGGTTGCCCAAATGCAAGGTGCAAGTAGCGGGGTGTCCGGTGGTGGTTATAGTGGACACCGGAGCGTCCAGCAATGTCATGTCACAGGAGACTTACCAAACTTTGAAACCGTTACCGCCATTGACGCCAACGCACATCAAAGTGTTTGCATATGGACAAGCGCAACCACTTACCATGAAGGGGAGATTCCACACCACTGTATCTCATGGATCGCAAGAAACGACGGTGCATATATATGTGTGGCAGAGGAAGGCCAGCGCACTCTTCTAGGGTGTGACACAGCTGAAGCGTTGGGCATTGTGACGTTCACCTTTGGAGTCTACGTCGAGTCTCTTAGTAGCATTCTAGAGTCGTTCGCCCAAGTCTTTGAAGGCATAGAGTGTTTAAAGGACAAAGAAATCACCCTGCACATTGACCAGTCTGTCCAACCAGTGGCTCTAAGACACCGACGGATAGCGTTTCACCTCAGACCCCTCGTAGAGAGAGAACTGGCCAAACTGGAGACTGCAGGGATCATTGAAAAGGTAGACGGCCCCACACCCTGGGTATCCCCAATTGTAGTGGCCAAGAAACCTAAACAACCAGGGGAGGAGACTACCAAATGCTGCCAAAAAAAGAGGACAGCATATTACACCTACTATTGATGATCTCATAGGGGAGTTGAGTGACTCAAGGTGGTTTTCAAAACTAGACTTAAGATCAGGATATCACCAGTTAGTCCTGGCAGAGGAGTTGATGTATATCATGACTTTTTCCACTCACATTGGACTTCACCAGTACAAGAGGTTGAATTTTGGGATCTCAAGTGCAGCAGAGGTTTTTGAAAACACCATACGGGAACTACTGAGGGACCTAACAGGTCAGTGATGATATTCTAGTGTATGCAAAGACTATTCAGGAACATCATACCCAGCTAAAGAAAGTTCTTCAACGCATCCATGACTCTGGTCTCACCCTTCACAAGGAGAAATGTGAATTTCTGAAAGAGAAAATACAGTTCTTTGGGTACACATTCTCGTCAGATGGGGTTGGTCCAGACCCGGATAAAGTGGCAGACATAAAGAACGCTTCATCCCCGACAACTGTGACAGAAGTGAGAAGCTTTCTAGGCATGGTAAACTATTGTGGTTGCTTTATCAAGGATCTCACGTCACTAACCCAACCCCTGAGGGACCTCACCAAAGCCGCAGCCACTTGGTCATGGGGCCCGGAGCAGGAAAGTGCCTTTCGAGCGACGAAAGAGGTGTTGTCGGCAGATACCACTCTGCGATACTTCAACCCACAATGGAAGACTACCATCGCTGTAGACGCAAGTCCAACGGAGCTGGGGGCTGTCCTCCTCCAGAAAGTCCAAGCAGAAGAATGGGCTCCGGTAGCATACGCGAGCAGGTCACTGACAGATACGGAAAGAAGGTATTCCCAGATTGAGCGAGAAGCGATCGCCATTCACTGGGGATGCAAACATTTTCACCTATATGTATATGGGCATCCGTTTATTGTCACCACTGACACAAACCACTCATCTGCTATTCCAAGGCAGGTGTTGCGGGCGCAACCCCCTCCTGCTGTTGCATGTTTAAGTGTGTCCACATAGTCACGTGCCGGAAATAATAAAGGGAGGCTCATACGGGAGGAGTGGTCAGAAGCAGTATTGAGGAGTCAATGAGAAGACCACAAGCCTCTGTGTGAGCGCTCGGATAATAACCAAAACGTGCATGTGAGTGATTCATTATGCGGCGCTGGCAGCATTGTGTAACCAAACACAACACCTGGCACCACTAACCTACATCCAACACAGGCAATACGCATGGCCAGTGGTCTAAGGTGCCACCTGTGGAACCAGGAAGCCTGAGCTCTGATCCTAGTTTCCTCATGACCAAACAGTGTGACCTTGGGCAAATCATTTTGTCTCCATCTGACTGAGTTCCGTTCGCTGTCAGTCTAGGGAGTGGTATTGTATAACATTTTAGAAGCCCCTGTGCATGGGAGACTTTCTACTCGTTGCAGCAGTCACATTTGTGCATGCTTACCCCTTCTACGACAAGCTTCAACATCCTGAGCTGTCACAGAGGCTAGCAGGCTGTCACTCTACGATGTATACTTGTTATGTGTGCACCTCCATGACATCCTGTATTAGGACACACAGATGGGCATTCTTAGACAACCTATGTCTGAACTCCCTAGATTCTGTGCATCTTTCATGGAGAAATAATAAAGGACAGGCAGTGCTGGTAGCAGTTTCTGAATTTCTCCATGGTGACTGCTACATTGTCCAAAGTTTCTCCCCAGGAATAGGGAAGGCTGACCTCATGCAGAGCATGGAGAGGACAAGATGGCAGGCCAAAAGAGAATGTTGGCCCTGGCCCACCACCTTTCATCAATGTGTCTAGGCCCTACAGGGGATCTCCCAACGGTGTGGCCTCCTCCACCACCTTTTTCAGACTCTTTGCTCCTGCCCTCTTCACCTCAACTGCTCCCTACAGCTGCCATGACCTGCATCTCCTGGAAGACCCACTTTTTCCTTCCCTTCTCACCACAGCCAGCAAAGATTGCAAGACACAGCCTTGAGCCCAGCCTTTGCTCCTCTGCTTGCTAACACAGGTAGGCGACTGTTCGAAAATGAGGGAAGTCTGTGACACGTTTCTCCCTCCATCTCTGGGGAGCACCCCAACCAATGGAAGGAAAAGACCTGACAGAAATTGACCTGAGACACACAGGTATTCTTCCTAGCAAAACCAAAATAGGAAACGATAATTACAAATCACAAAAAAAGGGTGTCTATTCTATAAAACTCTATAAAATGCATTCACCTGCAGAAATAAATCCCATCTCTTCGGGGGATAGAATGTCATTTGAACCCCACACAGCTGTACTTCCAGTGGAGAATAAAATAAATATGCCAGTGGCCCACTCACACTCTGATCTGATATATATCAGATTCACCTTCTTAGCTAAATGTGTTGGCTCCTTCCTTTATAACTTAGACTGTGCTATTAAATGATATTCCTGTTTTGGGCCTTGTTCATCAGAATATTACAAATGTTGGGTATGTTTATCTATGCTGATATTGTTAGGGTGACTGGAATTTGCTACCATGGGAACCTTTCTCTACAACAGTGGTTCCCAACCTGTGTTCTGGGGACCCCTGGGGGTCCGGGAAGCCTCCTCAGGGGGTCCGTGACTGCTTAGAAAATTTAGTAAAATTAACAGATTAGGGGCCTGATTCTGACTATGGCGGACGGCGGAGGCCGTCCGCCATAGTCCCACCGCCAAATGACCGCACCGCGGTCAAAAGACCGCGGCGGCCATTCACACATTCCCTCTGGGCCGGCGGGCGCTCTCCAAAAGAGCGCCCGCCGGCCCAGAGGAAATGCCCCTGCAACGAGGACGCCGGCTCAGAAAGCAGACACTGAAATACTTTTTGGGGCCCTCTTACGGGGGCCCCTGCAGTGCCCATGCCGTTGGCATGGGCACTGCAGCACCCCCTACCGCCATCCTGTTCGTGGCGGTAGGGGGTGTCTGAATCCTCATGGCGGCGGAGCGCGCTCCGCCGCCATGGAGGATTCCCCCGAGCAGCGGAAAGTTGGCGGGAGACCGCCGACTTTCCGCTTCTGACCGCGGCTGAACCGCCGCGGTCAGAATGCTCGTGGGAGCACCGCCAGCCTGTTGGCGGTGCTCCCGTGGTCGGTGGCCCTGGCGGCCACCGGCCGCCAGGGTCAGAATGACCCCCTAGGTCTCCAACTTTCAGTAATGACTCATTGGTGGGTCCTCAGTTTCCAATAATGATTCAGTGGGGGTCCCCGGGTTCTAATACTGATAAAGTGGGGTCCACAGAAGTCAAAAGGTTGGGAACCACTGCTCTACAACATGCTCAGATTGTGCAGATTTGTTCATGAATAAGAAATGTATTTAAATCCCTCCATATTGTTGGGGATATTATTTTGTATTCCAAATCTACATTCACTCAATACTAAATACATTGCAAACGTTTCTTTTTCTAAACCTGACTGTGTCTTTCCATCAAGGGTTACCGTTGAAATAAAGAAAATCGTGAATCTGATATTATTGAACTACAGGCTCTTTCATAAGTTTGTTGACTTGTTATCATTCCGTATGAAGTCGCAAGATGTTCATCTTTATGATTGTCCAGCGACTCCTGGTGGGAATTAATCAGTACACCCATCGGGTAATGGCAGTACAACCCTCCCCACTCCTAATTTAATTATTTAGCTTTCAAGGGCCAACCCACCACTACTACTGACATTTCTCTGAAGCTGTGTTTAACTTGAACATAGTTTTCGGTGATATGTTATGCTCCTCAATCACTCCTAATCCGTTGAACCCTAATGTTTAACACTGAACATCGAGTAGGGAGATAGAATTGTTCTGTTCTAAAGACTTTGAATAGAAAAAAACCTTCTACTTCAGTAGGAGGGCGTTGGAACTTTGCAGAATGTTTTGTTATTGCCTCTCCGAAAGGTCGACCATGTAGAGGCCTCTCAATACTTCAAACCGTCAAAATTGTAAGGACTTATAGCATGGTTTTAATGAGTTCTAGTTCTTTAATAAATATTAAATTGTCAAGGCTCAAACCAAGACCTAATGATTATAAATATCTCCTGCTTTGGAAAGTCTATGTTCCCCATGGGCGACTAAATTAGATGATTTTAAAGATATTGGAAAATAAATAAACAATATACTACTAAAGAAGACCCCACTGAGGTATTTATTGGGTCATTTTAACACTTACATTACATCTCTCTGCAAATTAATGGACGATGAGGAACAACTTAGTGCATTGGAGATTCCTTAGCCTATTCTTGTTTTTTTAAATATATCTTTATAGGTTTTGCAAGCAATGTAACACATTTGACAATATGTAAGCTGGTGCCGTAGGTTTCAGGACTCCCTTGTTAAGTTCCACATGATATCTATGTCATTCTGACTATTCCAAGCATTCACATGCATTAGCCTATTCTTTTTACATACAAAGCATGTGTAATTTGAAATGGTAGAGTTAGAGGTGATATCCCTCCCACATGCAATAATTCCAAAGGTGGTTAAGTTATTTAATAAAAATCTGTATCTTGTGGTTTGTTTCCTTTGGTTTCAAGTATGGGTAATGTTTTTACTGTCTTAAGTGAAAGTTAATTGTTCTTATTTTGTGTAAGGTCACTTATCCTACTAATTTGTGAGTTATTTACAAGTGGATAATTGGTAATTGCTAACAGTAGTTCAACAGTTTATTGATCACATCATTCCATTGTAGAAATAGATAGTGAAATTGTTGCAAAAAATGGTCAAGGTCCCATAAATCGGGCATTAATTATCCCAACTTTGGTGTTAACTGAATTGATTACATGTCCAACTCCGGGGGTTGGGGCGGTGTAGATCTAGAGAGGAATATGAATATGTGGATATCTAGGACCACAGCTGCCTCTACACAGAACGCTTGGGAGTTTTGTAGAAGTGTCACAAGGTTTTCTGGGCTGAAAAGGTCAGGAAGTAACAGTTTTATATCTGTGCACAATCTTGGACTATTCTATCACTTTACTCCTCTAGAGGAACTAAGGCACATATTTATACTTTTTAGCACCGCTTTTTGACGCACAAACGGTGCAAACTTGCAAAATACAGTTGTATTTTGCAAGTTTGTGCCGCTTTTGCATCAAAAAATGATGCAAATACGGCACTAAAAAAGTATAGATATGGGCCTAAGCCTTTAACAAAAATGAAAGTGACTAAACTTCATTCTATGCCAATTCAGCCTCCCTCTCCACTCTTAAAAGCAAAGAGCACTAAAAGTACAAGAGTAAATAAAACCTAAAGACAAGATTGTCCATTATGTTTTAAAAGCAGAATCCAGAGTTATGGATAAATATTTTAGAACCACCATTAACCAGTTGCTGTAGTGAGCGTAAAGTTTCAGAGTCATGGAAGTGTTGCAAAATGGAGAACTGAAAGTGTCATTTCATCTAAACAACAACTTTGCTATCACATAAGGCGACACAAGTATTCTACAAGGGACACAATATCTGAGTGTAACATAAGCATGTAGTGCAATTTGACGTATTTGCATTATGCCAGCTTAGACTGGCTATCTCTCGGATTATTGGGAAGTTCCCCAATGTAGGCTAAACATTAGTGGTCAACTCTATATAAACTACTTGAATTGAGCACTGAATCTGGAAGGTCTTTGCACCAGGTTATCACAAGTGGACCTGCCAGACTGCCGTAGCATCCACTCCTATGTCAAGAGTCGATCTGGTGATCAGAGGAGCTAAGCCAAGCTGATCATGTGCTATCTTCAGTGCTTAATTTGTACTTGTTGTTTCTGATGCGGGGCACCAGCACTTATTTTTGAGGGCCAGCACTTCTTTTTCTGCCTCAAGCATTTACTGTGAGCAAAAGACACATATGGGAAAGATGGAGGAAGAGAAAAACAAAAAAGTGTCACAATGAGAGAAAGCAGATAGCTGCAAGAGTGAGCTGAAGGGGCAGGGAGTGGCTGTAAATGGATTGATGAGGCCCGAGATGGCTTCAGGATCACGTTGCCTCAGTATTCCGTGTTAGCACATTTAATTGCAGCAGCCGCATGTGTAAGTGGACGGCTTTGGGCACCAGCACGTTTTTATCTACAAATTAAGCACTGGGTATCCTTTTGCTGGAACACTCTCTCCTGGCTGAAGTCTCATAACTACAACTGATCTCCTATACACAGAATTCAGTGAACTAGGCCCCAAGAACCTCTAGTAGCAAGATAGCTACTACATGCTCTGTTGGAAGATAGAAGTAGTTTCAGGGTGATAGTCTGCTCGGAACATTCTAATTATGTTTGAATTGTTCATTTTATTTTCGCTGCTAACAACATGCTTAACTATTGTTTTAATTATATTATGTGTGGTTATTACTCATGCACTAAGCAACGGGATGTGCCTGTTGAAATAAAACACTTTTAAATATATATAGTGACTTTTCTTAGAGAAGTGCTTGACTGTGCTATTCTAAAGAACTAAATTGGATCTGAATTACCACTGCATCCCTAATTCCCTTACAGGACTGTTAGTACCCCAGAAAGCATAGACACCACACCAGGTGTGCTCAATGGGTTGGTTGGGGCTACAGTAGTCTGGGCACCCCAGCTCGAGCGATGGTGGACCGAACTCAGTCCCTGCACTAATGGGTAGTGTAGCCAAACCTTGTAGACCTGGGCTAGCATCCCAAATTATGCAGCAGACGGGAGAAATATTCTCCCTATCTATTTGAAGGACTCTTTTTTTAACCCAAGCAAACTTCAGGCAAATTGCACTTTTAGAAGCAATTGGTAAATTGTTTGCAACGCCGGTTCTGGATCACCTCCAAACTTGGGCAAAGAATTATGGAGTAGGTAGGTTTTGCTGGAAGCAGTAAGGTTTCTGACAATATTACAGCCCTGGAATTAATCTTTGACCACTATGAGGAGTGAAGGGGCAGTCAGTTTATACCACCTTTATAGTTTTCTTTATAACCTTTCATGCGGTAGACAGAATTAACTTATGGCACAAACTGGCTGCCTTTGCAATACTTCCGAGGTTTCTCTGAATATTAATGGCTTGTAGATGAGAGTTCTTGTAGGTCTACCGCCAGCATTAGAAATAAAAAAACTCTGTCCAACGGCTTTAAGCAAGGATAATTGTCAGCAACCTTATTGTTCTGCCTTCAAGTATATGATTTACTGCTAATCTTGGATTTTGTTCTAAAAATCCCTCCTATTTTATGAAGTATGGATCCTAATGTGCTTTCACATGCGGATGAGGTTGTCATTTTGGCTTTAACCCTTGTTCATCTCCAAAGAAGCCTTAAAACCTTTCATTCAGTTGCCAGTTCGAATAAAACAGAGAAAACTAGGAGTATGATCTTTAGTACATTACAAAGAATATCCAATTTCTCCTCAGAAGTGGTGACTCATAAATATTGAGGAATCATTTTAGTGAAATATATGAATTTCACGTTCTAAATTGAACTAAAGTTCTTTCTCAACTTTCAGGCCTTTCATGGTATATCAAGCATGTGTAAAACTGTTGAGCTATCTGCTTGGAATTATTCAAAGCTCCCATCTCATTAATTATTTTGTACTGCATTCAAAATGTCTCATGCTAAAAAATAGCTTTTTAAATAGGTTTGAGGAAAGTCTCTACGAAAGGTAGAAAAAAGTCTGCTTTCATGCAATTAGTTTAGAACTACGGCTCACTCCCTGGGAGTTTGAAGAGTGTGGCACAATACTGAAAGGGGTTTGAAAATCTAGCATGTACCTCTGGTCAACACAGTACTCTAATTTAGTCCAACACTGGAGGTCTCAACTAGCAACATTCTATGGCCAATTCTTGGCATCACACAATGACAATTAGATTTGGGCGTGATAGTAAAAAGCCCATTCCAGCAGATCTCTTCGCCACATCCCTCTTTAATCTATGCCTATTCAGGACAGTAAATCTAAACAAAATATTCCAGAATACACAACCCAGTACAGTAGTCAGCTAAGTGGATTATGAACATAAGAAATGCCAAAAAGAGACCTGCAGGGCTGCTAAAAGCTGTCAACTTACTGAAAAGAATAAGCTGTGCACCTATCCCTCACACTTCTTCATCTATCACTTTGTTAAACGCTGCCTTCCACAACATGTTAACCGTACCTCAGTTGTCATCACCCACAACATAGAAAGACTTCACACATAGGATCAAAAGAGAGACAACACTGTTTAAACCACACACCCTACACTCTGTATTGTCCTACCAGTGTAACCACACACTTCAGTGCCCCAAATAGGGGTAGGTAGTACTATATTAATGTTGCAACACAATATAATGCAGAAGCAAATTCACAGTACATGGCAATTAGGGGTGTACTATAGAAACATAAAAAGAGCTTAGACTCCTTTGGCACCTCTTGCATGTGCTGTATAAACTAGGTGTAAAGTTGGGTCACAAATCATTTTCTTCATCACCCATTCTTTCTTGACATTAATAAACAGGATTACAATGAATGCAAGTTTTGAAGGGGATATCTATTATGGTAGACATAATATACATCAAGAGGTAGTATACAGAAATGCAAAACTAAAGTTGTTGCAATCTTTTCATTAAATATCATTTTGAATTTGGGAATTCCTGGGCTCCCTATGAATTGTAATTTGCTTAGATGGAATTTTAGTTGTGGCTGGGAGTCTCTTTGCTGTCTTTCCTAGTTAGCTATTGAGAATCCTAGGCATATTGTTTCTATTTCTCCATTTTAGTAAACATGAGACATTATTGTTTACAGATGATGTTTGCTTTTCATAATGTTGCTACTTCAGGCATATCGTAAAGGAATCCCTCTGGGCCACACTTCTTGGCTGGGGTGGGACTTGATCCCCCAGCCTGTACTGCTCTTTGGACCTCGCCTCCCATCCTCGTGATTCACTGTAAAAACACTGGTTGTCAGGGAGTCCGGATCCTCGGGGTTTGCGCCTGTTCCCAATATGTCCATCTCTTGGCAGCTCCAAACTCCACTAGCCATTATAGCACAGAGTTAAAGAATGGCCAAGTTGGCATGGGGTTTTAGGTTGGGAACAGCGGGGAAGGAGACCTGTGGAAGTAAAAGTTAAAAACACAATAGTCAGATTATTCACATTGACTTTCATAAGCTTTGTTTATAATATCTATATACTAATAACATGAATGATCAAGAGCTCTCCTATATCATGACCCTATTAGCTCAGAGTACCTGGGAAATAAATAAGGATTATGCAAGCTTTCATATGATAGTTTTGTAGAATACAATCTTATGCTCTGAACCTTGAACTGACTCTAGTTATTTCTTTGAATAGAAACTACTTAAAACAGTGATCAATAAATACATTCGTTTTTAGGAACAAACTGCGTTAGACTCATGAATGATACTGCAAGGACATACTATAACAGTAATCAATGAACACATTGGTTTTTAGGAATAAACTGTGATAAGCTCATGAATGATACTGCAAGGATACACTTTGTCTAGACATTCAAGATTCAATTGCTTGGGAATTATTATACACTTTAAATATCAAACGGTGCATCAAGGTTTCAATGTCTAGAAATGATCGTGCTTTCTGCCGATCTGAAACACAAGGGTTAAATGCCAAAAATGACTTACACACTCTGCCATTGATTCAACCATCAGGATTTAAATGTCTAAATACGATTGCGCACTCTGTCGATCTGAGTTACAAGTTTTAATTGCCAAGAATGAATCGCGCACACTGATGCCGATTCGACCATCAAAGTTCTAATGTCAAAACATGATCGCACACACTGCCGATCTGAACTACAAGCGTTAAATGCCAGGAATGAATCGCGCACACTGCTGCCGATTCAACCACCAAGGTTTTAAATGCCAGGATACGATCGCGCACACAGCCGATCCGAACTGCAAGAGTTAAATACCAAGAATGAATCGTGCACTATGTTGCCGATTCAACCGTCAAGGTTTAAATACCAAGATACGATCGCGCACACTGCCGATCTGAACTGCAAGAGTTAAATGCCAAGAATGAATCGTGCACTCTGTTGCTGATTCAACCATCAAGAGTCAAATGGCAAGATACGATCGCACACACTGCCGATCCGAACTGCAAGAGTTAAATGCCTAGAATGAATTGTGCACTCTGTTGCCGATTCAACCACCAAGATTTCAAGGACAAGATACGATCGCACTCACTGCTGATCCGAACTGCAAGAGTTAAATGCCAAGAAGAAACATCGCGTATTTCTGAAAATGGAGTTGGTGGCCTAACCCGACCTTGCCTTACCTCCCTGCTTGAAGATCACCAAGGAAATGAAGACAGGGCCTGGAAATCCTAGGTCGGCCTTCGGAACAGGAGCTCAGGAAAATGCTGCTGCTCTGTACCGGGACCTCTGAATAGTGAGCACGTGGAGCTGGGCTGGGTCCCTTAAATAGACCCAGGCCCCGCCCACATGCCACACCCAGCCAGGCTGCAGGAAAGGATTCTAGAAAGGCTTAGAATAGGGACCACACCCTAACCACACCCTGTAATCCTGCAGCAAAGTCTTGAAAATGAACAATGCATTGCAAACAGCATTAATGATGTTTCAATATGATCTCTGCAATGCAAAAGGTTAACATACTGCCTTAATACATAATGCATGAATTATTACATTACATAAAAATTAGCTTTTAGCATTACGTCGCCCGTAGAGTGCGCTCTGTCCTGATGTTGACACTGGTTATCTCCGCAGCGCGGGACATGTGCATATTGTAAGGGAGTCCCTCTGGACCACGCTTCTTGGCTGGGATGGGACTTCATCCCCCAGCCTGCACTGCTCTTTGGACCTCGCCTCCCAGCCTGCTGACGCTCTATAAAAGAGCTGGTTATCTCCGCAGTGCGGGACGTGCGCATATCATAAGGGAATCCCTCTGGGCCATTCTTCTCGGACGGGGTGAAACTTAATCCCCCAGCCTACGCTGGTCTTTGGACCTCTCCTCTTAGCCTGGCGACGCGCTATTAAAACGCTGGTTTTCTCCACAGCCGGGGACGCACGCATATGGTGAGAGAATCCCTCTGGGCCACGCTTCTTGGTTGGGGTGGGACTTCATCACCCAGCCTGCACTGCTCTTTTGACCTTACCTACCAGTCTGGTGATGTGCTATAAAAGCGCTGGTTATCTCCGCAGCTCCGGACTCGCCCAGGTGTGCGTCCGGGTGAATCGCTCGAAGAGGCTGGGCGTTTCTTTCATCCTTAAAGAAGTGCTAGACTTAGAAGTGGGACAGCACATAATTCTGGTCACATCTGTTTTAGTCTTTGCAAGTTACTTCTTTAGAACCACACTAGAGGCTATGGGCAAGCACAGAGCTGTAGATGCTCCTGCACATATATGTGGTCCACAAAAATCTAAGAAACGTTCAAACATTAAAACCAGCTCTCTGGGCAGCAAGGAGAACAGTACATTAGAGGATAGAGATACCTTGATAGACTGCAACTATCACCCCTGTAAAATGTGGCCGAAAAGCTAATAAAATTCCTGATATGTTTAAGAAAAGGCCTAGGCCACCTAATACCTTAAGCGAGGCTGGACAAAAGGAAATGGTCCAATATACAAGCGAAGTATCATCCCATGCAACGACTGCTTATCAGTGCGATGGAACAGCTGTGCCACAGCATGATGACGGAAGTACTGCTGTGGAAGACATGACCACCTGCCTTCCCTTAAGCCCTGAGGTTGTCATGGTTCCGGACATTTTGTGCACCAACTGGTACGGGCCACTGGTGGAGAATGGGGGTCCCTGTGATTATGCTACTTTCACTTTTACCCGGATACCTGCTGGAGAGAACCCCTTAGCTAATATATCCTCGGGCTCGCTGAGGTCTCATAGTAGTACTGATTTGACATCTGTACACCTGAAATTAGAGGAAGTCAAGAGTCTGGTGCTGCTGCTGTTGGATAAAGTAACAGGGGAATCTGATCAGCCTTGCAGATGTAGGTGCTCGAGGGCAAGTGTGGGTGATATAATATCTGCTTCAGGCGGGGGGACCACTGATACTGTTTTGTCAGAACCTAGATTATTATCTAGTGACCAGTCCCTGGGATTTGCCACTAACTCGCCCCCTATTAACCAACCCGCTCCTCATGCCGAGGGAACAAAGGCCTCTTCTGGGGTCAGTAGGCGCAAGCGCAGTCTTGATGTAAAGGGGAGTGTTTCTGCTGAGCCCATTCCACTGCTCACATTAAGGGCCCCTGAGGGGGGGGCTTGTATCTAGGTGTCTGTTGGAGAAGCTACATTTAGAGTGCAAGAGGCCAGGGCATTAGGTTGTCCTCAGCATTGGTCTGACGTAAGACAACTAACAGCATAGCAACAGGCTTTGGGTGCTGGGAGGTCAGGAAGCATTATTTTTATGGTCGGTGCCAAAGTTGCCATTAGGATCTTCAGAAACACAGACTCCCTGATAAATAGTTGATGAGAGTTCAGTGCAATTGCCCCTCTGTTATTTCTAGCCTTCTTATTAATAAGTTGCTAGTGACCAATCTCATTGACTTTGAATTGCGCACCTGCTACTTCAGGAACACTCAAGTGGTGTTCATTAGGCTAAAACTATCTCCACCAGATACTACTACACCTATAATTTCCAGGGAGATATTAGGTGGGAAGTTTGACCTCAGCCAATCACATGTCCTTGCTTTTCCCCTCACCTGACTGCTATTGACTGACTATCAACTGAATCTTATGTTGTAATTATACCAGTGGCCCCTGTGGGTAAGGATGGGGTGTTGGTTGGGCCTGTTGATTGCAGGAAAGGGGACAAGACCCAGAGTTGTAGGTGTAGTACTATGGATGATAGTGCTAAGTTATTTATTATGTCTTGGATTTGGTAAACTGTAAAATTCGTACTTGTATAGCGCACTACTCACCCGTTAGGGTCTCAAGGCACTGTACGCATACCACTGTGGAACCCCTCCTGGCTTTTCCCTGTGAGGTGCCCACTCCTGGGAAACCTCCAAGGTGAAGCTAGGCATCCCAGTGCTGTTGGGGCCATTGTGGAGATTAAGCAAGCTATTACCCAGAGTTACAGAGTGGGACCCATGAATTAGATTAGGCACCGATGCGAGAATTATCAGGTCCGAGGAAATTGAGCCCATGACCCGCCGAGGCAGGAATTGAACCCTGGTCCAGGCCAGATTGCTGCATCAGGGTCTGCCGCTCTAACCATTGAGCCACACTTCTCCACAGAAGGGTAGGATTGAGCAGCAAATTAATGGACCCCAAGTGGCTCGCCTATGTTAATAAGCAGGATATATGCATATTTCAGGAAGCTTTGGCCCCAGTCTCCCTGGATGTTTTTTCATCTTATTATGTGAAGGCCCAGCCCGTTGCTTGATTAACGTACATGCTAGATCAGTGTCACCGGGTGTAGAGTCTCAGACCTTGTCCCAGTGATTGAATTCATAGATACATTGCATTATTCTTTTAATTTAGTGGTCGCTGACAATGTTAATTGTTCATTTGAACCCTCTTCTTATAGCAGCAATTTGACTTTTGACGAAGATGAATACTGGGGTATCCCACGATTGATGGGAAAACTACTGCCTTTTTGTTATTGTGCCACCCTTCAGTTTACAGCACTGTGTCTTAAGCAAGGGTTTAGGGCTTGTAATGGTCATACGCACTTGGGTCTATGTAATGCTCCTATCTTTAAGCATGGCCAGTCGACTAGTCTCATTGATTATTTTTTTAGTAAATGTTAGATTGTGGCCTATGCTGGAAGATATGAAGGATGATTTTCACCCTGATAGCGATCACAATTCTTTACATCTTCCTTTACATAGCGATGTATTTTGAGATCACAAAATAATCACTTCACTTTGGTGCCCGAGCCATTAGTGGCAAATGATTATAAACGTGTCACCAGGCCGAAAGGAATGTCAAACCCTTATTTATATAAGGAGATTCATAGTTTGTTTACTGATGCCTTATCTAATTATGAGGAGCATGAGGTTGAAAATATTCCAATCCTCAGCACTCATGAGACCTTGGTTCCTAAATTACAGGGCATTTTTATAATGAGACTACTACCAAGAGGATTATCTACACACACAAAAAAGTGGTTTAACAATGATTGCTCAATGCCTAAATCAGTGCTAACGTTAGCACGAACTGAACTCCTTGTTAGGAGGGTCTGGGATTGGCATTAGTAGTCCTGATGACTGCATTGTTTTTACCTTGGGAGAAACTAGTGCTACAATTGCCTCTTTGAAGTCTTCCAAAGCTCCTGCCCCAGACAAAATACCAGGGGATTTATATAAATCTGGGCTGAGTTACATCAATATGATATCCAATGCTATAGCTGCCAGGGGCCCTATCCCTGATACCTGGAAGGGAGCTGAAATAATACCCATCTACAAGAAAAGTGAAGTGAGCTCCCCTGCCAAATATAGACCTATCAGCCTTATCGATAACCTACAAAAAATGTTTGCAAAGCAGGTTTTGGATAGGTTGTTAGAGTGGGGTGATGCTAATCATGTGCTGTCCCCCCTTCAGAAGGGTTTTCAACCCAAAACTAGTACTGTGTACCAAGTCTTCCAGTTGGCTCTTTTATATTGGAAGTTTGTACTTCTTGCCAAACAAAATCTGTAGTCCGCATTTGATTTGGTCCCTAGACAGAAATTATGGGAGGCTTTAGATAAAGAGGGTATACCCAGGAATATAATTAATCTTTCAGTGTGACTTCATGAAGGTACCTACCCTCAGGAGAGTTGAGACAATCGGGGAGAATTAACTGACGATATTACTATACAGCGGGGGGTTAGTCAAGGTTGCGTCCTGGCACCATAATTATTTCCTTTATACATAAAGAAGGTGGTTCAAGTCTTGTCTTCTTGCCAGAATGATGCCCCCACTTTAAATGCTCTAAAAATCCCCATATTACGTTTTGCTGATGATCCTCTCCTTATTTCTAAGACAATAGGTTTATAGCTTTTTGTGCAGACCATGGGCTGGAAATGAATGTCAGCAAAACAAAATTGATGGTGCTCAGTCCTTGGCCAGCCAAGAGATACACAATTTTTGTAGAGAGTGTTCCTTTGGATAGGGTTGGCTCCATAGTTTATCTTGGTGTCGGGATCTCAAACAATTTTAAATGGGAAGATCAGATTACTAAGAGTTAGTTTCTCCTACAACGCAGGTCAGGTACTATATTGCGCTTGTATATGAATACTGGTGTGAGAGCTGTATTTCCGGCCCTAAAGATTTACCTGGCAAAAGCACAACATGCAGCTACCTATAGTGCAAAGGTGTGGGGATACTGGAAACCTCATACATTGTGAGAGAATATAGTTTTGTTAGAGCATTACTTGCTTGTCAAGGCAGTACCCCTCTGGTTCCCATCTATCTCGATCTTGGTCTTAATCAAATTCTAGATATGCTAGCTTTAAAACCTCAATTATACTGGATAAGGATATGCTCTACTCCGGAACTCAGTATTTACAGGAATCCACTTCTTGATCTTTTAAAAAGACCTAACGTAGCCTCCAACCCACGGCATAAGCATGTGTCAAACTAGTTCTGTATCCTGGGTCTTTGGAGTTTTTGGGAGCACCCCCAGGGTTTAAGGAAAGTCCAGATGCAATCCCTGAAATCAGCTTATTGAGCTTATGTCAGGAACCACCATCTTTTTTTCTACAACTCATGGGCGGCTGACCTATCAATTTCTTGATCTTAAGTGGTATCCCCGGGTTGAGTCCTTTTTATCCCGGAACCCCTTGCCAAGAGCATGTATATTTGTTTTCATTATGGGTGCTTGCCACTAATGTCTTTGAAAAGTAGCTGGATGGCAACATCTGTATCAAACATATGCCCGGTCTGTGGTGCAACTCCTGAGTCGGTTAAACATTTCCTGTTTTTCTGTACAGCTTACGCTATTTCCAAGAGCAAGTGGATACATTCTATCTGCCGGAGCCTTGGTATCAGACAATATGTTACTGCTCTCAGTATCTTAAAAAGCCATGCTTCTACTATTATGGTGTAAGCAGTTGGCAAGTTCCTTGTGGCTGCGTGGCACATATATGCACCCGTTTTTAAAAAAAGAATGTCAATGAATTATGCTTAACAATCTGTGCTAATTATGCATGCTCAGTGGCTTGGGTTTTGGGAATTGATTGATTTTATTGTTGCTAGCATTCTACGTAGGTTTTTATCTTTTATATTTATTAATGTAAATTTATATGGAGTATTTTGTTTTGTACGCTTTGATGGTTTTTTGATGACCGAATAAAGCTCTGTATGATGATGATGATCTATTTCTACATTTTAGTAAATATGAAACATTATTGTTTACAAATGATGTTTGCTTTTCATAATGTGCTACTGCTCCTGAAGCTCATAATGTTGTTCCTAATCCTGAAACGATGACAGATGTAAATATGATTTATAATTTTTGAAAGTTTTTTAAATCGAGGGAGCTGATCTACAGTGTTCGGTCCTGACTGTTTGTTTAGACGTTAACCTATTTATCCATTATATTTAACAAGAAACCCCATGTCATGGTACTTCCTTCAAACCCCCTTTATAGTAATTCAGTAGTTCAGTTACTTTAATTTGAGACACATAATGTCAGGTTGAAAAGGCAGGTTAAACAGCCTGCCAAATATATAATGATCGTTGTTTATTTTTTACGTTTATTTAACTATTTGTTTCTTTTGTAGAATGTCAAACATATCACCTTGTGACAACTTTAGATCACTTTGTTACAGTGTAATATGTGGTTAAGAGAAGCAATTGGATTAAATCAGATGATCTAAATGGGATGGATGGTTGTCCATCTGGGTATATTAATGCTGTGAGAAGGAATTTCGCTTGTTACCAATACTTAATTTGTGGTAGTGGACTCGCTTCAATACAGAGCCATAAGATATGGTGTATCTTCCACTTAATTTTACCTGATAACTGGCTCCATAAAACTTATTAGCAGTCAAATGTTTGTTTGGACAGGGTTGTTTTAGAATCCATTGAGCTGTCATAAATGCCTCAAGAGTGTTCCTAGGTCAAATGTCCTGCACTCCAGGAACCTATTGAAGATTGCACCACCACTTTGTTAGTCTACAAGGTCATTGAGAAACACCCTCCATCACAAAGGGAGATTACGGTCTTGGGCATCAACTCATAATAACTCCAGCAGGTCTCCATCTGTTCTCTTCATTGACATGGATTCTGCAGATGTGAGATGCATTACATGGACTGATACCTACTCAATAGCATACAGAAACACAAACCCAAATCATATGCATTCAACCAACACAATAGGAAATAGCACACACGGATAAAGTCCCGAAAAAGACATAGATGAATAAACTAGCATATAGCATCTGAAATATAATTTAACTGCACATAAAACTAGTCTTAGGTAATGGTTGTACATTGGTATATGTTCCTTGCTGTCTCTGTTTAGCAAATGTAATGATCCTACATAATAGATAGGTAAGGGTACTGCTCCTGATGATGTTTCATGTCTAAGTACTAAATCCCATTCTGCACCTATCTCTAATGACAACTTTAAATGCCTACTACTTTATATAGGTTCACTCCTTTTGTATCCAAAGAGTCATGCATGGGCTCTGCACCTGTGGACTTGCTTTGTTATCTAATATTTACAAAGTACATTTTAAGGAAATCTGCTTAAGCCAAAATATAGTATCTCAGTTGGCACACTGGCATTTTTGTAACTGTAGAGTTGTAAACCATGGTGCCCCTAGTGGCTCTTTCCATGATCTGGGCCACTTCTCTGCACACTATCTTCCATCTCAGAACAGGCCAAAGCATTGTCAACCATTTTAACTCATAAACTAAAAGTGTTGATGCAAAGGATCAGGGATGTGAGTCCCATAGGATGGTGGCCCATTGCCGTTAAAGGAGGGAAGCATCACAAACAACGACTCCTGAACAACGAAGTCGTATAAAACGAAAGCGGAACAACGCTTTTGTTTTCCACGACTTCCTTGTTCAGGGCATTAACCACGCATGTGCTGAACCACGTACATGCGTGGTTAAGGCACAGAAGAAGGGAGTCGGCTGAGGAGGACGATGCGATCAAGGAGGAGGTAAGTTGGGCTGGGACTGGGGCTGTTTTAAGGGCAGGGGGGTCGTGGTATTTTTAGTTTTAGGGGGTGGGGGTCGGCGTGGTTTAGGGGCAGGGTGCGGGTGGGGAGTCGGGTCTTTTTAGTTTTAGGGACGGGGTGGGGAGTCTGGGTATTTTTTGTTTTTGGGGGCGGGGTGGGGGGCTCGGGCGAATAAGGTTTAGGGGCGGGGTGGGGGGTCAGGGTTTAGGTTTTAGGGGTGGAGTGGGGGGTTGGGGTGCTTTAGGTTTTAGGGGAGGGGGTTGGGGTTGGGGTGGTTTTAGGTTTTAGGGGCGGGGTGAGGGGTTGCGGTAATTTTGGGGGTGGGGGTAGGGGTGGGTATGGGGGTGGAGGGTCGCAGTAATTTTTAGGGGTGGGGGGGCCAGGAGGGACGCATGCTGGAACCATGCATGCCGTACACGAATGCCTTTACCAGGAGTGCCTTTACAACGAAAAATCGTTGTTAAGGCATTCGTGGTAAAGACATTAGTGGTATCAACAAAGTTATTGTTCCAACCTCGTTGTTCAGGCATGCGTGGTTCCAGCATGCGTTGTTCTGACGTATAACCGTTAAAGGAAACCTTCGCAGGACAAAATTCAAAGTCAACATCATAAAGGTTGATTGATTAAAAATTAAGAATGATTACAGAAGGCATAAATAGTTTGTCAGATTCAAATTAGCATCACTAACGCCTCACAAAAAATCCAGTTGTGAGGTCATATCATAATGCCACCCTTCAAAGCAAGTAAACAGCCAGAACTAAAATATAGTACAGCAAAGAACTCAGTTCTAGAGTCAAGGGTAGCCTAAATATAAATCATGCAAGAGGACTGACATGAAGTCTGTCTCAGGGAAAAGAGCTAAAAGTCTAAGGGCCTGATTTAGATCTTGGTGGTAATGGTATTGCCATTGACTTTTTGTCTGGAAACCCATCCCCCTCCGTGACAGTCCTCCCACCATATTAAGATATCGACAGTCCAATAGACCAAAGCCCACATTCAAACCACTGTCTCCGCCAAGAAATACCACCTGCGTCGACGGCGGGAGAGGGATAAGGGGATGCCGGGGGGACCCCAACCACCCTTCCCGTTTTGCAGATTTGAATGTGCTTTACCGCCAAGAAAAAAGTGACGATCCGACATCCACTTCTGAGTTGACATATTGGGGGAGTGGAGAATGGCTGAAAACTCACCTTTTTCCACCATTCCGCCCCGTCTTTGACGTGACACCACTGGACAACACCTTGCCTCACTGCTGCCACAGACCCACAGAGAAAACACATCCCTCCCCCGTTGCTGGACTCAAAGGTAGGGGCGCCGCATTGCCAGGTTACATTGGGTAGGTACTGCATGGGAGGTCAGGAACACTTCAGGTCACAGTAATTCTTTTAGGTTACTGTGACATGCATATCTCGGGGACACAAGTGGGTTAGACACGGATGGGGCACACTGATACACAACAAATATCTCACACATACACAACTGTCATTATGGTGCCAGTATTCATTGGCAAATGAATGCTGGTGTCACAATGACGGTACATTCACACCTATCAACTGTGTCCATGTGTACACATTGCCAGGGGACCTGTACCTGTCATGTTGTTCTGAGAGTTGTGTGTGTGAGTCAGTATGTGTGTATGCAATGGAATTGGCTGGATGAGTGGGAAGGAGCTGGTGTGGGTGCTGTGGTTGTGTCAGTATGTGTGTCACCTGCATATGGCTATGATGTTGTTGTATATGTTGTGTTGCTACTGCAACATTCAGGAGAGTGATGTTGTGTGGTTGTTGTTTAAGTGATGTGTGTAGTTGTGGTTGTGTGTGAGTGCGTTTGTGTAGATGAGTGTGTAGTTGTGTTAATTGTTGTGGTTGTGTGGGTGCAGTGTCAATGGTGAATGTATGTTGCGTCATGAATTTATGCAATGTGTGTTTACGGCACATACATGTTGTGTTGTGGTGGAATGAAAATGGATAATGGTGTGTTGTGTGTTGTGTGTTGTGCAGGGTGACACATATGGCAAAGGGAGAGTGTGTGTGTGTGTAACTTACGTCTATTCCACTGTCACTGTCGTTGTCTGTTGTCCATTGGATCCTGCAAAGTCATTCCTCTGTCAGAGAGCAGCCGCCAGTCCACAGCTTGCAGAGCTGTAAAATCTAAATACAGCAGGCAGAACACCGTCGACTTGACGGTCTCCCCGGGTCCGCTGCCGACACGGCTTGGCGGTGCGACCGCCATGATCTAAATCAGGCCCTAAGTATAAATGAAATAGTCAGACTATTGTAGAGTCTGCACAGTTCGAAAAGCAAGAACAGTTTGTAAGTATAAACCAGCAGACATACCAATGTGGAGTCTGCCTTTGTGAAAGTAAGAAAAATGTCTAAGCATAGAGTCAGGTAACAGTCTGACATGGAGACTGCTCAGTTTGAAAGTCAAGGAAAGTCTCACACACAATCCAGTAAGAGCATATTTTATAGGTTTCAGACAGTGAAAAAACACACTCTCAGTATGGTAAGATTCGGCATCAGAGAGCTGTACTAATAAGGTTACATGACATGAACCAGTCAACATTGGAGAAATTGTGATACATGAAATAAGAAACATTTAGAAAACACCTACATTATGAATAGTAATTGAGCACTCCTCTCTACAAATATGAGAAATTATATTGAACTATTGAAGAAAATAAATATAATAGACCATTTGGGCAATGAATGAAGCACAGTTGTGTCATGGAAAGCAAGCTTTGAACCTGTTAGTTGAGCAGCATATCTCCTGAACACTGCTTCCTTTTTGAGGATTTGAAATTAATACATTTTATTTGCAACTTCTACAGTACCATGAAAATAAAATCTTTTTTTTTTTTTAACGGAAAAGAACAACAGCTTGAGATGTGAACGCTCTTTCATGGAAAATATAAGCAGCATTTTTGTCAGTGACTGCAAAGTGCAAAGCACTGCAAACAGGCTGAGGCCCCATAATGTCAATTTCGGCCTAGTTATGCTAAGTTAAATAACAGCAAAATCAAGTATTATTTTAATTTAATAAAAACGCTCCCACAACAACCTGGCTCAAGTTAGTGGGTCAGAAAAAATCTGCACACTCTGGTGCAGACATCGCAGGCCTCCTACCAAATGTCATTCAAAATCTCACCACCCCTACAAGCTAAACCCAAGCCACTTAACAGCCTTTGAGCTTTCTTTAGGTCTTTTCCTAGATGACCCCCTCAATCAGAACCAAAGTTGTCTATACTTTTTTCTTTGCCAGTTTCAACTCCAGCACTCTGCTATGGCACCACAAACCATCCCCAACCATTTGGAACCACAATGTTCTTCGCCACCATCACACCAGCCATACCTCCCAGACTTGATGTGTCTTATTTTCAGTCAGTTACGCTGCAGTAATTGTTGGGGTATCATAGACTCACGCCCTGCCAAACTTCCTAACTAAGATATGCTCCTAAAAATAGAGGGCTCCTTTGATATATTATGTTATGAAATCTTGTGGTATGCTCAGTATGTTATGTCAGATGCATTTGTATAGTACATTCCCACCACTTCACTTGTCTCAAAGTGCTTTCAGAAACTGGGTGTCCTTATTTGCTCCAGGATTTTCACTGACTGCCAGAGTGGTCTGTTGTTATTATATTTGGTTTTCTTTTGTCCCTTTTTGGTGTTGGGTCACATTGGATACTAGCTGGTAAGGATTGATTAGACTAGTGTACTCATAGCAACATATTTTCATGGGTAGTTACGGGCAAACATCCTGTTATGTATCTGAGTGGAGCACTATGTACATTGCAGAATGTTACGAAGGGTAGTGCTGTTTATGTTGCTCTCCTTCACCACAAACAGTCAGACATGTGGGTCAATAATATAATAATATGGGATAGGTTATCTAAACAAGGCTGCTCCAGCAAAATGATTTGTTTAAACTTTAATGTCCATGTTTGACATGAGACCATTATTCAGTGTTCCTTTCTGCAAAGCCTCGAATACACCCCTGTAAATCTCAGCATTTCTGAAATGAATGAGCAGCCTTTGTTCCAAAATAGGAAAGCACAGTGGGACCCAGTAGCTGGGAGGCTTCAAGATTTGTGGTTGGATTGATTACCCAATTTACTTCTGCTTCTTTTGTTCTCTGTTACTAGAAAATGTCCCAAGGCACATTGCTTAAAAAGTCAACCAGCACTTAGAGTTCCTCTACACCTTTGGGTGACCTGCCTTTCCAAATATCATGTGTTCTGGAAAATGTATGGAGGAATAAAAATGGATTTTGAATCGGTAGAATGAACAAAATACTAACTAGTGGAGCACTGCATTAAACATTTTAGAAATTAACTTTGCAACTGCAGCGTCCGACTCCTTTTTAAGTTTTGACATGCAATAATGTTTGTCCCATTCAAGGCAAACATACTGAATTCAATACATACAATCTGCATGCTGAATAGGTCAGCCGATCGACATTGGGTCTTTGGCTGCAAAACCTTCGCCATTGGCTTGAGACATTGTCAATCACATATTGGATCATCCCACCATAGTATTCTAGCCTTGCATTTTTTCTGTTAGCTTTTTGAGTGCTTGCTTCTGCCTTCCATGGATTGCATAAAGGGTTATTTTACATCTAATAAGCACAGTCAACAATATCACACACAATTTGTTACGTCATGCATGCATTGTATACAGTAAGCAAATATATGAATGTGTGTATAGTATATAGATATATATATATGTGTGTGTATGTATGTGTGGGTGTCTATATGTAGATGTGTGTGTGTGTATTGCAGTAGGCTTTTTTTGTCATACCTCTAGTGTGAGTACTAACCTTAAGATGACTGCTTTTTTGGTTTGGCCCTTTGGTAGACCATCTTCGGGTTAGACCATCCTGGTGTTAATGCTCCTTATGACTTGTAATACCCCCCCAACCATCCATTAGACTTTCACAGATCTTCCTGCTTCTGCCTCTCAGCGCGTGCCCAAACTCCTTGGCACTGCGCATTCCAGCTGGTAACATTATAATGTTTCTGCCATGTGCTGTTATGCTGCCAGTGAAACATCATGGTCGCCCGCCGAATGATTATAAACATAGTGGCTATCTTGGAATGGTATTCAGCATATTCTATTATTGTTTCACCATTTCATTATGTTTGCCACATTTATTATCAGTCATTAAGGAGCTCAGCAGCACTGCAGGGTGAGTGTTAACAACAACATTTACCAAATGGATGCTAATGAAAATAAAGCAAGATATTTTTCAAACAGCATACTTTTTTCAGATGCTTTTCTTGTTCCCTGGTGTCCCGGGGCCACTCACTGACAGATTTGAAACGTGGCAGTCACCTTAGTATGGCACGCTATATATTCGATAATTGTTTTACAATTTCAAGATGTTTGCCATGTTTATAAGCAGTCGGCAAACATTGTACATGGGCGAGGGTGCAAGAAAGTGGTCTTCGGTGGGCAGCCAACCACCGGTAGGTCTCCCCCTGTGTGGTTTGTGGAAGTGGAGCAGTCTACAAGTGATCTGGGCTATGTGGGCTACATCTGGGCTACCTCGGGTATTTAACCGGCCATTTTAATATTGTTACCATCATTTTTTGGGTGACACGGTGGCTAGTATAGCTTTAAGGCTTTTTTTCAGGAGTGAGGGCAGTTTTAGTACTAGCATGCTTTTGGGGGGACATGGTAGCATAAATCAAGGCATTCAAGTGCAGGAATTAATTCAGAATACGGCGCGGTAGTTCGTGAGCGCAAAACACTTACTGGTTGGATGGAGGAGCCAGCATGTCAGCATCAGCCCTGAAGATAGAGCAGGCCGTCCACCTGCTGAGAGACGTGGGCCGCCTAGACTTGATCAAAGAGGAGGCCCTGGTAGGTGTGAACGCAGAATTTATCACTAATTAATGTATGAT
This sequence comes from Pleurodeles waltl, assembly GCF_031143425.1. Lineage (NCBI taxonomy): Eukaryota > Metazoa > Chordata > Amphibia > Caudata > Salamandridae > Pleurodeles > Pleurodeles waltl. The sequence continues at coordinate 216,666,705 of NC_090444.1, read as the reverse complement.
ACTATGAATTAAGAATTTGCATAAAAGATTAAACTAACGAAGAAAATAATGTGCGACTTGTAAAATGTGTCCACTTGAGTGGCCGCAATAATTTGCATAATGCTTTCGAGAATGCGTATTAATTATTATTCAAAGTGTAGGTGTACAGAAATTATAGTAATACGTTATATTAATGATTTCATGTTATGTATTTGTTTATTAACCATAGGCCTGAAGTTAGCGAGGTTTGGGCCTAGAGTGCACAGCCTCATGTTAAACTGAAATGTCTGAATAAAATCCTGGGAATGTATGTTCAGAAAATCGAATACATTTATTGTTCGGACTGAGTTGACCAGACGTTTAGCAGATGTCTTTAACTTTCTCATGAAAAAATGCTTGAAGAATCATGTTGTACTCGAAAAGATACAAATGAAAACTTGAGGCGTGGAACAGCAATGTTTCCAGGAACTAACAATGGACTGGTGCATGAAAGATACAAAAAAGTTACCTAACGAATCGGACAATGGGAACAGGAGAAGAGGAGCCAATCATCAATGTGTGAAAGGCAGTTTAGTCATACCTTTGATTTGAGGTTTAATTCTAATTGGATTAACTGTAAACGTACGATATTCTGACCAATTGCAATGTGGAAAGCTCTTTAGGTGATTCTGACTTAGCCCGATTGCTCAGAGAAGAAGTATGCTCATTCTATTCTGTTTCGGAGCTGAACAGTTCCTGATGACTATATTATTCTACCTTTAATTACATAGTTTAAGGCTAAACGATTTATGCTGATCCCTTAGAAGCAGTTTCTTATATGGTTCAGATTTCCTTAGAGACCCCTGTACCTGAGCCATTTGCTTTCATTATCCTTGCGTTGAAGAAGACCAGACAGATGTCCAACTGACTAAGAGAATCGCAGCTTGCTGATCCATATTGAGGAGAGGTATAACAAAATGATATTGTCCTTGTTTTAAGTTTGTCATTTGCTTCTAGGTACCAACCTCTATTTTGATAGAGCCATAGTTAGATGTTTTTCAAATTAACTTTGACTAAACTGTTTTCGCATGAAGCTCAAACACACTATTCTGATCTGAAGTTAGAGAGGAAGATACAGAAAATGCTAACAGATTGAGCTGATAGTGTTAATTTGCTGAACCTAAATGTGTTATTTCTAATGTGCAGCTATTCTTGCTATTGGTTTGTACTGTGTTTTTAGAATGTTTAATAGCAAATGCTCTAGCTAAATTGAGATTCTTCAGAAGATTTGGTCAACCGGTGTTGTTTGTGTATGTATATCGTATGGTTTTGATACAAATTTACGTGATATTAGCATTGTTCATCTAGGACTTATGGTGGACAAAAGGTTCATTGACCTAATAAATTATAAATTAACATTAAAAGACCAAACAAGGACTGATGCGCTTTCGTAGGCATGCGGTCATTGTGTTGGGCGTCGTAGAGGGTTGCGGTGGCCCTTGCAGGAATGAGCACAGAGGCAAGGAGATGAGTGGTCGGTGCCACTCCTGCGTTCGGAGAGTGGCCCCAGCAGGGCGGAGCAAGCAGCGGTGAGCACTGTTACTGCCACATCTCCCCTAGGTCGAGTTGGAGGTCATGCCAGAAGACATGCTGGCTAAAGTCCAGAGTGTGACAGGAGTGGACCGGGGGCCACGTGAGACAACACTTTCCAGGCGCTTTGGCCCAGTGAGACGCAGCACTACAATGGGGAGGTGATGTGGGGGTGGGGCAGGGCCATTGAATGAGTTCAGTAGGAGGGGTGGGGGCACCTCCAACACTTGAGCAGCAGCTGGGAAGGGACACAGTAGGGACGGGGTGGGGTTAGTCTCATCTACAATGAATGGGAGAGGGCTGGAGTTGGGAGAAGGGAGAAGGGAGAAGGGAGGCCCAACAGGAGACTGATTTTAGTTGGAGTGGGGAGGAGGAAGCTTTATTATTGACAGATGCACAGGGGTTAAGCGATATGCAGGTGCCCATGTCCCTGCGAGGTTTGAGGGTGTCAGACAGGAACACCCCAAGGGGGAGGAGGGGTGCAGCACTGGGGAGCCAGGGGCAGCACATTTGGGGAGGCACAGGGCAGCGCGTAATCAGGAAGCTTGAAGCGACGAATAGGAAGATGAGGAAGAGGGCCTGAGGGAGTGAGAGGAAACCCCGTGGTGGGTTTAGAGAGTCGGGACTGGACAGGCATACCTCTCAAGAGGGTATAAGGTAAGTGGACACAGGTGGCTGGGGTGCACGTTGGGGACAGGAGTGGGGGGTGCCGGGGCAAGAGGTGAGGGTGCGTCAGGGTTATCGACCTGGATGAGGACGAGGTGGTGCAGGATGAGGGGGAGCTGTCAGTGACAAGGAGAGGTTACCCAGCATACTGAACCTTTTTCCTTACGGGTGGACATAGAGTGAGATGTGCCGGACTCAAGCAAGCCTTGTACGGCTTGGCAGCCAGAGAGGAAGTGAAGGTGGGCACCATGGTGGCAAGCCAGATAGCATCTGGATGGACTGCGCACGCCCAGGAGGAGACCGTTAAGGAAGCCTCTGCAGTGCTGCAAGATGAATGGGATGGCACATCCACCAGCATCATGGGGAGTGCCAAGTCCGCAGAGCGATTAGGAAATTAGGGTCAGAGGGACACAAAGGCAGTGGGACAGGAAACAGGTGCACTCGAGAGAAATCCAGGGGAAAAGGCATCCAAAGAGATAGCAGGAGAACCGAAGGTGAGTAAGGAGTTGAAGCAGAACAAGCTCACATATATGGGAACAGCTAAGTAGCTGGGGGCACATCTTATGTTAGCCACTATAGAAAAATTTTGGAAGGGCGAGTACATGGAGATGTTGAAGTTGCTGCACAGGGAATTTTAAGCTCAAAAGAAGGATCCAAGGAGGAGGAATATGAGTTGTCCGAGAGGCCAAGAGTGCCGTTCACAACTGAGAATTGGACAGCAGCATTCTTTAGCTTTGCGAGTGTTTATTGCGAAAAATATCCTGTGAGGTCAGTGGCATTCTTCAAGTACATGGACATAATCAGGAAAGCGCAGATAAACTAGGCGGATATGCATGGGTCCAATCCGATGTGGAATTTCTGGCGCGTACGACACTGGACCCTGAGGCGCAGTGGGGGAAAATTGACTCTGACCTGTGGCAGCATACCATGGCGCCAACTAAATTCGGGAAGACGGTCTTCACGGCCAGCTGCCTACCTATAGTTAATCGGCCCCTTCAGGCACATCCCACCCGGGAGGGTGTGGGATCCACAGGTAGAGGTCAGGTGGGAGCGAAAGGGGCACGGCCCAGCCAGTTCGAGACATGCTGGAATTTCAACAGGGGGCTCTGTATACATGAGTTTTGCAAGTTTAGCACAACTGTTCCAAGTGAGTGGGCAGCCATGGCCTGGTTAACTGATACAGCAACAGGGCCGAGGGTGGGGCAGGGCCACAGTAACAGGCACAGCAAGGTAGAGGAGTGAGTCAGCAGAACATTTGGCAGCCAAAATTCCGGGGAGGTAGGGGAGCTCATGGCTCTGTAAAGGCTTCTACTCCAGTTAACCTGGAGAGGCTACGATTTTGGTTGGCACAATATGATCACAGGGAGGAACTGGAGATTTTGCTGGACGGGTGGTTTCCGGCTGGGATACACGGGTCTGAGGCAGCGCTGATGGGCAGAAAACCTTGAATTGTGGGGGGACACAAACAAGTGGTGTGGGACAAGCTGGAGAAAGAGGTGAGGGAATGTCGCATGGCAGGCCCTTTTACGGATTGGGCGATACAGAACCTGATAGTCCCGCCTGTCAGCGCGGTGCCGAAGAAGGAGGAATGTTAGTTTCGGCTCATTCAACACCTTTCATGGTTGGAGGGTAATTCTGTCAATTACTTTATCCCGGAAGAGTGTCTTACGCCTCGGTGTACATGACAATGGCCTTAGTGGAGGAAGTCGGACAGGGGGCGCTCACTGTGAAAAGTGATATTAAATCCGATTAGTTTGCTGCCGATACACCCTGATGACTTTGAGCTTGTGGGCATCCAGTCTGAAGGCTACTGATATGTTGATAAGGCACTACTGATGGAATGCTCTATCTCATATGCTCTCTTTGAATGCTTCAGCACATTCCTACAATGGGTCTCCACCAGGCAGACAGGCCATAGGCACATTACACATTACTTGGACGATTTCTTTTTGGTGGGTGCAGCGGTCATCGACCAATGTAAAACTTTGTTGAACAGATTCCAGGTGAATATGGGGGAGCTAGGAATCCCATTGGCCCCGGAGAAAACAGTGGGGCCGAGCACAGTGTTGACGTTTCTGGGAATTGTGGTTAATGCTGAGGCGATGATGGTTCACTTACCACAGGACAGGAAGATGGTCATATCAGGGCTGTTGCAGGACATCCTGGGGAAGCGGAAAGTCACTGTCAAAGAGATACAAGATACTTCTGGGACATTTAAACTTTGTGTGCAGGGTGGTAACGGGCTGGTAGAGCATTCTGTAGACTCTTAGGTTTGGCTTTGTCAGGGAAAAGACTGCAGCACCACCATGTCCATTTAACGGCAGGTGTGAAAGAGGTTCTGGGCATGTGGCACCACTTCTTGGAATCGTTCAATGGAATACCCTTGCAGGCATGACAGGAACTGGAATGGGATGAGCATATATGTTCAGATGCAGCCGGTGGGAAAGGTTTTGGCATCTACTGGTAAGGCAAGGGGTGTGCAGAGGAGTGACCCCAAGGGTGTAAGTGGGGGGAGAAGGAGCATCGCTTTCATGGAGCTATTCCCTTTAGTGGTGGCAGCTTGCTTAGGGGGACCAGCTGGCAGCAGCAGGTTGTATTTAGGGTGGACATCTTGGTGGTAGTTCAGGTGGTTAACATGCAGTTGGCCAGGGACCCCCAAGAGCTCAAGTTGCTAAGGGTGTTCATTCTGGGTTGCTTGCGCCGAGAGATAGCGTTCAAGATATGGCATGTTCAGGGAGTGGACAATGACACTGCGGATGCCTTGTCTCGTTCACAGTGGGAGAGGTTCCATGCACTGGCCATGGAAGCAGAACCTTTCAAGACACAGATACTGCTGCAGCTATGGGCTGTAGTAGACAGAGGTACCCTCAGTGGGTAGTGAACAGTTTCCACGTGCGAGGCATACGCGTAGTCATGGCAGGAGTACCTATGACATGGGGCACTGAAGCATCAAGAAAAATGGGAAAGGGTGGAGGACATAGTACAATTCATCTTGGGACTGATAGAGAGGGGACAGTCAAGAGTTACGATTTCCAGAAATTAGCAGGGATAGCATTTATAGGTAAGATGCTGTGGGGATATGCCCCAATAGCCGGAGAGATCGGCAGGAGACTGTTGGAGGGGTGGGCCAGAGAGTCAGGTGGGGGGGCAGCGAGGAGTCCAATTACAGCTTATTTACTGAAGCAGATTATCGCATCCCTTACGACAATATGTAGCAGCGGTGAGGAGACTATCCTTTTCAGCACGCCAATGTCCTGGATGTTTTTCGGGGCTTTCACAGTATCATAGCTGCTGGGGGGGCAGTGGGGAAAAAGAGACTAGTGTGGGAGTAAGTGCAAATGAGCCAAGGCGGTGTACAGATATGGCTGCAGGGATCCAAGATGGACCAAAGGAGGAAGGGAAAGTGGGTGTGCTTGCGAAGGTACCCATTATCATTACTCTGCCCATTAAGATGGGGACCCTTAGGAAAGGAAGTCGGCTATGGCATCACAACTGCTGGCAATTCTGAGCAAGACACTGAGGAGCTTCGGGGTGGAGGTGTCATCATTTGGTGCTCACTCATTTAGAATAGAGATGGCCACGGAGGTGGGCAGATGGGGTTAGGACAGGGATGATATTATGTGCATAGGTAGGTGGAGGTCAGACTGCTATCAGCGATACGTGTGTGCAGAGACCGGTAATGTGCACGGGGCAGTCTTTGATTTGTTATTTGTGTCTTCCAGGTTCGGTGCCGGGTCTGGAGTCAAACAGCCTATCAATCTGATTGATGGAGCACTCTTTTGTCAAATTGGCACAAAGACAAGCAAGAAGAACCAGCCAGGGGAGGAATTTGGGCCTGAATCCTCAATTATACAAAACGCGATGGGAGGGAAAAGAGGAATGCAGTGGAAGCAGTTGTTGCCTTGCCTGAATAGATGTATGGTGAAGGACCAGTGCCCGGACATCTTGTTAATTTGTAGGGGAAAATGACCTTGGGGTGGAAAACAGGCTGGGGATTATCGAAGCTCTGAAAATGAGCCTGCAGGAAATTCAGAGGCAGTGGGCTGGCAGTCACATCATCTGGAGGGTATTTGTTCTGCAGAGGGTATGGCGGGCAGCTCAGAAGCTGGGGGCGATTGAGAGGACCAGGCGGAAGATCAATAAGGAAATAAACGCTTTTTGTGACAGTAAAGGGATAACAGCATTGGAGCATACACACCTACGTTGTGAGGACTTAGCGTTTTTCAGAGGGGTGGGGTACACTTGTAGTTTATGGTCATGTAGTTTTATCTCTTCCAGTAGAAGGACAGGTTAAAGCAATTATTGAACGTTGCCTAGCGGAACCAGAAAAAGTCTGAGAGCCTTTTTCTGGGTGGCAGGGAATGGCAAGTTGCCATGGTCCTCAGACACAGTGCTTTAAATGGGCCGGTACTGTCCGGTACTGAGTACCGGCACTTTTTTATTTTGAGAGGGAGAGTACCGGCACATCTCAGGAAAAACGTAATACTTTTAATTGGAGAGTACCGGCACTTCTAGGAAACAAGCAGGTACTCTGCCACAGAGTACCTGCACTTTAATTTTTCCATTTCAAGCACTGCTCAGACATTTAGGGTTGTTGAAACTGGCAGTCCAGGTTAATAGGGAATGGGTTGACAACAGCATACATGGACGAGCCAGAAAGTTCAATGTTGCTTAAAAATTTATATTATTACATGTTCCGTGTTCTGATAAAATAGAAGACAGTTTAAGGATAGCAAGCAACCTATACAGTCAAAACAAATACAGGATTACAAAGTCATGGATGAAGGGGGGGTAGGGAAGGCTAGGAGAGGGGTGTGAGTTATATAGTTGAATTGTATAGTGAGGTCATTAGTTTTGTAAGGCAAAGGCTGAGGTTTTTGTCTGTAAGTGCACTGGTTTCCAATAAAGCGGCTTTTTTCACACACATATGCCTGGTGCCTGTGGTCAGTAATGATCCCCTCTTCTCCAGAGAGGTTGTAGGGGGGCAGCCGACCACCGAGAGGTCTCCCCCTCCCAAGTGGTTTGGGGAAGTGGAGCAGTCCGCAACTGCTCTGGGCTATGTGGGCTACATTTGGCCTACTTCGTAGCCCAGGGGTATTGAACCGGCCATTTTAATATCATTGCCATCATTTTATTGGTGACACAGTGGCTGGCATAGCTTTAGTGCTTCCCCCCCCCCCATCCCATTAGGCAGGCCATTTCGAGGTTGCCCCTTTTGGAATCATGGTTATTGGGAGGTCAGCACATTGGTCAGAGGTGCACAGGAGATTCAATATGTTTAGGGCTGTCGCTTTGGGGCAGGTGTAGCAGCGGGGCATGGCAAGTTGCCATGGTCCTCAGACATTTAGGATTGTTGAAACTGACAGTCCAGGTTAATAGGGAACGGATAGGCAGCAGCATACATGGACGAGCCAGGAACTTAAATGTTGCCTAAGAATTCATCTTAGTTACAGGTTCAGTGTTATGATAACATAGAAGAAAGTTTAAGGATAACAAGCAGTCTAAACTGTCAAAAGAAATTTAGTAATACAAGGTCATGGATGTAGGGAGGGTGGGTAGGCTAGAGGAGGGGGGTGAGTTATATAGTTAAGTTGCTGTATAGTGAAGCCATTAGTTTTGTAAAGCAAAGGCTGATGTTTTTGTCTGTAAGTGCACCAGTTTCAAATAAAGAGGCCTTTTTCACACACATATGGCCGCTGTCATTGGTCGGTAATGCTCCCCTCTTCCCCAAAGTAACATTTTATAGCTGTTACATGTATTTCACAGATACTCTTGTCAGCACTCTCTCCATCGTGCCACTGGTATGCTTGCTGACTAATTATGAATGTGGCACCCATCTTGGAATTATTAAATAGCATTGTTTGTACAGTACTGATCAAAGATAGCCGTCATGTTGATTCTAAATGTGGCGGCCATCTGTAAAAAGTATTGTACTTTAAAGTTTCAAGATGGCCACCTCATTCGGAATCAATCGAGCATACATAGTCTTGCACACCGAAGGCCTTCATTTGATTTTAAAAGTGTAATGACCTAATCAATGTAATTCCTGTGGTTCTACTCACACAAAATATGTAGTTCTGTTAAAAATTTTGTCATTTGAGCCCTTCAATGACATATACAAACTTGCAGGGCTGAATAAACTGAATGGTCCTTAGGGATGGCTCGAGCATCCTTTATATTCAGACATTGTCTGTTTTGAAAAACATTATCAATTACATTTCTTCATTAACAGTTTAACTAAAGTTAATTAAAAGAGGTTGAATCCAGTGTCTTATTCAGGTATGAAAGTTCCTGAAACATTTTTATTTTGTTCGGCGGTAGCCGGGGCGGTGGGTAGTAGAAACGATTACTGTTCACAAAACTATGTTTTCCACGTGAAAAAAAGTTAGGAGACAAAAACAAGCCCTAATGCTAAACCTGCAGAGTGTCTGGAGGTGGAAGCTTCACCAGAATAAAACTAAGGGAAAAACATATGTCTATAGTTTAAGATTTTCCATAGCTTTCAAATTGTACTTACTAGGATTTTGTGAAACTCAAAAATAGGTAAATCTTTGCAAGTCTTTAGGTCCATGCTGCACAAACGAATTCTTCCGTGAATCAGGCCCATAGTGAGTATTGATAGTGAGAAGAAAGAAGAAGAAACATAACATTTCCATTATTTCTCCAGATTTCAAAAAGCTTGACGTTTTATTAGTTTTATGATGCAAAAACTCAATAAGGGTTCATAATGGAAGGTAGTATTCTCCAAAATAAAACCTCGCGGCTCTAAGAAAGACATCTCTCATAGAGGGTCACACAGCCAAAGTTGAGGCTTATCATAAAACGCACCTTATTTTAGGGCTGCCCCATCGTTTCATGGAGGCCAAATACCAAGGCCCATATTTATACACTGCGCTGAATTTGTGTAATTTGTTTTACGCAAATTCGGTGAAAACTTAACTCCTTATTTACATTTTGATGCTAGACACGTTTAGCGTCAAAATATTGGAGTTTGAATAATTGTTTGGATGCGTGAACCACCTTGCGCCAATGAGATTCAAGGTAGGTGTTCCCATCTAAAAAATGGTGCTGTACCCTTAGCCCCTTGTTTATTCCCCGTGCTAAAATGACACACGGGTGGCAGGAGGGGATAAATAATGGTGAAAAGCTTGCTTTGCACCATTATTAATGCCTGGGTCAGACCAGGCGTTAGGGGACCTGTGGACCCATTTCCATAGTTAAACACCATGGAATGGGTCCACAGGTGCTCTCCCCAATCCCCAGGAACCCTCCCGCCCCCAGCCCCACCAGAGTGACACCAGAGGATGGGGGACCCCATCCTAGATAAGTAGGGTAAGTATTTTTTTATTTAAATTTTTTCCATTGGGAGACCTAACTAGGGCCCCCTGCATGGCACAGGGTCCAATGGCCATGCCCAGGGGACACTTGTGTCCTGTGCTGGCCATTGGGGTGGTGTCATTCCTAACGGTAGCCCAAGTTTAGCGCCGGCTGCGCCATTCCCTTAATATGGTGCCCGGCTGGTGCTGTGGAATGGCACAAGCCGGCGCTATACTTTTTGCCGCAAAACTGCGTTTGTGCAGTTTTGCGGCAAAAAGTATAAATCTGGGCCCGTGTGTCTAAAATTTGGCATTTCCTTAACATCCTTGTTGTCAGTTGTGCTGAAGTTGACTCTTCCAATTGTCATAAAATTATTAGAGGGATGCATTTGGATGAATGTCTTAATGAGTGGAAGTACATGAGTGTGAAGTAGAAGTCTGAAAAACTGATGTCTGCTGACGTCCAATGGCATACTCTGCATTTTGAGTGCCTACATAGAAATACGCTCCAGATGATGCTTTATATATCGGGTATTCGTGTGTAACAGTTCACTGATTGAAGTTTATGTAAACCTGGAAGGCACAACACATCCACTTACTAGTATCACTATTATGTAAGTTGACATATAGGTTTACTTATGTTTCTGTTTGGAATATTTTCTTTTGTTACTTTAAGTAAGTTTAGTTAGGTACCTCTATGACCTTTTCACTTTACCTTCACAATCGAATCAGTGGTACCACCCACACAGGCTTTGGCATGTGCCACAAACTTCTTTTGTTTTTGTTGGTGCATGAAAACACTACTCTAACTCTTTTAGTGAGCTTCAAATATTCAGCACACCTGCCTCCCTTATAAGAACCATTCAATGTAGAGAGAACAACAATTATCTTTGCCCAGTCCAGCTTCTCTAACAATCATGAACAACAGGCATTCTGCAGTGTTACTTTGTTTCATGATGTCTGCTTGAGTTTTGAGATGTACTGTAACACCATTCACCAAATGTCCCCTTCAAAATCTAGGAATGTACCTGTCTCATATTAATTTAACTGTCTTCCTTTGCTAATTCCGGCACTGATTCATCATAAACCAAACTTGTCTTACTTTAATAGATATTATGTTTAGTATTAGGAGGTACTATTTTAACACTTTATTAAGCATTCCCTCTCGAGTACTTTTTATTTGTCCTTATAAACTTTCCAGTATGTGCTCATTGCTCAATTTTAGGTAATTATTTTTGGCTTCTCTGGTATGTCTCCCAATTTCAGTTTTTACTCATAATTTCCTAAATATTTGCCTGAGTGGGTACTCTAAATATGCCAAATGCCCTTTATGGCATCAGTGGTAACACACACTTGCGGCTTGTGTATTTTAACCAGCACAGTTCAAAAAGAGATTAGCATAACTTATTTTCTTACTCATTTTACTTTTAATATCACCTTACACAGGAGTTAATTGTCGTGCCACGGCCCGCCGCAGCCTGCCGCGGCCTGAGCAGGAAGATCAGGTCGGGACGCGGCCGGGGCTGCGGTTCGTATTCTTGGCCGCAGGGCTTGCCGCTGCCCCTTTTTCCCCGGCCTCATCACGCAAGAGGCCCTAAATTAGGCATCGGGCCTCAGCAAGTTCAGGGCGCAGCACGCTCTCGAAATTAGAAGTGGGCACCCCCACACCACCCCTCACTTACCTGGTGTTACCTGTTCTTTTTTCTCTGTCTTCTTTTCTCTTCTTTCTCCTTTTCTGCTTTCCTACATTCTTCCAAATAGGAGCCATGTTCTTCTTTCTCCCAGCATGCCCTTCTTCTACCTCTTTCCCTGCATGCATTAGGTTCCTTTTCTGAAATGGCGTCTTCATCTATTTTCTCCTATAGTCCTTTCCCAATCCAACATGGGGTATTTTACCTTTGTGTATGTCACTTCCTGTTTTAGAGTATATAAGGAGTGGGATTCTTGCTCTCCTTGCGCTGCAGCACTTCCTTTGGTGGTGATCACGCTCCGGTTGTTTTTTCTCCAGCCTTTTTCCGCGCCTGTTCCAGTTTCTTCTAGTTATTGTTTTCTTTTTATTGAAAGACTTACCTTTTTCTTGCGCTTATTCTCTGTTCCAGGGAGTTCCAGTCATAGAGGTTTTTTCCCTTTGGGTTTTTCCTCTGGGACTCCTTCTGGAGGGCACGGACTGCCTTTTGACGTCCCATAGTCAGCAGCCCCGTGGCTACCAGAAAGGGCCGTCCTTACCTTGGCCAAGGCAGGACCTACAAGGATCGAGACCATCCTGCAGTTCCAGTTGGCCCGAGCCGTAAGCGACGAGTAAACCGTGACAGATTGCAGCGCCAAGAGAACCAGTCTTCGTCAAGCATTATGCAGAATACTTCGACGACTGCTGCAGAAACCAACCAGTCACTACTCATAACTATCCAAAAACAAGCCCAGGAACTGCAACAATTAAGAAATGAAAATTCAGCTTTACGATAAGCCTTGGTTTCCCGAAACACAGATGTTTCCACTGTTTCAGCTAATACGCTATGTTTTTCAGGAGATCCCAACAAGCTGCATGAATTCCTTGATACCCTGACAGTCTATTTTGCATTTCGACCGTCCCAATTTGAGCAAAATAAAACTAAAGTGGAATATTTAATTAGTGCACTGTCTGGTCCTGCCTTAGTCTGGGCGACTCCTTTGGTAGCTTCCAATAATTCTGTGCTGTCTGACTATTCAGCTTTTGTAGCTGCCCTTAAACAAATGTTTGAACACCCGGGATTTGAGTCGTCTGCTGAGGAAGCCTTATATGATATCCAGCAAGTTACCCAGGATGTTCTCCAATATATAACACTTTTTAGACAACTGGCAGCAGAAACTACTTGTGTAGAACGTACTCTTGTAATCCTTTTTCGTAGAGTTATTCGAGAAGAGATAAAAGATGAACTGGTACATTCAGCTAGAGTGGAATATTTAAGAAGTTTAATGGACTTAGCACTCTCCATAGAGTATAGTCTACAGGAACGCAAATTGGAAAAGAAAAAGAATCGTGGACCATCTCATGCAGGGAACCTACGGACCATCATCCATTGTTCCAAAGAGTCTCGAACTGAACTGAGAGAAGCTGCAGAAGTAGAACCTATGCAAATAGACACCGCTCGTGGACCTCTAACTGCCAGTAAACTTGAAAATAGACAAAGAATAGGATTATGGCCCTAACTACAACCCTGGTGGTAAATGGTGCCTACCGCCGTGCTGACGGCCACCAACATACCGTGACCATGGCGGTAATCCTCCACAGGTATTATGACCCACACAGAGAATACCGCCACAATACAGACACCCACACAAGTCCGCCACACCAAAGGTCAGTGATAAAACCCACACTGTCACGCCAACAGGAATACGCCCACAGTATCACGACCCGCGAGTCAACGTGGCGGTCTTTCAACCGCGGAAAATCATTGGCGGTACACACCGCCGTGCTCAAAATACACACACACTTACAAAACACAACCACATTGGAAAATCAAAATACACACACCTGATACACATACACACACCACACCCACACACCCACAACACTATAAAACACACACCCAGAATACCCACAAACCCTTACAGCTAAAAAAGAGACCAAACAGAGAGAGACAAGCAAAGAGCACACACTCACTCAGAGGCACAGAACACCATCATCCATACACCGTCCACGCACATCACATTATACATCCCAGCACATCACCTCACACATCACCACACACATATCACTCACACCACATCATAGCACCTCAAAGGCACCCTAGGTTTTCTGAGGAGCTAAGGGTCATGGTGGAGGAAATCATTTGGGTAGAGCCACAGCTATTCGGATCACAGGTGCAGCAGACATCCATTGCAAGGAAGATGGAGCTATGGCGGAGAGTCTTGGACAGGGTCAACACAGTGGGACAGCACCCAAGAACAAGGGATGACATCAGGGGGAAGGTGCGTTCTGTCGTATCAAGGCACCAGATAGCAGTACAGAGGACTGGCGGTGGACCCCTACCTCCTCCCCCACAACTAACAACATGGGAGGAGCAAGTCTTGGCGATTATGCATCCTGAGGGCCTCGCAGGAGTAGCAGGAGGACTGGACTCTGGTAAGGCAAATCTTTACTACTTTATCCCCCCAACCCTACCTGCATACTATAACATACCCCCACCCGTACCCTCACTCCCATCACTCCATCACCTCACATCCACCCCACCATCACAACCCACCGATCCCAATACCAAGCCCTGCATGCAACAACAATGAATGGACACCCATCACAGACCTGCATGGACACCCATCACCACAGCATGCCCAGTAGAGAGATTCACCAAGCCCACACAATCAGCAATCACACAAGGCCAAGGCAACAGGGAAAGCACAAATCTAGAAGGGAAACACACCCATTGAACAAGATGGCACACACAGATACAAAAACACTGTATTTACACCCCAACAGGACCCCTACCCAACGTCACTGGACAGGAGGTGCCAGCTGCTTCCAGCCCCCCCACAGAAGAAGCCCACAGTGATGACAGCAGCTCTGCATGCCTGGATCATGATGATCCTCCCCCCTCAGGAAACACCAGCACAGCACCCACCCAGCGGGCCCATGCCACTGTCCCCAGGACACGTCAATCAGCAGTGTGTCCACCACTACAGGGACCCCAGGCAACCCCACTAACCCAGGACGGTCAGGAACCTGAGGTCAGTGGCAGTGGGCACACCATTCAGGGGACAGAGGCACAGGACAACAGGGAAGCTGGGAGGACTGCTGTGCAACAGGGGGAGGACAGGCCCAGGGAACCGACCCTCCACGAGGCACTCTCCAACATCATGGGAGCATACCACCATTCCCAGGAGGCCATGGGCACTGTACTGGCCAAATTTCAGGAGACCCAGCAGCTGCAGGTAGGAACAGTACATGGGGATCAGGGATGGCCTCACAAAAATCTACAGCATCCTGGTCACCATCACTGGGGTGCTGGCTGATATGGGCAAGACCATGAGGGAGGCAGTGGCACAACAAAGGGCCCCTGACACTAGCCAAACGATGAACAGCCTTCCACCTCCGCCAGCGCTAGTGGACAGGAGGCCCGCCACAGGACCAACTCACCCCCTGAAGAAGGACAACCACCCCGCAAACAGTCCCTGCGATCCAGGCAGAAGACAGAGAACATTGCCAAGACCCCCGCCAGGAAATAGGACCCTCCTGATTGTCACCCTTCTGTCCCACTCTGTTACCCTGTCCACCTTGAACTGCCATTGCTCCTCTTCCTATGCCCCCTGGACAATGCACCTGTGATGCCATGAGAATGGACTCTACCATGGACCTTCCTCCACCATCACCCCAGCCCCTTGCACATACCCCTATACTTATTAGCACCTTCAATAAACACCCTTGAAACAAATACCAATCTGGAGTCAGTCTGATGATTCACAAATGTATTACTACAACATTAGCAAAGCATTGCAAGGTTTATGTTCATTTACACATACCAATGTATGACAGTTGTTGGGCAGCAGTACACTTAGCATAAGCCAGAATGGGGTACACAGATCTGAAAAAAGGAAACCCAAAGGGAACAGTCAGTGTCCATAGACAGAGTGTAAGAGGCTGTCATGTACAATGTCCTAAAGTATGCTATAATGTGAAGAGGAGTTATAGTCTCTTACCTGTGTGTCACTGGAAGTATTGCAGGATAATGTTTGTTCTGTTGTCAACATCTTCTTCCTCTGCCTCCTCTTCCTCACTGTCCACAGGCTCCACCGCTGCCACAAGACCATGACCAGGCTCATCCTCCAGCAGAAAAGGCACCTGGCATCTCAATGCCTGGTTGTGCAACATACAGCATGCCACGATGATCTGGCACACCTTCTTGGGTGAGTAGTACAGGAAGCCACCTGTTAGATGGAGGCACCGGAATCTGGCTTTCAGGAGGCCGAACGTCCTCTCAATAATCCTCCTAGTTCACCCATGTGCCTCATTGTAATGTTCCTCTGCCCTTGTCCTGGGATTCCTCACTGGGGTCAGTAGCCATGAGAGGTTGGGGTAACCAGAGTCACCTGCAAATATTGAGAGACAATTGTGAGACACACACTAACCCTTAGGGACAACCCCATACCCAGACACGTACTCATACTGTGTGGGGACCTTGGGCTCACCTATTAGCCACACCCGGTGCCTCTGGAGTTGGCCCATCACATAAGGGATGCTGCTATTTTGCAAAATATAGGCGTCATGCACAGAGCCAGGATATTTGGCATTCACATTGGGGATGTACTGGTCCGCCAAACACACCATTTACACATTCATCGAATGATAGCCCCTGCCTTCACTGCGGAAGAGTTGGAGAAACTAGTGGATGGGGTCCTCCCCCAGAACACGCTACTCTACGGTCTTCCAGACAAACAGGTGAGTACACTGTGAGCATGATGCGTGGGCAATGCCTATTTGGAGTGGTGTGCATGGAAGGCACATGTTGGGGGGTGCTAAGGCGTCCTGGCCTGACTGCTGCTTGAGAGGTGGTCACTGTATGTGCGTCAGGGCATGGATGGGAACTGGTGGGCAATGGTTATGAAGCTCCGGACGGTTGAGTAATTACATTTTCCACTGTCTTTACCCTCTAGGTCAGCGCCCACCAGAAGAAGGGTATTTGGCGTGCCATCGCCAATGAGGTGCAGACCCTGGGGGTCTATCACAGGCGGAGCACCCACTGCCGCAAAAGATGGGAGGACCTGCGCCGCTGGAGCAAGAAGACGGCGGAGGCCCAGCTGGGGCTGGCCTCCCAACGTGGAAGGGGTGCCCGTCGCACCTTGACCCCCCTGATGTTTCGCATCCTTGCGGTGGCCTATCTGGAGTTGGATGGGCGCTTGAGGGCATCACAGCAGCCGCAAGGGGGTGAGTACAGTTTCTGACCGTTGACTTTTGCTCGCTTTAGGAACTAGATGGCTGGAGGATGTGGGCTGTGGGTGCCCCTAGGCCAGGGCGATCATGCTGGGGTAGGTCCCTTGTTTGCAGGCTCTGAAGCACCCCTGCCCCAATGGTACAAGTGGCCAACTACTAGTGTGCAGGGTCCTGTGGGTGTTAGATGTGCAGTTGCTGGCATTAGGCATTGTACCCCATGGGCTGGTGACTACCTTAGTGAGTGGCTGGGCATGGCCTAGTGCATAGGGCAGCTCAGTGTGTGTTGTGTCCGCCAACGGTAGTGGTGTTGCTGGCATTGACCATGTGTGTCCTCTGTTTTTCCCCCCCTTCTTGTTTTGTCACCCTATCCTTCTGTGCATTAGCATCATCTTGCGGAGGAGCAGAGGCACCAGCGACGGAGGGAGCTGCATCCCACATGGCCCAGGAGGGTGAATCCACCGAGGGTGAAGCCACCAGTGGGACGGAGGATGAAGGGAGCTCCACAACGGGGACAGGAGGGGAGACCAGTGACAGCGACTCCTCCTCTGATGGAAGCTCCGTGGCGGTGGCGGACACGTCTGTGCCCACCCCAACAACAGGTACAGCCACCACCTCCCCTACCAGCAACGCCCTCCCAGCAACCTCTCAGCGTGTTTCCCATGCCCGCTCACCCAGGAAGGTGGGCATCTCCTTCGCCCCAGGCACCTCAGGCCCTGCCCCAGTCAGCCCTGCTGCGTCAGTGAGGAGGCTATTGACCTCCTGAGATCCCTCATTGTTGGGCAGTCAACCATTCTGAATGCCATCCAGGGTGTCAAGAGGCATTTGCAACAAACAAATGCATACCTGGAGGGCATTCATTCTGGTGTGGCGGCCCAACAGAGAGCATTTCAGGCTCTGGCCTCAGCACTGATGGCAGCCATTGTCCCTGTGTCCAGCCTCCCCCTCCAACTTTCACTACCCAGACCCAATCCCCTCTACCTCAGCCTTTCCCAAGCACACCTTAAGACCAGCATGCACACACATCAACACACAAAAGTGTCTCAGGAAAACATAATCACCACACATCATCACACAGGCACTCACACAAGCACCATACCCATGTACACATACCAACATCCACTGCCTCCACTGTGTCCCCCTCCTCCTCCTCCTCTTCCTCCACCTCCCTCCCAGTATCGTCCCCACTCACACCTGCAGGCACTACATCATCAGCCACTGCCTCCATCACCAGCACGCCCATCACAACACACCTCTTAGGAGCAATCACCACCCCCACAACCATTCACACGTCCCCTGTGTCCTCTCCCAGTGTGTCTGTGAGCCCTCCTCCCAAAGTACACAAACGCAGGCACACACCAACTCAACAGCCATCCACCTCACAACAGCCTCCAGCCCATTCACCTTCACCCAAACTCATCAGAGGTACACCTCCTACAACCACTACCTCTTCCTCCACTCCCACACCCCCTACATCTTCCCGTCCCAGTGTGTCAAAAAAACTTTTCCTAGCTAACCTTGACCTCTTCCCTACACCTCCCCCCGTCCTTCCCCTAGGGCCAGGATGTCTAGATCCCAGTCCAGCACCTCAGCCACCAAATCGGCGCCCGCTGTGGTCCCTGCAAGTCCGGGTGGATCGAAGAGGGCACCCATCAGGGCTGCCAGTGTGCCACCTACAGATGGTAAGGACCACCCGATTCCGCCGCCTGCCAAGATGAAGAAGGGGCCGGCATGCAGCAGGGAAAAGTCGCACCACCCACCCAGCAAGGCCTCATCCAAACACAAAGAGGACAGTGCCAAGATCCCAGCAGTGACTACCAAGGTGGGGAAGGGCCACAAAAGCAAGGGCAAGTCACCTCAGGGCACAACACCTCCTGGTGATGGGCTGGTGACCACCATTTCTCCAGACAGGCTAGCAACCTGTACCACGGTCAGCACCGCCGCACCGACCACCACCTGCACTGCCCCGCCATCTGCGCAACCCCCTGCACCGCCACTGCCACAACGTTAGTCACCACCATCCTCCACACTGATCAGCTGTTTGAGGCTGCTGGAGACGGTCTGGTGTCTCCCTCCACTACTACAGACATCTGCCCCACGGGCAGCGCCGGCTGCATCTCCGCCGCAGCCACCGCCGCAGCCACAGCTGCAGCCACCACCGCAGCCACCGCCAGAGCCATCGCCACCTGCAACCCCATCTGCACCGCCACGTGCCCAGCCGGTGCCACAACATCGGACATCAGCAGCATCCCCAGTGAGCAGCAGTCCGAGGCTGCAGGAGACATCCTGGACCCTGCACACACCACATGAGGCACCACCACCAGCACTACCAGCAGTTTGCAGCCTAAGTCTCCGCAGGATGGAGTGTGGCTCTGCCTCCATGGAGTATCATGCTACCTGTTACCTGCACATCTCGTAGCTCAGACACCCAGGTGAGGGTATGGGAATTGCCACACCCCAGGTACAGCATCACTGGGCAGAGAGCCCCCTCCAGAACCAGTGGAGAGATGCATCCACTCACCTCTTCCTTGGCAGGATTAAGCAGACTGAGCACAAGGCCCCCTCCAGAACCAGTGGAGAGATGAATCCACTCACCCCTTCCTTGGCAGGATGAAGCAGACTGGGCACAAGGCCCCCTCCAGAACCAGTGGAGAGATGCATCCACTCACCCCTTCCTTGGCAGGATGAAGCAGACTGGGCACAAGGCCCCCTCCAGAATCAGTGGAAGAAGGCATCCACTCGAGCGACTGTGGCTTTGCACTCCCCAGGACCAAGCAGTGGGCAAACCACCCACTAGAGAAATTGTGGCTTTGCACTCCACGGGACCAAGCAGTGGGCAAACCATCCACTAGAGAGACTGTGGCTTTGCACTCCCCAGGACCAAGCAGTGGGCAAACCACCCACTTGAGAGACTGTGCCTTTGCACTCCCCAGGAGCAAGCAGTGGGCAAACCACCCACTTGAGAGACTGTGGCTTTGCACTCCCCAGGACCAGGCAGTGGGCATGGTGCCCCCTCCAGTAGCAGTGGCCTAGTACCATCTTCCGGCTGAGGTGCCTCCCCTTCCCCCTGAGGTGCCTGTGTTTTTTCGACCTGATGCCCCTGCAGTGTTCTCTCCGTTTTGAGGCAGGTGTCATTTGTGGGCTTCGCCCATTATTTTTGGAACCACTGGTCCACGGACATTTACAAGGGACAGTGTACGGCCTTCTGTACATAATGTAAATATTTGTATATACTGATTTATTTTTAATCAATTGCTATATCTGAATGTTCCAAAATATCACTGGTTAAACTCATTTCCTTTTGTCCTTGCGTTCTTCCAGGGGGTGACGGGCTATATCTGTCATGTTGTTGGATGTGTTTGTGTGTATGGTTTTTATGGGTGAGGGTGGGGGTGTTGCGTGCTGTGTGTGTGTAACTCTCTTTTACCTCCACTGTGTGCTAGGTGCGGTACTCACCGTCGTCATCGCCGCCTTCTTTCTACTTCCTGGTGTATTAGTAGATACACCAACATAGGGGGGACCTGCAATTCGGGCTCCATGGCATCCTGGTTCTTCGTGGAGTGTCGGAATGTGAGTGGTTCCCCTTCAGTGTAATATTTACGCCGTGCTTTTGATGTTGTTGGTACCGCCCCAGAAAAGCTGGTGGATTGGCCTCTCATAATAGGGTGGGCGGTACATTGTCTTCCGCCTGTCTGTTGGCGGTGACCGCCGCGGTGTTTGCTGCTACCGCCCTGGCAGTCGGAGTGTTAAGGTGGCTGTCTGTGTTGGCGGTTTCTGCCGTGGTCGTAATCCCTTTTTGTTTACCACCGTCCTGTTGGCGGTGTTACCGCCGCTTTATCATCGACCGCCAGGGTTGTAATGAGGGCCTATGTCTCTATTGTGGAGCTTCTGGCCATTTGCTTCGTACCTGCTCAGTCCGTCCTGTGAAGTCTCCGGGAAACGCCAATTCCCATCCTCTAAGAGAAGGGAGGCGATGGGATTCTCTGAGATACCTTCTATTTGTTCTTCAAGGAAAATGCAACTGCCCTGTTTATTTTACCTATTACACTGCAGTTACTGGATGGTCGGGAAGAAAGGGCATTCACATTATTAGACTGTGGAGCCAGTGGAATCTATCGGGATGAGACATGGGCTATGGGACAAAAAAATCCTCAACTATCTAAGGACATTCCAGAGCAAGTTCATACAGTTGATGGATCTCTATTAGCTTCCGGTCCTGTCATTAACACTACTCCTATCTTATGTCTACACTTCGGAAAATATCAGGAACATGTCTCTTATGATCTGTTCTCCTCACCTAATCATACAATAATCCTAGGAATACCCTGGTTTACAAGGCATAATCCTTATATCAATTGGGAAACCAGAACTATTTCTCTTTCTTCACAATTTTGTCAAGACCATTGTTATGCTTCAGGAACATATTGGTCACCAAAGAAAATGTTATCATCGGTACCAGAAGTAGGTTGTTCCATAAACTCTATTCAAGGGGTGCCTAGTCATTATCTGGATTATGTAGACATGTTCCAAAAACCCACAAAACTAGTACTACCTCCACATAGAGAATACGACCATACCATTCCCATGGAACATGGTGCTGTTGTCCCCTTTGGTATAATGTACTCTCTTACTGAACCTGAAAAGAAGATACTCAAGGAATATCTGCAAGAAAATATACAGAGTGGTCTGATTGCACCATTTTCTTCCCCCGCTGGGGCTCCCCTCTTTTTCGTGCCCAAAAAGACAATGGATCTACGTCCCTGTATAGACTTTCGGGGATTGAATAAAATTACCATAAAAGACCGATATCCGCTACCTCTAATAAAAGATATTTTGGAAGCAGTCAGAGGGGTACAGATATTTCCAAAGTTAGACCTTAGGGGAGCCTACCATCTTATAAGAATAAAGAAAGGTGACGAATGGAAGACCGCGTTTCGTACACCATTTTGTCATTACGAATATCGGGTAATGCCCTTTGGTTTAACCAATGCCCCCTCTATTTTTCAGAGATTCATGGATTCCGTATTTTCTGACCTTTTAAATCAAACTGTAGTAATCTACCTAGGTAATATCCTAATATATTCCAGACATCCTGAACATCACACCATGCATGTACTTCAAGTTCTAGACAGACTCAGGCAGCACCAACTCTTCTGTAAACCAGAAAAATTTGAATTTCACAAGACTGAGGTAAAATATTTAGGGTATCATATTAGTCAAGTTGGTATTTCCATGGATCCAGAAAAGGTTCAGGTCATCTTAGACTGGCCGTCCCCCTCTTCTATCAAAGAAACCCAGTGTTTTTTTAGGACTGGCCAACTTCTATCGCCAATTTATTGCTGATTTCGCTCAACAAACCAGCCAAATCACACAAACTCTTAAAAAAGAGATCGGTTTTGTCTGGACAGATGGGTCTGAAATCGCATTTCAAAAGCTAAAACGCGCTTTCACCCAATCTCCTATACTACGACATCCTGACACCATCAAACAATTTATCGTAGTTACTAGTGCTTCAGAAAGAGCTATAGGGGCTGCATTATTACAAAGACAGGACGACAACAGATTAGAAAATCTGATTTTCTATCTGTCCTATGTGCTATGTGATTCTGAGCACAATTATTTGGTTGTGGAACGAGAACTTCTAGCTCTAAAAACAGCATGTAATGAGTGGAGACAATTCCTTATGGGATCTTGAGAACGATTTGAAGTAAGAACAGACCATCGAAATTTACAGTGTCTACGAAACTTTCAATGTCAGAACAGTCGCCAAGCCCATTGGGTTTCTTCTTTAGTCAATTCAATTTTTATATCAGCTATACACCTATATATCAAAATATTCTGGCAGACACCCTGTCACGACACTACCCTGAAGGTATCAATTCCCCTTCACAACACCTCATTGAATCAGATAAAATCATTAGACTAGTACAGTCTTTTCTTGATACAATACTGTCTAAGTACTTAACCCTCTCAGAACTTGAAATGAAAGATCTACGTCCAAAATTACGCAAGGTTAAGGGGTATTACTACCATAAAGATGCGTTGTTCCTTCCTTCTAAGACAGTGCAAAGGAAAGCACTTCAGATCTGTCATGACTCTCCTGTGGCCGGCCATCGTGGTATCAAAGCCACACAGGAACTACTCCTTTGTTCCTTCTGGTGACCTACACTTAATAAAGATACCAAGAGTTATGTGGAGTCTTGTCCCATCTATGCTCAAGCAAAAATACCCCATACTAAGCCTGCAGGACTGCTTCAACCTTTACCCGTTCCACCGGCCCCTTGGCATACTGTATCAAGCGATTTCATGTGTTCCTTACTGCCCTCAGCAGGGAATCGAATTATAATGGTGACTGTGGATTCATTTACCAAGATGGCTCATTTTATTGCACTAAAGAAACTACCCACATCCAAAGAATTAAGTCAAATCTTTATACAAGAATTCTTTTCGTCTTCATGGTCTCCCTCAAGTTATTATTCCAGACCGTGGCCCTCAATATATATCACGTTTTTGGAAGTATTTCTGTGAAACCCTACACATCGAGGTAGCCTTATCATCTGGATATCATCCTCAGACTAATGGGCAAACGGAACACCTGAATCAAGGACTCGATCAGTATCTATGCTGTTTTTGCAATACTACTCAGAGTAACTAGTCTACATACTTACCCAATGCTGATTTTCACATAATAATACAGTACATAGTGCCTCAAAAGTCACTCCTTTTTTCTGCTCACATGGTTTTCATCCCAAGTCCTTTCCTGCTATTATAAAAGACTCCTCTACACTTCCTGCAATCACCTCATTTTCTTGGAGATTACGTAAAATTCAACATATTATACATTCTAACCTTCTGTCTACCAAACAACAGATGAAGAGGATGGCTGATAAGAGACGATGTGATGATCCATCTTATCAAGTCAGAGACAAAGTCTGTCTATCTTCCAGATTTTTACCCCACCGTCTTGTCACAAAACAAGTTCAAACCCCGCTATTGTGGACATTTTTCAATTCTTCAAAAGATCAATCCAGTGTCCTTCCATCTTCGTTTGTCTCGAATGTAGAAAATACATCCTGTATTTTACATCTCACAACTGAAGCCCTATAAGCTTGATCCTTTTCATAGACAATTCATCTATCCTCCTCCTCTGTTAGTGAATGATGAACCCAACTACGAGGTTAAAGATATATGTGATTCCTGCATATTCTGTAACCATCTCCAATATCTCATTCATTGGAAGGGTTATCCTCTTAGCAAGTGTTCTTGGGAAGATGCCTCTTCTGTTCACGCTCCTCTTTTGATCCATTGTTTTTTCAGTCTGTATCTGGACAAACCCGGTGCTCTTGGGGGAGGGGAGGGCTAATGTTGCGCCGCAGCATTCTGCGTCCCAAGCTGGAAGATCAGCTCAAGACGGGACCAGGGCCGCAGTTCGTTTTCTTGGCCGCAGGGCTTGCCACGGCCCCTTTTTCCGGACTCATCTCGCACGATACCCTAGATTGGGCATCAGGCGTCGGCGAGTTCAGGGCGCAGCGCGCTCTCGAAATTAGAAGTGGGCGCCCCTCACTTACCTGGTGTTACCTATTCTTTTTCTCTGTCTTCTTTTCTGTTCTTTCTCCTTTTCTTCTTTACTTCATTCTTCCAAATAGGAGCCATGTTCTTCTTTCTCCCGGCATGTCCTTCTTTTACCTCTTTCCCGTCATGCATTAGGTTCCTTTTCTAAAATGGCGTCTTCATCTATTTTCTCCTATCATCCTTTCCCAATCCAACATGGCATCTTTTACCTTCCTGTATGTCACTTCCTGTTTTAGGGTATATAAGGAGTGAGATTCTTGCTCTCCTTGAACTGCAACACTTCCTTTGGTGGTGATCATGCTCAGGTTGTTTTTCCTCCAGCCTTTTTCCGCGCCTATTCCAGTTTCTTCTAGTTATTGTTATCTTTTTATTGGAAGAGTTACCTTTTTCTTGTGCTTAATCTCTGTTCCAGGGAGTTCCAGTCATAGAGGTTTTTTCCCTTTAGGTTTTTACTCTGGGACTCCTTCTGGAGGGCACAGACTACCTTTTGATGTCCCATAGTCAGCACAACTGTGGCTACCAGAAGGGGCCGCCCTTACCTTGGTCAAGGCAGGACCTACAAGGATCGAGACCATCCTGCAGTTCCAGTTAGCCCGAGCCGTAAGCACTGAGTAAACCGTGACATTCATTTAAAGTCTTTGAGCATACATTGATCAAGGATGTTTTGCCCATTTCAAGAGTGATATTTGATTATTTGTTCGTAATTCTTTTCTAATGGCTATGTCACATAGTTAATCTCTAAAATCTGTAAGAGCCATACAGTACTAGTAGCACGTCATGTTGACAAGATCCATTTTACTATTGATTTTGAAATTGAGAACTGGATATCAGCACTAAGTGAAAGAATAAAGGAAGAAACAGTCATTTAGTGTTTAGTGGGTAGGGTACTCAGCCACAAATGTGTCAACGAAACAGACAGTAAATCCACTCTAATTTGAGCCTGGCAGACCATCATGTTTTCACTGGCAGTGCCCCCACTGCCTCCCTCGAGAGAACCCTTATGTCAACACCAGGACAGTGCGCGCTCTACGGGCATCTAGAATGCAAAAACCCAACACTCGCAAGATAATGTAATTTATGCATTGTGATGATATGTTATTGTTTAACCTTTTGCATTGCAGAATTCCATCCAAAAGATTCATTTTTAAGGTGCTTATAAATACTGTACATTTGCAATGTATTGCTGCAGACATTCAGAGTGTGTTAGGGTGTGGTCCCTTTCCAGGGCCTTCTAGAGACTTTCCCTGCAACATGCCTGGGCGTGGTTCTAGGCTGGGCCAAGACTCTATAAAAGAGAGTCAGCCCAACTTCCAGTGCTCACTATTCAGAGGTCCCGGTGCAGAGCAGCAGCTTCTTCCTGAGCTCCTGTCCCGGCGGCCTATTTGGATTTTCCAGTCTTCTGCACTCATCTCTCATTGGTGATCACTGTTTCCAGGCGGTAAGACGGTGTTTGGACATTTCCCAACACCGTAATTGAGAATTTTCATATTCTTGATTTTAATTCTTAAATGAATAACAGATTACTTGTGTGCTGCCATTTTTTGACATTTGTATGGTGGTTTGCAAATAGAGAGGACGCGCAATTTATTCCATAAAGATTTGACTTCGTTATTACATTGTTGTTCATTGCGCGCTGATATTTCTTGACATTTACATGATGTTTTACGAGTTGGCAAGACGTGCAACTCGTTTCATGAGCATTTAACTTTGTTGTTCATTGCGCGCTACCATTTTCTGGCATTTACATGGTGGCATTCGAATCGGCAACACGCGCAATTCTTTCCTTGAGTGTTTTTTCATGTTATTCATTGTGCGCTACCATTTCTTGGCATTTGCATGGTGGCATTTGAATCGGCAAGACGCGCAATTCTTTCCTCATGTATAAATAATGCAAATTACTGTGCGCTACTATTCTAAGACATTTTCTTGGTAGCATTTCAAGTTGACACGTTGCGTGATTTATTCCTTGAATCTATGTTGTGTGATTTCATGGTACACAATCCTTTATGGTGTTTAATACTCATATAAAAATCTGCAATGTGCGCAATTCACTTCCCAATGTTTTTTCTGAGATGAACACAACAATACCAGAGTTCTAGATGTAATGCTGTGTGTTCCTGATATATATTTTTAAAAGGAGATTCATATGGTTGTTTAGAAATTGCTCAGAGTGTTTCCTGATTCTCATGCTAAAGAAAGTACTCGAATCTGAAAGTCCTATTTAACTTTTCCTGTTTCCTCCTCAGGCATTCGGTCATCTAAAGCCTAGTCAGTTTTAGGACTATTCTAGGGTTGTTCATGTTTTTTCGGAAAAGACGAAGCTTAGAGTTGTAGCATGGTACTGATTTCATGAAACATAATTTTGATGTTGTGTTTTAACCTTTTGCTTCCTACAGGTCTCCCTCCCAGCTGTTCCCGTCCTAATCCCCTTTTCCCCACTTGGACTCTCTTAGACTCTGTGATAAATCTAATCAGAGTATTGGAGCTGTCTTGTGGTGGAAGTGCTGGGAACGTGCACAGACCCCGAGGATCTGGTGACTCTGACACCTTACACCGACCGCCTCATGAATTCAGGGCCGTCGGTATAAGCACATCAAAGCATCTGTTCTATTTAAAGCAGACAGTCTGATGCCGTGTTTTTTCTATCCAGGCCTGAACAGATAGAAAGGAAAATGTCCCCCACACCATGGGGAAAAACCTCCCAGGGTGTCAGAGTCACTAGTATTTTGTTTTACTATTTAATTGCTTTCACAGTAATGGCTGTGGTTGTGGTTCCCTTAAAGGCACAGATATCTCTGCCAGGCAGGCAGAGATTTCTAAATATGTTCAGCAGCAGTCCACCAGGATGGCTTAGGTAATGGCATGGCAGAATATCCTTCCTGGCAAACTGATAGTTCCCCCCTCTACTTAGAGTTGGGTGAAATGTAATGTTTTGGACAGTAGTGCTCCTGCTGGCTCCATCAATGGAAACCTTACATCGAGGACCAGATGGGCTCAGGGCCATTGGTTTAAGTACATCAGACTGTCTGCCCTATGTGGAGTGATGCAGGAGGGAGATGGGGGGCTCCCAGGAAAGTTTTCATCCTACAGGAGCACAGCAGGCATTCATATATGTGGTGTTGATCCTTCTTCTGTCAGTCACTGAGGGAATGAGGGTCTCTGGGGATGAAAAGCTTTACTGGGGAATGGGCCCCAAACAGGTATGCTCCCACATTTTCATTTGCTTGCTCTGAACCCCAGGGCACTTAGCCCTCCCTGGGAATATCCTGAATACCAGGATGAGGACGAAAGGGGGATCCTACCAGTGCCACTGTGGGACCTGGTCACCAGGGGGCACCAAGCTGTTTCCTTGATTTTCTCAGGGTGTGGTGGGTCAAACTGAAATAAGAAGCTTTCATTGTGATCCTGGTGGCCAGCTCTAGCTACCAGGAACGTTGATTCATGCCCTTGTGGTACTCTAAATTATTATTATTTTTTCAGGGAGCTTGATTAGTACTACATGCCTTCCTTGCGCTGACTCTCTCTCCTCTCTGCATTTCTGACACCTCTCCTTTGCCTGGTATCTTCCTCCAAAGCGGCCCCAAGGCTGAGTGGGCTCCCTACCTGCAACCGCCAGGTCGACCAGCTTTCTGGTTGCTCACAATCAGTGCACCAAGGGCAGTGTGAGTCAGAGTCCCCTTCCTTTTTGAGGTCACCTTTCTGCAGGACCAGTCCAGATTTGATCCCAAGGAGTCCTCCAGTGTCCACCAACCAGGCCCATCCTTCTACTGTCCCCTGGAGCATGTAGAGGGCCAGCAGCACTGGCCATGGAGGAACAAATCCTATTTCCTGAGTGTCACCAGAAGTCAGAGTTCTTGAATCCATCCTTACAGTAGGGTTCAGGTGTTTTCTTTCTTCAGCTGGACATTCCTCCCTCACTGCTTACCCCAATTCCAGACTATTCTCAAAAGCTCTTCTTAGTGCAGGAGTTTTTAAGTAGGAGTGGAACATTCTAGAAGGTACGCACCTCTGTCCAGTCCTAGGGTATAACTCTACCCTTGGCCCAACCTTCCTGCACAGTATTTTAGGGCACTTCAACGTGGATATTTAAAGTGGCATGTTGAAAGATCTTGCTGACAGCCTGAAACCATGCCCCTAACTGCTACAGCTGCTGGGTCCCTTCCTTCCAAAATATCGAGAGGGAGCTCCTTCTGTGTTTGGCTCTAGAGGTCTGGCTGTTCTTCTTTGTTTCGGTGGGAGTGAGCCTTCCCAGGCCCAGGTAATTAGCACATGCAGATTCGTCCCCACCATCTCGTCTACTAGGCGCAGGTCTAGGTACTGGGCATTGGCCCTATTGCGTGAGGAGGTCTTTGATCCTCCAGCTGGCCAGCAGAGACTACAGCCTGGATTCTCATTAGTAGCTGAGTTAGAGAAATATGACAGATCCTCAAGTGCCAGCAGGAGTGTAGTTATGACAAATGTGACATTAGTTCTGCACTCTGGGTTCGTTGTTACCATATGATCACTGTCGAATGCTAGTCTCCAGGACTGTGAATATTG
The DNA here is from genome assembly GCF_031143425.1 of Pleurodeles waltl. Taxonomy (NCBI): domain Eukaryota; kingdom Metazoa; phylum Chordata; class Amphibia; order Caudata; family Salamandridae; genus Pleurodeles; species Pleurodeles waltl. The sequence goes on along the minus strand of NC_090444.1, from coordinate 216,638,166 downwards.
AAACTGTATATCTGAAGCAGATTCCTTCAATAGTGTATAATACAGTTTAGCACACACACTTTCCAGTAATAACTAGACATCACTCACACTATAAATGACTGATACTGTTAAAGCCCGCTCACATAAGGCCCACAGTAGGTCACAGCACCAACACCTAAAGGTCCTTCTGCGACAGGCTACCTGTTTGCAGATACCAGGCAGAATGAGCTGGTAGACCACACACCCAGCCTACACATGTATACACACAAGTTCACATGCAACCTGTCTAGAGGCTCATACACTGGCTGTGCAGCAGCGAACCTCATTTTTTTGAAAGGTGGAGACTGGCAGTTAGTACTCCCAATCCATTATAAGAGAGTTTACAGCAAGTGAGACTCATGTAGTGTAGAAAACCAGAGTACAGAATAAAATCCTAACACTACATCTCAGGAATGTGATTAGCTAGATAAACAATGCACCAACTATTTGTAATAGTAATTAAAATACAATGCAATGGAGAAGTCGAATTTTTAACACATTTTAAGGAAAATAATTTTTTCTAAAGTTACATTTTTTACTTCCTCGAGTTCCGGGAGGTTAATTTGCATTGTTTGTCTTGCTTCTCCCTGCCAGTATTAGCCTTCAATATGTGTGAATAGGTGTGCAATGCCTCCCAGGCGCAAACAATAGACTGATCGAATTGGGCAGAGATCAGTTATCTGAATATGCAGGATAGGTACTGTGTGCATCCCTGTTGACACTAGAGTGTCAAAACCTGCTTGAGTGTCAAAAACTGATTGACAGGTCTGCTGGTTTCACATATAAAATTTCGGGAATACTTGAAAGGGGAGAGAACATGATGCTAAACCAGTACTTGTGGATCCACTGTCTCATTGATGAAGGATTCTGCTTTAGTCCTACCAGACCTCTGTCTCTAGATTTACATAAACCCCTTTGGGCACACTCAAAAGGAGAAGGAATAGGATGCCAAAACAATTGTTGTGGATTCACTGTCTGATTGAGGAAGGACTCTGCTTTTGTCCTACTAAGTGCCTGATTTATATTTTGGCAGATGGGACACTCCATCACAAAAATGACAGATAACCCATTCGCCATATACAAGTGGCATATGGTATATGCTCTTGTAATACGGTGGACAGGATATAAGTCACATTTGTGAGGGAGTCTCCCGTTAACCGAAATATAAATCAGACCCTAAGTCAGAAGGTAAAATCTTTGACCGCCACAAACCTGGATGGTGTATCCAACCCACGCTCCATCGTGGTCAGCCACAAAGTGCATCTAGGTCCCAACCTACTGTGACCAGCGACTATCATTGGCGCTTTGTGCTTTGTGTTGCTATTTCTACTTACAACTTCATTCATATCTCTGGTTCCTTTAACTGGATTTTATTTCAATTTGGTGTAATTGTTTTTTAACTTTACTCTTTTTTGATTCAGTGTGGGTTTTTTATTGTTTTGCATTTTTATTTTATTACTGTTTAGGTACTGCCTATATACTTTACACATTGCCCTAAGTTAAGCATGTCTGCTCTGTGCCATAGCTACCAAGGGATTGGCCTCAAGTTAATTTTGTGACTTTGAGGGTTCACCCTGACAAGGGTTGTGATTGTCCCTTGAAGTAAGTAGTTACCCACAGCAAATAATCAAGGTTCTTACAAATGGCATTATACACTTCCTTTAATACCTACAAACTTTCCCACTGAACTGCCAACAGGGTATTGTTCACTCATGCGTTGTCCTTCACTGACTATGTAATGTCTTTCACTGTCACTGCATGAAACTAATACAATGCTGCTCATTACTACTGAATTTGGCACCTGTGGCCTCCTGACGATCATGTAGGAGACGTTGCTAGTGTGAAATGGCACTCAGAACCCTCTCCATCTGTGACATCAAAGTAGAGCTTCAGTACACAACTGTTCTCCTCTGGCATGACTGAATGGCAACACTGTCTGGGACCTTTGTTCTGCTGTTCTCTGGGCGTACCTATTCCCCTAAGTACAGGTTCAGTGGTGTTGGTGCCTTGCTCATTTCTAGTCTCCTCTAAGACTCTGTCACCTAGAAATGATCAATATTGCGAGGAGCACCACTGTCTGTGTCCAGCTAATGCAAGTCATCCTCCTCAACCACATCTGCAGGCCGCACCCTCCCAACATGCTCTTTGATGCTACTGCCAATCAAGTGAGGCACTACATTACAAAGTCTAAGGACAATAACTGTATTCAGCTTATTATGTGGACTGAGATGTATGTTTTAGATTGGACATAATTTAACTCAGATGCACAAAGGATTTACGGGGTAGACCAAATTATTGTGCTATTTGCGGTTACCACACTTTTAGAGGTTTTTATGGTGCTGGCGTTGCCATTGGCATGTTGGAGGAGGTAGATGCGAAGTAACTAGAGTCTAACTTCCTCTTCTCCAGCCTTATCATGTCCAGAGGTAGCATGCCCCAGTTGCTAGAGGATGTGAATTCAATAATAGAGTGTGTGAAGGCTGGGGAAAATTCCTTTTAACATAAGGTATATCGTCCTACTTGAAAAAAAGAGTCCTGTACCTCAGGACTCCAGTGGTACAATGAAAGGGACACGGGGCAATGCCACCTCATTATTGCATAGTTCCTGTTTCCTTCACAGATCACCATGTGTCCAGCCCGCCAACTGGGACAAACCAGTGTATGCTACTTAGGTGACACTCTCAGGCCACGGGTGTGGTGGACTGTCAGTTTGCATGTACTGCATGTACTGTGATTGGTGTGGAATGGCTGCATGTGTGGTCCCTAGTTATCTAAGATTTGCATTACATTACTGTAGGGAAATGCCTCCCTTGGCATGGTTACCCTCTAACCTTTTGCCTCTTGTTGATGCTAGTTATGATTTAAAGTGTGCTGGGATCCTGCTAACCAGGTCCCAGCACCAGCGTTCTTTCCCTAAACTGTACCTTTGTTCCCACAATTGGCACAGTCCTGGCACACAGATAAGTCCCTTGTAACTGGTACCCCTGGAACCAAGGGCCCGGGGCCTGGGAAGGTCTCTAATGGCTGCAGCATGTATTATGCTACCCTGGGGACCCCTCACTCAGCACATGCACACTGCCTCACAGCTTGTGTATGCTGGCGGGGAGAAAATGACTGAGTCGACATGGCACTCCCCTCAGGGTGCCATGCCCACATCCCACTGCCTGTGGCATAGGTAAGTCACCCCTCTAGCAGGACTTACAGCCCTAAGGCAGGGTGCACTATACCACAGGTGAGGGCATAGTTGCATGAGCACTATGCCCCTACAGTGTCTAAGTTAAACCTTAGACATTGTAAGTGCAGGGTAGCCATAAAGAGTATATGGTCTGGGAGTTTGTCAAACACAAACTCCACAGTTCCATAATGGCTACACTCAAATCTGGGAAGTTTTGTATCAAACTTCTCAGCACAATAAATCCACACTGATGCCAGTGTGGGATTTATCGAAAAATTCACACAGAGGGCATCTTAGAGATGCCCTCTGTATACAAGTCCAAACACCAGTGTTAGGCTGACCAGTTCTTGCCAGCCTGCCACAACCAGGTGGGTTTCTGGCCACATGGGTGAGTGCCTTTGTCACTCTGTGGCCAGGAACAAAGCCTGCACTGGGTGGAGGTGCTTCTCACCTCCCCCTGCAGGAACTCAAAGGCTCATGCCAGTTGTTACAGTGCCCCAGGGCATCCCAGCTAGTGGAGATGCCCACCCCTCCGGACACAGTGCTCACTTTTGGCGGCAAGTCCGGAGGAGATAATGAGGAAAACAGGGAGGAGTCACCCACCAGTCAGGACAGCCCCTAAGGTGCCTGAGCTGAGGTGACCCCTGCCTTAAGAAATCCTCCATCTTATTTTTAGATGATTCCCCCAGTAGGAATAGGGATGTGCCCCCCTGCCCTCGGGGAGGAGGCACAAAGAGGGTGTAGTCACCCTCTAGGACAGTACCCATTGGCTACTGCCCCCCAGACCTAAACACACCCCTAAATTGAGTATTTAGGGGTGACCCTGAACCCAGGAAATCAGGTTCCTGCAACCTGAAGAAAGAAGAAGGACTGCTGACCTGAAAGCCCCGCAGAGACGACAGAGACGACAACAGACTTGGCCCCAGTCCTACCGGCCTGTCTCCAGACTCAAAGAACCTGCACAGTGACGCATCCAGTGGGACCAGCAACCTCTGAGGACTCAGAGGACTGACCTGCACCTAAAGGACCAAGAACCTCCGCGGACAGCGGCTCTGTCCAGAAACAACAGAAAAGAAACCAACTTTAAAGAGACTCTAACTTCCTGCCAGAAGCGTGAGTCTTCACACTGCACCCGAAGCCCCCGGCTCGAGTTCAGGACAACCAACACTGCAGAGAGGACTCCCAGGCGACTCCGATGACGTGGACACCCTGAGTCAACCTCCCTGCACCCCCACAGCCACGCCTGCAGAGAGGATCCAGATGCCCCACCTTGGACCGTGACTGCCTGGTAACAAAGGTACCCGACACCTGGACCAAGCACTGCACCCGCAGCCTCTGGGACCGAGAGGAACCACCTACCAGTGCAGGTGTGACCAGCAGGTGGCCCTCATCCTAGCCCAGTCGGTGGCTGGCCTGAGAAGCCCCCCTGTGCCCTGCCTGCATCGCCTAAGTGACCCCCGGGTCCCTCCATTGTTTGCACAATAAAACCTGACGCCTACTTTGCACACTTCATCTGGCCGCCCTTGTGCCGCTGAGGGTGTGTTGTGTATGCTTGTGTGTGTCCCGCCCAGTGGTCTACAAAACCCCCCTCATCTGCTCCCCAAGGACGCAGGTACTTACCTGCTAGCAGACAGGAACCGGAGCACCCCTGTTCCCCAGAGGCGCCTATGTGTTTTGGGCCCTCCTTTGACCTCTGCACCTGACCGGCCCTGTGTTGCTGGTGCGGTGGCTTTGGGGTTGCCTTGAACCCCTAACGTTGGGCTGCCTATGCCCAGGAGACTGAACTTGTAAGTGCTTTAGTTACCTAAAAAACTAACCAATACTTACCTCCTCCAGGAACTATTGATTTTTGCAGTTTTCACTTTTAAAATAGTTATTGCCATTTTTACCAAAACTGTGTGTACTACTGTTTTAAATCAAAGTTCAATGCTTACCTGTGTGAAGTAACTTACAATTTATGTACTTACCTAAATTCTGAATCATGTGGTTCTACAATAAATTAAGAAAATAATATTTTTCTATATAAAAACCTATTGGCCTGGTGTTAAGTCTTTGATGGTGTGTTCTCATTTATTGCCTGTGTATACAACAAATGCTTAACACTACCCTCTGATAAGCCTAGTGCTCGACCACACTACCACAAAATAGAGCATTAGTATAATCTAATTTTGCCACTATCAACCTCTAAGTGGAACCCTTGAACTCTGTGCACACTATCTCTCACTTTGAGATAGTATATACAGAGCCAACGTCCTACAATTACAATATAAATTGTGTATCTAGGATGGCATAAAGTACAGGTGTTGTTGGGACTATATTCAGATGTGACTTTATGGATGGGCTCATGCCCCTCAATGGGTAAGCATGGCTTATTGTATTGGGATGAAGATTAGAGCAGTTGGGTAGGGTCTGTTTGCTGTTTGTAGTTGCTAACAACCACCCTTGGCATGACACTTCACCTAGTACCCCAGGCCTGATGTAATTTATCTATATGCTTGAAGTTGTGTAGGTTTGAAATCCACTGGTCAGTATGCTGAGTGGCAGGGAGACAATTGTTGGTAATGGAATGCTCTGGCATGTGAGCCATAGGACATGTTGCTTCAGTATTTCAACAAAGTGTATCGCAATGAGTGTGGTTTGTGGTGATAGATTTATCCCCTGCATACCACTCCTTTCTACTTTTCAACGTCTTCACAACCAACTCTATCAGCAGCAAACCATGATGACCAGTACTCCCACTAATCTCGCAGACTGGCTATCCATGTCTGGTGGTTCTCAGTACATCTGCTGCCCAGCCACCAGCAGAGTGCAGATTTAGAATAGTAAAAAGGAAAAAAAAACAAGGCAGCAGGCCTTTGTCATCTATGCCCCCTCGACCTAGAACAATATGGATTCAGCCATCAGGACCTCCCTAATGCTGCTGCTACAAATATGCAAAGAGTTGAAGACTCACCTCTTTTAAGACTACAACATTACAATGCCTTAACCATCCACAACCCAGCTACGTCTCGTGTCACTTGTTGACTGTATGCTTGTTTTTGACCCTGTACAGCAGCCCGCTGCCTTTTTGCTAGGTTTGCGCTATAGAAGTACCATATACATATGGCCATGCATTTTAGTAAATAAGTCTCATCTTGATAGTGATCGACTAAGCCATACTGTGCTCTGGAATTTGTGGCCAAGCAATATGGATGTGGTTTACATAAATTTTTCCTGAAAATTTGTAGATGGTGTGACAATGCTTGTGTTGCGTGGACTGTACAATATAATGGCTTCTATTGCTTGGCAATGTACAGGTTGTTAGGGGCAGCAGCTGTTGTGATGGGTGATTTTTAGGTTGAAGCCTACCAGACAGTATAGCTGTCTGGTTTCCTAACAACATCTTGGGGGCATTCTCAAAGTTTCCATGGGAATGCATTCCACTCATTGCTTACCATTGACTTTGTGATTTTTTAACTCACATTTGTTTGCTTTCTATTTAGGCTGTCCAGCATGAGATCCCCCCTTCCTTTGCCCAAACCCTATTTACTGTATTCTTTCACCAGTGCTCAATTTCTGTAAACAGGCCTTCAAATCTTTTTTTTAGCTTGTCTAATTTGCTGTGCATTTAAAGACAGAGGTCAAATGTCAGGCTCTGTCTTTCAGGGAGCTTGGTGTTTACTTTTATTTCTCTGACTTCAAAGTGAGAGGATTTATGTGAAAATAATGCTGTTTACTGGAAGTGTCAGAATTGATGAAGCACAATTGTTGGAATTCTGAAGTGTGGTGGAAACAAATATTTAAATATGACCAAAACAAATCAATACACAGGTAATGACATTTCCACACATTATAGTTTGTGTGCTGTATACTTTGTTATCAGTAATAGTGTATGTCTGTGCAAATGTGATGGTCGTTTCAATTGCAGATGTGTTGTCTTTAATTGTGGTACCACACCATGCATACTTTACCTTACCCCATTCCTCTGTACTCTGCACCACCTCACACCATTGTAATCTACTCTGCACCACTCCAGACTATACACCTACTCTCCACACCACTCCACACTGCGGCACTGCACTTTACTCTGCAGCACTCCACGCCACTTCACTCTGTCTCTCTACTCTACACCACTCAGTTCTATGCCAAAGCACTCTACCCCACACTATTCTACTATGCACCACTGCATTCTTCGCCACTGCTCTCTACATCACTCCACTCTGTGCCACTCTACCCTTCAACACTGCACTCTATGCCGCTGCACTCTACACCAATGCACTCTACTCTGTACCACTCTATCCTACGCAGTGCATTCTATGCCAATCCAATCTATGCCACTCTAATCCACTCGGCACTCTACGCCACTCTACACTACATCAATATACACTACTCTACTGTGCACCACTCCACTCTACTCTGAAGCAATCTACTCAATGCCACCGCATTCTGCACCACTGCATTCCACTCTGGGCCACTCCACTCTAGTCTACGCCACTGCACTCTATGCCAATGCACTCTACACCATTGTAATCTATGTCACTGCACTCTGCACTCCATGCCAACTTTATGCCACTCAACTATACACTACTGCACTCTACATCAGTCTAGTCTGCAACACTGCACTCTCTCCCATTCTATGCCACTGCACTATACTCTGCACCACTCTACTCTGCCACTGCCCTCTACACGATTGCACTCTGTGCCACTCCATGTGACTCTATGCCATGTCACTGCACTCTATGTCATTGCACTCTACTCTCCACTACTCTATAGCACTACACTCTACGCCACTACACTCTGCATCACTTCACTCTGTACCATTCCATTCCTCTCCACTCTACGCAACTCTACTCTCTAACACTGCACTCTTCACCACTGGCCTCTATGCCACTCTTCTCTGCACCACTGCACTCCATTCCACTGCACGCCACTCTGCATCACTTTCCTCTACATCATTCTGCTGCATTGAACACCAATGCACTCTACACCACTACACCCTAGACTACTCTACTATGCATCGCTCAAGTCTGCACCACTGCACTCTACACCTATCCACTCTAAGCCACTGCAATCTACTCTGCACCACTACAATCTATAACCCTGCACTCTATGCCACTGAACGCTACTCTGAAACAATCAACTCTATGCCACTGCACTCTAAGTCACACTATTCCACTCTGCACCACTCCACTCAATGCCACTCTATTCTTTACCACTGCACTCTATACCACTTTACTGAAAACCAATACACTCTACACCACTGGACCCTACGCCAATCTACTCTGCACCACTGCACTGTACACCCTGTATTCTACTCTGCAACAGTGTACTCTACACCACTGCATTCTATGCACCTCTACTCTACAACATTGCACTCTACATTACTTTACACCACTCTTTGCTACTGAACTCCACACCAATGCACTCCACTAAACACCACTGCACTCTAAAACACTCTACTCCTCAACACTGCACTTTCTGCTACTAAACTCTCTGCCTTTCTACTCTACACCACTACACTCTACACCACTACAATCTATTGTGTACCACTACACTCCATGATGCTGTATTCTTTGCAACTTCCCTCTATGCCTCTCTACTCTGCATCACTCTACTATGCCAGTATGCTCTACTCCATTCTACTATGCACCACTGCACTCCTTGCCATTGCACTCTTCACCACTCCATTCCAGGACACTCCACTCTACTTTGGACCACACCACTGTATGCCACTGTACTATACACCTCTCTACTGTGCAACATTGCACTCTATGCCACTGCATTCTACGCCAATACACTCTACGCCAGTGCACTCTACCCTGCAACACTCTACTCTGCCCTGTACCACTCCACTCTATGCCATTTCACTCTCCTCTGAAACAATGTACTCTACGCCTCTGCACTCTACACCACTCTACTCCGTTCTGCACCAAGCCACTCTACTCCACATTGTACATCCGACACTCTACCCTGCACCACTCACCTCTAAGCCACCCTGCTGCACTCTATGTCAATGTACTGTATGCCATTACTCTCTATGCTTCTACACTCTGCATCAATTCTGCACCACTGCACTCCACACCACTGCACCTTTCACCACAGCACTCTACATCACTGCACTCTACCCTGCACCACTCTGCTCTACCCTGCACCAATCCACTGTACACCACTTCATCCTACTCTGAAACAATCTACTCTACACTACTGCATACTATATCACTTTGTTCTACACAAATGCACTCTACACCACTTTACCCAAAACCAGTGCACTCTATGCCACTGCACTCTACGCCACCACAATCTACTCTGCACCACTCTACTCTATACCACTGCACTCTACACCACTCTACTCTACGTCACTGCACTCTTTGCCTGTGCACTCTACTCCAGTCTACCCTGCACCATTGTAGTTTATGCCACTTCAGTCTAGACCACTCTACTCAACTTTCTGACATTCCACTCAATGATGCGCTAATCCATTAAACTCTACTCACTCTGGAACACTCTACTCCACTCTATGCCATTCTACAACACTAATACACTCTCACTCTCTAAGCAACTCCTTCTAACCCACTCCACGCCACTTTACTCCACTCTTTTCTATGGCACACTACTCTGGGACACTCTATGCCACTCCACTCTACTCTATGGGACTCAACGTTACAACTCTCTACTCCTACTCCAGTGGTTCTTAACCGGTGGTCAGGGGACTCCTGGGGGTCCACGAAGCCTCCTCAAGGGGTCCGCGACTGCTTAGAAAATTAAATAATATTAAAGAATTATTAAAGTGTATATAAATAAAGTGGGCAAATGTACAACCGGAAAGTTTTAAATGTGCTGTAAATGTTAAGGAATCTGACATTGGAGGCTAAAAATTAAATTAGTATTCTGAGATTGATTTGTGGGAGCAGTGCAGGTGCATCAAACAGAATATAGTATTGACAATGGCCCTCATTACGAGCTGGCGGTCATCAGACTGCCAGCCTCGCGACGGCGGTCTTACCGCCACAGACTCAGCAGTAAAGACTGGTGCATTACAAGTTGTGGGGATGGCCGAAGCCAAACCGTCACAACGCCACCCGGCTCGCCGGTGAGCTCCTCTGGGCCGGCAGCAGGCCTAAGGCCCCCGCCCGCATAATGAGGCAGCAAACTGCCAGGATTTTCATGGCGGTCGCCCCTCCATGAAAACCCTGGCAGAAACGCACCCGGCGACAGGAATCCTCATTCCTGTCACTGGCACCCCCTCCATATATCCACACACCTCCATGCACTCCTCACCCGTCCACACACCTCCAGGCACCGCCTACCCATCCACACACTTACAAACACCCCCCACCCAACCGCTCCTATCCATACAAACACCCCCACCCGCTCACACACATATGCACCCCCTTCCACAATCATTCACACCTACACCCCCTCTGTATTAATGAATGCACACCCCCTCCACACATGCATACATTCACACACACACACACACCCATTCAGGCACACATACACAGCACACACATGAAGCCAACACCTCCCAAGCCCCCCTTTCGGATGATCAACTTACCTTTTCCGGTGAGGTGGTCGTGCGGGAGGGGATGGGTCCTGGCATTTTCCACCGCCAGCACCGCACTGCAGACAGGACTCTGCCACGCCACATTACGTATAGTAATACGGTGGGCGGTGTAGCGGTGCTGGTGATGAAATCGCCTCTTCAGCTCCGTCGGCCAGGCCAATGGAGTCGGATTTCCGCCTGTAAATGGACGGAAGTCCTTTCAGGTCTCCTAATATGGTGGTTTGTTGACTTCAGCGGCTACGCCGAAGTCATAATGAGAGCCAATGTGTGGCTTCAATTGAATTTAGAAAAGCTCCAACCTCATTATTAACATTTATTTTTTATTTTCTTATTTATATTTGCAAATTAAATAAAGTGTGTTATCACTTGTGTATGTGTTTGGTGAATGCTTGTTTCTGTACTTGTTGTGTATTGCTTTGCATTTCATATCATTAACAGTGTTTAGGCCAAAGTCCTAAGAGAATTGATCCGGGATTCCAATAATGATTCAATAGGGATCCCCGGTTCGAGTAATGATAAAGTGGGGGTCCACAGAAGTCAAAAGGTTTGGAAACACTACTCTACTCCACTCTATGCCATTCCACTCTCCTGCTACACTTTATGTCACTCCACTCTATGACACTTTACTCATCTCTACGCCAGTCTACGCAACACCCTCTACTCCACTCCACTCTGCACAACACTCTACGCCACTCCACTCTACTCCACTCTACTCCACTCTGACACTCTGGTAAACTCTACTCAACTCTAAACCCTTCCACTCTACAGCACTCTACTCCCTCCACGACACACTTTACACTACTCCATGACACTACATTTCACTCCACACCATTCAATGCTACTATACACCACTCCATATCACTTCACTTTACTCTGCTTTACAACACTCCCCTCCAAACCACTCTTCTTTATCCCACTAAGTTTTAGAAATTCTGAACTGCAGCCACAGTGGTGTACATCATGGCTAAAACATATTGGCAAAACCAATAGCTCTTGCATAGGCGCGACCTATTGGCTTTGCCAATGCTTGTTTAAGTAAGTGCACCCATCTGTGCAAATGAGCAAGCATTTGCTTAGATGAGGGTTCTGTTCATGCTTGTGTAGCAGTACAGTGTAGGTATTGTTTTATTATCATTGATGTGCGTCCCTGCACAGTGCGTTTTATCTAGCTCTTTGTTTGCTGTTATTTGTTTATGAGCACATGTGTTATTGGTGGTGTTGTGCCAGGTGGATGAGCATGGCGTTCAGTCTGAGAGGTCGTCATGAGTCATTAGACACAAGGACAACCTTCTGAATTTGAGTTTTTACTTAATGAAGTTGCAATTGCTGGTTAGTATGAGATGTAAATATTCAGCTTGCTTGATCTGACCCATTCTGTTTTGAGTGCAACCTAGTTCAAGGTTATCTCATCAATATATAAAGTCATACATCTGAGGCAGGCTCTAAAACGTGCCAAATAGACAATATCAGTGACCCAGGGTGACCCAGACTAATGATTGTCTTAAACCACTAATTACTAGACATAGAAAGTACACAAGATGTACGTAGGTATGGGTGACTATTTACAAAAGCATAAACATAGGTCGAGCGTAACAGAGAACGCTGTACTAATGTATATAGTAATCTGAAAAGTGACATTCTAGGTTTGTGAAATGGTTTATGCAATGGTTTACAGTTTGTGTTTAATCTGATTGGCGGGCTGTGTAAGATTCGTAATTGATGGGCTTAGGAGGGTGGAGCTGGGGGGTCAATATTGATGACTGAGGAGCATTTTTGAAGAGAAGGGTATTTTAAATCTTTTCTAAACATCTGGGGTGAAGATTGGTGTTGTTCCAGATTCTACATACTTTGGGTAAAAAGGCTTGTCTCCTTCTTGTACTTCTGTATGTCAGTTCTAATGCTGTTATCATTCCTTGTGCTCTGGTGGTTTCTGGAAGTGGTCAGATAGTTTGTGATAAAAGTTTGAGATAATGTCTTCACATCCTCGAAGGTGAAAATTTATGGCTAGTAGATAATGTATGCATGGAGAGACAGATGGTCATGTAGAACTCACCTTAGATCAGGCAGTTTGGGGCCTGAGATGCCAACCTGTAAGTCATTGCCTTCACTGGCTTAGACTATGACTCCGAAGTCTGTCCTGGGAGGTATGGTGTGTCTTTCATCTGAACAAGTTGATGTCATTTGTGAAAATAGGGGAACTGCCAACATAGAGTGCCTGCGAAAACCATCTATTTAGGCATGGTTCATGTTATATTCCAATTGTTAAGCCATACAGATTTATGTTGTACAAGAATGTAAGTTATACATGTATACATTACTTATTGTAAATCACCTAACCTTGGCTTAGTGATGCTGGTTCCTAGGAAATCTGGAAGCTTCCACTTCTGGAATCTGGATTGAAGATTCATAGAAGCTGAGCAGGCAGATATTTGCCAGGGGATTAGTAGCTGATCAGGGGTCATTGTATGTAAATCCAATAAATTCCTTATAAAGCAGCCACCTTGAAGGTATGCCCTAAAATTGATGCCGAAGATGGGATGCTTTTAGAGGACCCTGTGGAAGAAGAAAGGTGGTGTTGAGAAATCTAGAACAATACGATCCCTGGATCTTCACAAAAAGGAGTTCAGCACGAGGTTTGTGGGGTTTCTGGAGGCAGACGAGTGCGGTAGTGACTAAGGTACAACGCGTCTTGAGATAAGTGTCAATTTTGATTTTATGTGCTGTAATTTACAAGCGGTACAAGATGTTTGTGTAAAGTGAGTGTTGAGGAAGAACGTATCTCGCATCGTGCTAAGCATAGCAAGGATTTTGTGATACACTGCAATTAAGCACAGTGCAAGTGAATGAGTAAAGAACAAGGCATTGCATGCTGAGGGAGTACTAATGCCCCAGCATACATTCAAGGCAGAGTGCTCTCCATTCCGAGGAGGGACAGAGAACGCATCTTTTGAATTGCCGTGAACTCAGCGACATCATCAAACAACGCACTCCACAACCCAAGGCTATTGAGGCTGTGCAATTTCCAAAGCGAGGCTATACTTAGAACGCGTCTTTTGAAAAAAAATTATGAACTCACCAGAGCTCTGTGAAAGCGGTGCACTCTTCAGCTTGAGGCGAAATAAGGAATGGGTCTTTGGAAACCATCCAAGAGGTGACATGTTGCCAAGCTGATACTGAGGCCGGAGAAGTACCCGGAAATCAAACATCATCCGCTGTGCATGGGAGAGCGCATACCGTAGTTTGGCAGTGACTGTTACCTGGCAACCATCAGTAGCACAAAGAGATTGGAAATCAGGGTCAGTAAATGGTGATTGTAAAAGTGTCTAAGACATCTATGATAGGTACACTGCTGTCAGAGAATTACTGTGCCTGTTTATTGAAGAGAGGGGAAATATACTAACTAAATCATCGATGACAGGCACACCATCACCAAGTAATCAGATTTTCCTTCCGTTCTAGGCATCAGTGACAGATACACCATCACAAGGTAATCAAACTGCCTGCTATTCGATAATCGGTGATAGGCACACATCAAAGTCATTTAGGACGGTGTAAAAACCACCACCATCACAAGGTAATCAAACTGGCCTGCGATTCGATAATCGGTGACTGGCCCACCAAAGTCACGGTGTAAAAACACATAATAAATAATAATAGAAAGGAAATTAATATTGAATGAAACATTAAAGCACAAAGGTCACAGCCACTAATGTAGTTGTTGCAGAGATAAAAACATTGATTATTGAGAAAGTGGTAACGAGCAAAAATCTCTGTGGTGCAGAAAATTTGTATATGTGCTAAAGCTAACATAATTGTAGTGCAGAACAAAACTTGTAGAGAGTTTTCCCTAAGGCACATGCATAGGAGCACAAGGAATAGTATTCCTCTCCAGAAAATAAGGAGCAGATATTGTGTCGCAATTAATACAAGAGCCACCTACATTTTTACAAGATCCAGGACAACCTAGTATGGGATGGGATGGGAGGGTTGGAGGGAGACTTTTGTGACGTACCTAGAAGTCATTGGTGCTAGTGTGTATGATGCAAAAAGAAAATTAGTGATTCTAAAACATCGCTTGGGTGTAGAAGGGAGGAAAGTACTGAAAAGTTTACCTATGAATAGCATTGAAAGAAGAATATTAGAAAAAGGGTAGGACAGCGTGAAGTGGCTCTAAAAGCTATAAAGGAAAATTATGGGAAGAAGACTAGTATATTAGTGGAAAGACACACATGTATTTCTTAAGCCCAAATGCAGGAGGAATCTATAGAACAATATGCAACTAATTTAAGAAGATAAGCAGTAACATGTAAGTTTAAAGTCCTGATGGACGAGATAATAAGAGATCAGATAATCAATAGGATGCACAATGTTAAGATTCAAGAAAAACTGTTAGTTCTGAAGAATCCCACTTTGGAAAAACTATTGAGGTGGTGTAATCCTGAAGCCATCTCGGTCCTCTTTAATCCATACAAAGCCACTTCCTGCCCCTTCAGCTCACTCTAGCAGTGTTCTGCTTTCTCCCTTAGTGACGCTTTTTCATTTTTCCCTTCCTCCTTCTTTCCCATATGTGTCTTTTGCTCGCAGTAAATGCTTGAGGCAGAACAATAAGCCCCGGCCCTCAAAAATAAGTGCCTGTGCTCAGTACCGGAAACAGCAAGCACAAATTAAGCACTGGTTGAAAGGGGTTTGAGCACTGCATTATATTGAAGGAGAGGGGCCAGTACCTAAAGTACACAAGGTGCGTAATGTACCATTTGCATTTAGAGGTTTGTTAAAAGAAGAGTTGCAGAGATTGTGCTTGGAGGGGATTATTGAACCCATTGAGGCCTCTGAATGGTTGATTCCAATTGTAATTGCCAAGAAGCCCTATGATAAAATCAGAATGTGTGTAGACTTGAAAGATTTAAACAATAATATCTGGATTGACCATCACCCTCTTCTCCGCATTGATAAAATGTTATCTACAGTAAAGGGAGAAAAATATTTTACCACCCTAGATCTCTCGAGTGCGAATTATCACCTATTGTTAGAGAAAGGCTCCACACATTTAACGTCATTCATCACACCAGAAGGAGCTTTACAATTCATTGGCCAACCCATTGGACTGGCACCTGCGTGAGCCGTCTTCCAGAAGGTCATGCAAAGAATTTTGAAAAAACCTAGCATATGTGCAAGTATTTCAAGACAATGTATTGGTGTGAGGTGGCAGTAAAAACCAACATGACAAAGTATTGGGAGAAGTCTCACAGAGACTAGAGAAGGTGTGACTCGCCATAAGCTTAGACAAGTGTAAATTTAATTTAGCATGGAAGAAGTGGAGTATTTGGAGCATATGATTACCCAGGCAGGAATCAAACCAAAACGTAGTTTAACTGAGGCAATAGAGGAAGCTCCCACTCCACAGGACAAGGATCAGCTAAGGTCATTTCTTGGTCTAGCTGAATATAAGGCAAAATTTGTACATCCCTACACAGAAAAAGTGCACGCCTTGAGAGATTTAATGAAAAATGTGTGTGGACAGCGGAATGCCAAAAAGCATTTAAGGAGGTAAAAACAATCAATATCGAGAGCAGTAACTTAAAAACCTTTCCATCCAGAGGATAGAACCATAATAGCGACTGAAGCAAGCAATTATGGTCTTGGAGCTGTCTTAGTACAGGTGTAGCCTTTGTGTCGCACTCTAAGGGGTGCAGAAAAATCTTACTCTACAATCAAAAAAGAGGTGTTACTCTGTGGGTGGGGGGTACAACACTACTAAAGATATGTTTGGGATATACAATTTGAACTGAGGACAGACCACAAACCTTTGGTAGATTTTTTCACCACAACAGTGCATGGGAAAGCCATGCCACTCATAGCGAAATCAAGAATTTACCTTCAGCATGAAATATGTTCCAGGTATAAAGAACATCAATGCTGACTGTTTATCAAGGTTACCGTTGGAAAATGTCAATGAATTGGAAGAGAATGAGTGGATGGTGGCAGAAGTGAGGGACGTATATAGGGCAATAAGTGAAAATGAATGGAAGGGGGGCATGTTCAGAGGACCAATTGTTAAGGAAAATCATAGAGGCATTGCCTAATGTTTACATTGGAAAGTTAGATCAAGAACTAGAGATGTTCAAGAATATCTGGACAGAACTATTAGTTGAAGGAGTGCTGTGAGAAGAGGTGAAAAACTAGTGGTGCTGTTCAGTTTAAGGGAAAGGTTAATAAATCTACTTCATGAAGGGCATGAAGGCATGTCTGCAATGAAAAGAGAGGCTCTCCTGGACTTCTGGTGGCCAGGCATAGATAGGCAAAGTGAAAGATTTGTTAGGGATTGTGTATTGTAGTGATAAATTGCATGTGATTCAAGAAACAACTATAAAACCAATGAAGTTTCCCAAATGAGCGTGGGAAAGAATAGTGATGGACATATGTGGTCCATTTGATGGATTGAGTGTGAGTGAAAAATATGCCATTGTTATGATGGATTACCATTCGAAGTGGCCTGAAGTGGTGTTTGTGAAGGAGATAAAATCAAGTTGTGTAATTTTGTTTTGTGAAGATGTCTTCTGTAGAGAGGGATGCCCGGCAGAAGTATTGACTGAAAATGGTCCTCAATTTGTGTCTGAAGAGTTTGAAACATTCCTTAAGAACTGGGGAATCAAACATAGCAAAACCACAGTATATCATCCTAGAGGGAATGGTCTAATAGAGAGATTCAACCGAGTGTTGGGGGAAAGTATAAAGTTAGCAACTGCAGGGAATATATACGTCGGAGGAACAATGTTAAAGATATGTTGTGGAAATATAGAACCACACCACATTCTGCAACGGGAGAGACACCTTACTCAAGGGAAGAGTACCGTGCACTGTTGCAGTTCCAGTGTGGATGTTCAAGTCACGCAACAGAAAGATAAACCATAGTGAGTTGAGTCAAAGGAGTAAGAAATATCAAGTTGCATATGGGCGAATACATATATACATTACTTATTGTAAAGACCCTAACCTTGGTTTAGTGATGCTGGTTCCTAGGCAACCTGGAAGCTTCCACTTCTGGAATCTGGATTTGAAGACTCATAGAAGCTGAGCAGGCAGACAGTTGCCAGGGGATCGGGAGTATTCAGCTCCAATAAATTACTTTTAAAGCAGACACCTCTAAGTCATGTCCTAAAATTTCACAGCTGTCTTTATTGAAGACAGAATTCAAAACTTGGATTGTTGTTTTCTTTTCGCTGCACACAGAAAAACGAAAGGTGGTGGGTGAGTGGTTGAAGTAATTTCAGCCGTGCCCGAGGTTGGGTGTTGGTTTCTGCAGAAGCAAGAAGAAATATCTTCTTTTGTGTGCTTTGTCAGAAAATGCCTAGTGTGAGAATGCATCAACTATGTAGAGGGAGAAAATGAGTGGTTCCCCAGACATGGATTTCATAATGATAAATTGTATGGAGTGATTTTTGTATGTGATCTCTTTAAGATCTGTGACTGAGGATGGCTTGACTATAGTGTGGCAAGTGGGTGGTAAGTGTTTGATCTGCGTGGTGGTATTGATGTGTTGACAAAAGATAGGGGGAAGAGAGGACCCAACAAAGTCAGTGGATACTTCCTGCCTAGGCTACTCAATCAGCCCTAAAGTTATCCTCAGACCGATTGCTTATGATGATGTTCAGTGACAATTAGTGGTATACCTAAATATTGGATGTTATTATGGTACCTTAAAAACCAGGATATGCTGGAACCCAGTGGAGGGAGCACTATGATATTTCTTGTTGGGGTGATTATTAAGCTTGAATTACATAGGGGGTACCCTAGTATCACTTTATTTTGGATGCCAGTGGTAAGGTCTAGTTTGGGATGATCACGGATATGGTTCTCCTGGCATTCTCTTAGTCAACATGTTTCAGCTGTCTACTGGGGTCACTAAGGGTAATTCATGCAGAGCTGTCCACCAGTATGTTGATGCATGCAGTAAAAGTAGAACCACACTTCCCAACAGCAAGTAACATTTATTTATGGGCATTCTTGTGTACGTGGTCTGATTATGTCATTATATTAGGAAGCCTGTCTGGCTTTCACGGCATCCAGGAAGGAGCCAGAAGAAAATATAGAGTTGTAGCGACATGGCATCCTTGACAAAGTCTTTAACTAGGATTTTTAAGAAAATACGGGCCGGCGATGATACACTGACTTATTTCGTCGTAGGAGAAAAAAATTACTGATGGGGGATCTTGTTCACCTTAACTCTATCTGTGTTACTTTCGGGGTGTGACTACAGGGACGTGTCAGCAGGCTTTCCTGTTTCAGTGTTTATTTGTGGGGGATTTCAGTGGTGGTGTTTTTTGCATAACATCCCACATAGATAAAACTATGCTTTTCCATGGTTTCCAAAACGTAATGTTTTCCAATTATTGTTATAAAACACACTTTTAAAGGAGATGAAATGTAAGTAATGCAGGGTATGTACATGGTGTCATTTAGGGGTCGCCAGGGGTAACACATAGGTGGAATATGATTTTCTCGGTCAGTTGAAGTAAGTAAAAAAAATGCTTTTAAGTATATGTTGTTTGCATGCTTGTGGGTGAGTGTGTGTTTATGTGAGAAAAAGAGAGTGTGTAAGTGTGAATGTGTGTAGGTGTAAACATATGAAATTGAAGGACAAAGGGAGTGTGATGTCACTTACGCTACCCCTGGCATTTTGGTGAACTGAGGTTCATGGGTGTTTAGTGTCTTCCCATTGGCAGTATGTCCAAAGGACTTAGGTTAGGCTGTTATATGCGTAGACAATCTGTGAATTGCACTCTCGCTCACACTTCCATCTCATTACCCTCTTTTACACTTCATTACCTGTCACATTCACTGTGTCAGAACTCTGGTATAGGACTGCTAACGCATTAAAAAAGAAAGTGTGCTTTATTCAAATGTTTCCATAAACAAAGTTCTGGGCACCATTGGGGTCATTCACCTACTTCTTACTAAATATTATGACATTGTAGGGGTGGTATATGCAGCCAATAGCATAATACCTTAAAAGTTTTAAATTACACCAGATTAATTTGCAGTCCTGCATTTTAAGGCACTTGTCACTTGCTTATTAAACCACACTTGCCACTGATTTTCTTCACTCTTTGCCTGACTACAGTAAGGTGGTGCTGCTGTTGTGCAGGCATTCATAGCTGCCAAGTGTCTCCATGGCAGACGTCGCACTCTAAGCCAGACCTTTTTAACAGGCAACACATTGATTTCTGGGACTTGAAATGCGCTGTTAAGATTGCATCTATGGGCTCAAAAACCCCACCAGTAAAGTGCAGTTGGGTGAAAAGCTGAGATTAGCTGACGCTATCACACATGACAATGGGGCACCTTACAGCTATGAATATTATTGGTATGTGGAAAGTCTTATGCCATGTTTTCACCACTGTCCCATGGGCATGGTGACACCACTCCTTTCACAGGTACCAGTCGCAGGTGAGCTGCTATCAATGCTGACTTGTTAGAAAAGTGAGCTGATGTATCAAAAGGTTTAACTATTCTGTGTCTGGGGCTAAAGCGGGTAAATGTGATAGTACATAGTGGCCAAGATTCTTATGAGCAAGCCATTTCACCAATCAGTGAAGGATTTAAACAGTGACAAAGATATAATATGATTTTAACATACCCAGAATCGCTATAGCATATAAAATAATTAGATCAGATCTAATACATGCCTCTAAAATATGCACTTTTAATCCAAGCACATAAAACTGAAACAACTTGAGAAAACAAACGAAAGAAGAACCAGTATTTTAGTGGCATCCCTAAATTTCAATACTAAGGCAAAATAATCCTAAACCAGTCTTTACAGCTGCCTCCTTGTATAACAACGTTACAATGTGTTGACCCTTTTGGAAATAAAAATAGCTCTTTCTCTCAGTTTCTTTTCGTGGAGTGGCATTTCAGGTTGTAGTTGTGCAGGTGTTTATCAATGTTTATTTGTTGTGAAGAATGTTTTCCTTTCAGTTGGGTTCCATCATTAATTATAGGTTTAAACCTAAAACAGAATAGCCTACACATTACATATAGGAATGGGGCAAGAAATACCGTACAATTGACAATCACGTTTTTAACAATGTTTGCAGTGTTGAGTGTCCCACCTTCAGTTTGCATGCATAGTTTGCTGTGTTTGCTTTGTATGTGGGTGATTGATTGCTAAATTGTTTTGTCTTCCTCATTCATAGTGGGAAGAATGAAGGAAGCAAAAACATATGGAGCCTAACTCTTTGTTTTGTACGTGTTCCTACTTTTTCATAGCTAGCAATATTAAACTATTTTGCTCCACACTAAGTAAGCCTGCATGTTAAAAGTATTCCTATATCCTAAAAATACACTACACTGGTAGGGATAAGAAGACAGTAATGTAACGAGAGGTTTTTTTTTACTAGTCCTCATGAAAACCATAGACCCTTAGTGGCCCGAGTAGAAGACCGAAACATGTTGACTAAGAGGATGCCAGGAGAATCATATCCATGAGTATCCAAATTAATTTATTTTAAACCTTACTAGGGGCCCAACATTTATGGGATATTGGGTAGCCCCTAGGTTTTTCATCTTATTAAATACTCCAAAAAGGAATCTAACTGCTCCCTCCTGAGGATGAGCCCAACCTGGTTTCTAGGGTACCAAGATGAGACCTGATGATGAAGCATGCTACAAATATCGTGGGCAAGGGTCTTTGAAAAGAATAGGAACATATTCTGAATTTTATCACTGCAAACTGTCATAAGCAATCGGTCTGACAATACCTTTGTTATTCACCTATTACCGGATCTTGTCCGTCTTATCTATGAAGCATTTAACAATGATGTAGCATTTGCTAAATGAGTGTGAGATTGGGGGTGTGAGGAGAAAACTGCCTGTCAATTCACACTTACTTTGTAATCCAGATCCAATGGGACCAATGTTGGTTCCCACTCTCCTCCAAACCTACTAGCAACTGTACATTAACAAAATGCAGGTTAGAAGTACACCAAGGGAAAAGGGAATCGGCAACAGAGAGAAAGAAAGACACTAAATATGGGCCCACTGACTCGTTGCACGGCAAGGCTTGATCTGCACTTCAGTAGTCTTGATAAAGGTAACCTTGGGGTGTTATACATTGTTAATGAGAACTGACTTTGAAAATGATATGATTCTGTGGTTCTAATTATGTTCAACATAATGTGATAGTAATAATACCATGAAAAGAATTCTTTAGAGTCATGTAGTTCACCTAATGACCAACAAGCATATGCTTGTTTAAAGCAATACCTTAATGTAAAACATGTTGTAGTAAAGATATAAAGGCCCTCATTACAACCCTGGCGGTAAATTCCGCTTATCGCTGTGCTGACGGCTGCCAACATACCGTGACTGCGGCGGTATTCTGCTATGGGTATTATGACCCACACTGAGAAATCCACCACTATACAGACACCCACACAAGTCCGCCAGACCAAAGGTCAGTGATAAACTGGCGATAGAAAAACCCACACCGTCACGCCAACAGGAATATGCCCACAGTATCACGACCCACGAATCACTGCAGCAGTCTTACAACCGCGGTAATCCATTGGCGGTACGCACCGCCGTGCTCAAAATACACACACACTTACAAAACACAATCACATTGGATAATTCAAAATACGCACAACTGACACACATACACACACCACACCCACAACACTATAAAACACACACCCATATTACCCACAACCCTTTCAACAAACAAATTAGAACAAGCAGAGAGAGAAAAGCAAAGACCACACCATCACCCAGAGGCACAGAATACCATCACACATACACCATCCACGCACATCACATAATACATCACAATACAGCACTCCACACATCACCTCACGCGTCACCCACAACACATCATGGCACCTCAAAGACACCCCAGGTTTTCTGAGGAGGAGCTAAGGTTCATGGTGGAGGAAATCATCCGGGTAGAGCCACTGCTATTTGGGTCACAGGTCCAGCAGACATCAATTGCAAGGAAGATGGAGTTATGGCGGAGAATCATCGACAGGGTCAACGCCGTGGGACAGCATCCAAGAACCAAGGATGACATCAGGAAGAGGTGGAACAACCTACGGGGGAAGGTACATTCCGTGGTATCAAGACACCAGAGTGCTGTACAGAGGACTGGCGGTGGACCCCCATCTCCTCCCCCACAACTAACAACATGGGATTGAGCAAGTCTTGGCGATCATGCATCCTGAGGGCCTTGCAGGAGTAGCAGGAAGACTGGACTCTGGTAAGTCAAATCTTTACTACTAAATCCCCCACACCCTACCTGCATGCCATCACAAACTCCTACCCCTACCCTCACTCCCAAATCACTCCAACACCTCACATATACCCCACTACCACAACCCACCCATCCCAATACCAAGCCCTGCATGCAACGACAATGCATGGACACCAATCACAGACCTGCATGGACACCCATCACCACAGCATGCAGACTAGATAGACTTACCCAGCCCACCTAATCAGCAATCACACAAGGCCAAGGTGACAGTGCAAGCACATGTATACAGGGAAACACACCCATTGCACAAGATGGCACACACAGATACAATAACAATGCATTTGCATCCCAACAGGACCCCTACCCAACGTCACTGGACAGGAGGTGCCAGCTATATCCACTCCCCCCACAGAAGAGGCCCACAGTGATGACAGCAGCTCTGCACGCCTGGATCAGGATGAGCAGACTGGCCCATCTGGGACCTCTGGACAGTCGGTTCCCCTGCCACAGTCCCAAACCACCACAGAACCTCCCCCCTCAGGAAACACCAGCACAGCACCCAGCCAGCAGGCCCATGCCACTGTGCCCAGGACACGTCAATCAGCAGTGTGTCCACCACTACAGGGACCCCAGGCAACCCCACTAACCCAGGACGATCAGGGACCTGGGGTCAGTGGCAGTGCGCACATGGTTCAGGGGACAGAGGCACAGGACAACAGGGAAGCTGGGATTACTGCTGTGCAACAGGGGGAGGACAAGCCCAGGGAATCCACTCTCCACGAGGCACTCTCCAACATCATGGGAGCATACCACCATTCCCAGGAGACCATGGGCACGGTACTGGCCAAGTTTCAGGGGACCCAGCGGCTGCAGGAGGGACACTACATGGGGATCAGGGATGACCTCACCAAAATACATACCATCCTGGTCACCATCGCAGGGGTGCTGGTTGATATGGGCAAGACCATGAGGAAGGTAGTGGCTCAATAAAGGGCCCCTGAAACTAGCCAAACCGAGGAACAGCCTTCCACCTCTGCCGGCGCTAGTGCACAGGAGGCCCCGCCACAGGACCAACAGGCCACCAGCACCCCACCCCCTGGAGAAGGAGAACCACCCCGCAAACGGTCCTTGCAATCCAGGCAGAAGACAGAGAACATTACCAAGACCCCCGCCAGGAAATCAGACTCTCCTGATTGTCACCCTTCTGTCCCACTCTGTTACCCTGTCCACCTTGAACTGCCATTGCTCCCCTTCCTATGCCTCCTTGGACAATGCACCTGTGATACCAAGATACTGGGCTCTGCCACGGACCTTCCTCCACTATCAGCCCAGCCCCTTGCACATACCTCTATACCCATTAGCACCTAAATAAAAGCCCTTTAATCAAAAACCAATCTGGAGTCAGTCTGATCTTTCACAAATGTATTATCACAACATTAGCAGCAAATTGTAATGTAAATGTTCATTTACTCATACCAATGTATGACAGTTGTTGGGCAGCGGTACACATAGCAGAATGGGGTACACAGATCTGAAAAAATTAAATCCAAAGGGAACAGTCAGTGTCCATAGAAAGAGGTTAAGAGGCTGACATGTACAATGTCCTAGAGTATACTGAAATGTGAAGAGGAGTTACAGTCTCTTACCTGTGTGTCACTGGAAGTACTGCATGATGATGTTCATTCTGTTGTCAATATCTTCTTCCTCTGCCTCCTCTTCCTCACTGTCCACAGGCTCCACCGTTGCCACAAGATCATCACCAGGCTCATCCTCCAGCAGAAAAGGCACCTGGCGTCTCAATGCCAGGTTGTGCAACATACAGAATGCCACGATGATCTGGCACACCTTCTTGGATGAGTAGCACAGGGAGCCACCTGTTAGATGGAGGCACCGGAATCTGGCCTTCAGGAGGCCGAACGTCCTCTCAATAATACGCCTAGTTCGCCCATGTGCCTCATTGTAGCATTCCTCTGCCCTTGTCCTGGCATTCCTCACTGGGGTCAGTAGCCATGAGAGGTTGGGGTAACCAGAGTCACCTGCAAATTTCGAGGGATACTTGTTAGACACACACTTACCCTTAGGGACTACCCCATACCCAGACACCTACTCATACTGTGTGGGGACCTTGCGCTCATCTATTAGCCACACCCGGTGCCTCTGGAGTTGGCCCATCACATAAGGGATACTGCTATTCCTCAAAATATAGGCGACATGCACAGAGCCAGGATACTTGGCATACACATGGGAGATGTACTGGTCTGCCAAACACACCATTTGCACATTCATCGAATGGTAGCTTTTTCTATTTCTGTACACTTGTACATTTCTGCGGGGGGGACAAATGCCACATGTGTACCATCAATGGCACCAATGATGTTGGGGATATGTCCCAGGGAATATTAGTCATCTTTTACTGTGGCCAAATCATCCACCTGGGGGAACACGATGTAGCTGCCCATGTGTTTCAGCAGGGCAGACAACACCCTGCTCAACACATTAGAAAACATTGGCTGCAACATCCAAGATGCCATGGCCACTGTAGTTTGGAAGGAGCCACTTGCCAGAAAATGGAGCACTGACAGGACCTGACTAGAGGGGGATACCTGTGGGTTGGCGGATAGCTGACATCAGGCCTGGCTCCAATTGGGCACAGAGTTCTTGGACTGTGACACAATCAAGTCTGTATGTGATTATAATGTGTCTGTACTCCATTGTCGAAAGGTCCACCAGGGGTCTGTACACCAGAGGATGCCGTCATCTCATCATCTGCCCCAGTGGTTGTATCCTATGGAGGAGAACGGTGAGCAGAGGGTCATTTACCAAATAGGTAGCCCAACTGTGTCAGAAGTCATGTTAGAGAATCAGTGTGTGAAATCGTGAGTTCGTATAAGTGCCAATATGTGCTGTGATGCAGTTAGGTGCCATGTCATGTGCACCCCTGAAATGGCGTCTTCCTGACTTGTGAGGAGGGACAAGGGGAAATGAGGTAATTGCGCTGGCGTTGTGCAGCGTCGCGGTAGGCGGTTGAAGACCGCCGCACAACTCCGCATTGGTTGGCATTGGGCCTTATGGGTTCCAGGAGCCAATGGCGATGTACTCCGGCGGTGATGGTATGCACCACCGCGGACGTGGCCGCCATTTTCTATCTGTTCACTCACTTGATACCTGACCATTAACAGGAGAGGACCTACACTGCAAGTGCTGCTGTGACCTGAGTCTGGAAGCGACAATGGCTACAGTGTGTGGGGAAAGGGCCCCTGCTTTCACTGAGGAGGAGTTGGACAAACTGGTGGATGGGGTTCTCCCCCAGTACACAGTACTCTACGGTCCTCCAGACAAACAGGTGAGTACACTGTGAGCATGGTGCGTGGGCAATGCCTGTTCGGAGTGGTGTGGATGTAAGTCACATGTTGGGGGTGGGCTGAGTGCTGCATGTGAGGATGGTCAGTGTATGTGCGTCAGGGCATGGGTGGTAACTGGTGGGCAATGAGTATGATGGTCCGGACGGGTGAGTAATTTCCTTTCCTCCTGTCCCTTCCCTCTAGGTCAGCGCCCACCAGAAGAAGGGTATTTGGCGTGCCATCGCCAAGGAAGTGTGGACCCTGGGGGTCTATCACAGATGGATCACCCACTGTCGCAAGAGATGGGAGGACCTGCGCCGCTGGAGCAAGAAGACGGCGGAGGCCCAGCTGTGGCTGGCCTCCCAACGTGGAAGGGGTGCCCGTCGCACCATGACCCCCCTGATGTTCCGTATCCTGGCGGTGGCCTATCCAGAGTTGGAAGGGCACTTGAGGGCATCACAGCAGTACGGTGTCATAAAGCTGACTCTGCGCCGTTTAGGAAGTATCTGGGTGGGGGGTGTGGGTGCCCCTAGGCCAGGGCGGTCATGCCAGGGTATGTCCCTTGTTTGCAGTCTCAGAAGCACCTCTACCCCAATGGTCCAATTGGGCAGCTACTAGTGTGCAGGGTCCTGTGGGTGTCAGGTGTGCATGTGCTGACAATAGGCATTGTACCCCATGAGCTGGTGAGTACCATAGTGAGTGGTTGGGCGAGGCCTAGTGCATAGGGCAGCTCAGTGTGTGTTGTGTCCGCCAACGGTAGTGGTGTTGCTGGCATTGACGATGTGTGTCCTCTGTTTTTCCCCCCCTTCTTGTTTTGTCACCCTGTCCTTGTGTGCATTAGCATCATCTGGCGGAGGAGCAGATGCACCGGCGATGGAGGGAGCTGCATCCCACATGGCCCATGAGGGTGAATCCACGGAGGGTGAAGGCACCAGTAGGACGGAGGGCGAGGGGAGCTCCACGACGGGGACAGGAGGGGATACCTGCGACAGCGACTCCTCCTCTGATGGAAGTTCCCTGGCGGTGGCGGACACCTGTGTGCCCACCCCAACTACAGGTTCAGCCGCCACCCCCCTACCAGTAGCGCCCTCCCCGCAGCCCCTCAGCATGTTTTCCGTGCCCGCTCACCCAGGAGGGTGGGCATCTCCTTCACCCCATGCACCTCAGGCCCTGCCCCAGTCAGCCCTGCTGCCCTCAGTGAGGATGCTATTGACCTCCTGAGATCCCTCACTGTTGGGCAGCCAACCATTCTGAGTGCCATCCAGGGTGTCGAGAGGCATTTGCAACAAACAAATTCATACCTGGGCAGCATTCATTCTGGCGTGGCGGCGCAACAGAGAGCATTTCAGCCTCTGGCCTCAGCACTGATGGCAGCCACTGTCCCTGTGTCCAGCCTCCCCCCCTCCAACTTCCACTACCCAGACCCGATCCCCTCTACCTCAGCCTATCCCAAGCACACCTTCAGACCAGTATGCACACACATCAACAGACAAAAGTGACTCAGGAAAACATAAGCACCACACATCACACAGGCACTCACACAAGCACCATACCCATGCACACATACCAACATCCACTTCCTCCACTTTGTCTCCCTCCTCCACATCCTCCACCTCCCTCCCAGTCTCGTCTCCACTCACACCTGCATGCACTACATCATCAGCCACTGCCTCCATCACCATCACGCCCATCACAAAACACCGCTCACGAGCAATCACCACCCCCACTACCATTCACATGTCCCCTGTGTCCTCTCCTAGTGTGTCTGTGAGCCCTCCTCCCAAAGTACACAAACGCAGGCACACATCCACTCAACAGCCATCCACCTCACAACAGCCTCCAGCCCATGCACCTTCACCCAAACTCAGCAGACGTACACCTCCTACAACCACTACCTCTTCCTCCACTCACACCCCCTCCATCTTCCCGTCCCATTGTGTCCAAAATCTTTTCCTAGCTAACTTTAACCACTTCCCTACACCTCCCCACCCACCCGTCCTTTAGGACCAGGATGTCTAGATCCCAGCCCAGCACCGCAGCCACCACATCTGCATCTGCTGTGGTCTGAGCAAGTCCGGGTGGATCGAAGGGGGCAACCGTCAGAGCTGCCAGTGTGCCACCTACAGATGTGAAGGACCACCCGATTCCGCCACCTGCCAAGGTAAAAAAGGGGCCGGCTTCCAGCAGGGGAAAGTCGCACCACCCACCCAGCAAGGCCGCAGCCAAACACAGAGAGGACAGTTCCAACGTCCCAGCAGCGACTGCCAAGGTGGGGAAGGGACACAAGACAAAGGGCAAGTCACCTCAGTGCACGATGCCTCCTAGTGAGGGGCTGGTGACCACCATTTCCTCAGGAATGCTGGCGACCTGTACCACAGTCACCACCGCCGCAACGACCACCACCTGCACCGCCACCTGCACCGCCGCTGCCACAACATCAGTCTGCAGCATCCTCCCCAAGGATCAGCCATCCGAGGCTGCCGGAGACGGTATGGTGTCTCCCTCCACCACAACAGACACCTGCACCACGGCCAGCACCGGCAGCATCTCCGCCGCAGCCACCGCCGCAGCCACCGCCGCAGCTACCGCCACCTGCACCACCATCTGCAACGCCACATGCCCAGCCGGTACCACTATATCGGACATCAGCAGCATCACCAGTGGGCAGCCGTCCGAGGCTGCAGGTGGCGTCCTGGACCCTGGAAACGCCACTTCGGGCACCAGCACTGGCACAAGCAGCAGTTGGCAGCCTAAGTCGCCGCAGGATGGAGTGTGGCTCTGCCTCCATGGAGTATCATGCTACCTGTTCCATGTACATCTCGTGGCTCAGACACCCAGGTGACAGGAGGGCAACTGCCACACCCCAGGTGCAGCTTCACTGGGCACAATGCCCCCTCCAGAACCAGTGGATAGATGCATCCACTCCCCCTATCCTTGGCAGGATCAAGCACTCTGGGCACAATGCCCCCTCCAGAACCAGTGGATAGATGCATCCACTCCCCCTATTCTTGGCAGGATCACTCCCCCTATCCTTGGCAGGATCAAGCACTCTGGGCACAATGCCCCCTCCAGAACCAGTGGATAGATGCATCCACTCCCCCTATCCTTGGACAGATCAAGCACTCTGGGCACAATGCCCCCTCCAGAACCAGTGGAACATGTCACCGACTTGAGAGACTGTGGCTTTGCACTCCCCAGGAGCAAGCAGTGGGCAAACCACCCACTTGAGAGACTGTGGCTTTGCACTCCCCAGGACCAAGCAGTGGGCAAACCACCCACTTGAGAGACTGTGGCTTTGCACTCCCCAGGAGCAAGCAGTGAGCAAACCACCCACTTGAGAGACTGTGGCTTTGCACTCCCCAGGACCAAGCAGTGGGCAAACCACCCACTTGAGAGACTTGAGAGACTATGGCTTTGCACTCCCCAGGACCAAGCAGTGGGAAAACCACCCATTTGAGAGACTTGAGAGACTGTGGCTTTGTACTCCCCAGAACCAAGCAGTAGGCAAACCACCCACTTGAGAGACTGTGGCTTTGCACTCCCCAGGACCAAGCAGTGGGCAAAGCACCCACTTGAGAGACTTGAGAGACTGTGGCTTTGCACTCCCCAGGACCAAGCAGTGGGCAAACCACCCACTTGAGAGACTGTGGCTTTGCACTCCCCAGGACTAAGCAGTGGGCATGGAGGCCCCTTGAGGGGCAGTGGCGTCATACCATCTTCCGGCTGAGGTGCTTCTCCTTCCGCTTCCCCCTGAGGTGCCTGTGTTTTTTTCGACCTGATGCCCCTGCAGTGTTCTCTCCGTTTTGAGGCAGGTGTCAATTGTGGGCTTTACCCATGCTTTTTTGGACCACTCAACATTTACAAGGGACAGTGTAGGGCCTTGTGTAAATATTGTATATACTGTTTATTTAAATTCTACTGCTATATCTGAATGTTCCAATATAACACTGGTTAGACTCATTTCCTTTTGTCCTTGCGTTCTTCCAGGGGGTGACTGGGTATATCGGTATTGTTGTTGGATGTGTTTGTGTGTATGTTGTTGTGGGTGAGGGTGGAGGGTGGGGGTGTTGCGTGCTGCGTGTGTGTGTATCACTCTCTTTTCCCTCCTCCCCTCCCCTGTGTGCTGGGTGCAGTACTCACCGTCGTCGCCGCCGCCGCCTTTTTTCTACTTCGTAGTGTATGAGAAGATACAACAACATCGGGAGGATCTGCAATTCGGGCTTTCTGGCGTCCTGGTTCTTTGTGGAGTGTCAAAAGGTGAGTGGTTCCCCTTCGATGTACTGTTTCCGCCGTGCTTTTGATGGTGTTGGTACTGCCCCAGAAAAGCTGGTGGATTGGCCTCTCATAATAGTGTGGGCGGTACATTGTCTTCCGCCTGTCTGTTGGCGGTGACCGCCGTGGTGTTTGTCGCTACCGCCGTGGTGGTCAGAGTGTTAAAGTGACTGTCTATGTTGGTAGTTTCCACCGTGGTTGTGATCTCATTTTTTTTACCGCCGCCCTGTTGGCGGTGTTACCGCCGCTTTAACAGCAACCGCCAGGGTTGTAATGAGGGCCAAAGTCTGTGCTAGATCAGGTTCTGAACTCCTCTTGTAGAAATAATGCAATATAGAGTTTGTAATCACAGATGGGTGAATCTGTGTGTAACAAACAAGTGCAGGTAACAGTTCGTATCCTACAGAATGACTCATTGTGTAACAAACAAGTACAAAGTAAGAGTGCATAATTAATATGGAGGACTTCTGACATCATTTTTAAGTGCAAGGCCTTTTTCCTTTTAAGCGAGTACTGTATTAGAATACATCTTTGACTCCCAATATGTTTTTCAACAACTTTAAAAAATAACAGATTGCAAGGATAGTAACTACAGAAGAGCAGGCCCAGGCTGCAGGAAGTATGTATCACAATTGCCTGAAAAGAACACTGTGGGCCACGAGAAATTTATGCCCTAAACATTTAAGATGGCCACCACTCTTTGTAAATCTGGTGAGCCCTGTAGCTCCATAGGACACTTTTTTAAAAATCTTTTCTTCATTCAGTTGTTTAGCATACCATGTACTTTCAAGATGCAAAGCCTCCCTACAGACTGCACACACACTTTGGGCATCCTGCTAACTTCTTCTGCTCTTGAAGATGTCCACTCTCAAGGATGTCCAAGTAGCACATCTTTGCGCAGGTCCAGCACACAGAGAGTAAGTGCATCCTGTGCATCTTAAAACCGTGTTTGATTGCTTTCATAGAGTTCTGCTTTTGTTGGTGGCTTAATGTTATTGTAGCTCAGTAGCTTGGGCATGAGGGGATGTGGATTCTGGGAGCAGAACAGTGAATTTTCAGTTCAATTAGTTCACATAACAATTGCATTTTTCACCATATTTCTTATTTTTTGGCAAGTCGCTGCTGTCAGTGGTAAACCTGTTTGCTTAAGGCTTCAGTAGTATCGGTGTATTTTCACATCGGTTGTGTTTGCAGTAGTCAAGGCGTCTTCTTCTAGAGTACCGATGTGATGTACTGAAAAAAGTGGTGATATTGATTTATTGGTTTATGTCAACAGTGGGTTCAGTGAGTGTCACTGCAAAATGGTTTGCCTCACCAGAGGTGTGGAGAAAATTGTTTGAGAATTGTTTGGTGTTAGTTGGTAGTGTGATGTTAGTTGTTAGTGTGATGTTCAGGACTCTGAACAAGTCAAAGAGTGTATCTTTCCTTTTCTTGGCTGATAGGTTTACCAATAGCTTAAAGTCCCAAGTAAAGGGGTTGTTTTAAATGCCAAATGGATGAGATGACATTTCTGATTTCCTAAATTAAGTTTTTGTTTTGTACTTGTGATCTGCAAAGGAGATAGAATGTGACATGGTTGAAGTTTGAGAGGTGAAGAGGGAAATAAGGAATTCCGTAGGAGTGAAAGGTTTGGGTTATTGGAAGGTGCAATGCCAAAAGGATATATGAATGACTACAACCTCATGTTCCCTGAAATTATCAGGGACAAACCCAGTAGATTTTCTGAACCCCAAAGGAAAACACATTGTATTCAGAAAAGAGGAAACTGGAAGTGTCTCTCACCTCTCCCACTGAGTTACGATCATGTGAAAATAGGTAGACAACACCATAAGAGAACCTCTTATTAGCAAGTTAAATGCAGAGTCCTGCCCTCAGCCCCAAAATCAGAACACACACACAAACACATACATAAATAATGTTATTTTGCAAAAGGCTAATGTGTTTTATGTTATTCTACAAATAATAACACTTATTGTCATGAATATGAGAAACTCAACAAAAAAGATGAGTAAAAGAGTAAACCCTAAGTATACTCCAATCATATTTAATCTCAAATCCCTAGTCAATTATTCGTATCCCTACCTACATTGTAAATAGATAATTAACAGTGTACGTGTAAGTGTATGCCCAGTCATAGCATTCTGCATACCTATATCCCAGAAAGCCTAAAGTCGGAGATAAAGGTCTCAGCACCCCTCAAGCAACTGGTCCATCTGCCTTGCCCCACTCAAATTACCAATATCTTCTATTCCTTTTTTAGAGTTGAGCACAAGCGCTCTGGCCTGTTGTAATCTCTCTTAAGGCTTTTAACCACACCCATGTCACGCCCATCACTTTAGTTGATCCGTGGGCTTGCCTTTTAAAATTCGCTGGATTTCATTTTTTAAAGGCATGCCTACTTCATGCCTTTTCCAGTCAACTACTCCTCGAGCACACCGGCCAACTACTGAAAACATACGAGGCTCCATGTTTTTCACATCGTTTCTGAACTACTTTTTCTTTTTATTTCTTACATAGCACAATTCAGCTGGGCAGTAATTGAGCGCTTTGCATGACTACCAGTTTAATTCTATTGTTTATCCTAGTGCTCCTTGGCAAATTTAAGGTTTTATACAGCGCAATCGCGCTCATTTTGTTTTATCATTTATTTGTAATTTCCCCCCATCCCTGTCCCATTCCTGTCCCCTGTTACAACGCTAATAGCGCCAACTCAAGCAAATGCGAGACCCATTGTATTGCACATGCTTGTCTTACGTGGCAGTCTCTGAAACGAGGAAGGCGTCAGCTCTTATTTGACACTTGTTTCAATTACACTGGTGCTGAACAATCCTTTTCTTCAGATTTCAGGAACATGGAAGCTACTGTTAATGTACTTTGTCAGTTCCTCGGCTACCATCCGTAAAAGCTATTTGTGTGGAACAATAGTTTGTCTTGCTTGTTAACTTGAGGTACAGAAATGTACACAAACTGACATTTGAGCTCACATAATTTTAAATCCTAAAAAGGATGATATCCTGTAAGACCAATGTTAGTATTAAAAGGCCTGTCTTGTAGGCCCCAGCTACTGTCATGTAACCTGATATCTACTATGCAAATGCATTAGTCTTGTGAACAGGCAGCAAAGCCTGTGTCACTTGGAACATCACATTTACATTTTGTAAAAGTATCCCATGCACGCCTCCAAGGCTGCCGCCTATCTTGTGCTCCTGGTTGATTTGTTTTTTGCAATAGCCTACAGGTATGAGAATGTCTACAATGAGTGTGGATGAAGTTTTGATCCATGTTTTTTTTATAAAGAATACATGAGGCTGTTATTGCTGATGTTGGCGCCAATGTCTGCAACATGAAGCACAGTATTTTGCCTGTTGAAGACCATGAGCTGCTGCATCTTTTCAGTTGGTGCTATAAGGCATCTCAGATAAGTATGTTTTAGGTTGTTAGTATTTGAGGTGTGGAGTGTTTAAGAGTACCTCCATTCCTGTAAAACCATTCCAATGCTGCCTGTCTGGCTTGCTTTCCATTTTACTTGAACTTGAACTCAATGGCAAAACATGGCACTGGTCCCTATTATTTGCCTATCAAACTGTTGAGTTTGCTGATAACATGATCAAGCCCTAATCCAGAAAAAAGCCTTTGTACTGGGTTCTTAGCTTTCTGGGATCAGATTATAAACGCCCGGACAATGGGCGGTGCATGGTGCACACTCACTAATTACTGTTAGCGGGGGCGCACCATTTTCACCTGATTCCAAGTTGCAAACCGTAGAATGAGGGATAACAGGCATACTGTGTGGGTTTTCTCTCATTCCTTGGCGTGGAAACTGACACTTTCTGCTAGTTGCCCGCCTGATTTGGGTTAGGTTTTAGCTGAGGCAATTTGGGAGTACAAACACCTTTGCTTGCTGCAAATAACGCCCGACCTGTGATCCTGTCACTGGTCCAAATGGGAGTTTGTGCCTATTGGAACCAAACCCCAATAATCATCCAAACCCCAATCATTAGATAGACCTCGAAATTTTAACTAAATAATTCAGCTTCAACGTCTCCAGTTGATCTAGCGGTTAAAAACTACACTCCATATCAGGAATACACAATTTAGCAGATAAAAACAGAAAGAAATATTGGAACTGCATTCTAGGCCAAAAATAAGGAAAACGTAGATTTTTAATATGGAAAAAGTTAAATGAGATACGGAGAAAACATGCATAAAATGCAATTCAAGGCTCAAAATACAGAATTACCATATGAAATTATAAAACACAATAATCCCTAGTTAACAAAAATTACTCTAATTTACTCTGTCAGACTCATAAAGAGTATAGACACATCCCATAGAGAGTCAAAGTCAAAATGGACATAAGAAAATAAAGTCTCGTGTAACAGCAATCCTAATGGCAGCTGGAAAATCCAACATTCCGCGAGCCGGATCTATAACTAAGCTCAGACTAGCCTTAAAAAAGGAATAAAAACTCCTCAAGACTAGAACAACTAAACTCCGAGAACTTTTATACACAAATCACACTTTTTAAAAATAGATTCTCCAAATTCAGCAGGACATTATCATGGTTAAGGTCTCATTGGCAAATCTGGAAGATTTACGGAGTAATAAAGTCAGTAACACTAACCCATTTCTTAAGGCAAGAGAAATCTGACATCTTCTAGATTTGTTTAACCATTTGAATCCACAGTGCTTTGATGCCTTTTGGCACAGTTTTCCTTTTATATAAAAGAATTAGTGATGTATAATGTAATTTCACCTCTTATATCTTCAGGGGAGTTATTTGTGTATGTTTATGTGATAGTCTATTATGTTTGTGCTAACAACACTCGAATGGGTCACTGAAAAGTAAAGAAAAATGTGAAAGAAATACGTGAAAGTTTTACCCCACAGAAATACATTTTGAAGCGCATGCCTTTGCCAGACAACCATCAACATTGTTGTTTATGTGCACGTAGGCCCTGGCAGAGGGAGGAAGAGAGTATTAAAGAGTTGGTTAGTAACAAACCTGTCATTCGCTGGCTTCCCCTCTTTAGTAAAGATCTTGTTAAGTAGTTAGGAAAAAAGGCAAGCTCGACCTGAATCCGTGCACACAAATCGACTCAGGTAACATGAGCATGTACAGTATAATATATGGTGCAGCTGTTAGCACTTAGACCAACTCTAGTTGAATATGTATTAAAAAAAACGTACTTCAAATATCTCTTACACAATTAAGGTTGATTCACAAGAATTATGGCCCTCATTACAACCCTGGCGGTCGGTGACAAAGCGGCAGTAATACCTCCAACAGGCCGGCGGTAAAAAAAATAGAATTATGACCACGGTGGAAATCGCTCACACAGACAACCACTTTAACACACTGACCACTACGGCGGTAGCAACAAGCACTGCAACGGAAATCGCCAATAGCCAGGCGGAGACAATGTACCACCCACACTATTAGAACAGGCCTATCCGCCACCTTTTCCGGGGCGGTACCAATGACATCAAAAGCACGGCGGAAACAGTGCACAGAACGCAAAGGACTCACCTCTGGAGACTCAAGGAAGAACCACAACGCCATGGAGCCCGAGTTGCACATCTTCCCCATGATTGTATACCTCCTCATTCACTACGAACAGCAATGCCGGCGAAGACGACCACGGTGAGTACTGCCGCCTAGTACACAAGGGAGGGGGGAGGAAAAAGAGAGTGACACACACACAACACCCCCACCCCCAACACCATACACACAAACAGATGCAGTAACATTACATATACACCCTGCACCCCTCAGGAATAATGCAAGTAGAAAAGGAATTGATTAAAGTAAGTGTAATAAGATAAAATACGAGAAAATCTGGAATCAAAATCAATACATTATACACATATATACAAACGGAGGGACACTGCTCAGTCCTAAATGTCCGTGGGCCGACAGGGCCACATTACATAGGCCAAGGCCCCACTTGACTCCTGCAACAACACGGAGAGAACACTGCAGGGGCATCAGGTCGAAAATACACAGGAACCTCACGGGGACGGGGAATTGGGGGCACCTCAGCCGGAAGATGGTACAACACCACTGGTCCTGGAGGGGGCTACATGCCCTGTGCGATGTCCTGGGGAGTGCAAGGCCACAGTCTCTCAAGCGGGTGGTTTGCCCACTGCTTGGTCCTGTGAAGTGCAATGCCACAGTCTCTCTAGTGGATGGCTTCTCCACTGGTTCTGGAGGGGGCCTTGTGCCCAGTGTGCTTCATCCTGCAAGGAGGGGGTGAGTGGATGGCTTCTTCCACTGGTTCTGGAGGGGGCCTTGTGCCCGTGTGCTTCATCCTGGCAAGGAGGGGGTGAGTGGATGGCTTCTTCCACTGGTTCTGGAGGGGGGCTTGTGCCCAGTGTGCTTCATCCTGGCAAGGAGAGGGTGAGTGGATGGCTTCTTCCACTGGTTCTGAATGGGGCCTTGTGCCCAGTGATGCAGCACTTGGGGAGTGCAAGGTCACAGTCTCTCACCTGGGTGTCACACCTACAGGGTTTGCAGTCTCAAGGACGCACTACCGCCCATTAAGGCACGACTACACATTGCCCGCCGGCAGAGACGGCTTCTCAGTGGTGCCGGTGCTGGTGGTGGGGATGCCAGTGGTGGGGGGAGGCTCCAGCCCTTCCCCTGCAGCCTTGTATAGCTGCCCACTGGGGCTGCTGCTGCTGTCAGTGGTGCTGGTGGCAGTGCTGGTGTCGGGGATGCCAGTGGTGGGAGGAGGCTCCAGCCCCTCCCCTGCAGCTTCAGACAGCTGAACCACCATAGTTGGTGGTGGGGGCTCAGAATCATTCCCAGCACCAGGCCTCCTGTCCTTCCTGCCTGCAGGTGCCCTTTGCCCTTCCCCTTGGCAGCTGGTGGTGCCTCCTTCCCCTTCCCCTTGGCAGCTGGTGGTGCCTCCTTGCCCTTCTTGGCAGCTGGTGCAGGCACACTGACAGTGCTTATGGTTGGTTCCCTGGAGCCTCTCCCACCTGCAGTAGCTGCCAACACTACTGTGGCTGTGGACTGGGTGGCTGAGGTGCTAGCCCAGGTTCTGACCACCCTGGCCTGACGTGAAGGACGGTGGAGGGGAGGGGTAGGGAAGAGGTCAACTGCAGAGAGGAAAAGCTTCTTAGGGATGGGGAGAGGGTGAAGGTTTGGGAGTGGAGGAAGAGGGAGTGGTTGTTGGAGGTGTCTGTCTGCTGTGTTTGGGTGCAGGTGCATGGGCTGGGTGCTGTTGTGAGATGGATGGCTGTTGGGTGTCTGAGTGCTTGCATTTGTGTACTTTAGGAGGAGGGGGCATAGACACAGTGGGAGAGGACATAGGGGACGTGTGTATGGATGTGGGGGTGGTGGCTGCCAGTGAGGGGTGTGTAGTGATAGGTGTCATGGTGAGGGGGTAGTGGATGAGGATGTAGTGCATGCAGGTGTGAGTGGAGACGCTACTGGGAGGGTGTTGGGCGACAAGGAGGAGGGGGACGCAGTGGAGCCAGTGGATGTTGGTGTGTCTGCATCTGGATGGTGTTTGTGTGAGCGCCTGTGGGATGATGTGTGGTGCTTGTGTTTGCCTGAGCCACTCCTGTGTGTCATCTTGGCTGCATGCTGGTCTGAATGTGTGCTTGGGATAGATTGGGGTTGAGGGGAATGGGACTGGGTAGAGGAAGGTGGAGGGGAGGCTAGAGACAGGGACAATGGCTGCCATTAGGGAGGATGCCAGAGCCTGAATTGATCTCTGTTGGGCTGCTATGCCAGAGTGAATGCCCTCCAGGAATGCATTTATTTGTTGCAAATGGCCTGCCAGCCTCTGGATGGCATTCACTATGGTTGACTGCCCAACAGAGATGGATCGCAGGAGGTCAATAGCCTCCTCACTCAGGGCAGCAGGGCTAACTGGGGCAGGGCCTGAGGTGCCTGGGGCAAAGGAGATGTCCACCCTCCTGGGTGAGCGGGCACGGGAAACACGCTGAGGGGCTGCTGGGAGGGTGGTGCTGGTACGGGGGTGGCGGCTTTACCTGTAGTTGAGGTGGGCACAGAGGTGTCCGCCACCAGCAGGGAGCTTCCATCGGAGGAGGTATCACTGTCCGAACTGTCCCCGCCTGTCTCCGCAGTGGTGCTCCCCTCACGTCAGTGGATTCAACCTCCTGGGCCCTGTGGGCTGCTGCTCCCTCTGTCGCCGGTGACTCTGCTCCTCTGCCAGATGATGCTAGTGCACATAAGGACAGGGTGACAAAACAAAAAGGGGGGGGTGAGACCAGGGATACACTTGGTCAATGGCAGCAACACCACCACTGTTGGCGTACACGACACACACACACAGGGAACAGCCCTACACACCAGGCAATGCACTACCAGTCACAATGCTAATCACCATCCCATGGACAGGAATACCTAACGCGAATAGCAGCATACCTGACACCCAGTAGTGGATGCCTACTAGCTTGTTAGGAGGTGGTGTTCATCAGTCCCTGCCCAACATGGAACCTACCCTGCAGTGCCCGGCCTGGTCTAGGGGCACCCACAGGCCCACATCCCCCACCCGGAGACTACCCCACCATGCGCAAGTAGTATATTGTGAAACTGTACTCACCCCCTTGTGGCTGCTGTGATGCCCTCGAGCGCCCATCCAGCTCCGGATAGGCCACCGCCAGTATGCGGACCATCAGGGGGGTCAGGGTTTGACAGGCACCCCTTCACGTTGGGATCCCCAGCTGGGCCTCCACCGTCTTCCTTGCCCAGCATCTCAGATCCTTCCACCGTTTGTGGCAGTGGGTGATCCGCCTGCCATAGACCCCCAGGGTCCGCATGTCCTCGGCAATGGCACGCAATATATATCCTTTTTCTGATGGGCGCTGACCTGCAGAAATAGATACATAGAAAAAGGTATTCGTCATACCGTCCAGCCTGTTACACTCATGGCCCACCATAGCCCTCACATCCCCTTATGCACAGACATTACCCACCATACATGCAGCACGCTGCCCAGAACCATTCCACCAACCCCGCCCTACATGAGGTCCTCACACACAGCACTCCGTGCATCCATGCCCCTTGCAGCATGCTCACAGTGTACTCACCTGTTGGTCTGGAGGCCCATACAGCATTTGGTACTGGGGTAGGACCCCATACACCAGCTTCTCCAACTCCACAGCAGGTGAAGGCAGGGGCCCTTTCCCCAGTGACACAAGCCATGGTCGATTCCAGACACAGGTCACAGCACCACTTGCAGTGTAGGCCCTCTCCTGTTGAAGGTCAGGTAGCAAGTGAGTTAACAGATAGAAAATGGTGGTCACGTCATTCGCCACTGTAACCCATAGGGCCCAATGATAACCAATTAGGAGTTGCACGGCGGTACTCGACCGCCTCCCGCAACGGCGCACAACATCAGTGGAATTACATCATTTACACCTGTCCCTCCAAACAGGACAGGCGGACGCCATTTCAGGGGGGGGGCAGCCCATGGCTCTTAACTGTGTCACAGTACACATAGGCACCATTTGGGCCTATCCAATAACATACTGTTACAGTCACAACATGGAATGCAGTGTATTGTTTGGAAATGAGGAATACTGACGAGCTGCTCCCCGTTTTGCCCCCTAGATTACAACCGCTGCAGATGAATAGGAGATGGAGACATCCCCCGTGTACAGACTGCTGGTGGACTTGGCAACAATGGAGGACAGGCACATTATCCTCACCTATAGACTTGACAGGGCCACAATCCAAGAGCTGTGTGCCCAATTGGAGCCTGACCTGATATCTGCTATGCTTCATCCCACCGGGATCCCCCCTCTTGTGCAAGTCCTATTTGTGCTCCATTTCTTCACAACTGGCTCCTTCCAAGTGACAGTGTGCTTGGCAGCAGGAATGTCACAGCCAATGTTCTCAATAGTGCTGACCAGAGTGTTGTATGCCCTGATAAAACACATGCGCTACATTGTTTTCCCCCAGCTGGCCAGAGTAAAAGCTGACTTCTATGCAATGAGACATATCCCCAACATTATTGGGGCTATTGATGGTACACATATTACATTTGTCCCCCCCCCAGAGAAATGAACAGGTGTTCAGAAATCGAAAGAGCTTTCACTCTATGAATGTGCAGATAGTGTGCCTGGCGGACCAGTACATCTCCCATGTCAATGCAAAGTATCCTGGCTCTGTGCATGATGCCTATATCCTGAGGAATAGCAGCATCCCATATGTGATGGCTCAAATCCAGAGGCACCGGGTGTGGCTAATAGGGGAGCCCTGGTTCCCACCCAGTGGATGTTGGTGTATGGGTATTGTGGGGGCCCTAAGGGTTAGGGTGTGTCTAACAGTTGTCCCTCGATATTTGCAGGTGACTCTGGTTACCCCAACCTCTCATGGCTACTGACCCCTGTGAGGAATCCCTGGACAAGGGCAGAGAAACGTTACAATAAGGCACATGGGCGAACAAGGAGAATAATAGAGAGGACCTTTGGCCTCCTGAAAGCCAGGTTTCGGTGCCTCCATCTAACAGGTGGATCCCTGTGCTACTCACCCAAAAAGGTGTGCCAGATCATCGTGGCATGCTGCATGTTGCATAACCTTGCCTATGAGGCCAGATGCCTTTTCTGCATGAGGATGAGGCTGGAGATGGGAGTGTGGCAGTAGTGCACCCTGTAGACAGTGAAGAGGAGGAGGCAGAGGATGAGGACAACAGAACAGCAATAATACAACAGTACTTCCAGTGACACACATGTAAGACACTGTAACTTCACTTTGCATTTGACAGTTTTGCATTTGACATTGTACATGGCAGGCAGATTCTCCAAATTCTATGGCCACTTACTGTACCCTTTGGCATTTCTATTTTCAGATATCTATGCCCCACTCTGGCACCTGGTATGTTGACTGCAGCTAACTACAGGTCATTCCTATGTATACATTACTGTACAGTTGTATTGCTGTATTTAAACCTTGTTAAACGAATACCTTGTTAAATCATATGACATACTCCATACTTGTATTTTTTTAAAGGGTGTTCATTTAAGTGCTAAGAGGTAGAAGAGGATGTGCAATGGGCTGGGGGATGATAGAGAAAAGTCCAGGATAGAGTCCAGTCTATTTGTATCACAGGTGCATTGTCCAATGGGGCATAGGAAGGGGAGCAATGGCAGTTCAAGGTGGACAGAGTGACAGAGTGGTACACAAGGGTGCCAATCAGGAGAGCCTTATTTCCTGGCGGGGGCCTTAGCAATAGTCTCTGGCTTCTGCCTGGATCGCAGGGACCGTTTGCAGGGTGGTTCTCCTTCTGCAGGGGAGGGGTGCTGGTGGCGTATTGGTCATGTGGCAGGGCCTCCTGTCAACTAGCGGCAGAGGAGGTGGAGGGCTGTTCATCGGTGTGGCTAGTGTCAGGGGGCCCGTTGGTGTGCCACTGCCTCCCTCGTGGTGTTGGCCATGTCTGCCAGCACCCCTGCAATGGTGACCAGGGTGGTGTGGATGTCCCTCAGGTCCTCCCTGATCACCAGGTACTGTCCCTCTTGCAGCCGCTGGGTCTCCTGCAATTGGCCAGTATCTGGCCCATCATCTCCTGGGAATGGTGGTATGCTCCCAGGATGTTGGTGAGTGCCTCATGGAGATTCGGCTCCCTGGGCCTGTCCTCCCCCTGTCACACAGCAGTCCTCCCAGCTTCCCTGTTGTCCTGTGCCTCTATACCCTGAACCATGTGCCCACTGACCCCAGGTCCCTGATCGTCCTGTGTTTGTGGGGTTGCCTGGGGTCCCTGTAGTGGTGGACGCACTGCTGATTGACGTGTCCTGGGGACAGAGGTATGGGCCCACTGGGTAAGTGCTGTGGTGGTATTTCCTGAGGCGGGAGGCTCTGTGGTGGTATGGGACTGTGCCTGGGTAACCGACTGTCCGGAGATCCCTGAAGGGCCAGGTTGGTCATCCAGATCAAGGCAACCAGAGGTGCTGTCATCACTGTGGGCCTCTTCTGTGGGGGGATTGGATGTTGCTGGCACCTCCTCTACTGTGACGTTGGGTGAGGGACCTGTGGGGATGTAAATGCAGTGTTATTGTTTCTGCGTGTGACATCTTGTGCATGGGTGTGTTGCCCTGTATGGTTGTGATTGCCCTGGCAGTTTAGGCTTGTGTAAGTGGTGATTTGGTTGGATAGGTGATTGTCTCAAGTGTCCATGCAGGTCTGTGACGGGTATCCATCCATTGGTGTTGCATGCCGGGCTTGGTAGTGGGAGGGGTGGGTTGTGTTGGTAAAGTGTATGTGAGGTGATGGAGTGATGGGGTGAGGGTAGGGGTGGGGGTTTGTGATGGCATGCATGTAGGGGGGGTGATAGTAATAGAGATTTGACTTACCAGAGTCCAGTCCTCCTGCCAGGCCCTCAAGATGCATGATTGCCAAGACTAGCTCCTCCCATGTTGTTAGTTGTGGGGGAGGAGGTGGGGTCCACTGCCGGTCCTCTGTACAGCTATCTGGTGTCTTGTAACCACGGAATGCACCTTCCCCCGTAAGTCGTTCCACCTCTTCCTAATGTAATCCCTTGTTCTGGGATGCTGTCCCACGGCGTTGACCCTGTCCACGATTCTCCACCATATCTCCATCTTGATAGCAATGGATGTCTGCTGCACCTGTGATCCAAATAGCTGTGTCTCTACCCGGATGATTTCTTCCACCATGACCCTTAGCTCCTCCTCTGAGAACCTGGGTTGTCTTTGTATTGCCATGGGTGTAGTGTGAGTGGTGTGTGTGGGGTGATGTGTTGGGGTGTGTGCTTTGAGGTGCCTGGATGGTGTATGGGCGATGGTGTTCTGTGGCTCTGGTTCTCTGGGTACTCTTGGTGTGTCTCTCCCTCAGTTATCAATTTTCTTGAGTTGTAAGGGGTTGTGGGTAATGTGTGTGTGTGTTTTATAGTGGTGTGGGTGTGTGGTGTGTGTATGGGTGTCAGGTGTGTGTAGTTTGAATTAACCGATGTAGTTTTGTTTTGTTTGTGTGTGTGTATTTTGAGCGCTGCGGTATGTACCGCCAATGGTTTAGCGCCATTGACTGTCTGCTGCGGTGATTTGTGGGTCATAATGTTGTGGGCATAGTTCTGTTGGCGTATGGGTTTAGGTTTTGCTACTGCCAGTTTATCACTGACCTTTGGGCTGGCGGACTTATGTGTGTGTCTGTATAGTGACGAATTGCTATGTGTTTGTCATAATATGGGTAGCGGTAAACTGCGGCGGCGGCGGTTTGTTAGCGGCAGTCGGCATGGCAGTAAGCAGGCCTTACCCCCATTGTCATAATGAGGGCCATAGCCTTTTCCCCAACTGCCTGATGGAGAAAGGGCCATCTGAGAAGCTTGGCTACGTCAGAGATAGAAGAGTCTCTACTGTTGCCAAATTATGGTCCGCCCACATCTAAAGTATCTCTGTCGCCATACTTTCTCATTTTAGCCACAGTAATGCAGACAATACACTTCCATTGTCTGAGAAAGTTGCTTCCAGCCTCCATATTACACTATGTTAAACCAGGGGCCATCCACAATGGATACCACTAGTCACGGCAATCACACTCATGTTACATTGAGTATTGCTGTAGCACAGTTGCCATATCTTCACTATTTTTGTTTTACACATAGCGAGAGACAAGGAGGGTTCTAGCCCCCATACTACCTCCCAGAATCAACAGCCATATACACAAAAGGTATGGGGGGATCTAGCGAACAAACCGACAGGGCCTGATCAACTTGTAATATGATGACTCTATTCCATGATCTAGTTAAAGATAAAGTGTGATTGTGATAACTGTGTCTTGGAGAACTATTAGAGGGGTACCTCCTTGTGGAATAGGTGGTCTCACACACATTATAGTGTCATGCTTCATCATTTGCCCACCTATCCCCACCAAGGTAGGATAATACCACCTGGGTGGACTCAACCTCATGGTTAAATGAACCCTGAAGCAGTGCTAAAATGTTATTTCTCTGGATAATGTAGGAATCCTGTTATATGAATAAAATTAGCTAGCAGATCAACAGTGTAGCTCACACCTTTTAATTATAGTGTCTGTTGGTAAAATAAAAACAAAGTCGGGACACTATTGGGTATAATGACTCATAATGTCACTTT
The DNA here is from genome assembly GCF_031143425.1 of Pleurodeles waltl. Lineage (NCBI taxonomy): Eukaryota > Metazoa > Chordata > Amphibia > Caudata > Salamandridae > Pleurodeles > Pleurodeles waltl. The sequence goes on along the minus strand of NC_090444.1, from coordinate 216,593,485 downwards.
AATCCTACTGGCCAACATGTTTCGGCCCACTCATCTAGCCTTTACTGGTCTGGGGCATTCATGAGGGCCTGGGATCGCTCCTAAATCTAGTGTGAAGAGAGTACCTCTCCTAAATGAATGGTGAAAGGCTCATACATTGCACACTCTGGGCCTACCTGAGTTTTACTCAAACCTTGGAGGCTAAGGGAAGAAATGGAGGAGGAAGAATTAAAACACGGCATGCACAGAGGCTAAATATACATGAGAATAACCACAGCAAACCACTGCACACAAGGAGTAAAAACGCATGTCATAACTGATATCACAACCATGCAATTAGTCATTGTTGTGGACATGGTGCCTAAAGGAATTAATTATCTATAAAGAAAGGGATTGTGGCCCTCATTATGATGGTAATGACTGCCAGATAATGACCATGGCGGTGATCCATCCCATAGACAGCCAATGTACCACACCAATCACCAGTGTGGCACGAACACTGAACACAGCGGTAGCCACCTACAGGCAGGCGTAAGACAAGGATCCGCCCACCATATAACATACCGCCAGGATTTCCAGGGCGGTAGCAACGCCACCAAAAGCCTGGCGGAAACACATCATATAAAAAAAGACACTCACCTCCAGGGACACAGAGGAGTCAGTGGCTACCATGGACCCTGAACTGCAAGTCTTCCCGATGCTGTACCATGCCATGGCCGTCCTGGAGCACCAACGCCACCACCACCGACGACGGAGAGTACAGCTGCCTAGCACCCAAGAGAGGGAGGGGAGAGTGACACGCACACACGCACAACACACACCATACACACACTCCACACACCCAGAAGCAGCTGCAGAGTAAATTGACTTTAACAGGACCCAGGAGCAAAGAAAGCCAGGACACCTACCTCTGTTCCAACCACTGTATTCCTGTTGGATGAAGAGCCCAAATCCAAAAAATACTGAACTGCATATTTACATGCAGGGCCAATAGCCAGTTCAAAGTCAGTAATGCCCACAGGGCAAAATCCAAGCCGCAACTTGACTCATGAAAACATCGGGCCTCCACTGTTCAGGGGCATCATGTTGGAAATGGGCAGACACCTCAGGGGATGGGGGTCAGTTCGGTGGGGGTGGTCTTCTTATTTGGATAGGGCTCTTTGGCCTATGGTTTGGGAGGGGGGCTCCTTGGCATCTGGTTGGGGAGGGCGCTCCTTGGCTTCTGGTTTGGGAGGGGGCTCCTTGCCTTTTGTTTTGGGAGGGGGCTCCTTGGCTTTTGTTTTGGGAGGGTGGTTCTTGCCTTTTGGTTTGGGAGGGGTCTCCTTGGCTTTTGGTTTTGGAGGTGGCTCCTTGGTTTGGGGTTTTTGTTTAGGAGGGGGCACACTTTAGCCCTTAGGGCGGGGGACTGGTGTCACACTCATGTGCCCCTTAGTGGCAGCTGAAGACTTTGGGGGTGGAACAGGGTCAGACTGAGTGCTGGAGGTACCGTGCTAGGGGGGGGTGGTACCTTCCTCTTACGGGCAGGATGGGGGAGTGGAGGGAAGAGGTCAAGGCGGGAAAGGAAAAGCTTCTTAGGGCCAATGGGGTGGGATGTGGGAGGAGGGATGGGAGTGATTGTAGGAGGAGGAAGTGTGCTGGACTTGGGTGCAGGTGCATGGACAGTGTGCGTGTGTGAGGTGGATGGCTGTTGGGGGTATGAGTGCAAGCATTTGTGTGTCTTTGGAGGGCAGGCAGAATGGGGGAGTTCAAACAGGACATGTGGATGGATGTTGTAGTGGTGTCTGCAAGTGAGGTGGGTGTGCTCCATGAGGTGGTGATGGTGGTGGTGTTGACTGCGCATGTGGTGTGTGGGGTGCATGTCTGTGGGCCTGCTATTGTGGTGACTGTAGGCAAGGCTGTGTAGGTGGCAGGTTCAGGGACTGTTGATGTAATGCATGTAGGTGTGAGTGCAGATGTGACTGTGAGAGAGGAGGAAGGGGAGACAGTGGAGGCAGTGGATGATGTTGTGTATGCATCTGTGTGTTGGTTGTGTGAGTGCTTGTGGACTGAAGTGTGCTGCCTGTGTTTGTCTGTGCAAGTCTTGTCTGTTGTTTTGTGTGCATGCTTGTCAAAATGTGTGCATGGGATGGGTTTGGGGTGAGGATGAGGAGACTGGGACTGGGATGTGGTAGTTGGAGGGGGACGGAAGAAACAGGGACGCTGGATGCTGTCAGTGAAGAGTCCAGAGCCTGAAACAATCTCTGTAAGGCCACCAAGCCACCATGAATGCCCTCCAGGAAGGCATTGCATTTCTGCATCTGGGATGCCAGCCCCTGTATGGCATTCACTATGGTTGACTGCCCTACAGAGATGGATCGAGGGAGGTCAATAGCCTCCTCACTGGGGGCAGCAGTGCTGATTAGGACAGGGCTTGAGGTGCCTGGGGCGAAGGAGATGCCCACCCTCCTGGGTAAGCGGGCACGTACAACTCGGTGAGGGCTACTGGGAGGGCGGTGCTTGTATGGGGGTGGCAGTAGAACCTGTATCTGGGGTTGTCCCAGAGGAGTTCGCCCCCACCAGGGAGCTCCCATCGGAGGAGGAATCCTGTCCTCCTCCCCCCCCCCGGTGCTCCCCTCATCCTCCATCCCACTGGTTCCCTTGGCGTCGGTGGACTCTGCCTCCTGGGTCCCATGGGCTACAGCTCCCTCACTTGCCAGTGCCCCTCCTCCTTCACCAGATGATGCTAATGCACACATGGACAGGATGACAAAAGGAGAGGGGGGAGAAAGAAAGGGGGCATAGGGTCTATCACAGCACCAACAGCACAGATGGCATACACATCACTGTCACACACTGAGACTAAGAATGGGCAGTATGGACCACACTGGCATACCACTGGCTAAGTACCACAGCAGGTAGGAGCCAAACACTGCCATCTGCACACCAATTGGGACCAACTAAGCCCTGTCTGCCATGGAAAGACAGCTACTTAGCTATCAAAAACATGCATTTCACCCAATATACCTAAGCTGGCCCACGCAGCAATGTCTAAACTGGCATAATGGGGCATCCACTGACTAGTACCCTGCACCCAAATCCTATGCCAGACAACAGAGATGGTTGTCGAACACACTGTACTCACCCCAATGTGGCTGCTGTGATGCCCTCAAGCGCCCATCCAGCTTTGGGTAGGCCACCGCCAGTATGTGGGCCATCAGGGGGAACAGGTTCCGATGGGCACCCCTTCCTCTTTAGGAGCCGGTCCTCAGCTGGGCCTCCGGAGGCTTCCAGGTACAGTGCCTCAGGTCCTTCCACCATTTCCTGCAGTGGGTGCTCTGCTGGCTATGGAACCCCAGAGTCTGCACGTCCTTGGCGATGGCACACGACAACCCCTTCTTCTGATGGGTGCTGACGTGCAGAGGAAACACAAATAGCGGGACACCATGAACCAGACAATCCAGCCTGTCACACGTATGGCCTACAAACTGCATTTGCCCCTCATCAGGCACACACATGACCTGTACCTCTGCATTAACACTGCCACCAGCCATACCCCCCAAATGACACATTGCCAGCACACACACACATCTACATGCAGCCATGTCGCATGCAACATACCCAATCATGTACTCACCTGTTGGTCTGGAGGCCCATACAACTTCCCGTACAGGGGTAGGACCCCATCCACGAGCCTCTCCAACTGCTCCGAGGTGAAGGCTGGGGCCCTTTCCCTTGTTGCACAGGCCATGGCAGGTTCCAAACACAGGTCACAGCAGCACACGCAGTGGAGATGTGGTCCTGTGGAAAGTCAGGAATCAAGTGAAGTGGTAGAAAGAAAATGGCGGTCACATCTGAAGCGGTGAACACCGTCACCGCCGGTGTTGATCATCATTGGTTCCCATACTCCATAGAGGGCCATGTTAGCCAATGAGGAATTGCACGGCAGTGCAGACCGCCTCCTGCCATGACACCTAACGTCAGCAGAGTGAGGTCACTTCCACCTGTCCCTGCATACAGGACAGGCGGCTGCCATTTTCTACTTCTAGTACACATGCACTGATTTAGAAGTGCGTCATTGTAGTCGAATGTACACAACTAGACAATTCCAGTGTCCAACATACAAACATGCTCTGTGAACACTGCTGTAGTGTGTTCATAGTTCCTGTTGTCACTCCCTTCTTACTTTTGGGTCCCTTAGGTACAAACCACTGCGGAGGAATAGGAGGAGGAGGCAAGCACCTGTGTATAGTCCCCTTGTGGACTTGGCTACACTGGAGGACAGGTACATCATACTCACATATCGTCTGGACAGGGCCACAATCACAGAGCTGTGTGCACTAATGGAGCCTGATCTGCTACCTGCTATCCGTTGCCCAACAGTAATACTCCCTCTTGTGCAGGTACTCTCAGTGCTCCATTTCCTGCCAATTGGCTCTTTCCAGGTGACAGTGGGCTTGGCTGAAGGAATGTCACTGCCAATGTTCTCTATTGTGCTTGCCAGGGTTATGGCAGCCTTGCACAAACATATGTGCAGCTACATCGCATTCCCCCAGGTAGCTGAATTACCCACTGTGAAGGCTGGATTGCATGCAATGGGACATATACCATATGTTATTGGGGCCATTGATGGGACCCATATTGCCTTATTTCTCCCCCAGGGGCAATGAACAAGTGTACAGGAATAGGAAGAGTTTCCATTCACTCAATGTCCAGATGGTGTGCCTTGCTGACCAGTACATCCCCACGTCACTGCCAAGCATCCTGGGTCGGTGCATGATGCCTTTGTCCTGAGGAATAGCAGCATCCCACAGCTGATGGCACAACTACAGAGGCACAGAGTAAGGCTTATAGGTGAGCCTGAGCCCCCACTCAATGTATGTCAGTGTATGCCTTCAGGAGTCATACCCACTGCCATTGTGCAAGGCTAATTTGTGTCCTTCACTTCTTGCAGGTGATTCCGGCTACCCAAACCTGCCCTGGCTCCTGACCCCTGTTAGGAATCCGAGAATAGGGACTGACAATAGGTACACTGACGCTAATGGGCGTACCAGGAGGATTGTTGAAAGGACCTTCAGTCTCCTGAAGGCCAGGTTTAGGTGCCTCCATCTGACAGGTTGATCCCTATGCTACTCCCCTGAGAAGGTTTGCAGGATTGTTGGTATGTGCTGCATGTTGCACAACTTGGCACTTAGACGCCATGTGCCCTATCTGCAGGAGGAGGGGGTGACAATGCACCTGTGGCAGCAGTGGACACTGAGGATAGTGAGGAGGAGGAAGTGGAGGAGGATGTGGACAAAAGGGCAATTATAATACAAGAGTACTTCCAATGACACTCAGGTAAAACTGTTGAACTAAACATTTCTCCATTTCAGTGTTGTGCTGTGTGGCTGTAGCATAATGCCAGCCCACCTGACTGTCACCTATGCCTTCTCTTATTGCAGATGTTGCTGTGGTTACAGCAGTATAATGCTATGATGTGTACAGACTGCTGAGACACATTTGTAGGATGGATCAACATATTACTGGACATTTGCACAGAACCATGCAGTTCATTACAGTACAATACATTGTACATTACCTTCAGATAAAGCGCTATTACTCAAGTTGTGTCCAAGGGTGTTCATTATAAATTGGTATACAATGCAAAGTGCAATAGAGTGGGGTGATGGTTGGGAAAAGTCCAGTGTAGTGGGCCAGTCTGTTTGTTGCACAGGTTCAGTGTCCAAGGGCCCATTGGAAGGGGAGCAATGGCAGTTCTAAGTGTACAAGGTGACACAGTGTGACACAAGGGGGGCATTCAGGAGGAGCTCATTTCCTGGTGGTGGTCTTGGCAACTGTCTCTGGTGTCTGTCTGGGTTGCAGGGACCGTTTGCAGGGTGATTCACCTTCTGCAGGGGGAGGGGTGCTGGTGGCCTGTGGGTCCTGTGGCAGGGCCTCCTGTCCACTAGTTGTAGCAGATGTGGAGAGCTGGTCAGTACACTGGCTAGTGGAAGGGGCCAGCTGGTGTGCTGTGTACACCCTCATGATGTTGGGCAGCACCCCTGCAATTGAGACCATGGTGGTATTCAAGGCCTGTAATTCTTGCTTGATCTGCTGGTGGTGTTCCCCCTGCAGCTGCTGGTTCTCCTGCATGATGTTTAACACCTGACCCATCTTGTCCTGGGATTGTTGGTAAAGCCCCCAGGACATTAGTGAGTGCTTCCTGGGCAGTCAGCTCCCTGGGCCTGTCCTCCCCCCTGGCGCACAGCTGTCCTCCGACTGTCACGGGCCCCCTGTGCCTGTGTCCCCTGAATGGTGTGCCCACTCCCACTGACCCCAGGACCCTCGTGTTGCCTGTGAGGTGTGGACTCGGGTCCCTGCACAGGTGGGCAACACTACTGATTGACATGTCCTGGGGACAGAGGTCTGGGGACGTTGGGTGGCTGCTGTGGTGTTGGATTCTGAGGGGGAAGGCTCTGTAGTGGACTGGGTGTTGGATGGAGTAGCCAACTGACCAGTGGTCCCTGAAGGGCCAGGGAGTTAATCCAGATCCAGAGTTGCTGTCTTCACTGGGGGCATCTTCTCGTGGGGGACTGGGTAGCTATGGCACCTCCTCGCCGCTGACATAGGCTGGGGTACCTGTGGAGATGTAAGTGGTGTATTATGCTCCATGTCTGTGAGATATTCTGCATCACTGGCTTCCCCAATGTTATTGCTGTTGCCTTGCCACCTTTGGTTGTGTATGGTGATGGATAGTGGGATTGCTCCCTTTCTCTCCCTTCCCTTTTTTCTTGTGTCATCCTGTCCATGTGTGCATTGGCATAATCTGGCGGAGGAGTAGGGGCACTGGCGACAGAGGGAGCTGCATCCCACAGGACCCAGGAGGCAGAGTCCACCGACACTGAGGGAACCAGTGGGATGAAAGGCTAGGGGAGCACCACGGAGACAGGATGTGACAACACTGACTCTGATTCCTCCTCCGATGGAAGCTCCCTGGTGGTAGCGGACACCTCTGGGACCACCCTAGCTAAAGATACAGCCACCACCCCCTGTACCAGCACCACCCTCCCAGTAGCCCCTCAGCGAGTTGCCTGTGCCTGCTCACCCAGGAGGGTGGGCATCTCCTTCTCCCCAGGCACCTCAGGCCCTGCCCCAGTCAGCCCTGCTGCCCTCAGTGAGGAGACTATTGACCTCCTGAGATCCATCTCTGAAGGGCAGTCAACCATTGTGAATGCCATCCAGGGGCTGGCATCCCAGATGCAGAAATGCAATGCATTCCTGGAGGACATTCACAGTGGATTGGCAGCCCAACAGAGATCGTTCCAGGCTCTGGCCTCCTCTGATGGCAGCCATTGCCCCTGTTCCTACCATCCCCCCTCCAACTACCACTTCCCAGTCCCAATCTCCTCAACCCCAACCCATCCCATAAACACATACAGACAAGCATGCACACAAAACATCACACAAGAGTGGCTCAATCAAACACAGGCAGCACACTTCAGGCCACAAGCACACACACAAACAATAGACAGTTACGCACACAACAACATCCACTGCCTCCACTGTCTCCCCCTCCTCCTCCTCTCTCACTGTCACATCCGCACTCACACCTGCATGCACTGCATCAACAGCCACCACCATCACCACACCAAGCAGCAAACACACCTCACTTCCAGATACTTCCACAACATCCATCCACATGTCCCCTGTGTCCTCTCCCACGCTGTCTGCCCCCTCCTAAGAGACACAAATGCACGCACTCAGACTCCCAACAGCCATTCACCTCACATCAGCACACTGCCTATGCACCTACACCCAAGTCCAGCAGAGATACACTTCCAACAACCACTCCTTCAACCTCTAGTCCCATCCCTCCTCCCACCCCACCATACCTCAGAAGCTTTTTCTTGCCCAACTTGACCTCTTCCCTCACCCTCCACCCCCCCGTCCTGCCCGTAAGAGCAGGGTCACAATGACCCAGTCCAGCACCTCAGCCAAACAGTCCACGGGGACAGTGGAGGCACCTCCTAGTCATGGAGGCAAGAAAGGAAGGATCCCACTCCACCACCCAAGAAAGGGAGGGATCCCACTCCACCAACTAAGAGAGGCAAGAGGCCCCCTCCAACAGCAGTGGGCAAGGAGCCCTCGCCTCCAGCAGAGGCTGGCAGGGTTTCCCCTCTAACAGCAGTGGGCAAGAACCCCTCACCTCCAGCTGGGACACAGCAGCCCTCACATCTAGCAGAGGGTATGTAGCCCACCCTCCAGGGACTGTTGTACAAGGAGCCCACTCCAGAACCAGTGGGCAAGTTCCCCACCTCAGAGACTGTGGCCTTGCACTCTCCAGCAAAGGGAAATGGGCATGAAGCCCCCTCCAGAACCAGTGGGCAAGTTCCCCACTTCAGCTGAGGTGCTCCCAACCCCCTCCCCCCTGAGGTGCCTGGCCATTCCCCACATGATGCCCCTGCACAGTGTAGTGCGGATTTTGTCAGGGAACAAGTTGGGGCTTGGACTGTGGCCATGTGGGCCTTTTGTACTTTGGACTGGCCATTGGCCCTTTCTGAACAGTGACTCAAATATCTCTTGTCACATGGACAATATGGTGGCTGTTGGCATCAAATTACACTATCAGTTCTGGTTAACTGTTGTCCTTGCATTATTATGACGTGTGTCCTGTGAGACTGGTTTTCCTCTGCAGCTGGTTGTGTGTATGGTGTGCGTATAGTGTGTGTTTTGCATGTGTGTCACTCTCCTTTTCATCCCTCCCTCCCTTGTGTGCTAGGTGGTTGTACTCACCATCGTCATCTTCGTCAGCATTGGTGTTCCAGGTAGAGCATGGAGTAGATGAGCATCAGGAAGAATTGAAGTACCGGTTCCATGGCGGCATTGATCTTCTCTGTGTCTCCGATGGTGAGTCTTTCGTCTTCTGTGTTCTATTTCCGACAGGCTCTTGATGGCATTGGTACCGCCCCGGAAATCGTGGCAGTTTGCGATATCATAATATGGTGGGCAGTACCTTGTCTTCCACCTGGCTGTTGATGGCTGCCGCCGTGGTCAGTGGTTTTTACACCCTGGCGGTTGGTGTGGTACATTGGCTGTCTATGGGAGTTATCACCTCCATGGTCATAATTTGGTGGCAATTACTGCCAGCCTGTTGGCGGTGTTCCCGCCACTTTAACAGTCACGCCATTGTCATAATGGTCACCTACGTGTTATAGTATTACTGCCTCGGGTGCTAAGTATAATTCACTAAAGTGGGAGAGTAGTAGAAACAGACATTGCTAGTTACAAGATGGTAATGCGTGGAGGCCCTCAGTTTGGGTTGTCCTTATCTGTGTTGTGTTTACAACATTGGTAAGTATGGTTTGGTCATCAGCAGTGTTCACCCTAGTTACTTAACATTGACCATTGTATTTCGTCATTGAGCCCCTTGATATCTGTTCATAATTGCCAGACCAATCTCTGCTCATATCATAGGAGCTGTTGGTTCATGTTGGTCATAGTTTTATTCAATTTGTCAATAACGAACCACTCCATATCATCAGGCGAGTGATTGTTCCTGATGTAATAGCTCATAAGTTTGGTTGCGTCACGTTTAGAGTGAATAGTGCTTCTATGTTCACAAATGCGTGTGCCAACTCTTCTTGTTGTCATTCCAATGTTTTTGAGTTGGCACGGGCATTTTATCATGTAGATGACATTCTTGCTGTTGCAATTTGAAAATGTTTTTAACTTCCAGGGGGCCTAGGTCCAAGCTATTTGTCCTTTTTGTGAATTGACACACACTGCATTTGCTACATGGATGATGACCTGATGGTGGAGGCAAATGCCATAGAGTCAGTTGTTTCTCCATGGGTATTTTGGCCCGAGGTTCTGTTTGAACTATCATATCTCGCATACTTTTTGTTTTCTTAAAGGCATGTGGTGGTTGGTCAAAAGGAAGTCTTCCTTATGTCAATATTTTCCAATCATCCCTGATTATTTTTTGTACCTTACTGGATAGGGGATTGAAAGTGGTCACACAGATTATTTTATCTTCATCCTTTCTTCTTTGAGATGGTTGTAGCAATTGGTCCCTATGTTTGTTACATGCCCTTTTATCAGCTCTCCTGATGAGATGGGCTGGGTAATTTTTTTTCAAAAAGTTTCTTGGTAAGTCGTTGGGCGTGTTTAGTATAGTCAGTGATGTTGGAGCAGTTCGATTTCAATCGCAGGATTTCACCTACTGGTAGGTTTTCTCTTAAGGCTCGAGGGTGAAAACAATGAAACTGGAGGAGGTTATTCCGATCTGTGGGTTTGTAATACACTTGTGTTGCCAAAAAAACATTTTTTACATAGATCAGATGGTCGAGGTAGGGTAGTTCTGTGCCTCCTATAGTCATAGAAAACCTTAAGTAGGGGTTCAAGGCATTGAGCCAGTCTGCAAATACTAAGGCTTCCTTAGCAGTACACATCTAGAACAGAAGGACGTCATCAATGTAAAGTTTCCACAGTCCAATCTGTTTCTGAAATGGGTTATTGCAATGAAACACATATTGTCTTTCAAAAATGTCGACAGAGAGACAAGCTGGACTCGGGGCAAATGTACTTCCCATTGATGTCCCATGCATTTGCAGGTAATAAGTGTTTTCAAATTCAAAATAGTTCCTGGTTAGTGCTAGATCTAAAATGAACTCCGCTGGAGGTTATTGATTCCCCATTTGTGTTGTCAAGGAGTTCCCCGATCACCTGTAGGGTTGTTTCTTGGGGTATGTTGGTGTACAAAGATTCTACATCCAGTGTGACTAAGAGTTCAGTGTCCCTATCAAAGTGCATCCCTTCAAGCAGATTCAGGATTTCTTTGGTGTCTTACAAATAGGTTGGTATTTTCTTAACGAGGGGTTGTAGAAAAGTGTCACAAAATTGTGACAGTGGTTCTAAAACTGACTCAATGCCCGAGATAATAGATCTACTGGGGGAGGGTTTTTCTTTTTGTGTATCTTAGGAAGAATGTAAAAGTATGGTATTTTGGGATTGGCTTAAATAAGAAAAGATGCCTCATGTTTGGTAAGCCACTCATTGTCCAGACCTTTGGAAACCAAGAAGGCAATCTGTTCTTGAATGTCAGGAGTGGGGTCTTTTTTGTAGTGCTGTGTGTTGCCCAATAGGCGTAGGCACTCATCTTCGTGCATTGTTTGCGGCATAATCACAGTAGCTCCACCCTTATCTGTTGGTTTAATTACAATGGTTGTGTCTGATGTAAGGCTTTGTAAGGCTGCTAATTCTTGGGTGCTGGTGCTATGAAATATGTGAGTTGGTATCTGTTGCCAATTGTCAATCTTGCTGCCGACTGATTTCTCAAAAGCCAAAACCATCACTATGCATATACATACTTAATACATGATACATCAGTGGAAAGGTTGGATTGTCAAATCCAAGAGGAACTTCACGTGAGTGAGATGGTAGGCTTCACTTCTCTGAATCAGCCAAATCAGGTATAGTTGTCTCTGAATAAGACAAAAAAGGCTCTTTTCATAACTATTAATCCTCAAAAATCAGTACACTGCCACTACTGCTGTATATCAACAACCCAAGCATGGACAATAGTCCTATGTTGGTACAGAGGGTATGTTTGGTGGGAGCTCCTACGTCACAGACTTAGGCCCTCATTACGAGTTTCACTTGCGGCAGCGGTCTTACCGCCACCGGGCCGGCGGTGAAGACCTCCATATGATGACTGCAGTGGTTTGGCCAAAGCCAAACTGCCACAGCGCCGCTGATACCACCAGGGAGGTCAGATTGCCAAGCCAAAGGGGAGCACCTCCGGCCCAGCAGCAGCCGTAACACTGCTGGCGGTATTACAAGTTGGCACACCATCAGGCTTTTTGTGGAGTTCACACTACCATGAAAACCCTGGAGGTAACGCACCCAGTGTCAGGAATCCCCATTCCTGTCATGGGCACACGTACCTTCACCAATCCACATACTTGCAAACACCACGCACCCGTACACACACTCGCAAATACCCCCATTCATCCATACACTTGCAAACACACACCCCCACCCGTCCACACACTTGCAAACACTGCCTCACCCGACTGCACACTTACAAACATTCTCCCACCGAATGCACACATACATACAAACACCCCCACTTGCTCAAACACTGACATACAAACACCCCCTCTCATTCACACACCTTCATTCAGCACCCCCACTCAGCTGCACTACTTCATACACGTACCCTCACTTATCTGCACGCCTTCATACATGCACCCCCACTCATCCGCACACCTTCATACATGCACCCCTACTCATCAACACACTTTTTGACATACACTCCTACTCGCATGCATCCCAATACACACCCCTACTCACTGGCACCCCGACACATCCCCTTCCCTCTGCTCCCATTCAGACACACACTCTCCACGCACACATACATACACACACGCACTCATGCACACCATACCGCTACACATACATGCACACATTATACACATGCACACAACACCCCCACCCCTCTTTTCGGATGGTCCACCGTCCTGTTTGGGTGAGGTGGTCATCCAGGAGGCGATGGGTGTCATCGTTTCCACCACCAGGGCTGCACCACCGTGCCGTATTACATCTCGTAATACGGCAGGCAGAGTCCTTTTGGTGTGGCAGTGCTGGTGGATGACCTACCTCTCACCCGCCGTCAGTCAGCCTGACGGTGTTGGATTTCTGCCCTTAAATGGTCGGAAATCATTGGGTGACTGCAAATACAGCGGTCTTCGGACCGCCAACACTGGCGATCTTTGGGCACCCGCGACTTCGGCAGCCCTTCAAAAAGACTGCCAAAGTCCTAATGAGGGCCTTAGGTCTGGACCTTGACTTCACAATAGACAGGCCTATCTCTCAGCACACACACTAGATTAGTGTGCTGACTTGACCAAAATAAAAAACACAATAGAGTTTCACATGCTGTTTGGCACTCAGGGTAGGGGGTACACATCCATTTAGCATGCAGAGGACATTCCCCTCACTGCCAGTAAAATTTCTTCCACTATACCAACCTATTTGGTGAAGGAATTTCCACTAGTGATTTAGCCTTCAAATTTAGCAATTCCTCCAGAAGTCAGAAGGTTTTACATTTCCACTCTTCTCTAGTTCAGGTCCCATAGTGCATTTCCGTACAATTGAGTCCAGTTACAGGTTTGAAAATGGATTAGATGAAATACTGATCCACAGAAAAGCTTACTCTGCTTATAAGAGACTTTAAGCAGTGTGATAAAAGTAGAACAATCTACCCTGTGTTCTAGAGCGATGTAAGCAAGGGAATCTTTTCTAAACTTTATAAAAAGAAAATACTGTTGCTCAACTGACAAATGAATAGCAAATGCAACTAAATTCAGTGAATGAATGACTTGTTGAGATCTAGGTGGAGTGGGAGAGAAAGAAGAGCAAGGGCTGAAAAAAGGACAAATTAAGGATAAATGATAAGGAAGTGAAAGATGAGATGGAGGGGCGTGGCTAACTGTGAAACAACACGTAGTGGCCCGATTTGCTTCAGCCTATGCATTTACTGAGATATCGCAGCTCTGGGAGCCCATCTGACACGGGGGCTGCAGTATTGGTTTGGGGAAGCACCAGGGACGCCCACTGTAGTGACTGTCAGCGCTCCCGGAGGCCGAGAGCTGCTGAGACCAGCTGAGGGCCTCTGATGTGGCCTGAATTATCCTGGGGAAGAGCACATACAAAGAAACTGCAAAGATACAGTGGAGGCATACCTAAGGTGGAAGTACCTACTCTGCAGAGACCATGATGTGTGCACCCTCGTTGACGGAGTGATCAGTACTAGCACATCCAGCACAGAAGTGGTGAGCAGTGGTTACCTGAGTCATGCGCCACGCACCGAGATTAGGCAGGGACTGGTGTGGAGGGGCCGAATGGAACCTTCATAAATACCAGCCAGGGGTGTGATTGGGAAGCTGATCGGAAATTGGAGCTGCACACGGGGGTCTATTATGCTGAGGACCTGAGCCGACCACACTTGAGAGTGGCCTTGCAGCGAGAGGGCCCATTTACCAAGGACTTACTGGAGGTGGGGTGAACCCGACACTGAGTCCTAAAGACTAACCCTGGCATTTGGAGAGACCCCCCCAGCCCTTATTCTTCTGACAAACAATATTTAGGGTGGGGATCTGGCTTTCTATGACGCGCTCATCTCATCAGAGGTTGGGGTGAGACCTTGAGTCATGGTGGGAAACTGAAAAGAACTGCCTGCCCTAGGACTGACTACAGGGCATTTCAGTACAACCAGTGCCTTTGCTGACAGGGCAGGTGTAGGACCAGGAGGCCTCCCTGATAGTAGATGAAATGTACATAATGGCTACCTGTGTGGGGGCACCTGAGAGGGTGGAGGCATGAGGCCATGGAACCGCACTATGACTGGAGCTGAAACTGGAAAGAAGTGTGTAGAACACCAGGTGCCTGAGCCTGATCTCGACTCTCGGCCCTCAAGACTAGTTTCTCCTTGGCCCTGCTGTGTACATGCACTGGTGGCCTTACTGTGGCTGCACCACAGGAAACCCATAGCTGATGACGCTTTCACTTTGATGGAAGTCATTTGTGCCCCAGGGACTTGCAACCAACTTCTGTGACTGGATTGAAGAGCGCACATGAACTAGCGGTCTAGTGTAGACTGGAGAACAAACGCAGCAGTACCAGATTGGCAAACACAGAAACCAGACTGTGGACCCTAACTCCTGGTTATCTGAGTGAGTAATTGACTCCTTACTTAAATGGGACTGATGAAGACTGGAAATTATTGATGTTAGAGACTGGTCTGCTGGGGAGCCACAGACCTGGAATGACTCCTGTCAGAAGGGAGGGAGGGAAATATGTAACAAAGAGACTATGAAGTGTGAGGAGGAGTGACAAGGGCCTTGCCACCCTCTGCTGTAGGGGGTTGTTGGTCATTGCCACCAAACAGTAAAAGTATCGAAGAGATGGAATGGACGGTCGATGTTCAGGATGGGGTGAAAATGCGTTCTGATTGACCATGGTCAACTCCGATAAAGTTTGCAAACCCCTCTTTGCAGATTTGAGACTGACTGGATATTCTGTGCACCTACCTCATCAATTTCTACCCACAGTGATCGGGGTTATAGACCTATGTCAGCATTGAACATGGGTAAATCCCAAGCTAAACAGCCCCAGGCACCCCTGGAGACACAGAACTCCTCTGTGGCGTCATTCGGGGAGGCTCGAAAGACAGATTGCGAGCCGTCACACCTGCAGTAGCAGTCTGACAGACTCTTGGCTGCCATTAATGACTCCAAGACTGCTCATTAGCAGGACATCAATGCAGACTCTGAGTGCCTTAGTTTACTGAGAAGGGGACATCCTAAACTAGCTGACAGAGTTCGTGAAACTGAGGCTGGGAACGAGGAAGTGCACCAAGCACAGAAAGACCTTACTAGACAAATGACAGCCCTGTCTCATAGAGTGAGCATCCTGGAGCACCAGGCAGAAGATGCGGAAGGCAGGAATAGACGGAACAATGTTTGCATCGTGGGCCTTCTGGAGGGAGCAGAGGGTGAAGACATGGGCCCTCATTACCACCCTGGTGGTAAATGCCGCTCACCCCCGTGCCGACGGCCGCCAAGATACCGTGACCACGGCGGTAATCCGCCACGGGTATTATGACCCACACAGAGAATACCTCTACAATACAGACACCCACACAAGTCCGCCACACCAAAGGTCAGTGATAAACTGGCAATAGCAAAACCCACACCATCACACCAACAGGAATACACCCACAGTATCACGACCCATGAATCAACGCAGAAGTCTTTCAACCGCGGTAAACCATTGGCGGTACACACTGCCGTGCTGAAAATACACACACATGTACAAAATCACACCACATTGGACAATTCAAACTACACACACCTGAAAAATATGCACACGCCACACCCTCACACTCATACCACTATAAAACACACACCTACATTACCCACAACCCTTTACAACCAAACAAAAGAGACCAAGCACAGAGAGACAAGCAAAGAGCACACACTCAATCAGAGGCACAGAACACCATCACCCATATACCATCCACGCACATCACAGAATACACCCCAACACATCACCCCACACATCACCTCAAACATCCTCATACATATCACTCACACCACATCCATGGGACCCCAAAGACACCCCAGGTTTTCTGAGGAGGAGCTAAGGGTCATGGTGGAGGAAATCATCCAGGTAGAGCCACAGCAATTCAGATCACAGGTGCAGCAGACATCCATTGCAAGGAAGATGGAGCTATGGCGGAGAATCGTGGACAGGGTCAAGGCCATGGGACAGCACCCAAGAACAAGGGATGACATCAGGAAGAGGTGGAATGACCTACGGGGGAAGGTGCGTTCCGTGGTTTCAAGACACCAGATTGCTGTACAGAAGACTGGCGGTGGAACCCCAACTCCTCCCCCACAACTAACAACATAGGAGGAACAAGTCTTGGTGATCATGCATCCTGAGGGCCTCGCAGGAGTAGCAGGAGGACTGGATTCTGGTAAATCAAATCTTAGCTACTTTATCCCCCCCCCACCCTACCTGCATGCCATCACATACCCCCACCCTTTCTCTCACTCCCATCACTCCACCAACTCACATATATTCCACTATCACAACCCACCCATCCCAATACCAAGCCCTGCATGCAACACCAATGCATGGACACCCATCACAGACCTGCATGGACACACATCACCACAGTGTGCCGTGTAGAGAGACTCACCCAGCCCACATAATCAGCACTCACACAAGGCCAAGGCGACAGGGAAAGCGCAATTATACAGGGAAACACACCCACTGCACAAGATGGCACACACAGATACAATAACAATGCATTTGCATCCCAACAGGACCCCTACCCAACGTCACCGGAGAGGAGGTGCAACCAACATCCAGCCCCCCCAGAAGAGGCCCACCGTGATGACAGCAGCTCTGCACGCCTGGATCACGATGACCAACCTGGCCCATCAGGAACCTCTGACAGTCGGTTACCCTGCCACAGTCCCAACCCACCACAGAGCCTACCCCCTCAGGAAAAACCACCACAGCATCCACCCAGCAGGCCCATATCTCTGTTCCCAGGACACGTCAATCAGCAGTGTGTCCACCACTACAGGGGCCCCAGGTTACCCCACAAACACAGGACGATCAGGGTCCTGGGATCAGTGGCAGTGGGCACACGGTTCAGGGGACAGAGGCACTGGACAACAGGGAAGATGGGATGACCTGCTGTGCGACAGGGGGAGGACAGGCCCAGGGAACCGACCCTCCACGAGGCACACTCAAACATCATGGGAGCATACCACCATTCCCAGGAGACCATGGGCACGGTACTGGCCAAGTTACAGGAGACCCAGCAGCTGCAGGAGGGACAGTACCTGGGGATCAGGGAGGACCTCACAAAACTCTACACCATCCTGGTCACCATTGCAGGGGTGCTGGCTGACATGGGCAAGACCATGAGGGAAGCAGTGGCACAACAAAGGGCCCCTGACACTAGCCAAACCAAGGAACAGCCTTCCACCTCCGCCAGCGCTAGTGGACAGGAGGCCCCGCCACAGGACCAACAGGCCACCAGCACCCCACCCCCTGCAGAAGGAGAACCACCCCGCAACCGGTCCCTGCGATCCAGGCAGAAGACAGAGAGCATTGCCAAGACCCCTGTCAGGAAATTGGACTCTTCTGATTGTTACCCTTCTGTCCCACTCTGGCACCCTGTCCACCTTAAACTGCCATTGCTCCACTTCCTATGCCCCCTTGAACAATGCACCTGTGATCCACATAGACTGGACTCTACCCTGGACCTTCCTCCACCATCACCTCAGCCCCTTGCACTTACTCCCATACTATTTAGCACAAAAAATAAACACCCCTGAAAGATAAACCATACTGGAGTCAGTGTAATGATTGGAAAGATGTATTCTTGCAACATTCTCAAAGCATTGCAACGTCTATGTTCATTGAATTATAATACAGGATGACAGTTGGTGGCCAGCAGTACATATAGCAGGAGCCATAATGGGGTACACAGATCTAAAAAAAGGGAATCCAAAGGGAACAGTGAGTGTATGCCCATGTGCCTCATTGTAACGTTCCTCTGCCCTTGTCCTGGGATTCCTCACTGGGGTCATTAGCCATGAGAGATTGGGATAACCAGAGTCACCTGTAAATATTGAGGGACAACTGTTAGACACATATTAACCCTTAGGGACAACCCCATACTCAGACCCCAACTTATACTGTGTGGGGACCTTGGCCTCACCTAATAGCCACACCCAGTGCCTCTGGAGTTACCCCATCACATAAGGGATGCTGCTATTCCTCAAGACATAGGCGTCATATGCACTGAGCCAGGATATTGGCATTGACATGGGAGATGTACTGGTCTGCCAAACACACCATTTGCACATTCATCGAATGATAGCTTTTTCCATTCCTATAGACCTGTTCATTTTTGCGGCAGGGGGACAAATGCCACATGTGTACCATCTATGGCACCGATTTTGTTGGGGATATGTCCCAGGGCATAGAGGTCAGCTTTCACTGTGGCCAAATCCTCCACCTGGGGGAACACGATGTAGCTGTGCATGTGTTTCAGCAGGGCAGACAACACTCTGGTCAACACGTTGGAGAACATTGGCTGAGACATCCCTGATGCCATGGCCACTGTTGTTTGAAAGGAACCACTTGCCAGAAAATGGAGCACCGACAGGACCTGCACTAGAGGGGGTATTCGTGTGGGCTGGCGGATAGCTGACATCAGGCTTGGCTCCAATTGGGCACACAGTTCTTGGATTGTGGCACGATCAAGTCTGTATGTGATGATAATGTGTCCTCCAGACAAACAGGTGAGTACACTGTGAGCATGATGTGTGGGCAATGCCTTTTTAGAGTGGTGAGGATGTAGGCCACATGTTGGGGGTGCTAAAATGTCCTGGCCTGAATGCTGCATGAGAGGTGGTTAGTGTATGTGCGTCAGGGTATGGGTGGGAACTGGTGGGCAATGATTATGACGGTCCGGACGGGTGAGTAATTTCCTTTTCCGCTGTCTTTTCCCTCTAGGTCAGCGCCCACCAGAAAAAGGGTATTTGGCGTGCCATCGCCAAGGAGGTGCAGACCCTGAGGGTCTATCACAGGCGGAGCACCCACTGCCGCAAGAGATGGGAGGACCTGCGCTGCTGGACCAAGAAGACGGCAGAAGCCCAGCTGGGGCTGGCCTCCCAGTGTGGAAGGGGTGCCTGTCGCACCATGACCCCCCTGGTGTTCCGCATCCTGGCGGTGGCCTATCTGGAGTTGGATGGGTGCTTGAGAGCATCACAGCAGCCAGAAGGGGGTGAGTACAGATTCAGAAAGCTGACTTTGCGTGCTTTAGGAACTAGCTGGGTGGGGGATGTGGGCTTTGGGTGCCCCTAAGCCAGAGCGATCATGGCAGGGTAGGTCCCTTGTGTGCAGGCTCTGAAGCACTCCTACCCCAATGGTACAAGTGGTCAACTACTACTGGGCAGGGTCCTGTGGGTGTCAGGTGTGCAGATGCTGGCGTTAGGCATTGTACCCCATGGGCTGGTGACTACCTTAGTGACTGGTTGGGTATGGTCTAGTGCATAGTGCAGCTCAGTGTGTGTTGTGTACGCAACGGTAGTGGTGTTGCTGGCATTGACCAAGTGTATTCTCTGTCTCCCCCCCCTTTTTGTTTTGTCACCCTGTCCTTGTGTGCATTAGCATCATCTGGCGGAGGAGCAGAGGCACCAGCGACAGAGGGAGCTGCATCCCACATGGGCCTGGAGGCCGAATCCATTGAGGGTGAAGGCACCAGTGGGACGGAGGGCGAGGAGAGCTCCACGACGGGGACAGAAGGGGATACCAGTGACAGCGATTCCTCCTCCAATGGAAGCTCCCTGGTGGTGGCGGACACCTCTGTGCCCACCCCAACAACAGGTACAGCCGCCACCCCCCTACCAGCACCGCCCTCCCAGCAGCCCTTCAGTGTGTTTCCCGTGCCTGCTCACCCAGGATGGTGGCCATTTCCTTAGTCCCAGGCACCTCAGGCCATGCCCAAGTCAGCCCAGCTGCCCTCAGTGAGGAGGCTATTGACCTCCTGAGATCCCTCACTGTTGGGCAGTCAACCATTCTGAATGCCATCCAGGGTGTCGAGAGGCATTTGCAACAAACAAATGCATACCTGGAGGGCATTCATTCTGGCGTAGCGGCCCAACAGAGATCATTTAAGGCTCTGGCCTCATCACTGATGGCAGCCATTGTCCCTGTGTCCAGCCTCCCCCTACAACTTCCACTACCCATACCCAATCCCCTCCACCTCACCCTATCCCAAGCACACCTTCATACCAACATGCACACACATCAACACACAAAAGTGGCTCAGGAAAACATAAGCACCACACATCATCACACAGGCACTCACACAAGCACCATACCCATGCACACATAACAACATCCACTTCCTCCACTGTGTCCCCCTCCGCCTCTTCGTCCATTTCCCTCTCAGTAGCGTCTCCACTCACACCTACATGCACTACATCTTCACAAGCAATCACCACCCCCACAACCATGCACAAGTCCCCTGTGTTCTCTCCCAGTGTGTCTGTGAGCCCTCCTCTGAAAGTACACAAACGCAGGCACACACCCACTCAACAGCCATCCACCTCACAACAGCCTCCAGCCCATGCACCTTCACCCAAACTCAGCAGACGTACATCTCTTACAACCACTACCTCTTCCTCCACTCTCACCCCTTCATCTTCCCATCCCAGTGTGTCAAAAACACTTTTCTCGGCTAACATTGACCTCTTCCCTACGCCTCCCCCCACCCGTCCTTCCCCTAGGGCCAGGATGTCTAGATCCCAGGCCAGCACCTCAGCCACCACCTCGGCACCCGCTGTCGTACCTGCAAGTCCAAGAGGATCAAAGGGGGCACCCGTCAGGGCTGGCAGTGTGCCACCTACCAATGCAAGAGACCAACCAATTCCGCCACCTGCCAAGGTTAAGAAGGGGCCAGCATGCAGCACGGACAAGACGCATGAGCCACCCAGCAAGGCCTCATCCAAAAAACAAGAAGACAGTGCCAAGGTCCCAGCAGCGTCTACCAAGGTGGGGAAGGGAAAAAAAAGCAAAGGCAAGGCACTGAAGGGCTGGGAGCCTCCAGGTGAGGGACTGGTGACCACCATTTGTCCTAACAGGCCAGCAACCTGTACCACGATAAGCACTGCCGCAAATAACGCCACCTGCACCGCCACTGCCACAATGACAGTCACCAGCATCATCCCAAGTGGGCAGCCGTCCGAGGCTGCTGGAGACGGCCTGGTGTTTCCCTCCACTACTACCAGCACCTGCACCATGGGCAGCACCGGCAGCATCTCCGCCGCAGACACCGCCGCAGGCACCGCCACCTTCACCGCCATATGTACCGCCATATGCCCAGCCGGTGCCACTACATCGGACATCAGCAGCATCCCCAATGGGCAGTCGTCTGAGGCTGCAGGAGACATCCTGGACCCTGCACACACCACTTGAAGCACCACCACCAGCACTGGCACTACCAGCAGTTTGTAGCCTAAGTCGCCGCAGGATGGACTCCCAGGTGAGGGAATGTGAACTGCGACACCCCAGGTGCAGCATCACTAGGCACACAGCTCCCTCCAGAACCAGTGCAGAGATGCATCCTCTCACCCTATCCTTGACAGGATGAAGCACACTGGGCACAAAGGCCCCTCCAGAACCAGTGGAGAGATGCATCCACTCACCCTATCCTTGGCAGAATGAAGCAGACTGGGCACAAGGCCCCGTCCAGAACCAGTGGGCAAACCACCCACTTGAGAGACTGTGGCTTTGCACTCCCCAGGACCAAACAGTGGGTAAACCATCCACTTGAGAGACTGTGGCTTTGAACTCCCCAGGACCAAGCAGTGGGCAAATCACCCACTTGAGAGACTGTGGCTTTGAACTCCCCAGGACCAAGCAGTGGGCACACCACCCACTTGAGAGACTGTGGCTTTGAACTCCCCAGGACCAAGCAGTGGGCACACCACCCACTTGAGAGACTTGAGAGACTCTGGCTTTGCACTCCCCAGGACCAAGCAGTGGGCACACCACCCACTTGAGAGACTTGAGAGACTGTGGCTTTGCACTCCCTAGGACCAAGCAGTGGGCATGTTGCCCCCTCCAGGAGCACTAGCGTAGTACCATCTTCCGACTGAGGTGCCCCCTTCCCCCATCCCCCATCCCCAAGAGGTGCCTGTGTTTTTTCGTCCTGATGCCCCTGCAGTGTTCTTTCCGTTTTGAGGCAGAAGTCAAGTGTGGGCTTTGCCCATGAATTTTTGGCCCAGTGGGCCAATCTACATTTGCAATGGACAGTGTACTGCCCTCTGTACATATTGTAAATATTTGTATAAACTGTTGCTTACATTCGTCAGCTTTATATGCATTTTCTAAATATCACAGATTTGACTCAATTCCTTTTGTCCTTGCGTTCTTCCAGGGGGTTACAGGGTGTATCTGTAATGTTTTTGGATGTGTTAGTGTGTATGGTGTTGTGGGTGAGGGCGGGGGTGGGGGTGTTGCGTGTGTGTGTCACTCTCTTTTTCCTCCCCCCCTCCCCTGTGTGCTAGGTGCAGCACTCACCATGGTCGTCGCCACCGCCTTCTTTGAAATTCCTGGTGTATTAGCAGATACACCAGCATGGGGGGAGGACCTGCAGGTCGGGCTCCATAGCGTCCTGGTTCTTCGTTGAGTGTCGAAAGTTGAGTGGCTCCCCTTCAGTGTACTGTTTCCACCGTGCTTTTGATGTTGTTGGTACCGCCCCGGAAAAGCTGGAGGATTGGTGCCTTGTAATACGGTGGGCGGTACATTGTCTTCCGCCTGTCTGTTGGCGGTGACCGCCGTGGTGTTTGTTGCTACCACCGTGGCGGTCAGAGTGTTAAAGTGGCTGTCTATGTTGGCGGTTTCCACCATGGTCGTGATCCCATTTTTTTACTGCTGGCCTGTTGGTGGTATTACCGCCGCTTTATCACCTACCGCCAGGGTTGTAATGAAGGCCATGGTGGCCTACCTGGAAGACTGGATGAAAAAAGTGGTAGCGCTAAATGCTCTGATCGTGTTCTTTGCCCTGGAAAGAATACATAGGGTTCCTGCCCGCCCTCCGGCCCCGGATAGACCACGAAGACTAGTGGTTGCCAAACTACTCCATTTTAAAGACCGTGACACTCTACTACAAAAGGCTTGCACGGATGGTCCACATCAAATTGACAATGGAAAGGTCACGCTATTTCCTGACTATATGGCTGATGTTCAAGCTCAGAGGACCTCCTTTAC
This sequence comes from Pleurodeles waltl, assembly GCF_031143425.1. Classification (NCBI taxonomy): domain Eukaryota; kingdom Metazoa; phylum Chordata; class Amphibia; order Caudata; family Salamandridae; genus Pleurodeles; species Pleurodeles waltl. Next base: position 216,570,178 of record NC_090444.1, on the reverse strand, counting down.
TGCAGTTAAAGGAGCACTTAGGGAGAAAGGTCTTCAATATTCATTACTATTCCCTGCCAGACTGAAAAACATGCTAGATGGGAAGACGCACTTCTGCGAAGAACTGCAAGAGGCATGGGAATGGCTTGAAGCTCATAAAGCCAGAATGCCTGGGACACAGAAGTGGTGGAGACAAGAAGGGCGAAGCCGCCCCAAAACACGACAGCGCAGCCCCAGAGGGGAAGGCCCATTTCAAAGACAATCTGAATTGAAACTGGATTGCAACGTAATTTGGCTCAAACTCAAGACACTACACTGCAGATACAGCTTCAGAAAGATCCATCCTGGGGAGGGCATATCCCGGTTGGTGCCTCCGCAAAAAGGCAATTATCTTGTTTATGTATTTGATCTAAATTCACACTACTGGGCTTAGATTACTTAGTGCGTGGTCCCTATGGGCAGTAGGGAACACCTCCCCATAGTAACACAGGTATCATGGGACAATATTAATTTGGTCCTTAATTGTGATAGCTTATACTTTCTGCTTCCATCTCACAAAAGAACTTGGCCATGATTCGTTCTTTTTTTTCTCCCGGAGTAAATTCTTTACCTGTTGGCTGGGGTGGAATATTGCCTGCTGCCTTACAAGCCCACATACCCCGCCATCTGACCCACTGAAGGAGTCATAGGGTGCTTTGTGTAAAATAACGTTCTCTATTCTGAGATGTTTCACAGTTTGGGTAGACAGACATTGCTACTTGGCACTGGGGCTTGGGGGTTTGAATTTGGGGAATTGTTATTTTTAATGTGTCTTGGGAGTTGATTGTGGGGACAGAGGTGGAGACATGGGGTGAACTGAACCTGCCAGAGTGCAGGCTGTACAGCAACTGGTATCATGACCACTATAACACAGGGGATTAACTGCCTAACTTGGAATGTTAGGGGGATGAGTTCTACTATGAAATGTCACAAAATCCACATATATATTTGACAAAGCTTATGCCGTAGATGGTGTGGACAAGTATATGCTACCTCTTATTCTGCTTTTGCAGGAAGAGCGCTAATATGGGTTAGAGCAGGTGTACTCTTCAAACAAACAAAAACACTTATTAATAAGGATGGCAGGTATGTGCTGGTAAACAGCAGCCACATGGGCCGAAAGGTGACCCTGCAAAGTGTTTATGCCCCCAATCAAGATCAACTTGCCTATTTTCAGAACCTCTCCGCAATACTGGGTCAACTGATGGAAAGGAATGTTCTTCTAAGAGGGGACTTTAATTGTATGTTAGATGTCCATTTAGATTGTTTTACAGCCCTGTTGCAGGGAGCACCTGCCATAAAACGGCTGTGGGTTTTAGAGACTGACTGAAACAATAGGCCCTTCTGAATAATCAGGTGTATGCAACATGGTGTGGTAATGAAGTTGTAGATGAAGGCAGGTCCACACAATTGAAGTTATCTTCAGTATTTTATTTCCAGTTATCTTCTTAAGTAAAAAGGAACTCCAACCTCATCTTAGGCATCAGCATCCTCAACCGTCCAGCACGGAATGCTGTCACAGCTGAGGAAGAATCTATATGCCACAGGTGGAGACGGAACATACCAAACACTATAAATATACACTGCATAATGCTACAACCCCTAAGAATGTGAAATACAATCCAACACTAAAATACCACAAAACGAAACTACTTACAATATTATTTGAAACTAGATACACTACAATACTACACATGGCTTGGAACAAGATTTGTCTTTCTTCTCTCACATAAATGACTTACACACCAGACTGGACAGCTTTTTGTGTTCCGAGGGGTTGTGCTGATACGCAAAGTTCACTATATATCTGGGCTCACTCTGTCAAACCACAGCCCATTATTAATGGACATGGACATGCTAGGAGACAGACCGGGGATTACCCTGTGGCGTTTCCAGCCTGAGACTCTCGAAGACTACAGTTACAAAGATGCTCTGCACACAATCGTCATGGGATGTTTTGCGAATAATCAGGGCCTGGCTTTCTACATACTTGTTGAATGGGAAGCCTTCAAAGTAGTATTTAGAGTCCACTGCATGAGCCAATCGGTGGGGGTATGTAGGGAACTGCACAGGGAACTACAGTCCCTTGATAGTACAATTCATAAGCTGGAGACCGCCCTGGAGACAGATCCCGCCACATGTGAGAGAGTGTTGGACACTAAAGAAAAATACAACACCATTCTCAAACGACTGAGGTGTCATGACCACAAGACCTATGTGACTAAAGTCCATAAGGAGAATATTAGAATGGCTAATATGCCCAGACACTCGGAGCACATCCATTACACAGTTGACCATGATTGCAAGGAATCACATCTACTACCGGGGCTTATCAATGTTGAGTTTAGGGCATAGCATGAGTCTCTTTATGATCACCCAGAGACAATCCCTGCCTCCCTCCAGGATAGGTTTCTAGAATAAGTTTGCTTCCATACGCTACCACCAGAGGCGAGTACAGTATTGGCAGGACCGGTCATGATCCCCGAGATAGGACAAGCTGTTAAGGAGATGGCCAAAGATAAGACTCTGAGGCCAGATGGATTACCAGCAGAATTCTATTCGACATATATAAATATTATGTCTCCGAAATTGGAAATCCTATATACAGAGTCATTGAGGGCTGGTGGACTCCTTGACTCGACTAGAAGCGCGTCCGTCATTCCTCTTGCTAAAACATCGATCGCTGGTGCGCCCATTACCACTTTTTGTCCTTTATCCATGGTAAACATGGATTTTAAAATCCTCAGCAAACTATTAGCCACTAGACTGCTCCCATATATGTCAAGGCTGGTTCATAGGTATCAGAATGGGTTCATCCCAAATCGTAGCAGCTGCCTTGACCTGCAACGACTCTTCCATTTATTTTATCACCCTGAGGTAAAGGCACTGAGGGATGCAATGCTCATATCAGTGGACCTTAAAAAGGCATTTGACTCCATCAGATGGGATTTTTTAACAACAGTTATGACAAAGATAGGTCTGGGCAGAGGATAGATAAGATGGGTCACACTTTTATATACTTCCCTGGCAGCCAAGGTTAGGACAGGTTCCACAATCTCTACCTCAGATGACATTTTTCAGGACGCCAGACAAGGTTGCCCAGTCACCATTACTATTTGCACTAGCTATAGAACTGTTGGCAGAGATATTTAGGCAAGATTGTGTGGGCGAGGGAATAGTGGTTGATGGAGAACATCACATTATATTACTGTATGCAGATGATATTCTTTTATACCTGATGGAGGGGTCCAGAAGACTTCAGACAGTAGTCACACAATTTGATGAGTTTGGGAAAGTGTCTGGCCTAAAGTTAAACCGCACCAACGCATATTTATTTCCTTGCACATCAGGCACTCCCTGCCCATTGGGACTGCCCTCAGGGCTTCAGTGGGCGCCTACCCCCTTTATGTACTTGTGTGTTCGGGTGCATCATGACATTGAGGATCTGAGGGAGGAGAACTTGGGGAAAAGGTACCACTCCTTAAAGGGCTGTGTCTCATTCTGGAGATCTTTGCACCTGTTGTTCATGGCGTGCATTGCCATCTCCAAGATGGTGATGCTACCCTGCTTGTTGTACTTTTTCTCTACCCTCCCAATCCAAATCTCTGCATCATGGTTTAAGCAATTGGGCATTCTGCTTTGAGACTTGTTGTGGGATGGGGCAGACCTACAGTCTCCTTGGAGGTACTACAATGCCCCCCAGAGGAGGGAGGCCCTAGGGTACCAGATTTTGTGCTTTACTATTTCGTAGTCCAGATACAATGGATTGCCTGGTGGCTTGATAGTACTCCGCCAGGCAACATAGAATTGCTGGGATTGACCCCTCATCAGAGACTCCTCCTGCCCAAATTGCTGTGGCGAGACATTACTATCACACGCTCGAACACCCTTTTACAAGCAGCCTTCTATGCTTGGAGTAGGAGTCAGGTACAGACCAGTAGAGCAATGCCATATGCTCCAGCTCTGCCACTGGTGGGATACCCACATGGTGCCCCTATGGCCTGTTTTTTCTCTGCCTGACTTTCAGACTGGATGGAAGTATGGATACAAACAGTGGGAGATGGTTACTCCATGGGCAAGCTCATTTCTTTTGAAGATCTAATGGAACATTTTTCCTTACCCAGGGAGCAATTCCTTACCTATGAATTGCTGATATGATCCTTTACCAGCCTGTGGGAGTATGGGAAGAAAGAACCTCCTACACATAGAGTACTGAAATTGTTGCTGTCTCTGGGATAGGCCAGGCGGTTGATCACATGTTTTTTTAGGGCCCTGAATGATAAGGGACAGAAGCCGTTGATGGCTTCACAGATGAAATGGGATGAAATATTAGATAAGGTGCTCACAGAAAAAGCATGGAGCAAAATATTGTGATATCCTAAGAAAGTTTCTCGTAATATGAGACCCAAATATATCCAGTTCAACCTCTTACATATGACATACCTGACATTCCATAGACTGCATATTATGTATGGTGGAGACCCTACAAATTGCCCCAGATGTGGCCAACCTGGAGCTGACTTTTAACATATGATTTGGAGGTGTCCTAGTCTTTGGTTATACTGGCAGGTGGTTCTCCACCGCCTAAACCTCTCCCTTGGCCGTACTACCCCATTTACCATAAAAGCCTCTATATTGGGGAACTTCCCTAGACCTCCTAAAAATAAAATGGGCTCCCAATTCCTGGACCTGGCCCTGGCCCTGGCATTAGCCAAACATAGAATAATGATGGCTTGACAATCTGCACAGTACTTTAAGATAGACCTTTGGATCTGGGATGTTACAATGTGGGTGACAGCCAAAGAGAGGGATCTTTGGAGGGAACACAGGGTGGGCATACATAGACGATCAGTGGCCTGATTATGGACAGAGATACTAAGTGGGAACAACCAGAAAACAATACTGACTCGGGTGGGGGTGACTAGGTAACATTGGAAGTTGACTCACAGGGGACAGTCTGGGCCGAGGACGTAAAAGACGGACTGACAGTGGACGACTAAGATGCCAAATATAACCTGTAAGACAGACCGAGCCTCAAGCGCTGGTACCCCACATACAACATACAGTAGAATGACAATCCCTCCCTCTCTGCTCCGGCAGACTGCGACTGGCTTCTTGTTGTATTGACAGTTGCCCTGTCTACCTCCCCCCCGGGGTTGATGCTGGACTTATTCACCTTACACAAGACACACTGTTTGTTGAATGTTTTATCTAAAATACCTGTCCCTGTTGAACGGGTTGGCAAATCATTACTTTAGCTATCCGACTGACTTAAGAGTCTTCCTCTTTGATGACCAGAAACCATTTACCCCCACCCGGCCCCACCAATTATGGAAATTCACTCCGATTAGGTAATGACACACCACCTCGAGACCAGCCCTAACTTAGATGGAGGATATGATAGGCTGAGGTAAGCAAATACTGCAAGTCTGTGTACCCACAACTGGGATGATGGATTGTTCATCAAAGAGCCTGACTCACACAATATAAATGGGTGATTATGACCCACTGCCTCATATACTGTTTGAACTAAGATGTTTGAAGGGGTTTGCGGTAAAAGTTTTATATAGATGATTGTAAGGTGGGATTGTGACGTGTCAAGATATTACTAAAATGGCAATAAAAAAAATACATATATATGTAAAACAAAGTGAAAGATGAGACAAAAACATATGTCTAGAGCAAGGTTTCATTCATTGATGGGTCTGGAGTGCAGCAAGTGTAGGTGCTTAAGACACTTTGGGCCTGATTCTTACCTTGGCGGTCGGCGGAGAGGCGGCGGTTGGACCGCGAACAGACCGGCGGTCCAAAAAATGGCATTCTGACCGCGGCGGTCACCGCCGCAATCGACCGCCACTTCCCCACTCCGACCGCCACGGCGGTCATGACCGACGGGCTGGAGTTCGCACACTCCGGCCCGGCGGTCGACCCAAGACCGCCAACCGTATCATGACCCTGCTTACCGCCGCGGTTTTTGGCGGTCGGGAACCGCCATGCGAACCATGGCGGTAGGCACTATCGGGGCCAGGGAATTCCTTCCCTGGCACTGATAGGGGTCTCCCCCACACCCCACGGCCCCCCACGAGTCCTCCCCCCACACCCTCCACCCCCCTGCCACCCCCCAGAGGTGGTACGAACCCCCTGCCCCCCCACCCCGACATGCACATACACGCACCCCGACATGCACGCACCCCCAACATGCACATATGCACACCCCCTACACATACACAACGGGGGCACATACCCGCACACATACATGCCGACATGCGCACCCGCCGAACTACACACATTGCCCAAAGGCACAGCAGCACCCCCCGCCCGCATGCACGCACTCACACACCCCCTCTACACACCCCCATGCACGCACACATCACACAACACCCCCCCACCCCCTCCCCTCACGGACGATCAACTTACCTTGTGCGTTGGTCCTCCGGGAGGCGACGGGAGCCATGGGGACGTGACCGCCAACAGAAGACCGCCAACAGAAGACCGCCACACAGAAATGTGGGTCGTAATTCTGGAGGCGGTGTTCTGCTGGCGTGGCGGTGGAGGTTGGCCAGTCTCCACTTTCCCGCCGACCGCCAGTGTGGCTGCTGGCGGTATTCCGGCGGAACGCTCCCAGCGGTCGGAATACGCGCAGCGGCATACCGCCGCGGTCGGCGGTCTTTGCCGCGGCGGTAACTCGGCGGTCTTGCGAAAAGACCGCCAAGGTCAGAATCAGGCCCTTTGTAAGGTTTGAAAGAATAGGCACAGAAGATTACAAGAACACAGGCTGGGGCAGAGAGATACCGATACTGAAATGGGAGACAAAGACACTGAGACAGGGACACATGTATACTGTAACAGAATGACAATGACATCATGACAGGGAGACATGGACACTAGATCAGGAGACATGAAAAGAGGACATGAACACTGGAACAGCAGATACAAGCAAAACAATAAGGAGGCATAGAAACCGCATCAGTGAGATAAACACACACAAGTCAAGGAGACATTAACAGAGTTTATATAGACACTGACTTAGGTACTGGGGCTGAGACACAGAAACTGCATCACAGAGGTGGAGGGTTGTATATCTGAAACGGAGGACTCTCTCAAATGCACAGAAACACAGATTGCTGCTCTCCAAAAAATGGTCCACCTCCTTGAGGCAGATCTCGATGAAGCAATGTCTGGGTTGTGGGCATAGCGGAAGGGACAGAGGGGCAGTCACCTGTCTAGTTCATCACATCCTGGTTTAGATCCTTGGTGCCGGCTGATGTGCTCTCACTATGTTTCTTCATAAATAGGGCACACCATTCTTTGGGCGCTTGGCCACCTGTGGGGGGCTATCCCCTGCCCAAGATTGCCAGAATTTTCAACTATGCAGACAGAGATGCATTTCTAAAGGTGGCCAGAGCCAAGAGCAAAGTTCTCTGCAAGCACTCACCGGTTATGATATTTCCAGACTACCTACTCAGAGTGCAACAACAGCGCCACTCATTGATTGAGGTCGAAGAAAGGATCCGAGCTATGCAAATCCAATACAAGCTGATGCACCCCACCTGACTGAAAGCACTGCACAAGGACAAATCCCTGTTCTTTGACACCCTTAAATGTGCCTGAAAGTGGGTGGCGGAGAGGCCAAATCTGTGTGGGTAGTGGGCCCTGCTGAGATCCCTAGCAGAGGCCCGAGATCAGAAAAGCAAGTGGCAGCAGACAGCAAGACATAACAGATGAAACAGAGGCCGCCACCATTCTGGAGCGCCTTGCAGGATGATTCCACTGGGGAGCTGTGATCTCCTATACCTACACACTTCCCCACATTTGATTTATGACTATGTTGATTCTTGTTAATGCTAAGTCTTATAGGGATGCATTTGAAGTTCTATATAGTTTACCCCATGTTCAACTCACTATGTTTTGGATGTGCTTTCTGGTATGTTAGACCCTGTTGGCCCCCTTTCTTGGAGGTGGGAGTTTTGGTTAATGGTATGTTGGGTCGACAGATGCTTCACAGGAGCAGTATGGGGTGATTGGTGGGAGGTCTGGGTATTCTCTTGTTGGTCTTCATATTCTGCAGGCACCATGACTATGCAGCGGGGGCACTAGGACAGCCTACAGGCCAACATGATCAGTGATGGAGGTACTTGGCCTCCCGGGCTAACTCCACCTGCTCACGTGGAATGTCAACGGTCTGAACAACCATATGAAACATGGAGCTGGCTTGCAATTCATTAAGAGTTATGCCCCCACATGCCCTGTTTCTCCAGGAGACCCTTTTACTGGGTCCCAACTATGCATTCTTGGGCAGGTATGGTTTGAGAAGGTCTATTACGCCAGTTTCACTTCTGGCTCCAGGGTTTGGTTCTCCTACTGCATAAATCTTTTCCCTTTGTAGTTCAGAAAGTTGAGACTGACAGACTGGGGCAGTATGTCTTGGTCCATGTCACTGCGCATGGTGGATGTGGTCCTTCCTATCAGTGTACATTCAGCCAACCATGCTTGATGCAGCTCTAGCTGACCTGACACTCTTGCTCTCTTGGGAAGCAGAGGGGACTCACATTGTTGGAGGCGACTTTAACTTGATCATGGACCCCGTCCTTGAAGTTTGGCAGCCGGGGCCTGAGGACATGCACAGACCATTCTAACTGGCAGTCTGGACATCCTCCCAGAACCTGACTGACATCTGCAGAATGTGGCATGGGGACGAGAAGGCTTATATGTTTTCATCAGGAGCTCATGCCTCCTATTCATGCATACATTATTTTCGCATGTCCATTACTGACACTCGCTGCATCAAGGGGATCAACATGCTCCAGAGGGGCGTCTCAGACGACTCCTCGATGCTCCTCAAAGTGTATGGCGATGAGGCAAGACCTAGGAGGATGTGGCCTTTGAATACCTGGTGGCTGATGGATGAGGACTTTGTCCAAGATCTGAGGCAGGACTCTTGGAGGAGTTCTTCTCCCTCAGCATTGGCTCCACTGAGATGGCTAGCTGCCTATAGGGGACATATATTGCAGTTCTCCACGGCCATGCAATGGCATATGTTAAAGACAAGAAATTGCACAGAGAGGTGGAAATAGTCATGCTTGAAACCAGACTCACTGTCTCGAGCACCGAATCCATAATGAAGGCTCAACAGCCCTGATACATGATGCCCAATTGGTGAGGGTACAATTCTGCTCATTGTCGCTCGATAAAGACAAAAACGTATGGCTGGCCACTAGAGACTGAATATATGAGGCAGGAGACAAAAGGGAGAAAATGCTGTATTGGTTGGCCTCCAGAGACACTGCTCTAGTCGCCATACCAGCGACTTGCACAGAGGGTGGCCAAGTAGTCATGGGCATCTGTGAAATTGCAGAATCATTTGCCTCCTACTACAGGCAGCTGTATGCCTGCAGACCCCTACCTCAAGAGGAACACGAGCGGCTGAGAAGCATAAACCTCTCAATGTGGAGATTGATGAGTGTGCAAAAGTTACAAATGGACCAACTGCTCTCCGAGAAGAAGATCCTCAAAGCTATAAGGGGGAGGAATTCAGGCAGGGCACCAGGCCATAATGAGCACCCAACAGAGTTCTTCAAGAGACTCGCCTCTGTGATGGCTCCCCACCTGCTCAACCTTTATGGCACTGCCCTCAAACAGGGGAGCCTGCCATAAGATCTGGAAAGCCCACTATTGTGGTGATCCCCAAAACTCACCCCCAGAGAAATCTTGCTTGGCATACAGACTGATGTCTCTACTCAAAATTGAGCACCAAATTCTAGCCAAGGTTCTGGCTGGTAGATTGGCTGGGGTCATTAGGTCACTGGTACACAAAGACCAAAATGGCTTCATGCCTATGAAAGGTACCTGTCACTGCCTCCGATGGCTCCACGAGGTGCAGGTGTGGCACAGGAAAATCGAGGAGCCTTCAGCATTGATATTCCTAGACTTTGACAATGCTTTGGATTCCGTTCATTGGGACTTCATGTTCCAAATTCTTCACAAGATTAATTTTGGTCCCCACTACATGCGTATGGTTCGCTTGCTGTACTCCACACCATGGGCAAGGGTCAAGGTCAACAGTGGCCTCACAGTCCTCAGTTCCAACTGATTGGTGGACCAGACAGGGCTGTCCCCTTTCCCCCTTGCTCTTTGCACTGACAATTGAACCACTGGCTGAGTGTATATCTAGAGATGCCAGACTATGGAGCCTGGATTGAGGGGGGCTGGAAAGCCACATATCCCTATATGCGAATTATGTGCTTCTGTACCTCAGTCATCCCAGGGGGGAGACTGGAGAAAGATTGCTTGAGGACTCGGCGGCATGGTATCTGGCCTAGTGGTTAACTGGACTTAGTCGGTTCTAGTCCACCTGCGAGGAGGGGTCACACCGTGTGGCAAGTTGTCCTAACTTCCAGCACGTTGGTGCTCCTTTAAATACCTGGACATGCATCTCTCCCTGCACCCACAGTGGTCCTGGCAACATAACATACATTCTCTCCTAGAGAAAACAGACAGTGACCTTAAAAATGGGCCTCACATCTGTTCTCAACTCTGGGAAGAATATCTCTATATAAAATGGAAACGCTGCCCAGGTGGCATACATTTTACAGAATTATCCGCACGAGATAACCACCACAATGCTTCTCAGACAGCAGTCTATAAGATCTGCATCGAACCTGTATTGCCTTTGCCAAGACCATACGCAGTCCATGCGATGGTGGGATAGACGCAGATCACATTGTTTACTATTACTGGATGGCCCACCTTGTGACCATCAACGATTGGTTGCTAGGACCTGGGAGGATCCCGCTTACTGCTTGGAGCTAGAAGGCCTCCAAGACACAGAACCTCTGCATTATCTATATGGGGCATGGATCCCCATCCCTATCAGAGGTGACAAAAGCAATGCTAGGCGTACTACTGTTTTTTAGGGGCGAGCACAAAGTGCTCCGACCATTCTGTAATCTCTCTTTGGGCTTGAAACCACACCCATGCCACAACAGTCACTTACATTGGTTTGCGGGCTTGCCTTTTAAAATCCGCTTGCTTTCATTTGTGAAAGGCATGCATACGTCATGCCTTTTCCGGTGTTTAACCCACCTACACAGCACCGGTAAAGTACCAAAAACATACGAGGTTCGATGTTTTCAGCCTGGTGTCCGGACTACTTTATCTGTTTATTTTCCACGCAGCGCGATCGCGCTGCATTTTACATAGCTCGATCGCGCTGCGTTTTTTTTTGCTTTACAACTCTAAAAGCTCTATCTCGAACAAATGCGCGACCCGTTGCATTGAAAATGCTTGTTTTTAGTAGCAACTTATTTGTATGTTGGGCTCCACCTTCTTTTTTAGGGGGAGAGGGGAAATAGAGACGTTTAAGTCTACACTTTTGAGAACTCTACACCCAGATTTTGTGAGTAGCCAAAAATAGTAAAGTTAATTAAAGGTGTCAAAGTAAATTTAAACATGTAAATTATTCACAAGTGTAACTGGCCTTTGGGAATAGTCCCAAATGAATTTACAAACACAAATTATATTTTTAGTAACTTTGGGGGGCCGTGCAACAAATTCAACAGACTCTCTGGTGTTTTTCTGCCTTTTTTAGGTACGAATTGACAAAGATCCACTGTCAGATAAGAGTGTTTTTTATCATTACCTCTCCTTCACAGCCCACCAGATAGCATCGTTTTGTCACCGTCATCAGGCCCTGAAAGCAAGCTGACCTGCGCTTTGCTAATCTGTTTTGGTAGATCACAGATGGCACTCAATGAGCAGGATAAACAAATCACTCAAGCTGATTAAACTAGGAACCGTGTCCCCCTCCACAGCCAGAGCCACTGCCCTGGCCCGCGTTTAAAGAAATACGATATAATAATCCATCCCCCTTAAATAGCTGTCAAAATAAAGAGTGTAAAATATAGGCCTTGTCTAACAATACATGCTTTTATGGAGAATGTACCTGACATTGCCCATTTACTCTAAATATTGTATTCTCCTTACTCCTTGTAAAAGGTCATATGAAAGCATTCACACTTTTCTTTTTTGGCGTTTCTGACTCCAAGATGTGTTTTTGAGGATAGTAACTCCTGACACTCATTCGCAGCTCATTTTTTTTGCACTTTTATATAGCGTGATCTCGGCCGAAGGGCACTACGGCGCTTTACACGAGCACCAGTTAAATTTCACAAGTTCAGAATTATTTTTCAGGCTTGGGGAGTTTAAGCCCCTCATTACAACCTTGGTGGTAAATGCCGCCTACCGCCGTGCTGACGGGCGCCAACATGCTGTGACCGCGCGGTAATCCGCCACGGGTATAATGACCCACACAGAGAATACTGCCACAATATAGACACCCACACAAGTCCGCCACACCAAAGGTCAGTGATAAACTGGAGGTACCAAAACCCACACCGTTACGCCAACTGGAACACGCCCAGAGTATCACGACCCACGAATCAACGCAGCAGTCAACTGCGGTAAACCATTGGCGGTACACACCGCCGCGCTCAAAGTGCACACACACTTACAACACACCACCACATTGGACAATTCAAAGTGCACACACCTAACACACATACACACACCACACCCACACACCCACAACACTATAAAACACACACCCACATTACCCACAACCCCTTACAACCAAAAAAATAGAACAAGCACAGAGAGACAAGCAAACAGCACACATACACTCAGAGGCACAGAACACCATCACTCATACACCATCAATGCACATCACATAATACACCACAACACGTCACCCCACACACCACCTCACACATATCACTCAAACCACATTATGGCATCTCAAAGACACCTGAGGTTTTCTGAGGAGGAGCTAAGGGACATGGTGGAGGAAATCATCCGGGTAGAGCCACAGCTATTCGGGTCACAGGTGCAGCAGACCTCCATTGTAAGGAAGATGGAGCTATGGTGGAGAATCGTCGACAGGGTTAATGCCGTGGGACAGCATCCAAGAACAAGGGATGACATCAGGAAGAGGTGGACAAACCTACGGGGGAAGGTACGTTCCGTGGTCTCAAGACACCAGATTGCTGTACAGAGGACTGGCGGTGAACCCCCACCTCCTCCCCCACAACTAACAACCTGGGAGGAGCAAGTCTTGGAGATAATGTATCCTGAGGGCCTCGCAGGAGTAGAGGAGGACTGGACTCTGGTAAGTCAAATATTTACTACTGTATCCCCCCCACCCTACCTGCATGCCATCACTAACTCCTACCCCTACCCTCACCCCATCACTCCAACACCTCAGATATACCCCACTATCACAACCCACCCATCCCCATACCAAGCCCAGTATGCAACAACAATGCATGGACACCCATCACAGACCTGCATGGACACCCATTATCACAGCATTCCCAGTAGAGAGACTCACCAAGCCCACACAATCAGCAATCACACAAGTCCAAGGCGACAGGGAAAGCACAATTCTATAAGGGAAACACACCCATTGCACAAGATGGCATACACAGATACAATAACAATGCATTTTCATCCCAACAGGACCCCTACCCAACGTCACTGGACAGGAGGTGCCATCTACATCCAGTCCCCCCACAGAAAAGGCCCAAAGTGATGACAGCAGCTCTGCACGCCTGGATCAGGGTGACCAACCTGGCCCATCTGGGACCTCTGGACAGTCGGTTCCCCTGCCACAGTCCCAACCCACCACAGAGCCTCCCCCCTCAGGAAACATCACCACAGCACCCACCCAGCGGGCCCATGCCACTGTCCCCAGGACATGTCAATCAGCAGTGTGTCCACCACTACAGGGACCCCAGGCAACCCCACAAACACAGGACAATCAGGGACCTGGGGTCAGTGGCAGTTGGCACACGGTTCAGGGGACAGAGGCACTGGACAACAGGGAAGCTGGGAGGACTGCTGTGCGACAGGGGGAGGACAGGCCCAGGGAACCAACCCTCCACGAGGCACTCTCAAACATCATGGGAGCATACCACCATTCCCAGGAGACCATGGGCACGGTACTGGCCAAGTTGCAGGAGACCCAGCGGCTGCAGGAGGGACAGTACATGGGGATCAGGGAGGGCCTCACCAAAATCTACACCATCCTGGTCACCATAGCAGGGGTGCTGGCTGATATGGGCAAGACCATGAGGGAGGCAGTGGCTCAACAAAGGGCCCTGACACTAGCCAAACCGAGGAACAGCCTTCCACCTCCGCCGGCGTTAGTGGACAGGAGGCCGCGCCACACGAACATCAGGCCACCAGCACCCCACCCCCTGCAGAAGGAGAACCACCCCGCAAACAGTCCCTACGATCCAGGCAGAAGACAGAGAACATTGCCAAGACCCCCTCCAGGAAATAGGACCCTCTTGATTGTCACCATACTGTCCCACTCTGTTACCCTGTCCACCTTGAACTGCCATTGCTCCCCTTCCTATGCCCCCTTGGACAATGCACCAGTGATGCCATGAGACTGGACTCTATCATGGACCTTCCTCCACCATCACCCCAGCCCCTTGCACATACCCCTATACTTATTAGCACCTAAATAAACACCCTTGAAACAATTACCAATCTGGAGTCAGTCTAATGATTCACAAATGTATTATTACAACATGATCAAAGCATTGCAACATATATTACAGTGAAATATACTATAGGATAACCTTTGGTGGGCAGCAGTACATATAGCAGAAGCCAGAATGGGGTACACAGATCGGAAAAAAGGAAATCCAAAGGGAACAGTCAGTGTTCATAGACAGAGGTTAAGAGGCTGCCATGCACAATGTCCTAAAGTAAACTGAAATGTCAAGAGGAGTTACAGTGTCTTACCTGTGTGTCACTGGAAGTACTGCAGGATAATGTTTGTTCTGTTATCAACATCTTCCTCTGCCTCCTCTTCCTCACTGTCCACAGGCTCCACCGCTGCCACAAGACCATCAACAGGGTCGTCCTCCAGCAGAAAAAGCACCTGGCGTCTCAATGCCAGGTTGTGCAACATACACCATGCCACGATGATCTGGCGCACCTTCTTGGGTGAGTAGTACAGCGATCCACCTGTCAGATGGAGGCACCGGAATCTGGCTTTCAGGAGGCCGAATGTCCTCTCAATAATCCGTCTAGTTCACCCATGTGCCTCATTGTAACGTTCCTCTGCCCTTGTCCTGAGATTCCTCACTGGGGTCAGTAGCCATGAGAGGTTGGGGTAACCAGAGTCACCTGCAAATATCGGGGAACAATAGTGAGACACACACTAACCCTTAGGGACAACCCCACACACAGACACCTACTCATGCTGTGTGGGGACCTTGGGCTCACCTATTAGCCACACCCGGTGCTTCTGGAGTTGGCCCATCACATAAGGGATACTGCTATTGCACAAGATATAGGCGTCATGCACAGAACCAGGATACTTGGCATTCACATGGGAGATGTACTGGTCCGCCAAACACACCATTTGCACATTCATTGAATGGTAGCTTTTTCTATTTCTGTACACCTGTTCATTTCTGTGAGGGGGGACACATGCCACCTGTGTCCCATCAATGGCACCAATGATGTTGGGGATATGTCCCAGGGCATAGAAGTCAGCTTTCACTGTGGCCAAATCCTCCACCTGGGTTAACATGATGTAGCTGCGCATATGTTTCAGCAGGGCAGACAACACCCTGCTCAACACGTTTGAGAACATTGGCTGAGACATACCTGATGCCATGGCCACTGTTGTTTGGAAGGAACCACTTGCCAGGAAATGGAGCACTGACAGGACCTGCACTAGAGGGGGTATTCCTGTGAGCTGGCAGATAGCTGACATCAGGTTTGGCTACAACTGGGCACACAGTTCTTGGATTGTGGCAAGATGAAGTCTGTATGTGATTACAATGTGTCTGATCTCCATTGTCGACAGGTCCACCAGAGGTCTGTACACCGGAGCATGCCGCCATCTCATCATCTGCCTCAGCGGTTGTAGCCTATGGAGGAGAACGGTGAGCAGAAGGTCATATACCACATAGAGGGCACAACTGTGTCCGAATTAATGTTACAGAAGCCGTGTGTTAAATCGTGAGTCGGTATATGTGCCAATTTGTGCTGTGACGCAGTTAGGTGCCATACCATGTGCCCCCCTGAAATGGCGGCTGCCTGACTTGTGAGGAAGGACAAGGGGAAATTAGTTAACTGCGCTGGCGTTGTGCAACGTCGCGGTAGGCGGTCGGAGACCTCCGCGTAACTCCGCATTGGTTTTCATTGGGCCCTATGGATCCTAGGAGCCAATGGCGATGTATGACAGTACACGGTCACAGTACACCAGTGACAGTACGCACCGTCACGGATGTAACCGCCATTTTCTACCCATTCACTCACTTGATACCTGACCATCAACAGGAGAGGACCTACACTGCAAGTGCTGCTGTGACCTGAGTCTGGAAGCGACAATGGCTCATGTGTCTGGGGAAAGGGCCCCTGCCTTCACTGGGGAGGAGTTGGAGAAACTGGTAGATCGGGTCCTCCCTCAGTACACGCTACTCTACGACAAGACAAACAGGTGAGTTCACTGTGAGCATGACGCGCAGGCAATGCCTGTTTGGAGTGGTGTGGATGTTGGGGGGTGGCCTGAATGCTGCATGTGAGGTGGTCAGTGTATGTGCATCAGGGCATGGCTGGGAACTGGTGAACAATGTGTATGATTGTCCAGACGGGTGAGTAATTACATTTGTCCGCTCTCCTTACCCTCTAGGTCAGCGCCCACCAGAAAAAGGGTATTTGGTGTGCCATCGCCAAGGAGGTGCAGACCCTGGGGGTCTATCACAGGTGGAGCACCCACTGCCGCATGAGATGGGAGGACCTGCGCCGCTGGACCAAGAAGACGGCGGAGGTCCAGCCGGGGCTGGCCTCCCAATGTGGAAGGGGTGCCGTCGCAACATGACCCCCCTGATGTTCCGCATCCTGGCGGTGGCCTATCCGGATTTGGATGGATGCTTGAGGGCATCACAGCAGCCACAAGGGGGTGAGTACAGTTTCAGAAAGCTGACTTTGTGCGCTTTAGGAACTAGATGGGTGGGGGATGTGGGCTGTGGGTGCCCCTAGGCCAGGGCGATCATGCCAGGGTAGGTCCCTTGTTTGCAGGCTCTGAAGCACCCCTACCCCAATGGTACAAGTGGGCAACTACTAGTGTGCAGGGTCCTGTGGGTGTCAGGTGTGCAGGTGCTGGCGGTAGGCATTGTACCCCATGGCCTGGTGACTACCTTAGTGAGTGTTTGGGCAAGTCCTAGTGCATAGGGCAGCCAGTGTGTGTTGTGTCCGCCAACGGTAGTGGTGTTGCTGACATTGACCATGTGTGTCCTCTGTCTCCCCCCCCCCTTTTTGTTTTGTCACCCTGTCCTTGTGTGCATTAGCATCATCTGGCAGAGGAGCAGAGGCACCGGCGATGGAGGGAGCTGCATCCCACAGGGCCCATGAGGGTGAATCCACGGAGGGTGAAGGCACCAGTGGGAAGGAGGGCAAGGGGAGCTCCACGACTGGGACCGAGGGAGATACCAGTGACAGCGACTCCTTCTCTGATGGAAGCTCCCTGGTGGTGGCAGACACGTCTGTGCCCACCCCAACAACAGGTACAGCCGCCAACCCCCCTACCAGTACCGCCCTCACAGCAGTCCCTCAGCATGTTTCCCGTGCCCGCTCACCCAGGAGGGTGGGCATCTGCTTCACCCTAGGCACCTCAGGCCATGCCCCAGTCAGCACTGCTGCCCCCAGTGAGGAGGCTATTGACCTCCTGAGATCCCTCAATGTTGGGCAGTCAACCATTCTGAATGCCATCCAGGGTGTCGAGAGGCATTTGCAACAAACAAATGCATACCTGGAGGGCATTCATTCTGGTGTGGCGGGCCAACAGAGAGCATTTCAGGCTCTGGCCTCAGCACTGATGGCAGCCATTGTCCCTGTGTCCAGCCTCCCCACTCCAACTTCCACTACCCAGACCCAATCCCTTCTACCTTAGCCTATCCCAAGCACACCTTCAGACGAGCATGCACACACATCAACACACAAAAGTGGTTCAGGAAAACATAAGAACCACACATCACCACACAGGCACTCACACAAGCACCATATCCATGCACACATACCAACAACCACTGCCTCCACTGTGTTCCCCTCCTCCTCGTCCTCCACCTCCCTCCCAGTATCATCTCCACTCACACCTGCATGCACTACATCATCAGCCACTGCCTCCATCACTCTCACGCCCATCACAGCACACCGCTCACGAGCAATCACCACTCCCACAATCATTCACACGTCCCCTGTGTCCTCTCCCAGTGTGTCTGTGAGCCCTCCTCCCAAAGTACACAAACGCAGGCAAACACCCACCCAACAGCCATTCACCTCACAACAGCCTCCAGCCCATGCACCTTCACACAAACTCAGCAGACGTACACTTCCTACAACCATTACCTCTTCCTCCACTCCCATACCCCCTCCATCTTCCCATCACGGTGTGTCCCAAAAACCTTTCCTAGCTAACATCAACCTCTTCCCTACACCTCCCCCCCGTCCTTCCCCTAGGGCCAGGATGTCTAGATCCCAGCCCAGCACCTCAACCACCAAATCTGCATCTGCAGTGTGCCACCTACAGATGGGAAGGACCACCCAATTCCGCCACCTGCCAAGATCACGAAGGGGCCGGCATGCAGCAGGGGAACGTCGTAACACCCACCCAACAAGGCCTCATCCAAACACAAAGAGGACAGTGCCAAGGTCCCAGCAGCGACTACCAATGTGGGGAAGGGCACAAGAGCAAGGCCAAGTCACCTCAGGGAACGAAGCCTTCTGGTGAGGGGCTGGTGACCACCATTTCCCCAGACATGCCAGCAACCTGTACCACAGTCACCACCGCCGCAACGACCGCCACCTGCACCGCCACCTGCACTGCCGCTGCAACAACATCAGTCAGCAGCATCCTCCCCAGTGATCAGCCGTCCGAGGCTGCCAGAGATGGTCTGGTGTCTCCCTCCACCACTACAGACACCTGCACCATGGCCAGCACCAGCAGAATCCCCGCCGCAGCCACCGCCACCATCTGCACCGCCACGTGCCCAGCCGGTGCCACTACATCGGACGGCAGCAGCATCCCCAGTGGGCAGACGTCCGAGGCTGCAGGTGACGTCCTGGAGCCTGGACACACCACATGAGGCACCACCACCAGCACTGGCACTACCAGCAGTTTGCAGCCTTAGTCGCCGCAGGATGGAGTGTGGCTCTGCCTTCATGGAGTATCATGCTACCTGTTCCCTGAAAATCTCGGTCCACAGACACCCAGGTGAGAGAATGTGAACTGCCACATCACAGGTGCAACATCGCTGGGCACAATGCCCCCTCCAGAACCAGTGGAGAGATGCATCCACTCCCCCAATCCTTGGCAGGATGAAGCGAACTGGGCACACTGCCCCCCCCCCAGAACCAGTGGAGAGATGCATCCACTCCCCCAATCCTTGGCAGGATGAAGCAAACTGGGCAAAATGCCCCCTCCAGAACCAGTAGTGAAGCCACCCACTTGAGAGACTGTGGCCTTGCACTCCCCAGGACCAAGCAGTGGGCAAAGCACCCACTTGAGAGACTGTGGCCTTGCACTCCCAGGACCAAGCAGTGGGCAACCCACCCACTTGAGAGACTGTGGCCTTGCACTCCCCAGGACATCGCTGTGGGCATGGAGTTCCCTCGAGGAGCAGTGGCGTAGTACCATTTTCCAGCTGAGGTGCCCCCCTTCCCCTTCCCCCTGAGGTGCCTGTGTTTTTTCGACCTGATGCCCCTGCAGTGTTCTCTCCGTTTTGAGGCAGGTGTCATGTGTGGGCTTCGCCCATGATTGTTGGGACCACTGGTCCACAAACATTTACAAGGGACAGTGTACGGTCTTCTGAACATAATGTAAATATTTGTTCCGTCGTGGTCATGAGCCCATTTTTTTTACCGCCGGCCTGGTGGCGGTATTACTGCCGCTTTAACTCCGACCGTCAGGGTTGTAATGAGAGCCTAAGTGATTTGCCCAGAATCACAGGATGGAGGACTCAAACCTGGTTTCCCCGCTGCAAATGAGAGTATGAGGGATGAGTTTTGTCACCTGCGAGCAATGAGTGGTGTTCGGCAATCATGACATTGTGCATGGAGCTAAGGATTCAAGCTGCACGTAATTCAAAATGGAGTACTCTGGGCTTTTCTAGGAGTACAGAGTGCCCGGTACATTAATGTTTCAAGTACCACTCAGCGGTCTGTCTTGAAGTAACATTTCATAGAACCACTGCATCACTCCTTCAGCTTCTTCCACAAAGAGGAGTCCTAACCCCTCTGAAAATCTTTAGCTTTTGCCTAAAAGCAGCTGTCTTTTGTTGAAGACCTATTGTGTACAATTGCAAAACTCAGAGTGGGCTTTCCGTCAGAGGCTGCTTATTGTGGTTGCCTTTCTTATCAATCTCATTTGCTTGCATCCTATTCGCCAGTGCCCAGGCCTTATTACAAAATCACAACATGGACAAGGACGACAGGGTATGAAGAAAAAAGAAAAAAGAAACCTTAGTCACAGTGCAATCAGCGGTAGGACAGCAACCATGCTGAAGCACTTCTTGGTCTATTCTCCAGCCAAGGAAGTGAAGCCGCCACATGATGGCCAATTAGAGTGCAGCAAATAAGAGTGACTATGAAACTAGTTAATGACAAGCAATGGGTGAGCTACAAGCCCCTTGTTGTATATAATATCTCTTGCAAGTGAAAGTGCATGCACCTCATGCACTGACATGGGCAGGACCTAAGAAGTGAGAGCACCGGCACGCAGCCCATCCAATGTCACAGGCAAGAACTTAAAAGGAATGGAGCATATGTGAAGCTCGAGTGGTCCAGTCCTTCAATGCGAAAACCATAATGCACTGCCACTATCTTTGCTGGATGTTTGAAGCATGAAAGACAGTCATTGATTCTGGCAGGTAACAATGGAAACGAGAAACTGTGATGGTGCCACAAAGAGGATAGCCATGTTATTTGTTATTTGTTATTTGATAAGGTCTAGCTGGACCCGAAAAGACTCTGCCTGTCAAGAGAACCTGCTGTGGCCTCGCCCAGCTCAGGTCTTGATGGAAGAGCATACAAGAAAGGAGAAATCCTCAAGTTGTCTCTGGTGCAAGTGTGGGGGTGCCTAGATGCAGGGGAGCACCTAGCAGCCAGCAGAGGCTCTGCAATAAATTCTGCAATGCCAGGGAGCTCCCCACATGGCAGAAAGGACACTAACGTGGCCTGAACAAGTGATACAGGGCAGGCCAGGAGATTCATAGTGGCTGGTGTGGCCCTCTGCTGAAGCGTACTCAGCGATAAACCTTTGTGGAGCTGGAGGCCTCAGTGTGAGATTTAATAGGTCACAATCTTCTCCTGAGGGCAAGCCCAGTGACCTATCCAGAAGGTGAGAGATGACAAGCCTAGCCATTGGCAGAATACTGGTCTGCAGGGTGACCCCTTGAACTAAGGGTATACCGGAACGCTGACTACAAGGGGAATTTCTTTAGAGGGGCTCCTGTAGCTCCCACAGACACAAAGGATCCTACTGCAATAAGCATGCACAGGTGGAAAATTGCAGTTGGGAAGTGACATTGAGAGCGGCAGAGAGCATAGCAAATTAACCCTAGTGATAACTTCCCAACACAGACTGGCAAAGGGCTGATCTAGGCAAACTTACTATGGCAGTTGTGAAAGCCAAATCCAAAAAGGGAGAAAAAAGTTATAGAATTGCTAACATGACCAGTCCCTCACTTCAAAGGTTGGCAGCACTGACAGGCTCAGCTGGAATATCACAGGAATACCTTCAACAAATTCTAAAAGAGCTCAAGGAGGAGTTCAGCATAATCAGAAGTGACCTCAAATTGTACCTCTCTGAGCTTCGGAAAGATACAGGAGACCTGGTAGACAGTATCGCTGACCTGAAAATTACATTGGATGTGTCATCTGAAGAGCTACATCATGCAATTAACAGAATCCTCCCTCTAAAAGAGCAATACAACAACCTGCTGCTGAAATACAAGGATCTTGAGAGCAGATTGCACAGCAACAATTTAAGGATCAGAGGTCTGTCTTGCAGCCATGAAGGCCAAGACAGACATATGTACATCTAGAATCTCCTACATCATATCTGCAGCCATCCCACTGACCCATAGATCTGTCTGGACAGCACACACGGTAGCCTGATTGAGGCTGCAGAAGAAAGCACCACCAGACGTTCTCAGCCATGTGCACTCCTGTGACAAAAATAAGCTATTATGAACCTAGTGTGCACAAAGGGTTTGAACCTTTGATAGTCACAGTCTATTGCTATATCAGTGTCTGGCCATGGCTAATCTGAAACTACGACAAGCATTCTGGTAAATAACTGACCATCTTGGACACTAGGACATACAATAATATTGGAGCACCTGTCTGGCTTACTCTTATACGGCATGATCAAAAATGCGTTTGCAGTACCTTGATGAAACCTGCTCTACCTGGGGGCTGGCAGAAGAAGAAGGTGATGACGGACACAGATGAGACAGACAAGGGATGGAAGAGATGCAACCAGGTCAATAGAAGGCCCACCAAAGTCAATGAAAGAAAATGTCTGCATCTGGTTGGATTGTGAAGTTCAGTATGAAGGCCTACAGGAAGTACAGAAACTAGACAAAGGCTAGAGCAGTGACAGGGAAGGTGCCCCAGAGCACCCCACATAGGGTGTGGCCTACTTGAGTTTGTCCCCCAGTGCCTGTCCCTATGCTCTGTGGTTTTCAGGGGCATAATCCATAGGTAGAGAGTAGGGGCTGTAAGGTTCTCATGGGAGATCAGAATGATGAATTGCCACTCCAAAGATAGAAGGGGTGAGATTTATACTACAAAGCAGGAGTTAAGGGTTCAGGGTTCTGGGGTTTGGTTAGATTGGCTTAGGGCAGACTGTTGTATGCCAAGGAGTTGTACTCAGGGAGCACATCTGACACCACATAACACTCAATGGCACTCGGGCAGATGATGTGGAGAAAGGTCACAGTCAGATACACCAAGCATAGTGCCACCCACAGTGAGCTGGATGTTAAAAATAGTGAGCCTCGACATTAGGGCTTTACTGCACCTACAAAAAGCCTTGTGGTTCTTTACTTTCTTCATCAAAGCACAGGGACATCCTGCATGCTCAAAAGGGACTGCTCTAAATTGCGCTCTAAACAATTCCACTGGCAATTCTTTTCATCTGGCCTTGTGATACAGTTGGGCCCAAGTACATGTACATTCTCAGCACTGCCCGCACTCCAAGACTAATCAAGAGACCTTCCTTTACTCCATTGTCTCTGTCATTTGCATGTGGGATGGGAGATAATCTATGTAAGATAGCTTAAAATCACTATGTGGGGGAACAAAAGAGACCATTTGTATCAAAGATCTCAGGACAGAAGGGCCTCCTCTCAAGGTGTCAGAGATTGGCTGAGAGAGATAGGCCTGACAGATGCCTGGAGAGACATGCTTGGTGAGAGAGTAGAGGACCACATTTGCTCTGCAACAAACAGCACATATGTGTGTATGAACCACTTCCTAGTATGATTCAAACTAATGTCCCAGGTGACCATTGGGGATACAGTACGTTCTGACCAGGCACCGATCACACTATCACTTAAAGCACCATGCTCCCCACACCCATACTCCAACTTGGGGCTCACTGATTACCTCTGGTACAACCCTGTAGTTCAAGCAGACATAGCGAAAGGGGTAAAGGACTATATGGCAGACATATCATTGAGGAGGTCTCAGCAGCCACATTCTGGCATGTGCTCAAAGCAGTCCTTAAGAACCTTTGCATATTGGCAATGGCCGGCCTTAAACAAATTAGTCAATAGTCTGCAAAAATCTGGAAAGTTATCAAACTAAAATGGAGGGCATACACAAATTTACATTCTTGAAAAAATAATAGTGAAACTCTGATCTCAAGTGCAAGCCTTAGACTTAGACAGGGCTGCATATGCCCTCCTCAGAAGCAATACGCCTCTGGCAACAAAGTGGGTAGGCTCCTAACATTCCAACTGAAAAGTCAAATTCATAGACAGAGTGTTTGTAAAATGAAAGGGAGGAGAATTCTTGGTGGAGGACAAAGGAATTGCAAATACCTTCAGGGACCTTTACTGAAACCCAGATGAGGAGGAACCAGAATCCACCAGAATTAATGGCTGCAGAGCCTATTTTAGCAACTCTGGGAAGGAGGATGCCCCTGCCTGTGTGGAATTCCTAAATGATCCCACTGCACAAGAGGTAGTAATAAGCAGCATTAAACAAGAATATACAAATTACCAAACCATAACTGTTTTTATTTTGACTTTTGTGTTACTTTGGCTGATTTGTGACAATATTTTTTAATACATTTGGAATGTACAGACATGAGGGCAAATGCTGGAGAAGCTTTGAGGAGACAGCTACCCTTGTACGATTTTGTTGCAGTGTCCAGATCTAAGAAGACACTGGGAAGTGGTCCTTCAGAATTGTCCATAATGTTCGCTATGCACACTCCAAGAGAGCCAGTAGTGGTTCTTTTGCACCACCCTTTAAAGGGAAATGGTCTTACAAATGCGGAGAGACAAGCAGTTTGTTTTGGCCTGCAATACAGTCTATCCTTGTGTGGGTAAGGGAGGGTGCGTACCAGGGGCGGCTCCTCAGTGAGGGTGGAGGAGCATTGCCCCCCCGCCAGCAGCGGCAGCTGAAAAACCTTTACCAGAAAATGATGATAAACTGATTTTATTATTTTTTCTGTTAAAGGGACAGGGCAACAGGGGTGACGAGAAGCTCCCACTCACTTCACATGTATGTTTGACTGGCCATCTCGGGCCGGCCAAACACACATGCGCAGAGCCTGCACAGGCTCCCAGTATGCCTGGGAGCACCCTGGCTGGGCTGGGAGCCTGTGCCTGGAGCTTGCGATGGAGGAGAGGAGTGGCGCGGCAGCTAGTGAAGATAAGTGATTGTTTTTAGAAAAAAATTAACTAATGTTTATTTCCTCCCACCCCCCTGCATGCCGCTCCACCCCTCCCGTGCCCCACGAGCCACTACTGGTGCGGACACTGTGAAAAAGGGTGGCCCAGTGAAGGGTCACACTAGGTAAGGAGAAAATTACCCTCTCCCTACAGCATAGACTCAAATAATTTCAGTTAGATTGACCGTCCTTCCCGATGATTCTATTGACAGAATTTAAGAGCTAATCTTGCCTCAGTACCTCAAAATGTTATGCATAATCCCTTAGAATCTTACACAGTTGATCCATTCTAGATAAAGGATGCAGAAACAACAGATGAGAAAGCGCCCTCCTCTGGAGGCACCCTGTGTAGTGCACACACGTTTCGCCCTTAGCTGTTCTAGGTACTTTGGGTGAGGTGAGGAGAGAATAGTTATAAAAGAGCTTTCAGGTTTAGGGTGTTTTTTTACAAACACTTATGCTTCCTTCATGCATTGCTTCTTCATTGTAGGTTGCAGGCGAGGGAATGTGTAAAGTAGAAATTAATAAATACAGTTAAACATAAACAACCAAAATGAAACTGATTAAATAATGTAGACAGCTCAAAGTGAAGGGAAATTCACAACATGAAAGAGAATGTAATAAAAGGAAAAGGACAGTGACTAAATGTAAACACACATGCAATGACATTAGGAAGAGACCAGCTAACCAAATTATATCTTTACTTACCAGCAACTAAGGTTTCAAAGCAAACAGAACAAGCACTTGAAATGCAACAGGTCTCACATCTGTGAGAGGTAGAGCTATTGATGCTGTAAATGACAATGTCTTTTACTTATGTGTTTTGGTTTAGAGTGTAGTGGATGCATGCCAGGTGCCATAGCAACCCTCCCAGGTCTGTCGCTGCAGGAGAGAGGACACAACAAGGCCGCCATCTTGGGAGTGTTTTTGCCTCATTCTTACAGACTGGCTGTGATACCCTAGAGATGCCCTTTCCAGAGTGTTTGCCTAAATCTTTATAGCACCAAACAAGCCACACAGAGGTCCCTTCATGGCATTCAACCCAGAGAATGAGGGGGTCAAAAGAGTTAGTATAAAGAAAAGGGGGCAGCCATATATTTCTGTGTGTTAAAGTTTTAAAGGAATTATTCCTATACATTGCAATACCAGGGTAACGTTTAAAAGCATTCACTGTGTACAAAGAGAATAACAGAAGAGGTAGCTTAACTGCAAATGAAATACAGTGATTTTGTTAAGAATGGCACTTGCTTTACAGCGCTATGAAATGGCATTACCAACGCTATATGAAAAATAAATAAGTTATTCCCAGACTGCCCCAACACGTACCAGACAACGATCCCTGTGGGAGAGGATGTTGCATAAGGGCCAGAGCACATGACTTTGGAGCAGAGGAACACGGTTTGAGTCTTGTCGCCGGCTCAACATCCTGTGATTTTGGGCAAATCACTGAAGGGTCTAATTATGAGTGTGGCGGTCCTTGGACCGCCACACTCACGGTGGCTGTCGGACCACTGTGGTTGTGGCGGTCTGACCGCCACATTACGAGGTTGGAGGGCA
This sequence comes from Pleurodeles waltl, assembly GCF_031143425.1. Taxonomy (NCBI): domain Eukaryota; kingdom Metazoa; phylum Chordata; class Amphibia; order Caudata; family Salamandridae; genus Pleurodeles; species Pleurodeles waltl. The sequence goes on along the minus strand of NC_090444.1, from coordinate 216,543,621 downwards.
GCCCTGCCAACCTACCACCATCCCAGCGGGGATCGGGGATCGGAGATCCCGACGGGCTGACGGCGGTGAAGGTTGGAATCAGCCAGGGCAGCGCTGAACTCAGCCCCACCCTGCTGATTACAACCTGGTTCTCTGTCAGACTTTTCATTGTGGTTTCACCGCTATGAAAAGGCCTGCAGAGAACAGATGCAGGGGGCCACAGGGGGCCCCTGCACTACACATGCCTATGGCATGGGCAGTGCAGGGATGCCCCTGCCCAACACCCTCGTAATGTGCACTGTCTGCTGTGCAGGCAATGTGCATTACAAGGGTGCTGGTGCCCCTTGTGGGCAGCAGCATTTCCACCGGCTTGATTACAAGCCAGAGACAATGATGGCACCACTTTCCTGCTGGGTTGACCGGTAGAAACTTTGGTTTCTGCTGGTCAGCCCAGTGGGAAAGTCTAATGGGGCCGGCGGACAGGTAGCCAACATAGTGGCAACCACCCCATCAGGAGTTTGGTGGACGGGTGTTCCCATCCTCCAAACTCATAATCGGGCCCTTAATCTCCCCTTGCCACCAAATATGAACGTGTTCTCGTGTAATGTAACCAGTGCTCATATAAAGCACTGTAATACCTTTGTATTGTGTTCACACTAACTGAACTCTATTTGAATAGGCCCAATTAAGATTCAAAGACTTGATGTTTTTTGCTATCAAGCTTGAGGGCGTGAAGTGCTTGGGTCTGGAGTTATGACTCCTTTTCCACCATTTTAGAGACAACACGTTTCCCCATCATCTTGCCTAGAACTAACGTATGTGCTTGGTTGGTGCCCCTCTGGAGGTTATCAAGAGCCTGTGCTACTGCCTGGTGTTAAGCTCTTCTCAAGTCAGTTGGTTAATACACCCACTGCAGAGGTATTGACAGACGAGAATGTCACACACTACAATCCTGACATAGCTTTTTCACCTCTTCATCTCTGCAAGGTCGATGTAAATTATTTATAGTGATTTTGTTAAGAATGGCACCTGCTTTGCAGCGCTATGAAATGGCAGAACCAGTATTACCAAGTGCTATGTAAAAAAAGATGAGTTATTCCCAGAATGCCCCAAAACTCACAAGACAAAGAACCCTAGGAGAGTGGATGTGGCGTAAGGGCCAGAGCTGCTGACTTTGAAGATGGGGAACACAGTTTGAGTCTCAGCACCGGCTCAACATCCTATAATTCTGGGAAAATTGCTTAATCTCCCCTTGCTACCAAAAATGAATGTGTTCTTGTGTAATATAACCGGTGCTCATGTAAAGTGTTGTAATACCTTTGTATCGAGTTTGCTCTATAGAAAACTGCTAAAAATAAATAAATAAATAAAGCACTCCAATACCTTTGTGTCAGGTTTGCGCCACATAAAACTGCAAAAAATACAAAATAAAAGACCCTGCAGATATGGCAAAGAAACAGCAAGATGGACAAAATCAAGGAAGACGAAGAAACAACATACTGCCATGAGTGAAGCGGCGAGGCCAAGGAAAAAATAGAGCACCAACACGAAGCTATCTGCCTGATGGTGCAAAAATCCATGTAACAGGGTCAGTCTCAAAGGTGGTAACAAAACAGCCTCAAAGCGGGACAAACGTAGAGCACTTACCAATGACAATAAGGAATTTTTGAAAGGCAGGCTCAGGAACAAATTAAAGTGATGGGTGTGGTTAAAGCCCACAGAATAGATTACAACAGTTCAAAAAGCAGCACTTGCGCCCTGCTATGCTCAACCTAAGAATGGAAATGGTCCCAGCTAGGAGGCAATGATGAGATTCCCCTGATTCCCCAGACCTGGGTCCCTGCCTTGATATTGGGTGCCCTGCTCTTTCAGCCTGTAAGATTTAGGTGAAATCTGGAAAGGTTGTGCACATTTTGCTTCGGAGGCTAACTCTGATTGCTCTTCCAATTATTATCTTCTTAATCTGGAGTAAATGTACTGCTTTAGGCACTACCTCTTGCTTTTAAAAGCTGCATAGGTTCTGTTCCTGTCACCAACTTTGATTGTTGTTTTAACTGCTACTTCACTGAATTGGTGTAATTTCACTACATTCTGCAGGATCCCTGCCTTAATCCATAAACTGCTGAGGCGCTGAGGTCTGCTGTGCAAACATCACCATCTTCAAGGCTTACATGAACACGCACAGTTGTAATAAAAATAAATGTTTACACAATTTATGCATTTTTCTGAGTGGTAATCGAGTTTTTCCTATTTTTGGTGGTTTCTGCCCACTTTCAGTTTGTAATGCAAACTGGTATGAAACACTTTGTGAACTTAGAAATCTACAAATTTCTGAAAAAAGACAAAGTGACAAATTCAGCAAAGGACTGTTTGAGCAGATGCTCATGATTTCCCAAAGAAAGTAATTGTTCAAATAAAAAAATAAAGAAAATAAGTAGGAACAATTTTAAATAGGTGACAATGATTTCAATTATATATTTTTCCCTGACAGCTTATTTACAAAAGTAATATATTGTAACATCTGTCAGACCAGTTTGATCACAGGGATTTATAGTGTAATTGGTTGTTCAAAAACATGCACTTTCCAAAGCAAACCACTGAGATTATCATATATTTCATTCTGTACTGACCATGCAGCAATTTATATGGTATAATATAATGAATGAAAAAAGAGGATGACAGAAACCTACATATTCTTTAAATGTGTGGAAGATAAAGAGTTTAGGAATAGTAGTAGAACGGTGTGGAGCGCCCACAAATTCTGGAACCCTCCTTTACAGCAATATAAGGAAAATGTGTGATTTTATCCAAAATGTGACATTTGCAGGGTACTCCGTGTAAGAAAATTTTGTAGAATTCACACAAACCATAGCCCCCTGGAATCGCTTGGGTCTGTAGGTTTTATAAATGCCGGGGATGGTACGGTACCCTGGTTGCTGGCTGACTCAGATCCAGAATCATATGACAATTCACCATGGTAAGTGAGAGAAAATTTAGATTTACCCTCTCTTTGCCAGCTCATATGTCAAATCTACACCCAAAATAATCTAAATTTCCCCGCTCTTCTCATAGGGATGTTCTTGCCCCTATGGTGATGGAAAGGCTTTTTGGACTTAACGGATGAACCAGCAGTCTGATGTCAGGATGGACCAGTCCCATACCATTTGTTTGAATATCCCTGTCATCAAGTAGGTTTCTTTCCTCCTCAGGAGCACAATGGAGGTAAGTCCTACAATCTTCCCTTGGTGGGGCAAAAAAAACGATTTAGTGCTGGGAGATTTGGGCTTTCTTGAAAACACAAAAAACATCCATGAGCATATTGGGCCTTCTGCTCCCAGGGCGGATTAGGGTAAATCATTTTTCCATGGTGTCTAAATGACTTTATGCCTTCATGAGGGTGGAAAGACTGTTGGGCCCATTTTGTGGTAGGGACACGACTCAATGCTTGGGTGGCCTACCCCATCCATGTAGTAAGCCCTTTTACCTCACCAGGTGGAGTAGATTTAAACCTGCTCTGAAAGACAGTCCTGTTGTGGGATGGGGCCTGGGCCAATGCCTAGGTGGGCCGCCCCACCACCCTTTAAATAAAATAATGTCCTTGGTCTTTAGTGGCATCCCAGGGGGCAAGTTGGGGTGATCCCTCAATCTGCCCTTCTGCAGACAGAAAGAGTGATGCCTCAGTGAGATGGTCCCACCCGTTTTTTTAGACCTCCTTCTCCTGGAGTCTAGTCAACATTCTGTCTCTCTCTTAGATATGTCCCCAAGCACTGATCAAAGTGAAACCAGTCGTTGATAATGATGCCAACTGGTTTCCCTTTCAATCAGTGTGAAGTTAGTAGTGTCATGGGTCACTGGAAATAATGCATCAAAACAACGCCCGGTGGGAATCCGAGGAGGAGGGAGTGGGAGCACCAATAATGATTGTTGGACTGGGCGCAGGAGGTGCTAAAGACTGTGACGAATAGTATGTGACAAGATGTTTTTTGAGTGTCTTGAAAGAACGTGCTGATTGAGGGAAGAAGCGCAGGTAAGGTGACCTCTACTGTTGCACGTATCTCACACACACCATCGATTTTGTTACTGTCTACGTAGGCTAGTGTTTTAGAGCAACAGTTTAGCCCATAGCAGAGATGGCATCTTGATGGATGACTGCTGCCGGCACTCGGGTTATAGAGGACAGCTCTGACATAGGATCAGAGACTGAGACATCAGATACTGAGAAAGCATCTGAGGGATAGGACAATGGCGGAGACTCTGGGAGTGATTTTTCAGTCGGAGGAGTCCCATTCGATAACTCCTCTTCCAGTACATTATGAGGGAGGTGATAAGGACAGTCCTGCTGTCCCTTCGCAAGCAGTCTGTGCAACTGGGTAAATAGTGGGTTAGCGCAACCCAGAGAGCAGGTGAATGCGGCGGCAAACAGAGAGAGAGAGAGAGTGCTCTCTTGGGAGCTCCCCAATTTAGTTCAGCCCCAAATTCCACCGCCCAAATCGTATTGTGGAGACATCAAAATTATCTATCGCAAAACAAACTGGTTTTGTAAGGCAGGCACCTGTGTTTTTGGTCCTGGGTTCGGCGGCCATATAGAGAAACACACTAAACCCAAACATTTCTGGAAACTAGACATTCGGGGGAGTCCACAGAGGTGTGACTTGTGTGGATTCCCCAAAGTTTTCTTACCCAGAATACCCTGCAAAGCTGAAATGTTGAATAAAAACTCTATTTTTCTCGCATTTCTGTCACACAAACTACAGGAATATGCTGGGATCCACAAAATTCCTACCACCCAGTGATTCCTCACCTGTCCTGATAAAAACACTACCCCACTTGAGTGCCTACACCTAGTGCCTGCGTCAGGAATGGATCACCCCAGGGTCAACACCTGCCTCATGTTAGGACCAACATTGACTGTTGTGTGATCTATTCCTGTCGCGGGCACCAGGCCTACCCACACAAGTGAGGTACCATTTTTATCGGGAGACTTGGGGGAATGCTGGGTGGATAGAAATTTGTGGCGCCTCTCAGATTCCAGAACTTTCTGTCACTGAAATGAAAGGAAAAAGTGTTTTTTGGGCCAAATCTTGATGTTTGCAAAGGATTCTGGGTAACAGAACCTGGTCAGAGCCCCACAAGTCACCCCATCTTGCATTCCCCTGGGTTTCTAGTTTTCAAAAACTAGAAACCCAAAAATGATGATAAACTGATTTTATTATTTTTTCTGTTAAAGGGACAGGGCAACAGGGGTGACGAGAAGCTCCCACTCACTTCACATGTATGTTTGACTGGCCATCTCGGGCCGGCCAAACACACATGCGCAGAGCCTGCACAGGCTCCCAGTATGCCTGGGAGCACCCTGGCTGGGCTGGGAGCCTGTGCCTGGAGCTTGCGATGGAGGAGAGGAGTGGCGCGGCAGCTAGTGAAGATAAGTGATTGTTTTTAGAAAAAAATTAACTAATGTTTATTTCCTCCCACCCCCCTGCATGCCGCTCCACCCCTCCCGTGCCCCACGAGCCACTACTGGTGCGGACACTGTGAAAAAGGGTGGCCCAGTGAAGGGTCACACTAGGTAAGGAGAAAATTACCCTCACCCTACAGCATAGACTCAAATAATTTCAGTTAGATTGACCGTCCTTCCCGATGATTCTATTGACAGAATTTAAGAGCTAATCTTGCCTCAGTACCTCAAAATGTTATGCATAATCCCTTAGAATCTTACACAGTTGATCCATTCTAGATAAAGGATGCAGAAACAACAGATGAGAAAGCACCCTCCTCTGGAGGCACCCTGTGTAGTGCACACACGTTTCGCCCTTAGCTGTTCTAGGTACTTTGGGTGAGGTGAGGAGAGAATAGTTATAAAAGAGCTTTCAGGTTTAGGGTGTTTTTTTACAAACACTTATGCTTCCTTCATGCATTGCTTCTTCATTGTAGGTTGCAGGCGAGGGAATGTGTAAAGTAGAAATTAATAAATACAGTTAAACATAAACAACCAAAATGAAACTGATTAAATAATGTAGACAGCTCAAAGTGAAGGGAAATTCACAACATGAAAGAGAATGTAATAAAAGGAAAAGGACAGTGACTAAATGTAAACACACATGCAATGACATTAGGAAGAGACCAGCTAACCAAATTATATCTTTACTTACCAGCAACTAAGGTTTCAAAGCAAACAGAACAAGCACTTGAAATGCAACAGGTCTCACATCTGTGAGAGGTAGAGCTATTGATGCTGTAAATGACAATGTCTTTTACTTATGTGTTTTGGTTTAGAGTGTAGTGGATGCATGCCAGGTGCCATAGCAACCCTCCCAGGTCTGTCGCTGCAGGAGAGAGGACACAACAAGGCCGCCATCTTGGGAGTGTTTTTGCCTCATTCTTACAGACTGGCTGTGATACCCTAGAGATGCCCTTTCCAGTGTGTTTGCCTAAATCTTTATAGCACCAAACAAGCCACACAGAGGTCCCTTCATGGCATTCAACCCAGAGAATGAGGGGGTCAAAAGAGTTAGTATAAAGAAAAGGGGGCAGCCATATATTTCTGTGTGTTAAAGTTTTAAAGGAATTATTCCTATACATTGCAATACCAGGGTAACGTTTAAAAGCATTCACTGTGTACAAAGAGAATAACAGAAGAGGTAGCTTAACTGCAAATGAAATACAGTGATTTTGTTAAGAATGGCACTTGCTTTACAGCGCTATGAAATGGCATTACCAACGCTATATGAAAAATAAATAAGTTATTCCCAGACTGCCCCAACACGTACCAGACAACGATCCCTGTGGGAGAGGATGTTGCATAAGGGCCAGAGCACATGACTTTGGAGCAGAGGAACACGGTTTGAGTCTTGTCGCCGGCTCAACATCCTGTGATTTTGGGCAAATCACTGAAGGGTCTAATTATGAGTGTGGCGGTCCTTGGACCGCCACACTCACGGTGGCTGTCGGACCACTGTGGTTGTGGCGGTCTGACTGCCACATTACGAGGTTGGAGGGCAGCCCTGCCAACCTACCACCATCCCAGCGGGGATCGGGGATCGGAGATCCCGACGGGCTGACGGCGGTGAAGATTGGAATCAGCCAGGGCAGCGCTGAACTCAACCCCACCCTGCTGATTACAACCTGGTTCTCTGTCAGACTTTTCATTGTGGTTTCACCGCTATGAAAAGGCCTGCAGAGAACAGATGCAGGGGGCCACAGGAGGCCCCTGCACTACACATGCCTATGGCATGGGCAGTGCAGGGATGCCCCTGCCCAACACCCTCGTAATGTGCACTGTCTGCTGTGCAGGCAATGTGCATTACAAGGGTGCTGGTGCCCCTTGTGGGCAGCAGCATTTCCACCGGCTTGATTACAAGCCAGAGACAATGATGGCACCACTTTCCTGCTGGGTTGACCGGTAGAAACGTTGGTTTCTGCTGGTCAGCCCAGTGGGAAAGTCTAATGGGGCCGGCGGACAGGTAGCCAACATAGTGGCAACCACCCCATCAGGAGTTTGGTGGACGGGTGTTCCCATCCTCCAAACTCATAATCGGGCCCTTAATCTCCCCTTGCCACCAAATATGAACGTGTTCTCGTGTAATGTAACCAGTGCTCATATAAAGCACTGTAATACCTTTGTATTGTGTTCACACTAACTGAACTCTATTTGAATAGGCCCAATTTAGATTCAAAGACTTGATGTTTTTTGCTATCAAGCTTGAGGGCGTGAAGTGCTTGGGTCTGGAGTTATGACTCCTTTTCCACCATTTTAGAGACAACACGTTTCCCCATCATCTTGCCTAGAACTAACGTATGTGCTTGGTTGGTGCCCCTCTGGAGGTTATCAAGAGCCTGTGCTACTGCCTGGTGTTAAGCTCTTCTCAAGTCAGTTGGTTAATACACCCACTGCAGAGGTATTGACAGACGAGAATGTCACACACTACAATCCTGACATAGCTTTTTCACCTCTTCATCTCTGCAAGGTCGATGTAAATTATTTATAGTGATTTTGTTAAGAATGGCACCTGCTTTGCAGCGCTATGAAATGGCAGAACCAGTATTACCAAGTGCTATGTAAAAAAAGATGAGTTATTCCCAGAATGCCCCAAAACTCACAAGACAAAGAACCCTAGGAGAGTGGATGTGGCGTAAGGGCCAGAGCTGCTGACTTTGAAGATGGGGAACACAGTTTGAGTCTCAGCACCGGCTCAACATCCTATAATTCTGGGAAAATTGCTTAATCTCCCCTTGCTACCAAAAATGAATGTGTTCTTGTGTAATATAACCGGTGCTCATGTAAAGTGTTGTAATACCTTTGTATCGAGTTTGCTCTATAGAAAACTGCTAAAAATAAATAAATAAATAAAGCACTCCAATACCTTTGTGTCAGGTTTGCGCCACATAAAACTGCAAAAAATACAAAATAAAAGACCCTGCAGATATGGCAAAGAAACAGCAAGATGGACAAAATCAAGGAAGACGAAGAAACAACATACTGCCATGAGTGAAGCGGCGAGGCCAAGGAAAAAATAGAGCACCAACACGAAGCTATCTGCCTGATGGTGCAAAAATCCATGTAACAGGGTCAGTCTCAAAGGTGGTAACAAAACAGCCTCAAAGCGGGACAAACGTAGAGCACTTACCAATGACAATAAGGAATTTTTGAAAGGCAGGCTCAGGAACAAATTAAAGTGATGGGTGTGGTTAAAGCCCACAGAATAGATTACAACAGTTCAAAAAGCAGCACTTGCGCCCTGCTATGCTCAACCTAAGAATGGAAATGGTCCCAGCTAGGAGGCAATGATGAGATTCCCCTGATTCCCCAGACCTGGGTCCCTGCCTTGATATTGGGTGCCCTGCTCTTTCAGCCTGTAAGATTTAGGTGAAATCTGGAAAGGTTGTGCACATTTTGCTTCGGAGGCTAACTCCGATTGCTCTTCCAATTATTATCTTCTTAATCTGGAGTAAATGTACTGCTTTAGGCACTACCTCTTGCTTTTAAAAGCTGCATAGGTTCTGTTCCTGTCACCAACTTTGATTGTTGTTTTAACTGCTACTTCACTGAATTGGTGTAATTTCACTACATTCTGCAGGATCCCTGCCTTAATCCATAAACTGCTGAGGCGCTGAGGTCTGCTGTGCAAACATCACCATCTTCAAGGCTTACATGAACACGCACAGTTGTAATAAAAATAAATGTTTACACAATTTATGCATTTTTCTGAGTGGTAATCGAGTTTTTCCTATTTTTGGTGGTTTCTGCCCACTTTCAGTTTGTAATGCAAACTGGTATGAAACACTTTGTGAACTTAGAAATCTACAAATTTCTGAAAAAAGACAAAGTGCCAAATTCAGCAAAGGACTGTTTGAGCAGATGCTCATGATTTCCCAAAGAAAGTAATTGTTCAAATAAAAAAATAAAGAAAATAAGTAGGAACAATTTTAAATAGGTGACAATGATTTCAATTATATATTTTTCCCTGACAGCTTATTTACAAAAGTAATATATTGTAACATCTGTCAGACCAGTTTGATCACAGGGATTTATAGTGTAATTGGTTGTTCAAAAACATGCACTTTCCAAAGCAAACCACTGAGATTATCATATATTTCATTCTGTACTGACCATGCAGCAATTTATATGGTATAATATAATGAATGAAAAAAGAGGATGACAGAAACCTACATATTCTTTAAATGTGTGGAAGATAAAGAGTTTAGGAATAGTAGTAGAACGGTGTGGAGCGCCCACAAATTCTGGAACCCTCCTTTACAGCAATATAAGGAAAATGTGTGATTTTATCCAAAATGTGACATTTGCAGGGCACTCCGTGTAAGAAAAGTTTGTAGAATTCACACAAACCATAGCCCCCTGGAATCGCTTGGGTCTGTAGGTTTTATAAATGCCGGGGATGGTACGGTACCCTGGTTGCTGGCTGACTCAGATCCAGAATCATATGACAATTCACCATGGTAAGTGAGAGAAAATTTAGATTTACCCTCTCTATGCCAGCTCATATGTCAAATCTACACCCAAAATAATCTAAATTTCCCCGCTCTTCTCATGGGGATGTTCTTGCCCCTTTGGTGATGGAAAGGCTTTTTGGACTTAACGGATGAACCAGCAGTCTGATGTCAGGATGGACCAGTCCCATACCATTTGTTTGAATATCCCTGTCATCAAGTAGGTTTCTTTCCTCCTCAGGAGCACAATGGAGGTAAGTCCTACAATCTTCCCTTGGTGGGGCAAAAAAAACGATTTAGTGGTGGGAGATTTGGGCTTTCTTGAAAAAACAAAAAACATCCATGAGCATATTGGGCCTTCTGCTCCCAGGGCGGATTAGGGTAAATCATTTTTCCATGGTGTCTAAATGACTTTATGCCTTCATGAGGGTGGAAAGACTGTTGGGCCCATTTTGTGGTAGGGACACGACTCAATGCTTGGGTGGCCTACCCCATCCATGTAGTAAGCCCTTTTACCTCACCAGGTGGAGTAGATTTAAACCTGCTCTGAAAGACAGTCCTGTTGTGGGATGGGGCCTGGGCCAATGCCTAGGTGGGCCGCCCCACCACCCTTTAAAAAAAATAATGTCCTTGGTCTTTAGTGGCATCCCAGGGGGCAAGTTGGGGTGATCCCTCAATCTGCCCTTCTGCAGACAGAAAGAGTGATGCCTCAGTGAGATGGTCCCACCCGTTTTTTTAGACCTCCTTCTCCTGGAGTCTAGTCAACATTCTGTCTCTCTCTTAGATATGTCCCCAAGCACTGATCAAAGTGAAACCAGTCATTGATAATGATGCCAACTGGTTTCCCTTTCAATCAGTGTGAAGTTAGTAGTGTCATGGGTCACTGGAAATAATGCATCAAAACAAAGCCCGGTGGGGTAGCTGGTAGCTGAAAACTAGGACCATTTTTTTTTCTGCAGGGGTTACAAGAAACAAAGCGCACTTTAGAATGCCCCACTCTGCAGAATTCTGGGAATTAGACACTACCACCGGGCTTTAAGGATATGTAAAACTGAAACTAACTTTTGTTGGTCATTTTTCTGTATTAAAATACTTGCACGAAGCATGGCACATATCTAAGGCCTTGAAGTTAGAAAAATTACGGTGTGCTTGTTGGAGTTTTTAATAATCCAACATGTAGTTTAATAGATTGTACATATACCAGATGTGAAGGGTAATTTAAAAAATGTATTTTGGTTGTTTGATCACTTGTAGTACCTTACTACAATGCTGATATTTGTATTGTTTTGTATGCTGATTGATTTATTTCCTATATAACAGTAAACTACTATTACTACTAGTGTTGATACACCTTCAGATCCTCCAAGTGACTTCTCTACTAACAAGAGCTTAGACTTCGAAACTCTTTGTAGCACAAATACTGCTTTGGTGATGATAAAAATCCAGATTGGTTGACTCTTAAGGTGAACACATATTATGCTTGCTCTGACAAGGCATACTCAGAAAACTGAGTCTCCCAGTTGTAAGCATGAACTATCATCATCGGACATTATTGTAGGTGGGTATTCAGACTGCATGGACTAAAACTTCTCCAGCTTTCATATTATGCGATTTAGCTACAACCACAGATAGTATATCAGGAAGTGTATAATCAATCATAAGTGAGGAGCTTGCTAAGAATAAAGACTCAGTGGGTGACAAACTAATCTAGACAACTCTTTTTTAACGTCTTGATTACTGATTGTATTGGTAGTGGTGATAGAAGAATACCCTTTGCACGCCTGCCCTGCATCTATAATTTCCACTGGAGTACAAGATGGCCACACTCAATATTCACATCTAGTGAGCTGGGTACAACAGGATGAGTATCAACAACGTCACCTCAGTAGGTGCTTCGAGGATAGGTTGTTTTGGATTATTTTCTCAAGTGTTACCTGAGACAATTCACATGGAAGCTTATGGAAGAAATCTGTTATTCAATTTACTTTTGATCTTGGTGTACTATTGAACTTAGTAACAGGATGCTGGTACACTTGTGCTTAGTCCTTGCACCCTTAGGTAGGGAAGCAATAAGACAATTTAATACTCTTAGCGATTGTCTAGATCCTAATACCTGTTACCAGGTTTGCAAAATTTGTGTGCTGTCATTGTGGCAATTGAACAATTGACACTGATCCAAAATAATAGGAATACTCCGTACCACCAACGGTACGGAGTGCTCTATACCTATGTTTTCAGCAATCAATTTCCAGCTGATTTTTAACTCCTGGATCTTTTGACAACCTTTCCCCCTTTTGCTGCCTCTCAGGGTATTGAAGGTACTCAGGCACCAGTCAATCCAGACAGAGGCTCCCCAATCAGCTTGGCAGTTAGTCAGTCAGTTTCCACTTGATTCTGGTAACTCTTGAATAACATTGAGTGACCTGATCTTAAATTTAGTTCAATTTATCTGCTGAGGATCACGGTAATCCTAAAGCAGAAAGAAAGCTGTAGTGAAGACATGAGCAATAAACTTATACTAGAAAGACAGGATGATATATTTGACACCACCTCACCCCCTTACTTTTGCTTCTAGCCTAAGCTTGTCTTTGCTATTTCCCTGCTTCTATAGCTTTCACAATTTTTACAGTTTACAGTTTGCTCTTCCCAAATCTAAGGTCAAGTTCTTCTCACCTGCTCTCTATTGTAAAAGTGTAGTGAACTCAAGGGGGATAACCAGAGTCAGTTAAGATCAGCTCAAGTCTCTAGAACTGCATCCAGAGCCACCCAAGGCATACAACAATCCTGGATAGGGGCAGCATTCAAGATACTCAGGATACTCACAAGGGACTTCATTAGTGTGCTGCATGTCACATTGATTTACAAAAAAATGATATTAGAACATGAGGGAACCTTTTCGCTTGCATGCTAATATTATTATTATTTTTTTAAATCCTTCTGGTAATTGCACCAGAATGTTTTCTTTAGCACTAATGTGGACAAACCATTTGTGTCCACTGCACTACACAGGTAATATACTGGACATGAGTGGATTTCTCATCGCAGCTTAGCAGATACAAATGTTGCATCGCTTCTGCATTTTACCAACTTTCTCTCCTTTTGTCTCTTTTTTTGTAACTTTATCGTCCTCCTTCTCTCTTCCTTCTCAGTCTTTCTCTCTCTCGCTCTAGCTGAAAGTTTGACGATGAAAGTCAAAGTCCTCAAAAATGAATGCCGCTGCTGGTGCCCACCAGCAGGAGAAATTAAGCATGGCTCAAACATAGCTCAAACCCTGCACATCTTCACACATACAAAATTACATTATAGTTATTTTGTGAAGACGATGGGTAGGTAACAATCTGCGTAGGCCGGTTAATAGACAACCAACTACCTAGCTCAATTTTTTTTTTTTTAAATCCTTCACCATTCTCCAGTCACGGCTGACATCTCGGCAAAGTGGCACGGCAGGGGGAAGGAAAACAAAAATGCCTAGTCGTCGTGCTGCTGCTGCGTTGCCGCCATTGCACTCAAGGCACAGGCTCCCAGCCTGCTCTGCGCCAATCATGATGCTGCTCAGAGCAGCGTTATGATTGACTGGAGCATTCTGGTTGGGCACTCCAAAGCAGACTGGGAGCATGTGCCGGCTCTCTCCAACTTGGCTACACAGTGCCGAGTTGGAGAGAGCCCTTGTGCGCCTGTGTGTTTCGCCGGTCCGAGACGGATGGCCAAACATGCATGCGCACTGAGGGGAGTGCTCTGTGAAATCCCCTCACTGCTCGTCACCCCCATGGCCTGCCCCTTTAGATAGAAAACGACAATAAACAGCATTTATTGTTGTTTTGTTTCTAAAAGTTAGCGGGGGACGCTCCTCCGCCTTAACCTTTTCAATGCAGGCCGCCCACACTACCTCCCTGGTGCGGGTCACGACCAGTGGCCGACACCAGGGAGGGGGTTAATAAATCCTCGGGTGCATCGCACCCGAGTATTTCTTTTATTTTATTTTTAGTCCCAGGGAGACACGGAAGCTTCTGTGTCTCCCCCCGCCCCCCACCCACCCCTTTGTGACGTCAGTGCGCCGCGAGGCGTGCTGACGTAACAAAGTTGATTTCCCCATCGGAGCAGGAAGCAGCCTTGCGGCCGCTTCCTGCTCCAATGGGGAAAACGGGCTTCCCCACGTTCGGGAAGGCCACGTAAGAAAGGGGAGAGTCTCCCCCTGTGGGGGCAATTTTTGTTGTTGTTGTTGTAGGGTTTCCCTGGGGGCCATTTTAGATCTATATATGTAGATATATCTATGTACATGGATATATCTATAGATCTATAGATGCGATCGGCCCCCAGGAAAACCAGACCCACATATAAAAGTGATATATATATATATATATATATATTTATTTATTTATTTATATATATATATATATGTATATATATATATATATTTATAAATAGATTTGTCACCAGTTGTCTTGCAGTTGAAGCTTGCGTCTTCAAAGCAATGCACATACTTCAACTGACGCATTTCACCTGTAGCTTTTAGGCAGCAATAAAAAAGTCAAGTGAGTATTGTGAATATGTTTCTGCTACGAAAGGATCAGACTTTTGTCTAGTGGCAGTTTTAGTGCCATAAAGAAGCGCAGAAGGTTTATATGCCTACTGCAAAGAGCAAATCTGTATTTTATGTCAATAGCTGAGTACATTAGTAAAGTCAGCCATTACCTGCGCTATAATATAAATGAAATGTATGTGCAGGGCGGCTATGGAGAGATGAAGGGCACTTTTTCTGGGTGGTAATGAGGGAATCCGAGGAGGAGGGAGTGGGAGTACCAATAATGATTGTTGGACTGGGCGCAGGAGGTGCTAAAGACTGTGACGAATAGTATGTGACAAGATGTTTTTTGAGTGTCTTGAAAGAACGTGCTGATTGAGGGAAGAAGCGCAGGTAAGGTGACCTCTACTGTTGCACGTATCTCACACACACCATCGATTTTGTTACTGTCTACGTAGGCTAGTGTTTTAGAGCAACAGTTTAGCCCATAGCAGAGATGGCATCTTGATGGATGACTGCTGCCGGCACTCGGGTTATAGAGGACAGCTCTGACATAGGATCAGAGACTGAGACATCAGATACTGAGAAAGCATCTGAGGGATAGGACAATGGCGCAGACTCTGGGAGTGATTTTTCAGTCGGAGGAGTCCCATTCGATAACTCCTCTTCCAGTACATTATGAGGGAGGTGATAAGGACAGTCCTGCTGTCCCTTCGCAAGCAGTCTGTGCAACTGGGTAAATAGTGGGTTAGCGCAACCCAGAGAGCAGGTGAATGCGGCGGCAAACAGAGAGAGAGAGAGAGTGCTCTCTTGGGAGCTCCCCAATTTAGTTCAGCCCCAAATTCCACCGCCCAAATCGTATTGTGGAGACATCAAAATTATCTATCGCAAAACAAACTGGTTTTGTAAGGCAGGCACCTGTGTTTTTGGTCCTGGGTTCGGCGGCCATATAGAGAAACACACTAAACCCAAACATTTCTGGAAACTAGACATTCGGGGGAGTCCACAGAGGTGTGACTTGTGTGGATTCCCCAAAGTTTTCTTACCCAGAATACCCTGCAAAGCTGAAATGTTGAATAAAAACTCTATTTTTCTCGCATTTCTGTCACACAAACTACAGGAATATGCTGGGATCCACAAAATTCCTACCACCCAGTGATTCCTCACCTGTCCTGATAAAAACACTACCCCACTTGAGTGCCTACACCTAGTGCCTGCGTCAGGAATGGATCACCCCAGGGTCAACACCTGCCTCATGTTAGGACCAACATTGACTGTTGTGTGATCTATTCCTGCCGCGGGCACCAGGCCTACCCACACAAGTGAGGTACCATTTTTATCGGGAGACTTGGGGGAATGCTGGGTGGATAGAAATTTGTGGCGCCTCTCAGATTCCAGAACTTTCTGTCACTGAAATGAAAGGAAAAAGTGTTTTTTGGGCCAAATCTTGATGTTTGCAAAGGATTCTGGGTAACAGAACCTGGTCAGAGCCCCGCAAGTCACCCCATCTTGCATTCCCCTGGGTTTCTAGTTTTAAAAAATGCGCTGGTTTGCTAGGTTTCCCCAGGTGCCGGCTGAGCTAGAGGCCAAAATCCACAGGTAGGCACTGTTTTCTATGAAAAGATGTGATGTGTCCACGTTGTGTTTTGGGGCATTTCCTGTCGCGGGCGCTAGGCCTACCCACACAAGAGAGGTATCATTTTTATCGGGAGAATTGGGGGAACGCTGGGTGGAAGGAAATTTGTGGCTCCTCTCAGATTCCAGAACTTTCTGTCACCGAAATGTGAGGAAAACGTGTTATTTTAGCCACATTTTGGGGTTTGCAAAGGATTCTGGGTAACAGAACCTGGTCAGAGCCCCACAAGTCACCCCATCTTGGATTCCCCTAGTTCTCTAGTTTTCAACAATGCATAGGTTTGGTAGGTTTCCCTAGGTGCCGGCTGAGCTAGAGGCCAAAATCTACAGGTAGGCACTTTGCGAAAAACAGCTCTGTTTTCTGTCAAAAAATGGGATGTGTCCACGTGGTGTTTTGGGGCCTTTCCTGTCGCGGGCGCTAGGCCTACCCACACAAGTGAGGTATCATTTTTATCAGGAGACTTGGGGGAACGCTGGGTGGAAGGAAATTTGTGGCTCCTCTCAGATTCCAGAACTTTCTGTCACCGAAATGTGAGGAAAACGTGTTTTTTTAGCCACATTTTGAGGTTTGCAAAGGATTCTGGGTAACAGAACCTGGTCAGAGCCCCACAAGTCACCCCATCTTGGATTCCCCTAGGTCTCTAGTTTTCAAAAATGCACAGGTTTGGTAGGTTTCCCTATGTGCGGGCTGAGCTAGAGGCCAAAATCTACAGGTAGGCACTTTGCAAAAAACAGCTCTGTTTTCTGTCAAAAAATGAGATGTATCCACGTTGTGTTTTGGGGCATTTCCTGTCGCGGGCGCTAGGCCTACCCACACAGGTGAGGTATAATTTTTATCGGGAGACTTGGGGGAGTGCTGGGTGGAAGGAAATTTGTGGCTCCTCTCAGATTCCAGAACTTTCTGTCACTGAAATGTGAGGAAAATGTGTTTTTTTTAGCCACGTTTTGAGGTTTGCAAAGGATTCTGGGTAACAGAACCTGGTCAGAGCCCCACAAGTCACCCAATCTTGGATTCCCCTAGGTCTCTAGTTTTCAAAAATGCACAGGTTTGGTAGGTTTCCCTATGTGCCGGCTGAGCTAAAGGCTAAAATCTACAGGTAGGCACTTTGCAAAAAACAGCTGTTTTCTGTCAAAAAATGGGATGTGTCCACGTTGTGTTTTGGGGCATTTCCTGTTGCGAGCGCTAGGCCTACCCACACAAGTGACATATAGTTTTTATTGGGAGACTTGGGGAAACGCTGGTTGGAAGGAAATTTGTGGCTCCTCTCAGATTCCAGAACTTTCTGTCACCAAAATGAGAGGAAAACATGTTTTTTTAGCCACATTTTGAGGTTTGCAAAGGATTCTGGGTAACAGAACCTGGTCAGAGCTGCACAAGTCACCCCATCTTGGATTCCCCTAGGTCTCTAGTTTTCACAAATGCACAGGGTTGGTAGGTTTCCCTACGTGCCGGCTGAGCTAGAGGCCAAAATCCACAGCTAGGCACTTTGCAAAAAAACAGCTCTGTTTTCTGTAAAAAAAAATGGGATGTGTCCACGTTGTGTTTTGGGGCATTTCCTGACACGGGCGCTAGGCCTACCCACACAAGTGAGGTATCATTTTTATCGGGAGACTTGGGGGAACATAGAATGGCAAAACAAGTGTTATTGCCCCTTTTCGTTCTCTACATTTTTTCCTTCCAAATATAAGAGGGTGTGTAAAAAAGACGTCTATTTGAGAAATGCCCTGCAATTCACATGCTAGTATGGGCACCCCGGACTTCAGAGATGTGTAAATAACCACTGCTCCTCAAAACCTCATCTTGAGCCCATTTTGGAAATGCAAAGGTTTTCTTGATACCTATTTTTCACTCTTCATATTTCAGCAAATGAATTGCTGTATACCCAGTATAGAATGAAAACCAACTGCAGGGTGCAGCTCATTTATTGGCTCTGGGTACCTAGGGTTCTTGATGAACCTACAAGCCCTTTATATCCCCGCAACCAGAAGAGTCCAGCAGACATAACAGATTATTGCTTTCAAAAATCTGACATCGCAGGAAAACGTTACAGAGTAAAACATAAAGAAAAATGGCTGTTGTTTTCAGCTCAATTTCAATATTTTTTTATTTCAGCTGTTATTTTCTGTAGGAAAACCTTGTAGGATCTACACAAATGACCCCTTGCTGAATTCAGAATTTTGTCTAGTTTTCAGAAATGTTTAGCTGTCCGGGATCCAGCATTGGTTTCACACCCATTCCTGTCACTAACTGGAAGGAGGCTGAAAGCACCAAAAATTGTAAAAATGGGGTATGTCCAATAAAATGCCAAATTTGTGTTGAAAAATGTGGTTTTCTGATTCAAGTCGGCCCGTTCCTGAAAGGTGGGAAGATGGTGATCTCAGCACCAGAAACCCTTTGTTGATGGCATTTTCAGGGAAAAAACCACAAGCCTTCTTCGGAAGCCCTTTTTTCCCATTTTTTTTGAAAAAACGAAATATTCACTTTATTTTGGCTAATTTCTTGGTCTCCTCCAGGGGAAACCACAAACTCTGGGTACCATTAGAATCCCTAGGATGTTGGAAAAAAAGGACGCAAATTTGGTGAGGATAGCTTTTGAGGACAAAAAGATATGAATGCCTAAGTGTGAACTACCCCAAATAGCCAAAAAAGGGCTCAGCACTGGGGGCCGGGGGGAAACGGCCCAGCAGCTAAGGGGTTAATGGAGGAACTGCCCCTGCCATTCTCATCATACACATAACTTACTACAATTATGTTTTAGAGGCTCAAATTCTTTATTTTCACATGAACAAACGTGACAGTTTGCTAAACAGTTACCAAATCTATACACAACGGAACACAACCAGAGAAGCACACACATTGATGGATGGAAATCTCAATATTGTGCACAAATCGGACTGTGCTATTGCATAACAAAAAAATAGTACACATCACTATAGAAATACTTATAACTTATCATAATAAAAGCAAATGCTGGCTGAGAGACATAAAAACAAAAAGCCACAACGTGAAAAAGCGTTCTTTGTTTGATAATGTTTAGATAACTAGTGAAGTATGACAAACAGCAAAATAATGCCAAGTTGCTGAAAATCATTGTAGGCTGTTTTAGTAAGGAAAAGTCAACAACACTCTGTTTTACTTGATAAAAACGAAAATGTGGCAATGGAATACTTTAGAAGTAAATTAAAAAGACAAAGAGAAGGGACTAATCTGCCTATAATAAATGGAATGAACTCAATATAGGCAACGAATAAGGAGAATGCTCTGCAAACCGTGCACACGCACGCAAAGAGAGAAAGAAACAGAGACTGAAATGGGGGAGGAAGGGGAATGTAACAGAGAACTGTGCAACTGTGAAAAATGTGCAGCTGTGCAATATTCTCATTCACAAAAACTACCAATTCTATGTTTTTGCAGAATATAGTAACTGCGATCAAAGACCTCTAAGCCTGTCTAGGGAATAGCTTCCCTAGGATACACAGTGACATACACCAATGGTCCATAAGCAGCTTTAAGTAGCTCGTGGCATCCCTTAATTTGTTCTGCGGCTTATCTTTGTGAATAAGGTCAAAGAGATTTGACCTCGCTGTGAACGCACAGGGCATCTGGTCACAGGAAAAGCTAAATGGGAAGAAAAAAAAACACTTTCTAGAAGGAAGTTGTGTGCATTATTATGAATCTCAAAAGTATCTTATAGCTATTATAAATGGCCTCATATATTAAAGGATTTTGCAATTGCAAAACCTGAAAATCACAAAATCACAACCTTTATCAGCTGGAACCATAAAGGTGCAAAGCCCATAAGGTACATTACTATTTGGAAATACATTTGTGAACCACTATGTACTCAGAGATTCCATTGTAACAATAAGTGTTACAATTGGAGGGGAGTCAAACAGCTCTACATTTTACATACAAGTTTATTCAAATAATTTTTACATTTTTCATTAACAATTTATCATAACAGATGAATATTTGTTCACTCTTAGTTTTACATTAATCATCCATGTATCAAACATTATATTTATGTTTTTCAGAATCCCACATTTGTGTATGCTATACGTTTTAATTTTAAGGGTTCACAATGCAACATTTTAAAGCAAATAAGTATTAGAATCATGAGTAGACCATAAATCAAACATTGGAGTATGAATCCCAAAAGTTGTTGCACTTATCTCCTTTTATATTTAGAATTATCATTCAATTAGCTTACAGTGATTGCACCCAAAAAGACAAAGGCAATACGATTAAAAGAATAGCATGCAAACCCTTTAGATATCTGTGAATAAAATGTCCACAAAGAGCCACAACAGCTGACTCCTGTTTTGCTGCATCTTTAACACCACTTCCTCAGAGCTGTGAGATGACTAGTACAAAGACATCCCATACAGCAAACAGCATTGGGCATGCAAAAGAGAAACAAAAATATTTTAATTGTGTATACAATATAAACCTATATTACAATGATCATAGCAATTTAATTTGCCAAACATTTATAACCCTATCAAAAACAACCAAACAAGTATATATATCACCATTTGTATCCAGAGTTTTCGATTTCAACTATTACCGTAATAGGCTGAATATTTAATATTATGAATAGCTTAACATTTCTTATTTAATGAACAAAATATAACGTACATCAATTGTAAGCATTCTTCTTTACGACATGATACTAATTGATAGCTTGGGTAACTACTGGGAATTGATAGTTGCCTAAGGAGATATCCTATGGTCTATTACCCATATCCTTTGATCTGAATAAATGCACCCCAAAAAGGCTCACCTAATTGGAATTGTTTAATTTATGTGTACTGCAAAAGCATAATTAGTCCAGTTTCTTGTTTACATTTTATTTATTTGATTGACTTGCCCACCTTCTGAAACTCAAATTTTAAACTTAAAACTCAAGATTAGAATTAAAATTCAGATAATTCTATTACAATTAGAACCAATTTCGTACTGTATAATTTCAGATGTAGAGAGCATTATAGGAGCAGTGGGTACTTCCTCTTTTCCTACAGCAAGCATATTTTACCATATAAACATACTAGCTGGTAAACTGGTAAACTTCCTTTTCCTTTTCCATTTCAAACAAATAACTTTTGTCTTCCTTCAGACAAGACATCCAATAACGAAACAAGACCCTGTTTCACTTTCAAAAACTTTAGAGCAAAAAAGATTTTAATGACTTTCAGCTGTCAATTGAGAAATCTCTGTTTAGTCCCTAAAAGCTTTGATATTTGCCAATATACCCCACTCTATAATTAATAGATGGCATCTCAAAGCTGTATCTCTCCCATATAAAAGGTAATGCAGGTCAATGTACTATCTATGTTTAAATAGTCAAACCAAATACCTCCAAATAAGTTGTATGCAAGTCATAGGCATCAATTTACAAGATTTATGATATGAATGTTCAATATAGGCTCTATGAGATGTCCTCAATATATCTCAGAATCATTCCAATTCAAATTGATATTACTTTAAAAGATCTTTCATTGAAATATATGTCTGCTATTTCTATATAACATCTGTCTATTTAACACACCTTTAACATACACACGTTTCTCATTAAGTTCAAAAGCATATTGTCAAGGACGCGGCTTAGCAGCCAAAGATGGTGGTCGAGTTTCTCTGAGCTCCCGCTGTGACTCAATATACCATCATCATTTGGGGGACAAACCACCACCAGCACATGGATTTGGCTCGCCTGGAGACCCCTCCTTCCCCCAGTTGCCAATGGGGGTCATTGGGAGTGAGTGCCACGCCCAACCAGTGGTGTACACCGTGAGGCCTGGGAAAGAGCGGGAGTGGCCCTGTGGTTGGAGGCGCACCAAAACTGGACCGCAGCCCCAAGACTCACTGTCCCCAAAGGGGCATCCTTCCCCTCCCATTTACCACCGGTTGATGGAGGTGCAGTGCACCAGAAACCAGCGGGTGGCACAGAGGAGCGGACGTTCTGGGCTGGCCACTGCAGCCCTGTGGGAAGCCCTACTGGGAGCCAGAGAACCTGCGGCTCCCTTCCCAACACCAGAGCAGAATACACCGGGGGCCCAGAAGGCCTGGTGTGACAAGACTGTGGCCCAGCCAGCACAGGGCCACAAGGAGGAGGAACAGCGGTGTTAAGGATTCCACCAGCCTGTTGCACCAAGGCTGCAGGAGCACATATGGCCTAACCCCTCTTCCACAGAGTGAGCCCCAACACACAACAAGAAACTAGTGCTGGCAACAGCTCTCAGGGAGAAAGGAGGTAGTCACTAGATGGCATTGGATGGAGGCAGATCATAATCAAAACCAACTGATCCTTATACAGTACTTTCCTGCTCTCTTGGGCAGAGTGTCTACAGAAACATGAAGACACCCATTAGTACACTTATATGCCCCTTACCCCAATGGTGCTTAAAACAAGAATGTCTCTGTGACAGATCCCTTTAAATACTGTTACCATATAGGACTCACACAGTCACAAAAATAGGGAGACAAGTTAGAGGCACTCACCAATATCACAGTGTGACAAGTTGAGATCATTTATCAAAAAAAGAATCCTGGATAAACAAATATAACTTAGGTTCCTCTCACACAAACAAACCAAGATGGGTGAAACCACAAACAAAATAGTATAGTCACAAATAATGCAATTACATTCTATAGATTCCTTTCATCAGTGCACTCTCCTTTCAAAAGGGTTGATCCATAAATCCAGCAACAAAGATACACCAGGAAAACTGGACTGAGGGAAAATTAAAAAAGGCGTCCAAGTGTGATACAAGTCAAGAAACGCTTCTAAATGAGGCAGTTACGCTGTCTTTGGAAAACAGCCTGGATACAATGTCAAAAGGAGAGGATGGGCTGGGTAGTGAAAATTAGGGAAGAAACACTGCATTCAACCCGCAGGGCAGTAGCTGGGAATACAGCAAACGTCAAACAATGCCTGCAGTACAGGAAAGGCAGCAGGAAATCCACACCACAGCTAAAGTGGAGGTGGTCTGATCAACACAGAAGAGGAAATGCCGGCATCCAATGGAAGCGAAGTCCAAGCGAGGAGGCGGGAACCAGGAAATCAGAAGACCTGAAACCAAGTATCAATATCAGGATGGGTGCAGCTTAAATATACCACCACTGCTGCCCATATTCAAGAAGCCCAACCCCTTGAGCCTTACAAATTTCCTAAGACAACGCAGGAGGATGGTGTGCCAGGGATCTAGACCCGAAACATCCAGATACGATGTGTACTACAAAACAAAAAAAAGTGATTCCTGATGTGTAATTGCTTCAGCTACTACCCGATGCCTCCAGCACCAACAAGACACTTGGGGGCATGAGATGTGAGGTTTAACAGTTCTAGCTCCCAAAGGCTGACCTACTGGGCAGGGCAGAGCAGGATGTGAGGCATGAAACCTCCTGTACGAGGTGTGGGTATGGCGTTACACGAACAGAGCTCAAACAAGTCGAGATAGTAGGGTTTTCAAGTTGATATATTTATTTCTCTTATTTATGTCTTCCTTATGCAGAGTATTTTATTTAATTCTCAGTCCTTTCCTGGTTTAATAGGATGATTCCCACAAGTCCCTTCTTTCGGTCACTCATCCGTTCTTCTCTTCTTTTTAGGTGGGTCTTCCTGGTAATGTGATCTCCGTTAGCACCAAAGAAGCGAAGGTCCAACGGCGTTGGAGGCTGACAAGGAAGGGAGAAAGAAAAAGAAAGGAAAGGTAAGGTGGATGTTTTTTGGGGATTCCAGGTATAGGGTTAGAATGGGGGAGGTGCAGTGAGGTGGGAGGGCTGTTGTGATAACCACCAGCTCAACACAGGAGTTCCCCCACAGTGCCGTGACCAGACAATTGTCATATCATAACAATAATAGGGAAAGAAAAATATTATTCTCAGGCAAAGGTAGGACTGTAGGCTTCACAGTCCTCCTAGCGTTTTAGTACTGTGGGTTAGAGAGGGTTAAACCAAACAAAATATTGCTTCAGGGCAGAAGTTCGGGCACTAGCCCTCCACTCTCGGTCGGGAGTGGTGTAAATATTCTAGCCTCTCCCTTTTCAACACCCGCTCCCTCCTCCCTCCCACGGATAGCCCGGTAGCGACTCAGCAAGCAGGAACGTACCTGCATGAGCCACGCCCCTCCACGGATGTGACGGGAGTTTAATCTTCTAGGGGCCTCCGAGCCCCGGGTCATCAGGTCTGGGCCTTCCTCACGTCGTTCCACTGTTTCCTCCGTTCCGTCTCCCGGCTTTCTCCCTCGCACGTCGGTCGCCCATCTTTTTTTCGTCGGAAACCCGAACATCCGGGTTTCCCATGCATTCTGCTTCCGGTTCAAGCTGATCGTGCCCTTGGGGCACCCTTCGGCTGATCCCTCTAAGGCGCTAGTAGCCGGGTGGAGAGCAACCCGGTTACACATCCCTCCCCTAGAGAGTTCCGAGCTCATGGGGTATCTTGACAAGTATTCTGCAGTGCATTGTTGAGTTCCTGGGATATGGTGCAGCGCAGAATGGGTGAATTGGTGTTTTTATGTCGGTACAACCAAGTAAGGGGAGCGTGGTCGGTATACAAGATGAATGAGTGTCCTAGAAGATAATATTGAAGGTTTTCAATGGGCCATTTTATGGCGAAGCACTCCCTCTGGATTATAGGATAACGTTGTTCACAGGGTAGGAGCTTACAGCTCATGAACACAATGGGGTGGTTATTATCAGACTCATTTTTCTGAAAGAGTACAGCTCCTATACCTACATCCTAAGTGTCTGTTTGTAGGTAGAACGGTTTACCAAAATCCGGGCAACATAATACAGGTTCAATGGTGAGGCTTTGTTGTAGGGTGTTATAGCTATGTAGCTGGGTCAGCGTTAAGGTTGCTATCCTCGCTGGCTGTCCTTTTCTCAATAGGTCGGTTAAAGGGGCGGCTAAGGTAGAATAGTGGGGTATAAACCTTCTGTAGTATCCTACTAGTCCAAGGAAGAGCATACTTCTTTTTTTGTGGACGGGGTAGGTATTTGTAGGATGGCTTCTACCTTACTCTTTTGTGGCTTAATCTGTCCCTTTCCTATGTGGTAGCCCAGATATGCGATTTCGTTGCGGGCTAGGTGACATTTTGAGGGGTTGGCAGTGAGCCCTGCAGCATGTAATAGCTGGAATATTTTGTCTAGGTGGGCTAGGTGTTCATTTCAGGATTCCCTATAGACTACTATGTTATCTAAATAGGCGCCAGCATAATTACTATGGGACCGTAATAGCTGGTCCATAAGCCTCTGAAAGGTCGCGGGAGCCCCGTGTAGCCCAAATGGGAGTACGATGAAGTGATAGAGACCTGAGGGCGTGGAGAAGGCCGTTTTTTCTCTGTCCTCCCTCGCCAAAGGTATCTGCCAATAATCTTTAGTCAAGTCCAGAGTGGACATGTAACGGGCTTTCCCCAGTCTTTCTAGCAACTCATCGACTCGGGGAATCGGATAGGTGTCAAAATGGGATATAGCGTTTAACTGCCTGAAGTCAATACAAAAGCGAACCGAGCCATCCGGCTTTGGTACAAGGACAACTGGGGAGCACCACGGGCTCACCGAGGGTTCTATTATCTCCATTTGCAACATCTTTTCAACTTCTTGTTCACCTAAATGTTTCCGGGCTTCTGGGATTCAGTTCAGCCGGAGACGGACGACCTTCCCCGATGGTGTCTTAATATGATGCTGGGTTAAACTGGTCCATCTGGGTTTTGAAGAGAAAAACCCTTTGTGCTGGTGGAGGAGGGTCCTGAGTTGTCCTTGTTGATGAGATAGTAGGGAGGGATTTATCTGTGGTTCGTCACTACCCGGGTCTTGATCTGTGGGGCAAAGTTCAATATCTAATTCCTTTGGGTTACGAGGAACCCTGTGGACACAGAGGGAAACGATGGTTCAGGGTCTTCCTATTTTTTTAACAGATTAATGTGATAGATTTGCGTTTTTATAGGATTCTTTGACAACTCAATCGTATAGGTGACAAGTGTTACGGGTCCCACTACTCTATAAGGCCCTTGCCACTTCGCTAGCAACTTATTGTCCGAACTAGGAAGTAAAATAAGGACTTGGTCTCCCGGTTGTAGCTGTCTTAGTTGGGTGCCCTGGTCACAATATTGTTTTTGTTTACTCTGGGCCTTCTCAAGATGGGTCCGTACATCTTCCTATACTGTCTGTAATTGGGACTTCAGTTGCTGTGTATACTCTAATATGTTTTTTTCACCCCCTTCCTCTTCTTCCCAAAGTTCTGCAGCCATATCGAGGAGGGTCCGTAGTTGTCGCCCCGGCCTGGACATGAGTCCTTATCGCGTACAAGACTAGGGGCAACTTCTTATCCCAATCTCTCCCCGGATTCGGAAATTGTTTTTTTCAAGAGAGACTTTAGGGTATGGTTGTAGCTCTCTACAAGGCCATCTGTTTGTGGATGGTAGACAGAGGTCCTGAGATGTTTGACTCCTATGAATGGGGTCCCCTGGTCGGTCAGAATCTCCTTTGGAAATCTGACTCACGAAAAGAACCCAACCATAGCCTGAGCCACGTTTTTGGTGGTCATGCTGGGGAGGGGTATTGCTTGAGGGTAACGGGTTGCATAGTCTATTAGGACTAGAATATAGGTGTATCCTTTTGATGAAGGGATGAGGGGTCCCACTAGATCCATACCTACTCTCGAGAATGGTATATCAATGACAGGTAGCGGATATAGGGGCACTTTCTTTTTGGGTCCCGGATCTCTCAACTGGCATCCAGGGCATTGCTGACAAAAACGCTGAATATGGCATATGCACCAGGCCAATAGAAGCGTCGCAAAAGGTATTCTTCTGTTTTTTCCCTACCAAAATGTCCCTCTCCCATTTGACTATGTGCTAAGTGTAGTGCTTGGATGCAATAGGGTTCAGGAATGACAAACTGTTTTTTTCTCTTAGTTATTATAGTTCGTGACCCGGTATAGGAGAGCTTTGTGGATTACAAAATAGGGACCCACCTCTCTGGTGATCTCAGGTTTAGCCACCTTCCAGGCGTTTTGGAGGGTGGAGTCCTCCCATTGGCTACTGCAGAAAGGGGGTATGGAAGTGAGTGCTATGGTTCGTATGTCCACCAGTTCATTCTACTTTTCTTTTAGGTGAGATAACTTCTTTCCCTCTCTTTTCTCTTTCCTACTGGGTTTGTATCTCTCTTCTCCCGCTTTTATGGAGATCTTCGCAAACGGTGCCTCTTCCCACCATCGCTCCAATTCGGTCTTCTCTTGTATACTGTTCAACAAGTCAGTGAAGTGCATATAGTCCGTACCCACAATACACTCTTCTACTAAGTGATCAATGACTCCCATTTCTACCGTATCCCTTCGTCCTCCCCATTCGAGGGGAACAGAGAAGAGGGGATACTCTCTCAGTTCCCCATGTAGACAACAGATAGAGACGATCTTCTGGGATATTAGAGGGTGTGGCTCCACTAGATTGGCCCAAATAACGGACTGGCTACAGCCGGAGTCTACCAAGGCTGTGATCTCGTGTCCATTAACTACTATTCTTTTGGTATATTTCGAAGTTTCCATCCCCGTATATAGGACTCTTCCTCTGGTAATGGCAATCTCCATGGGCTCTGGTTTCTCCTCTTTGTGGGGACACACTCAGGCAATATGCCCCCATTCCCCACAACTGTAACATTGAGGCTGTTGGGTCGGGATTTTCTCACTAAGTCAGAGATTATTGAACTCCTCGGGGTTCTTCCGAGGTGTGGGACGATAGGTGGTTCCTAGAGGGTGGCTAGGGGGAGTAGCAGCCTTTGAAGGACCTGGTCTAAACTCCGTAGAGCGATGATATGCACAAGCCAGATCAATCGCCATATTCATGTCTATGTTGGGATTTTGCTTGATCCAATTATGGGTAACAGTGGGTAACGCCTCTAGATATTGTTCTAGGAGGATTGTTTGAATAATGTCTTCCCTTTCAGTCCCAATAGGCTCCAGCCATTTTAGCCCAAGATCCTTTACTCTATAATATAGAGCCCAGGGATTTTCTGACGGGCACCACTTAGTCTTCCTGAATTTGAGCCTATAATATTCAGTATCGAACCCCACATGTTCTAAAATGCTTTTCTTTATCTCCGCGTATGGGGTGGTGCCGCCCAGGTTTACTGCTTGGTATGCCGCCTGAAGATTGCCCATCAACAATCGTGCTACATACTATCCCCATCTGTCTTCTGGCTATGTAGCGGAGGTGGCCACTCTCTCAAAGTTTGTGAAGAACGCGTCAGGGTCTTCACCTTCTTGGTATTTTTGAAGAACCGAGCTGGGGACACTGGGATTAAATTTTGTAGCAGCTATAGTGTCCGTCAGTTTTTGTAGTGCGGTCTCATGTACCAACTGGTTATTTGCGATAACGGTGGCCTGGCTCTTAAGGGCGCTCTGAAAGGTTTCTCTGTCTGCCTTAGCTTCTGTTTGGTGTTTCTCCTACACGACTTGGAGATGTTGCTGCCCGTCTGCCAACTGCTGTATCATGTCCTCGATCAACGGCTTCACCTCCATGGTATCCCAGACTCTTTTATCTCTCTGTCTGCTGCTCAAAATCCCACTTCTGACACCACTGTACGAGGTGTGGGTATGGCGTTACGCAAACAGAGCTCAAACAAGTCGAGATAGTAGGGTTTTCAAGTTGATCCATTTATTTCTCTTATTTATGTCTTCCTTATGCAGACTATTTTATTTAATTCTCAGTCCTTTCCTGGTTTAATGGGATGATTCCCACGAGTCCCTTCTTTCGGTCACTCATCCGTTCTTCTCTTCTTTTTAGGTGGGTCTTCCTGGTAACGTGATCTCCGTTAGCACCAAAGAAGCAAAAGTCCAACGGCGTTGGAGGCGGACAAGGAAGGGAACAGAAAAAGAAAGGAAGGGTAAGGTGGATGTTTTTTTGGGATTCCTGGTATAGAGTTAGAAAGGGGGAGGTGCAGTGAGGTGGGAGGGGTGTTGTGATAACCACCAGCTCAACACAGGAGTTCCCCCACAGTGCCGTGACCAGAAAACTGTCATATCATAACAATAATAGGAGAAAAAAAATGTTTTCTCAGGCAGAGGTAGGAGGACTGTTGGCTTCACAGTCCTCCTAGTGTTTTAATACTGTGGGTTAGAGAGGGTTAAACAAAACAAAATATTGCTTCAGGGCAGAGGTTTGGATGCTAGCCCTCCACCCTCGGTCGCAAGTGGTGTAAATATTCTTGCCTCTCCCTTTTCAACGCCCGCTCCCTCATCCCTCCCACAGATAGCCCGGTAGCGACTATGCAATCAGGAAGGTACCTGCATGAGCCATGCCCCTCCAGGGACGTGGCGGGAGATAAATCTTCTAGGGGCCTCCGAGCCCCAGGTCGTCAGGTCTGGGCCTTCCTCGTGTCGTTCCGCTGTTTCCTCCGTTCTTTCTTCTCGTCGTTCTTCTGTTTACTCCGTTCCTTCTTCTCGGCGTTCTCCTGTTTCCTCCGATCGCACTCCTTCTCTATGAACCTCTGTCTCCCGGCTCTCTCCCTCGCGCGCCGGTTGTCCATCTTTTCTTTCATCGGAAACCCGGACATCCGGGTTTCCCTTGCATTCTGCTTCCGGTTCAAGTTGATCAGTGCCCCTTGGGCACCCTTCGTCCGATCCCTCCACGGCGCTAGTAGCCGGGTGGAGAGCAACCCGGTTACACATCCATACTAGAGAAGGAGCATGAATCTGTTCAGCGGGCTCCCAGGACTATCTTCAGGAGGGTACCCCATCCAAACAACCAAGTACTGTAGTCTACCATGATATCTTCTAGAATCCAGAATTCGTCGTACTTCAAATTCCACCTCTCCCCCCTACAACTACCGGTGGTGGTTCTGAATGTGAAGTGGGTTCATAGGGCTTAAGGAGGGAAGTGTAAAACACTGGGTGTATCTGGTATTCAGGTGGCAAAGCTAATTTCATAGCTACAGGGTTAATTACTTTTGAAACCTTGTATGGCCCAATGTAATGAGGCTGTAATTTACGTGATGGTGCTAGATGTAGGTTCCTTGTTGCTAACCACACCTGATCCCCCCCAACATGAGGAAGAGCAGGACAGTGATGTTGATCGGCTGTGCATGAGCCTTCATACTGTCTTTTGAATGTTGTAGCTCATTTTTTGCAGAAGACCATATCTTAACCAAATTGTCATGGTGTGTTTTGACTGCTGGGATTGCTGTTAAATATTGAGAAATATGTAAGGGAATAGCTTTAGGATGATACCCCAGGGAAAAAAGGGTGAGATTTTCTTAGCTGAATGGGTACGGTCATTATATGCAAATTCAGCTAAAGGAAGTGCCTGGACCAAGTTACTAGTATAGGTACTCAGTAAGCAGGGTAGGTACAGTTCCAAAGTTTGATTAGTTTGTTCCATTTGTCTATCTGTTTGTGGCTGGTATGCAGAGAACAAACGATGATCAATCTGAAGAGCTGTACAGACCCCTTGCCAAAACTGTGATATAAGTTGTACTTCTCAATCAGAAACAATAACAGTGGGAAGAACATTTAAACTGGTTACTTGACCAATAAACGCATCTGCCAATTCCTTAGCTGTGGGTATCTTCTTAAGGGGAAGAAAGTGGGCCAACATTGTAAGCATATCACAACTACTAGAATGGTGGTATATCCCTGGGCTGGGGATAAATCAGTAATGAAGTCCACACTTATGAAATGCCAAGGAGAGGGAGGAATGGGAAAAGCCTGCAAGACCCCAGCAGAAGCACAATGGAAAATGTTTTGTCAAGCACACGTAGAACAGGTACGAACATGCGTTTGTACATCTTTAGCCATCCCACCAGAACCAACATTGACATGGATGGTTAGTTTTATCTTCACCTGGATGACCCGCTAATGGAGTTGAGTGACACCAATGCAACACCCGTAATTCTAAAGTGGGTACATACATTTTGTCAGCATGATACCCTATTCCATATTTAACACTATTGATGGGATTATTCAACCACTCCTGAGTTCGGGGAGAGCAAATAGCCAAAACCATGTCTCTCAGGAACACCTCAGATTCATCATTCCCAACTCCCCCCAAACATATGATTTTCTCTGGTGGAATTATAGATATTCTGTTTTCTGATTGTAACTTGTTTTCTTTGCCCAAACGTGACATTCATCCACCTTGCCTTGTTTTGCACCAGGGCGATAAGTGATAACAAAATCATACTCGCAAAAAAAAGCAGCCATTTCATATGGTGGCGTGTGAGTGCAGATATAAAGAACTGTAGGTTTCTGTCAAGAACTCTCAAACATGTCATGCAACAACTGTAAAACGAAAGAGAAAAGCAGTAGGAGTATGGGTAATGAAGTATTGGAAGATGGTTTGCCGAGTCGTGCTACATGTGTTGCAGAGAAAATGCAGAAATGAGGAATCCAAGATGGCCGACGAGTAGTCCAAGGGCTAAGTTGCAGATCTAGTGTTGCATTCAGTTTTGGTTGCTACGATACGCCCGAGCCACTAAAGAGCTTCGCACTTCAACTGAGACCTGACAGGTATCCAGATGTGTGAGAAGAGCGCATGGTATGAGGTAAAAGTTTTTGAGGCAAGTTCTGCTTCGCACGCTTTCAAAAAGACAATTCAAGTTTAGCCTTTGACAATATTTAACCATTAGAAACAAGTTGAACGTTTGTTATGAGGTGAAGGTTTCTTTGAGGCAAGTTTCATTCACATGTTATAAAAAGGACAATTCAAGTTCAACTGTCGATAAATGTGACCTTTTTGAACAAATTCTGTGAGGAGAGAATTATCCAGCAGATTAGAGAAACCTTAGTGGTTATAAGCTCTAAAAGACATTCTATGAATATTCCAATATATTCAACATTCAATCTGACCAAATTTGTTTTGACTATCAGAACAACCAGAATTAAAAAACTGTATTAACTTTTGGTAATTCGAGGAAGTTAGCGAAGCACACAGGATAAAAAGACTGAAAAAAACAACATAAGTCCAGAAAACAAGGAATTCTGGTTTTCATATCAAAACACCTTTATTTGCTCCTACCTATATACATATATGTATGTATATACAGCAACTCCTTAAAACTATAAAGGAAGTTCAAAAAACAAACTCAAATATACATAACAGCTCCTGTAGTGAGAAGCAACAATCATTAAAAAAACCGAGAACCATTACTAGAAACTAATTTCCTACAATTCAACATAACATTGACAGAGCAAGAGAGAGGCACAGTCCTCAGAGAACTCAGGGTAAGAAAGTAAAAAAAGAAATATAAAAGTTATTGAAATAAAACATATAAATGTTAAAGAAGGTATTAGGTTTAAAGTGTGTCCTTAGTAATTGTATTTGTAATTGTTGCAGATGGTGTCATCCATTTAAGACCAGGAGTGAGTGGCATGTGAAGATTCTCCATCTCTGAGGCAGTCTCTATAAATCCCATTCCCTATCCCCCCTC
This sequence comes from Pleurodeles waltl, assembly GCF_031143425.1. Lineage (NCBI taxonomy): Eukaryota > Metazoa > Chordata > Amphibia > Caudata > Salamandridae > Pleurodeles > Pleurodeles waltl. The sequence continues at coordinate 216,511,121 of NC_090444.1, read as the reverse complement.
AAGGGTGCTCAAAACAGGAATTCAATTTCATTGCGAGCAGTCTGGGTTGGGATTGAGGACTTACCTTCTGCTCCTGAGGGAATCGAATCTAGGTATTCTTACAGTTTGTACAGTCAGAATATAAAGTTAAAATATGAGGACTTCCTAACAAACAATGCCTCCACTCTTGAAACACAGGTTTGATGGCTAACAACTCACGTTTAGCAAATGTGTAGTTTTGCTTAGCTGGAAGTAGTGTTTTAGAAAAATAGGCAATGGCATGCATCCCTCCCATCTTGTCCTCCCTCCATAACAACACACCACCTACAGCAAATTGGGAACATCGGCTTCAACAAAAAAGGGCTGGGTAGGTCTCCATGTTTTAAGATAGGGACAGTCATAAACTTCTATTTTAGTACAAGAAAAGCCTGTTCAGCCTGCTCCAACCAACCGAAAGTGTTGTCCTTATGCAATAATTTAGTAACAGGCGACATTATGTCAGAAAAGCAGTTAATAATTGGCAAAACCAAGGAAAGAGTGCACTGCACGCACTTAACTGGGACTGGACCACTGTAGAATAGCCTTGATTTTCTTGGGACCTATCTGAATCCCTGATAGAGAAATTATAAATCCTAAAAACTCAATTTAGGTAATATGGAAACACACTTCTCCAGTTTGGCAAATAAACGCTTATCCCTTGTACACTTGTAGGACTTTTCTTACATGCTTAATGTGTTCTTTCTCAGTCAGGGAATATATCAAGATGTAATCTATATATAGAATGATAAAAATATCCAAATATTCTCAGAGTACTTCGCAAATGAAGAACTGAAAGGCCACCAGAGAACTGTACAATCTGAATGGCATAGCACAATATTAAAAACAGACCACACTTAGTGTGAAAAGCTGTCTTCCAGTCATCTCCCTCTCTTACCCTGATCAGGTGGTAGGTCCCCCCCTAAATCTAGGGTTGTATATATTGTTGACACTTTTACCTGGTCTAGGAGGACAGGAATGAGCGGGTAGTTGTTTTTTATGGTTGCTTTGTTTAATGCCCTATAAAGAATAAAGATTCTTAAATCCCCTTCTTGTTTGGGTATAAAGAACAAAGGAGATGACACAAAGGGGGAGTGACAGATAAACCCACAAGCTTAGAGGTCATCAAAATAGTCTTTAAGATGTTTTGACTCTGGTTCTGTTAATGAATAGATGCAACTAGATGGTAACTCTGCTCCTGGAATCAAATTGGTTCTACAATCAAAGCTTCGATGTGGTGGCAAGAACGTAGCCCTTGTTTTTTCGAAGACACCCTGGTAGTCAGAATACAAAGATGGAAGTGTAGAAGACTCAGGAGACATGGGGAAGCTGCACAACAAAGCCGGGTTTTCCATTCTGTGGTTTCTTGATAGCAATATAATGGACAAAAATGTGAATTCAAAGTTACAGTACATGATGCCCAATCACTATATATGTTATGCAACTGAAGCCACGGAACTCCAAGTATAGCCCCAAAATTCTTTCTTATCACTGTGAAATACCAACACCCATAGAGGATCGATTTTTATGACTTTTCTCCACATCTTTAACCCAACCAGTGATCTAATTTGACCACAACATCAATAAAAGAAGGACAGTCCTCAGACACATGGGGGGTGAGAAATGTGTTCTCTAGTTGGCAGTCGGTTTTCACCCTGTCCAAGTAGGGACCATCACTCTAGTCAGGATAAGGGAGATACCCAGCTCAAATAACCTCTGCTCATCCCCTTGGTAGCTTGGCATGAGCAGTCAGGCTTATCTCAGAAGCAATGTGTAAAGCATTTGCACATAACACACAGTAATACAGTGAAAACACTACAAAAGGACACCACACCAGTTTTAGAAAAAAAAGCCAATATTTATCTGTGTAAAACAAGACCAAAATGAGAAAAAATCCAACATACAATAATAAAGATATGAATTTTGCAAGAATTAACTTAAAAATTCAGCTCCTTTAAGTTGATAGCTCCATCTGGAGCTATCACGGCATCATGAACAACAAATCCAGCAGTTTAGGCCGTACGCGGCATTGCAGGCCAGCTATGGTGTTGGGAAGACCCAAAAACAGTACCTTGGAAATATAGAGCATTGCGATCCTTGCGATGAGATCCGGAGTGCGGCGTCGGTTCCAGATGTTTGAGCGGAGGTCGTCGGGCCCTTGAAGTCACACGTTTTGCAGATCGAACTCCGGGCTGATAACGAAGTCAGAAGTGCTGGCATAGATGACGTCGGGCTGTGGTGTGAAGCGAGACGATGCGACAAGTGGTGCCCCTGGGTCACGGTGCAGGCATAGGCTCTGTGACAACATCCTACAGCGTTGGTGAGACCAGTGCTGCAGTGTGAAGTGGGGTGGTGCGATGTGGGGTGTCTCCAGGTCATGGTGCAGGCAGTGGCATCCTCATTTCTGAAGCATTGTCGTCGGTAGGCCCAAGGCGGCTGTGCAGTGCACAGCCGGCTCCATGCGGTGCACAACAGTTGCAGTGCAGACAGAGGCATCTTTTGGCAACATTGGAGTCGATGGCGCTGGCGTTGGTGGACCGGGGCTGCAGTGCGGAACGAGATTGTGCATCGTGTACCTCACAAGCGGTGTCTTCAGGCTATGTGCAGGCAGCGGAGTCAGTTTCAGCATGTAACGGTATCGTCGGGGATGCCAAGGCTGCAGTGTGAGCAAGACGATGCAGAGTGCAGGGCCCACAGCTCATGGTGCAAGAAGCGGCTCGGTGAGGGCCGCAGGTGGCTTAGTCGGTGAGACCAGGTATGAGGTGCGACGTGGGGCACAGCTCCGCGTTGCGTCGTCTGGTCACGGTGCAGTAACCAGCATCATTGACGGCGTCGCAGGGATTTTTCTTCTGTTGCAGCACAAAACACACAGTACCCAGTGCTGTAGGCAGGTGAAGCTGAAGTCTTTGATATCCCTGAGACTTCCAATAGGAGGAAAGCTCTACTCCAAGCCTTTGGAGAAACTTCACAAGCAGGATACACAGCAAAGTCCAGTCTTTGCCCTCTTTCAGGCAGAAGCAGCAACTGCAGGCCAACCCAGCAAAGCACATGCAGCAAAGGGGCAGTACTCCACCTCCAGCACTTCAGCTCTTCTCCTCGGCAGAGGTTCCTCTTGATCCAGAAGTGGTCTAAAAGTCTGCTGTTTTAGGTCTATTACTTATACCAGTTCTGGCCTTTGAAGTAAGCAAACTTCAAAGGAAAGTCTCTGTTGTTCAGAAGATCCTGCCTTGCCCACGCCTGGCTCCATATGAACTCCAGATAGTCAGAGACTGCATTGTGTGAGGACAGCCACAGCCCTTTGAGGTGTCAGTGTCAGCTCCTCCCTCCCCATTCTAGCCCAGGAGACTCATCAGGATATGCAGGCTACACCCCAGCTCCCTTTGTATCACTGTCTAGATGGAATTTACAACAGCCCAACTGTCAGTCTGACCCAGATGTGGGATACACTAACAGGCAGAGGCACAGGATGGTTATGCAGGAAAATGCCCACTTTCTAAAAGTGCCATTTTCAAACTGACAATCTAAAAAAACAACTTTACCCAAATATGTATTTTTAAATTGTGAGTTCAAAGACCCCAAACTCCATATCTCTATCTTCTTCCGATGGGGAAATGCACTTAGGAGAGATAGGTCTTGCAACAGTGAAAACCGAACCTGGCAGTATTTCACTATCAGGACATGTAAAACACACCAGTACATGTCCTACCCATGGGGATGCCTAGGGCCTACTTTAGGGGTGCCTTACATGTAGTAAAAAGGAAGTTTTGTGACTGGCAAGTGGCTACACTTGCCAGGTCGAATTGGCAGTGCAAGACCGCACACACAGACACTGTAGTAGCAGGTCTGAGACATTTTTACAGGGCTTCTCATGTGGGTGGCACAATCAGTGCTGCAGGCCCACTAGTAGTATTTGATTTACAGGCCCTGGGCACATATACTGCACTTTACTGGTGACTTACCAGTAAACAAAATGTTCCAATCATGGGTAAACCAATCACCAATACCATTTACATAGGGAGCACTTGCATTTTAGCACTGATCCACAGTGGTACAGTGTGCAGAGTCCTAAAGCCAACAAAAACAAATCAGAAAAAAAGGAGGAAGAAGGCAAAAAGTTTGGGGATAACCATGCAAAAAGGGCCAGGTCCAACAGTCCTTTACACCACTGCCTCACGATGTATACTAAATAAGATTCTTCCTTATATAGTTTGTCACGAAACAGAACACTATCACTGTATTTCAAAAGTGCAGCCCAAATATAAACTGATAACTGTCTTTCTACATTTTTCTCTTGTTTGTCTTGAACTTTCCTTTTAGAGACAATGTTTCGTAATACATCCGGTGTATTGATTTTTCTCTCTAAATTAAAAAGAATTTGGAAATAAAAGGTTGAAAAAAAGAACAATAATTCCAAGATTACCCAAATTAAAGATCACTTTTACCTATACAGCTTATACAGAAGATGGACAATAGGGAAAAAAGTTTGCAGATCTCCATTATGTATAATCATCTGGCATTAAAGCAGGATTCACTTTCACTGTTCAAGCTCTTTTCAACTGCATCTAGTCTGTCTATCCACTATGTCTCTCATTTTTTGACATATTTTTTACTGTCTCCACCTGTCAGATTCTTTTTTATCTTTTCAATACTGCAAATCCTTATGTCTTTCAAATCCTGTTGTAGTTGTTCTTTGTTCAGAAGCAGGATACGTTTCAGCAGCATTTTTAATAGCTCTAATATGTTTCTGCCACTGTAATTTAAGCATTCTTTTGGAGGGGCCAATGTACATACATTACAAACACACTAAAATAGATAGACACAATATTTGTCTTACAGTTTTTAAATGAACGGATGTTATATTCCTGCTTTGAATTACATACACTAAAAAGTTGAATTCCATTTGTAATATATTTACAGCAAATGCACCTTGACATTTATTACACCCACTGCCAAAGAGTGGTGTTTTCTCTTTTAAATATTTTACCATATCACTTGGACTTAAATGCCCTTATAAAGCTTTTGTCCTTCTATAATGTTACCCTGGGGCGATCCCCTATAAATCCACAAATAGCCTCATCAGATATTTGGCAATGTCTTTTTAGCATTTTCATCAACTCATTATGCTTTTCATTGTAATCTGTTGTAAGTCTGATTTTATCGTGATTCTTCCTAGGATTTTGCCTGGGTCTATCTTTCAAAAGAATATCTCCGTCTACACTTTGAACATTTTTACAAGCTTTTAATCAAAATCTTCTTTGGAGACCCTCTCTTTAGGAACCAAGCTATTGACTTATTTTTCCCATCCTCAAAAAATTCTAATTCACTACAGTTTCACTTCAGTCTTTAAAGTTCGCCATATGGAATATTTTTCACTTGACAATTTGGATGATAGTGAAATTATTTGTGCAAGTTGGTTTTCTGAATGGTTAATGTAAAATAACATTATTTTTTATGTAGATTTCCAAAAATTTTATATTTGCATTAATGTATTCTATGATTAGTTCTATATTAAACTCATTGGTAATTAGGAAACTAAGATGATCTTTAAGGTTATCCACAGTGCCATTCTATGTCATTAGTATGTCATTTATACATTATATGCACAAGATTACAGATTTATGGCCTTCAGAGAAGGTTTATTTCCAGGTATGCTCCCTGTCATAGCAGCCAGTACAAATGTTAGATGTTAGCATAACAGAGAGAGAAACCCGGAACCCATTGCAGTACCCTTAGTTTGTTGATAAAGATCTGTTTGATAGAGAAATAAAATATTATGCATAGCAAAAGTCAGTTCTATGATCACTGGTACCTGTTGCAAATAGCTACTTAATTTTCCTGAAAAGAACTTCCTCATTGCTCCTATTCCAATAGAGTGAACAATAATTGTATAGAGGCTTTTAACATCCACAGTACCTAGTGAAATATAGTTTTCCCATGGTATATCATAAAGCTTCTTTAGGACATCATTTGTGTCCTCCACATAAGAAGGTCATTCAGTCACCACTGGTGCAAGATATGTGTCAATATATTCTGACACTCTTTCAGTCAGACATCCAATCCCTAAGATTATGGGCCTATGGGGGGATCTTCCCCCGACATATTTTCTTAAGAAAATAAATGTCCGGAATCTGTGGTGATTTAATACTAAGATATCTACATTTTTCCAGATCTAGTCAACCGTTTAATCAACAATTTATGTAGTTCTTCCTGTTACTCTTACTTTCTTCATAGATGGTAAACAAGAATCATTTTCAATTTGGACTTGTTTTAGTACACATTTTTGTGCATTCAGAAATCTGTGCATTATTAACAATGTACAGAATATGGAGCTATACTAGAATTCACATGTCTACACTTATCTGAAATTTTTGCCAATGAAACAAATTTGCTATGACTTGTCAAAGTACCTTTCAGTGGCTAACTAGGCCTCAGTTACACCTCAGCATGAATGTTCCGCCCTGCAAGTTCACTGTTTATTATTTCTGCTGCACACAGTCAAGCAAAGTTATGTTAATTTACTTCTGAATTATGTTGTTCTTGGGTTTCTAACATGGGCTCAGTAATGTTACAACATTCAAGATTTCTGCAACCTGCTCGCTGTATTGCTTTCATTCACAATAGTTCACTGTTGTTTTGTAACTAGTTTGCCATCTCCAGATGATTTCAGCCCCCTGTGGCTAAATCAATATTCATGTAGTGTGATCGTGCTCACGGGATAAGGTAGTAAGATGGGCTAATTCTCTGTGCTCTAATTTGCTCAATTTATAGTTGTTTTGCTCACATTATATTGAGTCTGCACTTTCAATGTTAGTTTATGAGAAGATTTCCTATATATAGCCTCAAAGTTGGGGATGAGCCAGAACTACTGAGACCATTCTGATGCTACTAGTGATGCTGCTCAATTTCTGCTCATGGAGACTTAGAATATTTTATCCATACCTCTATATTGCCTTATTTTTTAGAGCCTTCATGGCAATGACTTTATGCATCTGCACTTTACAATTTATGTACTGTACCTTGAGTTTTCCTTATAAATCTTTCCAGATTTCTAAAATAACTCTACCCAAGAACTCAGTTATTGACTCTGAACCTACTTAATTGATTGTATGTTGATATCTTGTGTTGTGACTTGTTTTGGACACATTGCCTCATGGCACTGAGGATTAAGACCATCCTTGACCCATCCACCTATCGGTGTATGATTGAGGTGTTTTTTTGGGATGTAAGAATTTAGGGATTCCCCTCACCCACAAGAGCTTCATAGTTATAACTTAAATAATCCTTAACACCCACCTTGCATCGCCCATTACCAGCTTTCCTAATCAGAACTGGCAATATATTTTGCATTAATTGCAGTTCCAATCTTTTTTATTTGTTAAATGATCATGATTTCTATTTCTTTTGATCTTCCTCAAATCCTTAAGTACTAATTTGAAATGCATCAATAAGATTGTCACTTGGTAATTGTGGAACAAAGTTGATTTTTCATTTAGATCACTAGCCTCTATTTTCAACATTTAGGGATTCCTCTATGGAATGAAATTCATTCATTTTTCTTTTTCTTTTAAACTACATATTAACTGAATGTCCTCCCAACCACGTATTGTCACATTGAAAATTTCAGGAGGAGCTATATTAGGTGGATGTTTATTCAGATTAGTTCCAAAAAACATTTTATTTTATTTTTCTAATGAATATGAACAGATCAAACTAAACATCTAGTAGGTTATTATGTCTACTGGGAGTAAATGTTAAACGTTTTAAGTTTAGATGAACTAGGCTGTCTACTTGATATGTTCACAACTACATTCTCTTATATTTCTGTCATTTACTTCTATGCTTGTGTTTGAACCCCTCCCTCTACATCTCCTCTGCATTTATATTCTTTTCCTGCCACTTCTTTTTCTCTTTTTTGGTTTCCCTGATTCCTCTGATTCTTTCTAGTTTTAAAATTCTCTTTTCTTTCTACAACTCGAAATCTTTTTAGGCATTCTAAAAAAGAAGAACTACTTATTGGTTCATGGTCATTTTCTGAAGGGCCTGCTCCTTCTGAAATGTTTTCTAAAGTGATTGAACCTACAGTACTGGAACTTCAAAGTTCTCCCTGATTGGTGTTAGTCTGTTTATTTCTTCTTTTAAATGACTCATCATATTTTCTTGCATATGAGTAAATTATTACTATGTTGTAATAATGTTTATCACTTATAAATTTACTTTTCTTTCTCCTCTGAATACCATCTTGGTGTTTACTTGGGACATCTTATAAAACACCATTGTTTTTCTGTTCTTTCTGGCAAATTAAGAAGCTAATTTCCATTTTTACAGTCTCGATTTCACTCTCTAAGGTAAACATTGTCTCTTCAGCTTGTCTTATTAACATTTTTATTACAATTCTCTAGATGTCTGTTCTAACTTGTATTCACTATAAATCCTTGCTATTCAGAAGGAAGAGGGGATCCTCCTGAAATTCAATTATATGTATCAATTTATCAATGTTTTGTGACTACAACTGAAGTCACAAACCATTGATACCATACAAACTCCTCAACTGTGGTGGTACCAGACTTGCACAGTGGAAGATGTCCATGATGATCAACTTCCACCAGTGGCGTAGCTATCAATGGTGCGGCAGATGCAGTGGTAGCCAGGTCTAATGGTGGAAGGAGACCGACCAAATCAGTTCCTTCAAAGCATCTGAGATCAGCACCACGGAGAGCATAAGAAGTTCCTTTGTCCAAATTTAAAGAGCTGGGTGGCAATGTACTTCCTGCTAGTTCAGAGTCTCTCTGTGAGAGTCACACTATGTTGAGCAGGATGATGCACTGACGCACAGTAGAGGGAACAGTTGAAGGAAGCCTTCATTAGGTGCAAACTTTGTGCATGTACAGAGTTGTTGAGTGACAAGTGACAGGTCTGCAGCAGTGCACACCCTCATATTTGTAGTACTTCGTGTCTCCTGACCCTGGTACCTTCAGCAAACAGAACACCAACAGAAAAGGAGATTAGACTAGAAATGCCATGACCTTTGCATTCTATCAGAGAGCTGCCCCTCGGAGCTGAAATTTACCAAATAAGGAGAAGGGGCCACGTGAACTCCTCCCTGAGCCATAATAGGCCCCTGGGATCTTACCCCTGGGCTGCATTCAATAAGGGGAGTGGGCAGAGAGGACACCCTCCCTGAGCCATTATAAGCCCCAAGGAGTTCACCCTGAGGGCAGAAATTTACCAAAAAGGGGAGGGCAGTACGCTCTCCCTAAGCCATTAAAGGCCCCAGGGACTCCATTCCCCTGGCCAAAGGCTCACATGCTATGTCCCGGGGAGCTCACCCAGGGAACACAGTGGTTTACCTTCCTGTGCTTGTTTGTTCCCAACTGGAGCATTTTCAAAACTCCCACAAAATGAGGTAGCAAACACTGAACCTGCTTCAAATGAGTGGGAGCTCTGAATATGCTCCTGCCAGTTTGGAGCAGTCTGATGCAGGCAGGGAAACAGAATACATATTGGTCCCGCCCAGCAGGAGTAGCTATTTGTGCTATTTATGCTGCTCCCTCTGGGTGAGAGCAATATCTTGATCTGCTTCGCTGCCCACATCAGCGCGGGCAGAGAACCAGACCAAAAGTCTGCTCCCGCCTGCTGGGAACAGATTTGTATTTGCTCCCAAGTGGTGGGAGATTTACAAATGCTAAGGTGGGAGCAAACACAGGCTTTCCTGCCTGTGCTGGTGTAGACAGGGAAATCGCTGTGTCCCTGTGGCGCGCTACCCGGGCATAACCTGTGAGCCGGTCCCAGAACATAGGGTACCTGGGCCATTAATGGCTCCCTTTTTAGTGAAAGTCGGACCTGGGAGTAGGCTATCCGATGCCTCTAAGAACTCAGAGAGGGGGGCTGTGTGGGACTCCTTCGATTCTTAATAGATTTTGGCCCCAGGGGTCCTGAAGGCCTATTATGGCTCAGGAAGGGGGGGGCAGCATGACCCACTCCCCATATTTGATGATTCAGGCCCCGTGGGATGGGGTCCCTGGGGCCAAATACGGCTTGGGGAGTGGGGAGTGTGTCCCCCTCACCTTAATTACACAATGCGGATGGTCCCAGCTGCCATTTTGTTTTGTTTTTCTGATCCTGAGTGAGTTCAATTAGGGTCCTCCATGGAGCCTAAGGGAGCAGTGTATCCCTACCCTGTCCCTTTATATATTTTTTTTGTACAAGTTCAGGACAGGGGACTAAGGGCCAGATGTAGCAATTTCCGAATTTGCGATTCGGAAATTGCTAGTCAGTGAGACTTGCAATTTCCGAATCACAAATTTGGATGCAGAACGGTGTCTCAGACACCGTCTGCGAATCGCTATGGGGTCGCAAAGACCCACCTCATTAATAATAATGAGGTGGGTCGCATTTTGCAACCCCATAGCGATTACCTGCACTCACAGGGATGGTGGCCTGCTGGACCTCCATGTCTGTGACTGCTTTTTAAATGAAGCAGTTTTTTTTTTTGTATTGCAGCCCGTTTTCCTTAAAGGAAAAGGAGTTGCAATACAAAAAAAATAACAAAACCATTTGGTTTCGTTTTTTCAGAGTAGGCAGTGGTCCATTGGACCACTGCCTACTCTGAAAAAACATTTTTGGCAACATTCACAAAGGGGAAGTGGTCCCATGGGGACCCCTTCCCTTTTGCGAATGGGTTACCACCAGTGTGACACTGGTGGTAACTGCAAATTGCTTTGGGACCGCGTTCGCGGTTACAAAGCAATTTATCATCGCAAGTCACAAATAGGAAGGGCACACCCCTTCCTGTTTGCGAGTCGCTTTCACATTTTGCGAGTCGGTACCGACTCGCAAAATGTGAATGAGCATCGTGATGTGCATTTTGCATGGCTCAAACTGCGATTTTCGCAGTTTGCACCATGCAAAATGCTTCCTACATCTGGCCTTAAGTGCCTGAGTCCTGTAATGGCTGCCAGCAGCATTTTTCAGATGTTGCTGGCAGCCATGTAGAGCACTCAATCCCCCAGGAGACCGACTCTTGCAGAAGTGAATAGGCCAAAGACAAATAAAGCTCCCTGGGCCATTCAGAATGCTTTATTTTTTAATCGGAGTTCCCCCAAGAGTCTCCCCAAGGCTTTTTTACCCTTAATTTCTCAAAAACTATTAAACGGATTTACACCAAATCACTATTAGCACAATCTGCATACCAAGATTTAGCTTCCTGCCAAATTTGGTGTAATTCCGTTAAGTAGTTTTTGCTGTAGCTCTGTCTGACGAAATCTATGAAAATACATGGGGATTTTGTGTTTTGGGACCCCCCCATTTTCTTGACCCCGATTGATCGATCACCCCAAAACTTTCCATGCACAAATTGGCCAAAATGTAGCACCTTTTTGGAGAGTTTTGTAGACATTCGTCAAACAGTGCCAAAGTTATTAGCAACACAAAGACCTAAATATAACTACCCAGTGGCGACCGCCACCTGGTCATACATATTTACATAGTTAGAGTTAGAATAATAAATGTAGCCTCCCAATTTATGCACTTTTTACAAATTTTGCTAAATTGGAGTTAAAATTGCAAATATGGTTCGCGCAGATATATTCACTTTCCCCAGTGTTTGCTGGACAGGAGCTAAAACAGTAAAATACTACCCTATGTACATGCACTTTCTCCAGTGTTTGTTGGACTGGAGTGAGAATAATACGTTTAACTCCCACCCGCCACAATATATCTACTTTCACCAATGTTTGTTAGACTGGAGGTAAAATAGTAATATGACTACTAACACTTGGCATTTAATGTTTGTTGGATTGAAGTTAAAATAATGCATTAGAATTGTTTTAATGTATACAGTATATTAATATAAATGTTGGATTACTGTTACTTAGTAAATGTTAGTTCCTTCTGAAAATTATTTCTAGATATTTTGATCATATAAAATGCTCATTTATATTTTGATATATTATTTTATTTTTTATAACATTATCTTTCTGTTGTGTTCTTTTTTTAATAGATTAATACATTATGAATATATTTAATAAAAGATTTCATAATTATGTATACACTGTGTATTTTTGGAACACAAAATAATATATTTTAATTATTTATTTTGTAAGTATAAAATTAAATGTAATTTATAAATTAAGATTCAAAACATGTCTTTAATTGTTAAAACGAAATTAATGTGCTTTTTTAGGAACAATACTGTGAAGTATGTATAACAATTAAATTAATATATTTGTATGTTCAATGTAAATATTTCTTAATGTAATACATCGATGAAAAAATTATCAAACTTTCATTTTAATTGTAAATACTGTTTTTTTGCATTACATGTTCTCTTTTAAGTACTCAGACTCATCTTGCAGTGCTTCATTTCAGGCCTTTCCACATACATGAATGGGAGAGTTGAGCTTAATCAGTGATGGTACTCCAACTCATTATTAGTGTGGGTATGCACACTTGGCTATGCAGAAGTTTTTAAACATGATACATAGCCAATAAGGAATTTGGTTATAATATTGGTTTATGCTATGATGATTGGCATACCTGTAGTTTATGCAGTGATGACGATCACACCTCTCAGGTTATGCTGCTTTGAGAGTACCCGCAGATTTGTGGTTTGATTACTGGTACATCCCTTGATTAACGCAATGGTGACTGACACATCTGGGTGGTTGCCCTTTGGTTTACAGTTTATAAAATGATGACTGGCACTTTCTCTAGTCTATGCAACATTGAAAGGTGCACCCCTGCATTAATAATACTAGATGAGTTTACACATACGTTTCAGCAAAGATGATGATGACAGTCCCTTCGTTATAATCTAAAATAATTCTGGCACACCCCTCAGTTTATGCTGCGATCATTGGCACACTCTGCGGTGTATGCTTTAATAATTGGTGCACCCCTCAGTTCATGTGTTATTCGATGGCACAACCCCATGGTTTATGTGTTAATAAATGATGCAACACCCCAGTTGATGCATCAGTGAGTGGGCAACCCTGTTATATATGTTAAAGAGGTGTATATGTTTTTGATGGTCCAATGCTTGTTGAACTTATATTGACTGTGTTCCACCTAAGACATCCAGAACGTAGAATGTAAGGGGATTCTGGAGCTTTAGTTTGCCAGATCCCTGAAGGCAGTTAGAGCTGGACTAGTGTAAGGAAGATTTTATTACAAGACAGGAGGCTTGTATTATGTACGTATTCCCCCCTTCCTATTTATTGCTCGGGTCCTGGCACACGCTCGCAGGCAACGTTCTTTTCTAGTTCTCGTCACTCCATTCTGGCAGCCTCAACCTTGGTATCCGACCCTCTTAGAACTCTCTTCAGACCTTCCAGTCCTGATTCCTCCCTTCCCCGATCTTCGCTTGAACCCTCAGGGTCTTCCCCAAAATCTCGTATTACGAGGTTCTCTGTATCTCATAGCTTGGAGGATTTCGGGGCTTCCTGGAGAACCCCAGGAATTTCGGAGGAGGCTGTCCAATTCATCCAACAATCCTGGGCTCCGGGTACTTCAATGGGCTGCCGCTCTGCCTGATCAATATGGTGTAGCTGGTGTGTGGACAGGAATTCCAATCCCGTTTCAGCAGACGTTACGTTAGTGGTAAATTTCCTTGCTTCCCAAGGTAAGGCTTACTATACTGTCAATACCTATAGGTCTGCAATCTCTTCAGAACACGTCAGGGTGGATGGTAGAACAATGGGAGAACACCCTTCGGTTTGTCGTCTTTTAAAAGGAGTACGGCAAATTGTAAGCTGTATTAAATTGTTGTAAAGGGGAAGGTGTGTGGTATATGTCAAGGAAGTGTATTTGTTTTTGATGTTCCAAGGCTTGCTGTACTTAAATTGACTGTGTTCACCTAAGACATCCAGAAAGTAGAATGTAAGGGGATTCTGGAGCTTTAGTTTGCCAGGTCCCTGAAGGCAGTTGGAGCTCGAATGGTGTAAGGAAGATTGGGGATTGGATGCTCTTAATAAAGAACCCTACTTGATAACCATTATGAAGATTACTCATCTTTACGAACTCCTATGTTTATGTTTTAAAGAACAGCGCTACTCCTAGGTTTATGCTTTGATGAATTACGCTACTCATTGGTTTATGCTTTGTTAATTGGTGCTAACCATTGCTTTATGTTTTGAAGAATGCTGCACCCCAAGGGGTGTTGCGAACCACCCACATTAGCAGCTATAGAGGGGGTACGGGCCTATTTGGGCCTCTTCTGTCTGCAACTCGGCAGATTAAAGCTCATCATTAACTCTGGAATACACCATCGAGAAAAAAGCAAACGAGCAATGTAAACAGAACAGGGAAAGAAAAAAGGATCATTGGAAAAAAGGAAATATGGATGAATGAGTAGGTGGATGAATGAGTATGTGAAACAATGAGTGGGTGAAAGCATGAGTGAATGATAGTTGGATGGATAGGTGAAAGTTTGGCACAATAAAGGTATGGTGGATGGATGAGTGAGTGAATGGATATGTGAATAGAGAGGTGGAAGGATGGCAGAGTAAAGGGATAGATGGATAGTGGATGGACAGGTGAAAGAATTACAGAGTAAAGAGATGGATGGATGGATAGCATAATGGATGGATGGGTGGATGGATGGCAGAGTGGATGGATGGATGGAAGAGTGAATAGATTGATGGCTGGCAGAGTGGATGGATGAATGGCAGAATGGATGGATGGCAGTGGATGGATGGGTGGATGGATTGCAGAGTGAATGGATAGCGGACTGGTAGTTGGATGGATTAATGAATAGATTGAATGGGGAAAGTTCAAATGATGGATGAAAGAATGAATGGATAACAGAACATAAAAGTGAAATAGTAAGTGGATGGAAGGGTGAAAAAATTAATTGGAAGATGCATGGATGAAAGACAAAGAAGCTGTTATATGGAGGATTCGGCTCACTTGCTTGATGGCATTAGTGCTTTTTTTTCTAAGTGGGGGCTATTTTAATTTTCTAGGTACTCCCTTGTAGCCCCCCTCCCCCCCTCGGTTTATGCTTTAATGAACAACGCAACCCCTGAGTATGTACTTGTCCTGGGTTTATGCTTTGATGACTGGGTTTATGCTTTATTGAACTGCGCTGTCCCTGCATTTATGCTTTGATAAATGGTGCTACCTGTAGAGTCCAGCTGGACTCATTCTAGTGTTTCTGTCAGCCACTCTGCTGAGGGCTGGTCTTACTTGTATGACCCACACCCACCCAACACAGGCGTCACCAGTCAGGTGACCCTGCCAATAAAAGGGGCCGGGCGCACGTGCTTGAGGCCAGTTTAGTACCACCCTACCACCGTGTCTGCGTCCCTTCCTTTACTAGCATGAGGGCCTAGGGCCCCACATTACACTACCCTTGGGTGTATGCCTTGATGAACGCTGATACCCAGTGATATATGCTATGATGAACAATGCACATCTTGGCTCTTGCTGGGATTATTGGTGTTCCCTCAGATTATGCCTTAACATAGGGTGCACCCCTAAATTTATTCTATGGTAAATAGCGCACCCTGGATTTCCACTGCAAGGCACGTTTAGGTTTATGCCACCCCTCGGTGTTCTTTCAAAAAGAGAGCCTCTATATTCTAATTCAGAAAACTGAATTTGACTTAGAATCGACGAGGATCTCAAAGTTAAGCTCCACTAACAACTGTTTGACTAAAAGCAATTAAAATGTCTGCCCTCAGTAGTTTGAAGGACAGTTGGTGAGGGCACAAATCAGACAAATCCAATTCATTCGCGTATATCATTTTGTTCTTTTGGTTAAAGATAACTTTCTCTCACCGTTTAATAGGAAAGAACAGCGTTATACAACCGCGCCTCGCAAGAAGACCCTGGCAATCACAGTGCTGTTTGATGCAGCATACATACAACAGCAAGTGAAAAAGCAACAAACCATTCTGAATAGTGTGTTATCAAGACAGCACTGTTTACAAAGGATTTAACATTCCCTTGGCACGATCCCCATTCAGGGACAGTGCGCCCTGACGCGTGGCCAGGCAACAAACTCACCAGTCACCTGATCTTCACGCAAGACGAGCAACAATGCGGCTATTGACAAAACAGAGCACGTAGCACGAAAAAAAAACGAGGACCATAAATCATATGCGGCCAACTTCCCCATTCTCCAAAACCACTTAGGAAAATGTGTGCGTACCCGAGGCCTCCCGCAGAACGTGTTTACAACCACTGTGGAAAAGGCGGGCCTGGCCTTCGCATTCTTCTCTCGGAATTGCCAGCCAGACTTTTCTCTGGCTGGATGTTTTTTGAGCTCTTTCTTACACTTTCAGCCAGTCGGCAGTTGGCTCAGATAGCCTCCTCAGAAGATCAATAGGCAGCCACATGATGGAAACCTGAATAACTGGCCAGGCTCTGGCCCACGGCCCAGTGCCATGAGGACATTGGTTTCGTCTGTCTGCACTGTTTAAATAGCCTCATTGATTCACTCTGTGGCAGGCATGTGTGCTTCAGGCATGTGTGCTAGCTGGTACGCGACAGGTATGCTCCACGTGTCCTTGGTGGCATGCATGCTTTACATTTCCACAAAGTATTTCTCATGGAACAGACGGTTCCTCCTTGAAGCATTTCAAAAATGTAAAAAATGCAAAATTTGAGAATGAGTCTGTGGTTGACTAAATGATTGGATGAGCCACTGCATAAATCAAGGAGTGAGTGACTACAACTGCCTGGATGGGCTGGTAACAAGTGGATGAGTGCTTCATGGATGTCTGAAACTATGGTTTTGGGACATACGTGGCTCTAGCGAGTATGCTCCCGTGCCCTGAGTTACTTCCATGTTTGTGGCGTGAGCTTTCCCTCATGGAGCCCGACGATCATGTAATCATGCTGTGCAGCCTACATGTCATATGGTCCAGGTGGGTTTCCCACAAAGTTTGAAAGACTGGCAAATGCCATGTCCACCCAGCCTTTGTAGGACCAGTGGGAAATCACTATGTAGAGAGGGACAAGGACTGTTGCCTGACTCCTCCAAGGGGAGATGCTCTTCTGTCTAAAGAGTTTTGCAGTCTCCCTTAACTGGGGTCTTTCAGTTTCATCTGCGAGAGTTATGAGCAAAAGGTGCAAGTTCTCTAAGGATGTGGTGCAAGATAAGTGTGAAACACATGTGCACGTTTGACAGAGTACAGACAGGAATACATATTGGCTCCTTTGTGTGTGTGTGTGTGTGTGTATGACAGCATGGTGGTGGAGGGCTTTGTGCAAGGCTGTCTAGATCTCTGTATATCTGCATTACGCTTCCCAGAGAGCTCTCATCTGCACCCCAGCTTCCTGTCCAATCTTCATTCATTCCCACAGCTGCACCTGAGCTGGTTGGAACCAGGAACTGGGGAAGTGCTTCTGTTGTCCATAGTCCTGGCATAAGTTAATCATGCCATAACTACACATTATTTGACTATAAAAGTAGCATAAAATATGAACTATTGCAGGACAAATGTTCGGAAAGCTTTGGAGATAAACAATGGCCAGTTTGACTAGCACTTAGGTCCAGGATCTCTTTTCAATCAAAGATAGAGGTGCCCACCAGTGTAGCAGAGAACCTTCGTTCGAGTGGCACAGTGTTGGTGACTTCTCTCCTTACTGAGCTATTCACAACCTTAAACCCAAGAATCATGCTGGGGGGCTTGGCCACAGCAGCAATGGAGTCGGACGTACAGCTCAAGCTTTGACACAACTGGCCTGCTGGTGCGAGTATCCTGAGTCATCTGCCCAAACCCCATGCCCCTTTGCAGCTGATCAGGGTTCTGGGGGCATCAGGGGGTGTCTATGATTTGCTGTGGAGCTCAAGACGGGCTTAGAGGCTGAATTCCAGGAGTCGCTGGAAGGCCAGGGCTTCCGCGGCATGGCGGCTGGAGTGGTGGGCCATGGTGGAGCTTGTTATGCTGGGATGGATCATCCCATTATGAATCATGAAGGAGGGAAAGCTATTGGTTGTAACCCATCATGCGTAGTGACATGGTATCTACCATGACTCAGGGAGAAGAGTTCATAAAAGGACCCGGGGCCAGGACATCGTGGTCAGAAACCACAGCAACTGGTGTCACCTACCATTATTGCTGTTAATGTGTATGGTAGTGGGCTCAATCAGCATACACAACAAACTGGCGACAAAGGGAAAGCAATGTCTTTCAGCTCGTCCACTTCAACTCACTGTGCGATTCACCATTCCTTCATGGCCCTTCTGTCGCCCAGTGAGTATGCCTATACAGTTGGCGTCGCGTGCTGAACCCAGGCCACCTTGCCAAGGAGCGATATCTGCTGCTCCCAGTCACACCTCGCAAGCAGCAGCAGATGCAGCTCCTCATGCCTCCTAGCGGCCTTCTCTGCCGATGCTTTGTCCCAGCTGAAGGGGAAGCGGCCGCGGTTTGCTGTATGCTGTTACACTGCTGGTGGCTGCGCCCCCCAACCTGAGGCCTTCCGAAGCAGTCTGCTCTGCTGCCTGCTGTACTGTGTTGTTGGCCCTCCACAAGCTGGCCCCCCTATCGCTGGATGTGCGCGTGCTGCCACCTACTCAACTGTGAGTCATCTTGTGTACCTGCTGCCTCAGCCACCACACAACAAGTTTCTGTGTGTAATAAAATAGAAGAGAGCAAGCATATTACAAATAGATATACAACTCAGTCAATGAGTAAAAGACAGCAACGACCCTTGGGGCCCACCAAAACAGAGCACTCTGCTGGTTAGCCTATACTTTATCCTGCTGTCCATTGCTACCTCCAGTCAAGGGCGTGATGCCTAAATACTCCAAAGAAAAAAGCAGCATTTTTCCTACCTTGCATTTAGGACAGGCACTTGTGCTTGACACCATTTATCCAGCACTGGCAGCAGATACTTCTTACTTGTGGGGTCTGACATGATCCCTCATGGTGGCCATCCCCGCTCTTGAACTATTCATTGTGGAAGGACCCCCTTCTGTGCAAGCGGCTAGATGGAAAGACTGGGTGGAGCAGTCGAAGAAATATTTTGCCGCGGTGGCCTTGGATAATGACAGAAAACGCCCCATGCTTCTTCATCTAGGGGGCACCACTATTCACAAGCTGGGAAAGTCAGTGGTGGAGGAAGGTCCACCTCACACATACCACACCTTGAAACTGGCCCTCACTGCGTACTTCGAACTACTAGCAAATCCTGACTATGAGCAGTTCCTCCTGACTATGACTGCTTCCTGATGAACCAGTGGACACTTTCTTTGAGCGACTCAAGGAACACGTGCAGATTGCCTAATGCTGATGACAAAATTCATGCTCAGTTTATACAGCAATGTTACTCTGTCAAACTGAGGGAGAACATCTTGCAGGTATGCTCACTGTGCATATGAAAGCGGCTCTACAGTGCCAAAGTATGCAACTCATCCGCATCTCAAAAGACACAGAAATTCATGTCAGTTAACATTGCGCAAACTGCAATAATCCACAAGGATGAAGGAGACAAGGACCGTGATGATGATGATGCCATGCAGCCCAGAGGATACTCTTGTCAGCACATCCTAAGGTGCAACATTTCTCTCGCAGGCCATGGGTTTCCGGCCCTCATTGACACAGGAGCATCCATAAACATGTTGGCACAACCAGTGTTGCAGACCCTCCTGATACGACCTATCTTAAGGCCCACTGCCACCCAAGTCTATGCTTTTGGATCGTCCACACCACTTCCATTGGATTGAGTGCTTACAGCAGAAATATCTCATGAACCGCAGTCGGTGTGGGCCAAGGAATATGTTACCAAGACCAGAATGCTGCTGAGCTGCAGAACGGCCGAAAGACTCAACCTGGTTTCATTTGCATTTAGTGTACTCTTAGGGAGCTTGAATGACTTGGTGTCTGAATTCTCACAGCTATTCAATGGCATCAGATGTTTAAAAGATCGACTTATTCACATCCATTGATCAATCCAGCCGGTTGCCCTGAAACATCGCTGTGTCCAGCTACGACCCAAGGTGGAGGAAGAGCTGAGCAAACTCAAGTTGGTAGATATCATTGAACAAGTGAACAGCTCAAAACTCTGGGTATCCCCGATTGTGGTCACTTGCAAGGGCAAGCAACTGGGTGAGGTCAGAATCTGTGTGGACAGATGTCTACCAAGCATGGAATCCAACGCAAACAACACCTAACGCCCACTGTGGCTGACATTGTTGCAGAAGTGAGAGGGTCGCGATGGTTCTCCAAAAGGGACCTCAAAGCAAGATACCATCCGCTCCTGTTGGCTCTAGAGTCAAGAGCCATTACAACATTCTCCACCCAAGTTGGTTTAAGAAGCTACAAGCGTCTCAGCTTCGGAGTGTTGAGTGATTCTAAAGTGTTTCAAGACAACATGCAGGGGGTGTTGGCTCGACTAGACGGGGGTTATCAATGTCAGTGATGACTTCTTAGTGCATGCTCCAACTTTTGAGGAACATCGGGATAGACAGAGAGGGCTACTTTCAAACGTCTGCAGGACAATGGGCTTACCCTCCACAGAAGAAGTGTGCTTTTCTCCAGAAGGATATTGCTTTCTTCGGGTACCAATTCTTGAAGAATGGGGTCATGCCTGATCCAGCCAAAGTCCGAGACATTCAGTCCGCTCCTGCACCCACCGCTGTCTCTAGTGTCCGAAGTTTCTTGGGGTTGGTTACAGACTGTGGGCAGTTTATTCAGAAATTGACCACCCTTACAGCTCCACTCCGAGAATTGACCAAAACAAACACAGCCTGGGAATGGGGGCCTCCCCAAGAGAATGCCTTTCAAGAAACAAAAAATGGCCTTTCTGCACACACTACCTTAATCTACTTTGATCTAGTCAAAGAATCAAAATTGTCAGTAGATGCTAGCCCCACTGGTCTTGGGGCAGTTCTATCTCAGAAAAGGGAAGATGGTGAGTGGGCCCCTGGGGCGAATGCTAATCGAGCTCTAACAGATAATAAGCAGCCATACTCGCACATTGAAAAAGAATGGGGTTGTCATCACTTCCATCTTTATCTGTACGGCCAACTTTTCACAGTTAATTCAGACCATATACCACTCATACCCTTAGTGAATGGATCATCATCCTTACCACCTCCCAGGATTGAGAAGTGGATCCTTGAGTTTCAAGAATACCAATTCTCAGTGGTGTATCGACCAGGGTCTCAAAATCTGGATGATTATTTGTCTCGCCATGCACGACCAGCCACTGTCAGTTAAGAGGCTGAAGATGTGGAAGAATATGAAAGACTGGTCGTGGAACAGTCACGGCCTTTACTCATCTATTTGGCCAACATTATGGCGGCAACCAAGTCTGATAAATGTCTTCAATTAGCAAACTCAACAGTAACTTAGGGAACTGGCCCACATTGATGCACAATGTGTCTCGTCACACAGGATATGTTTGTTTGACCATATCCTCATTGCACCATGTCAGGCAGGAGCTCACCATTTTCCCCAAAGGATGCCTCCTGAGAGGCCCTCGACTGGTAATTCCCACATCATTCCAGAAGCGAGCAGTGGAGTTGGTGCACTCTGCTCACCAAGGAGTAGTATAAACAAAGGCGAGACTCCAGTGCAAAGTATGGCTCCCCGGTTTGGATGACCAGATTGAACAAACAGTGAGACAATGCTCCATGTATCAAGTGACTGGTCCAGCTGAGCCACCAACCCCATTTCACAGAGTCCATCCCTTCCGTCTCATTATAGGGGTCAAGTGCAGACTTTGGGAGTCTACTGGATGGTCGCCACATGTTGATAATAATCGACTCAATCACAGTGGCCCAAACAATACCTCGCTTAGAGAAACACGTGGCCACTCATGGACTATGACATGAAATCTGGACTGATCACTTTCCACCGTTTTCAAGTCAGGGCTTTGCAGAATACTTAGCATCCAGAGGGGTTCAAAATCACAAAACCACACCCAGCTGTTCACAAACAAACAGTGAAGCTGAACGCTTCATGAGGACACTAAACAACTGTTTGAGAATTGTTGTAGCCAATGGTCATAATATGGGGTGCGCCTTGTCTACTTTTCTCTGTATCGGCTTCCCCAGGTGCTACCACTAAAGTATCCCCCAGTATGCTATGTATGAACTGGATGGTGAAAGACACCATCCCCCATGTTGGAGAACCTTCTGCAATGCAAGACAAAATGTCGGAGGCCTTAAATCAATGCATCGCTCAAAATTACCGTATCTCCAGGAAGAGGCGTGCCCAGCGATGTGACATCCACATTGGTGATTTGGTACTTACAAAAAACAGACATCCCAGGAGCAAATTCAGATTGCCTTTTGAAATCAAACCCTGAAAATTGAGTGGCGTGAAGGGAACAATGGTCACCGCTCACAAAGGTTGTGAGACAATCACCAGAAATGTATTGTTCTTTAAACTATACAGACAGCCAGATCCCAGACCAGAGAATGTGAAGGATATTCAATCTGCATATCAGTTGACATTGATGGTGATAAGGTTAGCAGTCCCTGAGGTGAAGCTAGTGAATCATCGTCCTTTGTGTCTGGGAGACCAAACAATCAGCAACAGATGGTAAACTCACCGGACTCATGAAAGAACTGTTCAAGCGATGCCCTCTTTATGGGCGACAGTGAGTCAAAAGAATCTGAGGCGTTTTCACAGAGACAAGGTGTGGAGAGTTATGATCTGTGTCGGCCATCGACCTTTGCAAAACTAAAGGATTTTGTGCTGATCTGAATGTGTGGTTCTTTTCACTATGAAGCAGCCATACCTTATGCCTGCACTGTCTCAGGGTCTTATGCAAATACATGTTTGTGTTGGTTTGTATCCTTTTTTAAATTTATTTATTTTAGCGCCTTTGTTTGGGTTAAGGAGGAATGTTCTGTTGGGATGGGTCATCCCATTATGAATCATAAAGGATGGAAAGCTATTGGTTGTACACAAACATGCGTAGCGACAATGGCCCAGATGTATGAAAAAGGCCTTTTACGAATCGGAAATAGCGATTTTTAAGAAATTGCTATTTCTGATTCGCAAAATGCAATGTATCACATTTGCGATTCGGTAATAGCGATTTCTTAAAAATCGCAAATGCTATTACCGAATCACAAATTGCAATACCAGCCCCCATTCGCACCTATAGGCCTGTAGGCCCATATTTGTGATTTTTTTGCATTTCCAAAATTGCGAATTCCTAATTGGAATTCACAATTTTTGGAAATGCAAAGTCCTGGGTGTTGGGGGCCTTAGGCCCCCTCTGCTGCACCCCAAAATATTTATTTACAACATGTAAGGTGCACACATGCCAAAAGGGCATGTGCGCTTTACATTTAAATTTTAAAAATGCATTTTAAATGCATTTTTTTAATTTGCACTTGGTTACCACCAAGTTCAACTTGGTGGTAAACAGCGATTCCTTAATGCCCAATTCGCATTAAGGAATTGCTTGTTACATGTGCTTTAGAAATCGCAAATAAAGATTCCTTATTTGCGATTTCTTATTTAGAGAGTCGCAATTTGCGACTCTCTAAAAAGGGTCGCAATTTTAAGGAATCGCTATTTTAGCGATTCCTTAAAATTGCATTCAGAATGCCTTCGATACATTCTGAAATGGCTTTTTGCATTCGCAAACGGGCATTCACACCGTTTGCAAATACAAAAAGCTTTAATACATCTGGCCCATTGTATCTATCATGACATAGGAAGAAGAGTTAATAAAAGAACACAGGGCCAGGACCTCATGGTCCGAAACCACAGCAACTAGTCTTGTATCCCGTTGTGCTGCTAAAGTGTATGGTAGTGGGCCCAAGCAGCATACACAACAGAGCTCTCTTTGCAGCTGCTGATTGCGGACGATCCCGAGGAGTGCCGGACAGCACAGAGGAGCCAGTGGGCCTTAAGGGGCCCAATCTGGAGCAACGTGGGGGCTGCAGCGAGCGAGGTGTGCTGAGCCAGGCCATGACACAATAAGTTGCGGTGGCTATAGCTGAAGTGGGGACAAAGTGGCAAATGGGGGAAATTCAGAACACTCGGCCACTGGTTCAGATGGATTCTCAAAAAACAGCAAGAATGTTTCTCCCCTGAGGCTCCAGAATATGGGACCTGGTGAGCACTAGCAAGATTTGGCATCCCCTAGTGCAATTTTCGAACGTGTCAGTCATCAAATCAAGTTAAATGGCCGCAAGCTCTTGCACAACGCATGGTGCCGTTTGCACTGACTTTCAGTGCTGTAGGTGCTACCGGCACTAGACTGTGATGTGAACAGCATGAGCTGCATGTTTTCTGCCCGTTGGCAGAATTCCACTGAATCTCACAGAGTTTTTCTGTAACTCCATGAAGTTAAACACAGTGAGTTCCACCCAACTCTAAGTATCTAAGTATAATTACTTTAGGTTGTGTGGTGTGTGTTGATGCACAAACAGATAACAGACACAGGCACAGCTAAATATGATACAACAAATACCTAATATGAGTAGGCCCACAAGCAGACAGATATTGCTGCTATAAGTGAGTTAAGAAGGTCTGTTTACTAGACACACAAACTAACAAGCATTACTGCTGGACCGTTGAGATATTCCTCATACAATATAATATGGTTATATGCTAAATCATTGCACAAGTTATCAAGACCTCACAGGAGTCAGTTGCTGTACAGCAGAACTACATCTAAGATCCCACAAATCTCAGAGATCTAGGCCAGACAAAGAAGGGCCAACATCCAAGCAGTATAGGAAGCACAAGCCTGACCCATATTGACAGATGATATTCATATTTTAGTGGCGGAGTTGTTCGAATAACACCATCTGTACTTTGAAGTCTCATGTGTGCATGCTGTAGGAAAATTCCCTTCTAAGGGCGGAGGGCCAAAATGATGGGAGGGCGCAAGGCAAAGGGAGGTCCCAGGACTGACCCAAAATTAGGCTGCCTGTTTTAAGTACACCCACATATGACTCCTTATTGGTTTTAACGACAGTGTCAGATGCTTCTTTGTCCAAGATTCCCATCAGTGCTTTGGAATTGTGTACCTACTGGTCCAGCACGATAAGGAGAAGTTGCTTGATGAGCTGTAGCCAATACCGTATGAGGCTGGAGAATGTTTCCCAGGATTGCACTTTTCTCTGCCACAACAATCAGCAGATATCAGCTATAAGTAACCCTTTTCCAGTGTCAAGCACTGACAATCTCCATCTTTGTTTTACCCAGAGTGATTGACATAGGCAAGGATGTGAGTTATAGTTACCTTAGGACGCAAGTTGTAGTTACTGGAAAGAACTATAACTGCTGAATTTCTATGGTTTTGTACGAGTAAATTCAGAATCTAACTATAACATCTCTGTAACCTTTGTTTTATATCGATAGACATTTAAATTAAAAGAAATCCAAAAATAATATAAACAGTAAGAACAATTTGAAAACTATACACAACTTAACAAAATACAACAATGAACTAAAGTAATACAATAAATAAAAAGTTACGTTTTAAAATGAGTTTTAGTGAAATTAATGGAAATCCTAAACAATAGATATATTTTTTAAAATATAAACATACAATATTAACCCGCCTCAGGCCTTTTTTTGTCTTTTGGGGCAGTTCGCGCTTAGGCCCTCATAACGTTTTGTCCACATAAGCTACCCACGCCAAATTTGCATCCTTTTTTTTCAACATCCTAGGGATTCTGGAGGTACCCAGAGTTTGTGGGTTTCCCTGAAGGAGACCAAGAAATGAGCCAAAATACAGCAACATTTTTTATTTATTTTTTAAATGAAAAAAAGGGCTACTGAAGAAGGTTTGTGTTTTTTTCCCCTGAAAATGGCATAAACAAAGGGTTTGCAGTGCTAAAATCACCACCTTCCCAGCTTTCAGGAACTGGCAGACTTCAATCAGAAAACCCAATTTTTCAACACAATTTCAGCATTTCACTGGGACATACCCCATTTTCACGATTTTTTGTGCTTTCAGCCTCCTTCCAGTTAGTGATAGAAATGGGTGTGAAACCAATGCTGGATCCCGGAAAGCTAAACATTTCTGAAAAGTAGACAAGAATCTGAATTCAGCAAGGGGTAATTTGTGTAGATCCTACAATGGTTTCCTACAGAAAATAACGGCTGAAATGAAAAAATATTGAAATTTGTCTCCACGTTTTACTCTGTAAGTTTTTCCTGCGATGTCAGATTTTTGGAAGCAATATACCATTACGTCTGCTGGACTCTTCTGGTTGCGGGGATATATAGGACCTTTAGGTTCATCAAGAACCCTAGTTACCCAGAGCCAATAAATTAGCTTCACCTTGCAATGGGTTTTCATTCTATACCGGATATACAGCAATTCATTTGCTGAAATATAAAGAGTGACAAATAGGTATCAAGAAAACCTTTGTATTTCCAAATGGGCACAAGGTAAGGTGTTGAAAAGCAGTGGTTATTTGCACATCTCTGAATTCCGGGGTGCCCATACTAGCATGTGAATTACAGGGCATTTCTCAAATAGATGTCTTTTTTACACACTGTCTTACATTTGGAAGGAGAAAATGTAGAGAAAGACAAGGGGCAATAACACTTGTTTTGGTATTCTGTGTTCCCCCAAGTCACCCGATAAAAATGGTACCTCACTTGCGTGGGTAGGCCTAATGCTCACGACAGGAAATGCAACATGGACACATCACAATTTTACATTGAAAACTGACGTGTTTTTTGCAAAGTGTCTACCTGTCGTTTTTGGCCTCTAGTTCAGCCGGCACCTAGGGAAACCTACCAAACCTGTGCATTTATGAAAACTAGACACCTATTGGAATCCAATATTGGGTGACTTGTGGGGCTCTCACCAGGTTCTGTTACCCAGAATCCTTTGCAAACCTCAAAATTTGGCTAAAAAAACACTTTTTCCTCACATTTCGGTGACAGAAAGTTCTGGAATCTGAGAGGAGCCACAAATTTCCTTCCACCTAGTGTTCCCCCAAGTCTCCCGATAAAAATGATACCTCACTTGTGTGGGTAGGCCTTGTGCCTGCAACAGGAAATGCCCCAAAACGCAACATGGACACATCACATTTTTACACTGAAATCTGACATGTTTTTTGCAAAGTGCCTACCTGTGGATTTTGGCCTCTAGCTCAGCCGGCACCTAGGGAAACCTACCACACCTGTGCATTTATGAAAACTAGACACCTACTGGAATCCAAGATGAGGTGACTTGTGGGGATCTCACCAGGTTCTGTTACCCAGAATCCTTTGCAAACCTCAAAAGTTGGCTAAAAAACACTTTTTCCTCACATTTAGGTGACAGAAAGTTCTGGAATCTGAGAGGAGCCACAAATTTCCTTCCACTCAGTGCTCCCCCAAGTCTCCCGATACAAATGATACCTCACTTGTGTGGGTAGGCCTAGTGCCCGCGACAGAAAATGCTCCAAAACACGATGTGGACACATCACATTTTCCCAAAGAAAACTTAGGTGTTTTTTGCAAAGTGCCTACCTGTGGGTTTTGGCCTCTAGCTCAGCCGGCACCTAGGGAAACCTATCAAACCTGTGCATTTGTTAAAACTAGATACCAGGGGAATCCAAGATGGGGTGACTTGTGGGGCTCTCACCAGGTTCTGTTACCAAGAATCCTTTGCAAACCTCAGAATTTGGCTAAAAAAACACTATTTCCTCACATTTCGGTGACAGAAAGTTCTGGAATCTGAGAGGATCCACAAATTTACTTCCACTCAGTGCTCCCCCAAGTCTCCCGATAAAAATGATACCTCACTTGTGTGGGTAGGCCTAGTGCCCATGACAGAAAATGCCCCAAAACACGATGTGGACACATCACATTTTTCCAAAGAAAACTTAGGTGTTTTTTGCAAAGTGCCTACCTGTGGGTTTTGGCCTCTAGCTCAACCGGCACCTAGGGAAACCTATCAAACCTGTGCATTTTTTAAAACTAGATACCCAGGGGAATCCAAGATGGGGTGACTTGTGGGGCTCTCACCAGGTTCTGTTACCAAGAATCCTTTGCAAACCTCAGAATTTGGCTAAAAAAACACTATTTCCTCACATTTAGGTGACAGAAAGTTCTGGAATCTGAGAGGATCCACAAATTTACTTCCACCCAGTGTTCCCCTATGTCTCCCGATAAAAATGATACCTCACTTGTGTGGGTAGGTCCAGTGCCCGCAACAGGAAATGCCCAAAACACAATGTGGACACATCACATTTTCCCAAAGAAAACAGAGCTGTTTGTTGCAAAGTGCCTACCTGTGGATTTTGGCCTCTAACTCAGCCGGCACCGAGGGAAACATACCAAAGGTGTGTATTTTTTAAAAATAGACACCTAGGGGAATCCAAGATGGGGTGACTTGTGGGCCTCTGACCAGGTTCTGTTACCCAGAATTCTTTGCAAACCTCAACATTTGGCTAAAAAAACACTTTTTCTTCACATTTCGGTGACAGAAAGTTCTGGAACCTGAGAGGAGCCACAAATTTCCTTCCATCCAGCATTCGCCCAAGTCTCCCAATAAAAATGATACCTCACTTGTGTGGGGGCCCAGGTGCCTGCAACAGAAATAGGCCAAAAATCAGTGTAGAGTGAGGGGATAGCACAGCGAGTTTATAAGCACATATAATTATTTTATACATCTTTAGGCTGACTCTGCTTTAGGCACCCACACAAGTGAGGTATCATTTTACTTGGGAGACTGAGATGAACACTGGGAAGTAGGAATTTTGTACCAGAGTGGTGATCCTACAAAGAAAAGTCAGGAAAATATGCTATTTCAAGCAAATTTTGAGGTTTGCAGATGAGTCTTGGTAAGAAAATGTTGGGGGATCCACGCAAGCCACACCTCCCTGGACTCCTTGGGGTGTCTAGTTTTAAAAAATGTCTGGGTTTGGTAGGTTTGCCTAGATGAAGGCCGCATCCGGGACCAAAAACATAGGTGCCCGCTCCCCCCCAAACACAGGTAGTTTTGTAATAAATCATTTTGATGTGTCCACGTATTTCTGTGATGTTCCAAACACTAAAATTGTGAAAAGAAACGCACTTAGGTTATGTTAAAAAGACCCCTCACCCACCAACCAAGTTGGTGGCATGCTTCATCATCCGGGTCCCACCTGAGACACCTAGCGTGTCACAGGTATGCTGCGACGCCTGATTACAGTGGAGCAGGTTTTGTCATTTTTAGCACACATACTGGTTGGATTTGACACAAGGGTGATTGATGGTTCAGTAGATCAAATTTTATTAACAAGACATTAGACAAAAATGAAATGCACTGTTAATAACTGAAAGGCAAAAAAACTGAACCAATGACTCACAGCTCGTGAGCTGTAAAGCCGCGTCAAGGCACAAATCGCTTTACAGTCCATTCACACACCTTTCATACATGACCTGCACAAGACCATTCAAGCCGCCATCCACGGGCCCAGCACATTACAACACTTGCATCGACAGACAACGCCACTCAAGGGCCCATCACTTACATATGCCCACATGCCTGATACAGCAATCACACTAGCTGATTGGAGTGTGTGGACTGACGTTTGGCTGGCACCGCCAGCCAAGCGCCAGTCCACACAACCCCACAGCCAAGCGTCACCCCACGCACACCGCCATCACTTTTTTTTGTTTATAAACAACAAAGAAACAACTAATTTTAAAATAAGTCCAAAACTACAAACACAAAAGCACTAACTGAAAACATAACAGAAATGTGAAAATGAACATCTGAAAATACAAAACAGGCAGTTTACGTTCACAGTATTTCCCCAAAATATTTTTGGGTGTGGTAATCTCTGAAACAGCCGGCCACACACAGCCCATGCTTTGAAGGGCAATCGGGGCAGTACATCTGGCTCTCCCTTCGCATACCTCTTTGGGCACATACTCTACATTTCTTAGTGTGCAAGTCTTTTTTGGGAGTGGGAGGAATGTGATCTGGAAAGTGGCGATCTTTCAATCTAGCCACATCCTCCACCACTGCTACCCTAGGAACTCCTGCCTGTTCCACCACAATAAGGCTCTCTATCACTGACTCCTGAAATCTAACAAATTTAATCCTTGACTCAGGTGAACAATCCTTGAACACAACAAAAGCCTTAAAAGTTGCCAAATGAAATAAATGTATGGCCAACTTTTTATGCCACACGTAAGACTTACGAAGAGCAGTGTAAGGTTCCAACCTCTGATCTACTCTATCAACACCACCCATGTGCTTCTTGTAGTCCAAAATGCACGCAGGTTTGTGCACTTTGGCAACCTGACCCCAAACAGTCACAGGGGAAGTACTCTCATCATGGATGGTAGATAGCATGTACACATCCTTCCTGTCTGAAAATTTCAGAGCTAGCAGCTCATTTTTGTGCAAGGCACAGCCTCCTCTCAAGTTTTTTTACAGACAAGCTCCCTTCGATAGCCTTTCCAGTTGCAAAACTCTCCCTCCTCCCAAACATTAACAAAACAGTGGGTGATTGCTCCTCCTTAGCAAGATGCCTGAAGGTCTACAGATAATACTGATGCAAACCTCCCCCCTCCGGTCACACATCGACAATACCCTGGGAGGCTGCCTGTCCTTAGCAAACTCTGATGGTCTGAGAGATACTGCAAATCTGCCTCTCCACCCAAGCATCGCCAGTATAGTTGGAGCTTGTTTCTCACTAGCAAGAGGTCTGATAGATGCCATTGGTGCCCACCCCTCCTTCACCCCTACATTGATAATACAATGCAGTGCTGTCCCTCCCTAGCAAGATGTCTGAGGGTCTTACAGATGCTATTGAGGCAAAACTCTCCTTCCACCTAAATATAAGTACTACAGTGGTGGGCTGCCTATCCCTAGCAAGAGGTCTGAAGGGTCTAGAGGATCATCTATAGACAATACAATAGGAGGCTTCCTCTCTACAGCAAGAGATCAGAAGATTTGAGAGATGCTATTGATGAAAACCTCCCCGTCCACCCAAACCTCAACAATACTCTAGGTGGCTGCCTCTTCAGAGCAAGATGATTGAAGGTCCAATAGATGCTATGGATGCAAACCTTTCCCTCCTCCCAAATACCAACCATATAATGGGAGGCTGCCTCTCCCTAGCAAGAGTTGTGAAAGTCTGAGAAATGCTATTGATGTAAAACTCTCCCCCTAATCAAATATCAAAAAATACAATGGGAGTCTTCCTCTCCCTAGCAAGAGGTCTGAAGGTCTGAGAGATCCTATTGATGTAAATCTTTCCATGTAGTCAAACAGTGACAAAAGAGTGGGAGACTACCTCTCCCTAGCAAGAGGTCTGATGGTCTGAGCAACGCTATTGATGCAAACCTCCCCCTCGCTTCAAAAATGGACAATACAGTGGAGGTATGCCTCTTTGCCACAAGAAGTCTGAAGGCTCTGATGCCCCATATATCAACAATACATTTGGTGGCTGTTCTTCCCTAGCAAGATGACTGAAGGTCCAAGACATGCTGTAGATGCAAACCTCTCCCTCCACCCATACTATGCCAATACAGTGGGAGGTTGACTCTCCCTAGCAAGAGGATAGTCCAAGAAATACTAGTGATGCAAACCTCTCCCTCAGCCCAGACATAAACAATACAGTCGGGCCGCCTGAACCTAGCAAGATGAAGGGTCTTAAAGCCCATATGTTGACAATATAGTGGGAGGCTGCCTCTCCCTAACAAGCTATGATATGATATGTTGAGTTGTGTTGTGTTCTGTTATGTTGTGCTGTGTTATGTTGTTATGCTGTGTTGTGTTGTTATATGTTATGTTATATTATCTTATGTTATGTGTATTTTTATAGCCTTGAGGAGACTTACTTAAAGAGCCAGGTTTTCAGCTTCTTCTGGAACTCAAGAAGAGAGGAGAAGGTTCTAATTTTGTGTAAGTGATCATTCCATGCATCAGGAGTGATGTATGAGTACGTTGTATTGCCTGACTTGCTTTCGTGTACGCATCGGACGTGTGCTAGTGAGAGTCTGGCTGAGGAGAGGTGCCTGGGGTCTTGGTGGAACTGTATGCGGCAGTCAATTAGGCTGGAGCTGTGTAGTGCTTTGCATGTATGGGTGAGAAGCTTCAACTGTACACAATTGTGTTTCAGGACGCAGTGGAGTTCCCTTGGGTGAGGTGTGATAGGAGCTTTATGTAAGAGGTTGAGAACGAGTCTGACTGCTGTAGTTTTGGATGGTCAGTAGTCTTTTGGTGGGTTGCATGGTGATTCCTGCATAGAGGGAGTTCTCGTAGTTCAGTCTGTTGGTGATGAGGTCTTGGGTGATGGTCTTCCTGATGTTTTTTGGTAGCCACTAGTAGATCTTTCGCGACAACCTCGGCCTCACAGGCCATGTTGATGGCTGACCTGGGTGTAAATCCAGTTTACTGTCTGATCCTGAGGTTTCTTGCTTGTGGGCTGGTAGTGCATCCAAGACCTCCAGGGAGAGTCCCACAACAACTGATTGATTCCATAATTTATAAAGGTGCATGGCTATCAATTGGGCTTCACAGCGCTCACCCAGAATGATGGACATCCATAATCAGCTGCCCCGATTACGGCACTGAGTGCAGCCAAGTTTTTAGCAGCTTACGAAATTCCAAAAGAGTTTTGCACTCTTTCAGGTGAAGCAGGAGGTGGTTCTATAGCTTGGGTCCAAGGACTCAAAAGGAGCACCCCACTGGTGGGCCCTCTTAATTATGGGGATCACAGCTAAGCTCTGTTGACTAGATCAAAGAGTACATTGGGGTACATAGTAACTGATTCCTGAGCATAGGTACCGGGAGCAGTATTGTGGAGGCATTTAAACATAAAGCACAATGCTTTAAAATGCGCCTGTTTAACAACAGGCAGCCAGTGTAGCACATTCAGTAGGGTGGCCCAGCTAGGAAACTGTGCATGGTGAACCAAAAGTCGTGTTGCGGCGTTCTGAACTGTTTGTAAGCGATTCAACAAGGTTTTTGTTACACCGAGGTAGAGGACAATTCTGTGGTCCAGCCTTGATATAATCAAGACCTGGACGACTATGAGTTGGACTGTCAAATGAATACTGTAAAAAAATGTATCTAGCCATTTCAGAATGCCAAAACACGTGGCAGCTACTTTTGTTTGTTTTTTTAAACACATTTTTATTGTTTTCTTCACAGTTTATACAATATCATGCATATTGTGCTTTGTGGCATATCTTGTCTTCTGTCTGTGGTCCTTATCACAGTAGTTTACACTTGTGCTATAGTTTTAACATCCAACCTTAAGTCAAAATGCATCTGTGTGGCTCATTCCGGCCCGACGTACAGGTATTTTGCATGATCATGGCGTACATAACTCCCATAATTGGTAATGCTTTCTTTTAATAACCAATAGCATCCCCCTCTGCTCTCCCCCTTTAAACTTGACATCAGATTCTCACATGGTAGTCACAGCAGTGATGTGTCTCATCCTTAACTATTTGTTTCGTAACATGTGATTACATTATAGTTCTGGCTCGTAGGGAGTCTCGCAGCTTGCACTCATTATTTGTGAACAGGAGAGAATAACCCCATAGCCCATCGCTAGCTTCCGCAATTTTTATTTCCTACAGATGGACTTCAGTAAGCTCAGTGGTATGTTGTGAGTGATCCTTACTTCTTCATTCAGTCTCACTTTCATCTTCCCATGCTATTTTAAAGGTTTCTAGCAATGCATCTCAGTCCAATGCCATAGAGCGTCTTCTCATCTCCCTGCTCTCCGCTGGTCGGAGAGCGGCACTCTCTGCTGTGCCCCACTCCACCACCTCTGCACTCCACTGTAATATTGAGGGTGGTGTTGTAGCTTTCCAGCCTAGTCAAAAGGCATTTTGCTAAAGGTAGGGCCAAGTCTGCAAACCAAGACAACACCCTCCCTTTTTTGGTGTGTGGGAATAGACCGAGCAGGCACGCCTCTGCCGTCCGCCAGTCACATCTCCCTGTCACCCTCTCTAATATGGTACCCACACTGTGCCAGTATTGAACGATTCTAGGGCAACTCCAAAGCATATGAAGCAGCACTGCATCGTCTGCCTTGCATCTCGGACATGCCGGTGAGAGCGTTGGGAATAGTATGTGGAGCCTATGTGGTGTAAGATACGCTCTGTGTAAGATAGTATATTGTATGAACTTGAACCCAGTATTCCGGGATACTTGTTTTGTGTATACCAGAATGGAAGACCACTCTTTGTCTGAGAGTTCTCTGCCCATGTCTGTCCCCCATGTGGTTCTTAGGGGTGTTATGGGCTTTTGTAAATGTACTCTGAGTCCTTTATAGAGCCATTTGATTAGGTGTCTCCCATGTCCTATGATATGGATTGTATAAATGAAATCATGCGTTGGGGGTTCTATTCCATCTGGAGCCCAGTGGTCTTTGATGTAGTGTATTATGTTTGCATATAACAGAAATAGTGAGGTAGGCAAGTTGTGTTCATGAATGAAGTCCATATGTGTGAGTAGTTGATGGTATTTGAATAGTGCCCCAATAGTATCTACTCACTCCTGTGTCCACACTTGTATCCTACTTTGAGTCAGTATTCCAACATTCATGGGTAGCCCCAACAGTGGAATATGTGAGGCATAGGGAACTTTGTTGGCGGTGCATCTGAGAGTAAGTCTCCAGTACTGCAGTGCCACCTGTAACAAGAGTGGTAGTCTCCCCGGGGGGCGGGATCCAGGACAGATCAGAGAATGGAGGCAGCCCCTATCAAACATTGATTGGGTGAACTCTATCTCATGTAAATTTTGTCCAGCCAACCAGTACGTGAGCAATTGAAGTTGACTTGTCACACAGTAGGCTTTAAAATCTGGGGCACCCATACCTCTCTGGTCTGCTGGCATCTGTAGTTTTATTAAGCTAATCCGGTGTATCCCCTTCTCCCAGATGAGGTCTATCAATATAGAATGGAGTGTTTTAAAGTACGCATCAGGTACTCTCACCGGCAGGTTCATAAAGTAGTCAAAGATATGGGGCAGCATTCCCATTTTTGTCAGCGCTAGCCGGCCCGAAATGGACAACGGCAGTGTCATCGCTCTCTGCAGGTTGCCCTCTAACAGATCCAACGTGGTTCTATATATTTGGATTCCTAGATATCGGAAAGTATCCACGGCTACCTACAGTGGCTTGCCACCAAAGGTAATTCTGTCACCCATGTCCATTTTACAGAATAATAATGCTATGGATTTAGTGTAGTTGATCTCTAGTTCTGGTGCGAAATCGGAGAATATCTGTGCAGAAGACTTTAGGTTTTGGTCCAGATCTTTTGCGCATAGTATAATGCCATCGGCATATAAAGAAATCAAGTGCACTGTAGTGCCTATTTCAATACCCCATGTTTCAGCGTCTCGTCGAAGTCTGTGAGCCAGGGGTTCTACCGCCAAGACAAACAGCAAGGGAGACAGTGGCCATCCCTGTCTAGTGCCTGTATAGATGTGATAGGAGTCCGAAATGTTCTGCCCAGTGTGTGCTCTTGAGGTTGGACCAGCATATAACAGTCGCACCCAGCGTATGTATTCATTCGGGAGCCCAAATCGTTTCAGTACTTCGAACATGTAATCCCAATTTAAGGTATCAAGTGCCTGGCGAAGATCCAGGGAAAGACAACCCGCTAGGGGATGTCTCTCTCCCATATGATCTCTGATGTGATATAGGCGTCGTATTTTTAGGGATGTGTTACAAGTCGGCATAAATCCACATTGATCTGTGTGGATCAAGGTGCCTCTGAAGGGGAGGAGTCTCTGTGCTAATATTTTAGCTAGTATTTTATATTCTGTATTCAGTAACGATAATGGCCTATAGGATGACATATCTGTTGCAGGTTTGCCAGGTTTTAGTAACAAAGTCACTATTG
Source organism: Pleurodeles waltl (assembly GCF_031143425.1). NCBI lineage: Eukaryota > Metazoa > Chordata > Amphibia > Caudata > Salamandridae > Pleurodeles > Pleurodeles waltl. The sequence goes on along the minus strand of NC_090444.1, from coordinate 216,475,377 downwards.
CCTGCTTTGTCGTATCAGGGAGGTGACCAGCAGTCATCGAGGCTTGGTATAGTTTTTCCAATTGAGGAACCAGTTTTGTGGCATATAAGGAATTAATGTCCAGATGTAAAAAATTGCGACTCGCAATTTGCGAGTTGATGCGACTCACAAAATGCGAGTCGCTAATCGAAATGCAGGTAAAATAACAGGGCCGAAATAGCGACTCGCACCCAGAGTCGCAACGCAGTGAGCGAGTCCGCCGATTGCGAGGTCGCTTTTTGCGACCGTGCAAAAAACGAACTCGCAATTTGCGAGTGGGTGTCACAAATTGCGATTAGCTTGTTAATTGCTTACAGGTGCTGCAGAACACTCCAGAAACCACTCCAGAACACTCTGGAAACACTTCCTGGCACATGATGATGACATCACAGCCAGGAAGTTTACTAATATACTAATACACCTGGGAGGAGGGAGGACCACACCCTTTTATAACTGCTGAACTGCACACAGGAGAAACAGCAGCTGCCATGGAAGGAACTCCAAGGAAGAGGAAACTGACGTTTTCAGAGAGGGAGCTGGAGGTGCTGACAGACGAATGCTGTCAGCACTATGACCAATTATTTGGGAAGGCAGCCCTAAATGTGCCAGAAGCCACCAAGAGACAGCTGTGGCAGGACATCCAGGACAAGATCAATTGCCTGGGGGTGAGCCACAGGAGTATTGATGACATCAAAAAAAGGTGGTATGACCTCCGCTCCCGGACCAAGGAGAGGGTGGCTGAAAGGCTCCGGGAGATGAGAGGCACAGGAGGGGGACCATTGTCAGTGCCACCACCCACACCCCTGGAAGAAAGGGTGGAGGAAACCCTGGAGCAGGAGGCAGTATCAGGATTTGGGGACCTGGACACCTCAGAGCCCAGCACATCAACTGGTGAGTACCATGTGACATGCCTGTACCCCTATCAATGCCATACCCCCACCCACCATGTACACAGGGGCATGCTCAACCAAGATAGCTCCATTTCAGGGTAGCAAACACCAGAATGATGCATTATGGGAAATGTAGTCAAGTAGGCAGTTCATAGGCAAATGTTTATTAGGAAGTGTGCAACAGATAGTAGACACTGACAGTCTGTTCCCCCTGTCCCACAGGTCTCCCACAAGACACCACCACAACTCAAATCAGCCAGCCCCATGAGGACACCTCAGGACCCGCCAGCACTCCCACATGCATGGCCAACATCATCCCTGCAGTATCCACACCTGCTGCAACTGTGTCCCAAGAGGCTGCGCCAGCAACAGGCAGGAGTGAGACATTGGAACACACAGGGCAGCCACCGCTGCGCAGGCGACGCAGGTCCAGGACATCAGGGCTGCAATCTGCTTCCAGCCAACTACCTCCCAGCACCAGTGAGGCACAGCTGCTGCGTGGTCAGCGCCTACAAAATAGAATTTTAGGGAGGATTAGTGGTGTGCTGCACCACTTCGTGCGCACTAACGAGGCCAGCATGCAGCAACTGAACTCCAGGATGGACATGATAGTGACAAACACTGGGGACCTTGCCCTAGCCATGAGGGAACTGGCGGCAGGACTACTGGCCCAGGCCGAGGGTGGGCGGCGCAGGGACCATCAGCTTCTGCACAGACTAGACAGGATGGCCACATCCATCGGCAGGATGGCGATGAACACCACAGGCCTGTCGAGGAGGACAGTTGGCCTCCAGGTCGAAATGGGCCATTTCGCAGGGGATGTGGCTACGGGCCTAGGATATCTCACCCACGTCATAGACTTAATGGAGGCACGGCATCAGTCCAGGGGCACAGGGGAAACACCCCAGGACAGTGAGGAGGGCTCGACACTGAGCAGTGTCTCTGCCACTGACAATAGGGTGCTCAGGAGTACCAGGCAGAGCACAGCAGAAGCACCAGGGACCAGCCAGGCTGGCAGGAGGCGCAGAAGGACATAGAGATTACCCTGGTCCTGTTGAAGTGCCACATGACGTCAATGTGCCACATGCCTGGTTTGCATTTTCATGCCCATGAACATTCATTACTTGTATATAGTTCTTTTTCTGCACTAATTAAATAATTTTTTTTGTTCCACTTAACAAATGGTGTTTTTGGTCAATAGGTGAGTATGGTTGGAGTTGACACGTACCTTCCAAAGTATTGGCTTCCGATGTGTTCCCGTCTCAGTCTTCCTTGATTAGCTATACTCCGATCCCCATGATGGCGATGTGGTTGCTCTTCATCATCAGGATCTGGGTCTGCAGGGGTGAGAGGTAGCCCACGTCGGGTGGCTATGTTGTGAAGGATGGCGCATGCGACCACAATTTTGAATGCTGTAATGGGGGTATACTGAAGGGCACCTCCACTGCGGTGGAGGCATCTGAATCTTGCTTTCAGGAGTCCAAAGGTGCGCTCGATAAGGTTCCTGGTCCTCTTATGTGCATTGTTGTATCGCCTCTCACATTCATTGCTGGGTGTTAAAAACGGAGTCATGATCCATGGCCTTCGAGCATATGCACTGTCACCTGTTGGGCACAAAAAGTACACTGTTAGGAAGTCCTGGTTGGTGTGCACAGTGACCTGTCTGTATGTCTGCAAGGTGTCTGTAGCTCTACCTAGGAGGTATCCGTCTCCAAATTCCCCACGTTCCAGGCGTTGATGTATCCCACTATGCCTAAAGATGTATGAGTCATGGGTACTGCCTGGAAACTTAGCTACAATGTCAGTGATGACATAATGGGCGTCACAAACAACCTGAATATTCAGTGAGTGGGTACACTTTCTGTTGCGGAAGAGATGTTCCAGGTTTCCAGGTGGGCATATTTGAATATGTGTCCCATCTACACATCCTATGACATGGGGAAAATTTGCAATCCTGTAAAAGTCCAGCTTGGTGCTGTTTATTTCTGCCTCATTCCTTGGTAGGTATATGAAGTGAGACATGTGTGTGACTAAGGCATCTAGGAAGGCCCTGAGGAACCTTGACACTGCACTTTGGGATACCCCACCTGCCACAGCAATGACCCCCTGATAGCTCCCTGAGGCCAAGAGGTGCAGTGAGCATAGCACTTGCACATGCGTAGGGATGGCGCAGCCGCGCAGAGTCTGGTGTTCTAGCTGTGGTTTTAGTAAATCAATTAATTGTAGTATGGCTGCGCTGGTAAGGCGGTATTTATTGTATATCTCTTCCTCAGTTTGCTGAAAAAGAGTCTGCCTTGTTCTATATATCTTCTCCTGTCTGTGGCCCCTCCTCCTCCTCTGCTGGGCTGCGTGGACTCTCCTTCTCACTGCTATCAGGTATATCTCCGCCATCTTGAGTGACCCAGATGCTTTCTGGGTCTCCTTTTATACTTTGTTTATGGTTACCACCTGCTCTGAGTTAGTGGTAAATTGCAAGTGCAAAATGGGCTTTTTGCGACTAGTCGCAATTTGTGAGTTGCAATTGCATAAGCTTTGCGACTCTCAAAATGTGACTTGCTAATTGCGGGTCGCAAAATGGGGTTGCAATTTTTGCGAGTCGCAAACGGCTCGCATCGCTTTGTGCAAGTCGGAAATGGGGTTTTTGAATCCCATTTCTGATTTTACATAGTCACAAATAGCGATTCGGGCCATTTGCGACTCGCAAAAGTTTGCTACATCTGGCCCAAAATTCGGTTGGGAGACCATCTGATCCTGGTGATTTATTACGAGCCATGTCCTTAATAGCTTCTCTGACCTCCCCTGGTGTTATCTGTGCTCCCAGGGCTTGCTTAACCGTGTCGCTAAGTGCCGGCAGGGTAATAGCAGATAAGAGGGAACTGAGCTGTATCTGATCTAGTGCTGGGGGGCAGAAAACAGGGTTGTGTAGTTGTCTTGAAATGCAGTGTTAATCTCCACCTGTGTGTTTATGCTAGTAAGTTGTGGAGTAAAGATGTGTAATATAGGAGTGGGAGATGGTTAGTCTTTTATAAGGCGTGCTAGAAGTGTGCCCGCCTTATCTCCTTCACTGTGCTCTTGTTCCTTATACTTTGTGTAATTCACCTTTCGTAGTCTTTTAAGGAGTTATACGTGTTAGGCCTGAGCGTCTTGCTATATCTGGGACTGGGGACTTTAAGCACTGCCTCCAGCTCTAGGGGCCCTAAGCTGTCTTCTACACGTTTTAACTCCCTTAGTATAACCGCTTGTGCTCTTGTCATCGCTCCCATTATCGTCCCTCTTATTACCACCTTGAATGCCTCACATTCTACCAATGGAAAGGATGCGGTTCCTGTGTTGTCAGTGAAGAAGCTTGTTATTTCTTGAGCTATCTCCTATTTTAACACTGCATCCTCAAGGAGCAGTGGTTGTAATCTCCACCTAGGAATCGGTGTGGATGCCCTTTCCCAATTCACTGTCAATTCTAGTGGATTATGGTCAGATAGTGTTTTCCCTAAGTAGGTGGCATGGGTACAAAAACAAGGTATACACAGTTCCACAATGTGAGTATAATCAAGGAAACCACACTGGGTCCTGAACTAAGGAAAAGATCGAAAAGAAAAGAAAGGAAACCAGGTCCCTGGAAAATTAATTATTTTGGAACAAGAGCCCTCACTCACCAAAGGTGACATACTTCATCCTTGGGCTCTGCTCCACGTCAGGCCGGCGCTGCAATGCCTGACGAGCCCCTGAAGGGGGCTCTTTGCCGGAGATCTTTTGAGATATATGGCCGGTTTAGAAAGAATAGGGTATAGGATTGGAAAAATTCTATTTAAAAATAACTAGAGGTTAGGCAAATTTTATTGAATAATCCAACCACTGTCATGATTAAAACCAAAGAACGGGGAGGGAAAAGAACAAGGTCTAGACTCCCCAAAAAATTATTCACTTCCTCACTCAATTTGAGGTTAGGAATTGTACGTACAGGATCCCCTGTACGATTTACCAAAAGGTCAACATGTTTCTCGCTATTGATGTCCTATGGATCTAACGCGATTCTTCAGGACCTAAACTACCTAATCCTATGTGTAAATGTAACCTATAGTAAGGAATATTTGTGTAATGCAGGGACCTGAAATGAGAGGAATAACAAACAAAAAGAACAACACATTATTCACATGCACAATATCTACAGTAATGTGCTCTGTGCAAATCCACACATGGGTGAAATATGCCCACTGTGGATTAACGTGTAAATGAATGTGAAAATATTGATGAAAAAAATGCTTACCCTCCTCATACTAGTGGATGGGCCGCATCAGGTAAAGCACCAAGTAACGGAGGTCCTACTGAGCTAAATGCGTGAGTTCAATTATCAGATTGTATTTAGGAAGAAAGACAAAAACAGTAATACCGGGAAGTTGAGGGATATAGCGTTTGCCAAACATTCAAGTGTCCCATAATCAAATGTCACAAGATGCTACACATATTATGACTGCCCAGGTATTTAGAGTTCACTTAGCAGAGAATATATCAAATAAACATAAAATACGTGGTGTGCTGATTGCAGATGTTAACAGCATATGAAAGTAATGTCATAGACACATATATGCATAAGTATATATAACTATATATGTACTTTGATCTACAGCTTATTAGCCAGTATCCTTAAGTCTAGAGCTCGAAATTCAAGGGTTAGCGCAAATATGCCACCCACTAAATGAAGGACTTCGGATATCCACATCGGGCTTCAAAAGAGTCCTAATTAGTCTGACGTTCTCAAAAACGCCGTAGCCAAGTCCGCAGCGGCGGTGTTTCCACACGAGTGTTCGTGGTGGGAAATGCGTGTATACAACAAAGGACCAAATCGGAGGGTATATAACTATCTTTACCCAAAGTAACGTGCAGGGATCCTAAGGATTCCCATCTAAACACCCAACAGTATTTACATCCACTTACTTGGGACCTGTCCGAAGTTCGCGGCATCACCTGCCCCGTCTCGGTGTTCCTGGAATAGGAAAGAGCACCCGGTGGGTTGGGCTATGTATCTTCGAGCCTCAGCATAGAAAGAGGACAGAAATGGCGGCCATCTTGTGTTAGGTCCAACAGTGGGATGGAAATTAAAGAGGGACTCCATCATGTATGCCCCAAAAAAGAAAGGGGTCGGCCATCTTAGTGTTGTAGAAACCCAATTCGAAAGACAGAACTGGGGCTCAAATGTACGTGTCAAAAAAAGAATGGGATTAAGAGGCAAATTGCTCAAACTCAAATAAGCATAAAAACCATGGAAAGGGGTGGAATAACCACAACAGGTAATGAGTGTACCTACACCTGGTCAAGAGATTCCTTAATCATGATCGATGCACAAAGTCTGTCCATGGTATGTCATCGTTAAGTCCTATAATATGTGTCTTAAGTCGATAGACCCAACGTTGCTCTTTTTCAAAAAGACGGTTTGTGGATTCTCTCTGGTCTCTGATGGTCTCAAGTATAACCCACCTGAGATCGTTAGGGGTGTGATGTAAATCAATGTAGTGTTTCGTCAATTTTGTGGAGGACCTCTGACATCTAATAGTACTGCGATGTTCATTTATCCGAATCTTGATCATCCTAGTGGTCATACCTATGTATCGTAGTTTACAAGGGCAAGTGATCATGTAGATACAATTCTTAGTACGGCAATTGGTATGTATCCTTACCTGCCAGGTATCGGGTTCTCCCAAATCTAATTCTTGGGTGATAGTGGTAAGTGAGCAAACATTACACCCACCACAAGGATGATGTCCTCTGACCCCCAGCCAACGTGTCCTTATCAATTCTCTAGGTTTTGGCACAACAGGTCTAGTATGGACTAGTAAATCTCTAATGTTTTGAGTTCTTTTGAAAGCAAAAAGAGGACGTTCTAGGGATTCTCCCGAGCTGTTTAGGATACTCCAGTGTCTCAAAATGACTTTCTTGACACAGTTACTCAGAGGAGTAAAGGTAGTAACACATGTCAGTCTGGTTTGTGGTTCTCGTACATTGGTGGCTAACAATGTATCCCTCGGGATATTCTTAGTTCTCTTCTTAGCCTGTTTTATAACAGAGTTGGGATAGTTCCGCTCTTTAAGTTTTTGACTCAAAATATCTCCTTGTGTGTGAAAATCAGCCAAATCAGAACAGTTACGTCTTGTCCTTAAGAATTGGCCGAATGGAAGATTGTTCCTTAAAGATTTAGGGTGGTGACTGTCGTAGAGCAAGAGACTATTCCTGTCAGTGGGTTTGTGAAAGATGGACGAGTGTAGTACTCCATCTGTAAGTATGATCCGTAGATCTAAAAAGGAAACTTCTTTGTCAGAATATTCAGCACTGAAGCGAAGATGCAAATCAAGAGTATTAATCCAGTGGATGAAGGCTTTGACTTGATCCACATCTCCTTTCCAAACCACTAGTATGTCGTCAATATAACGACGCCACAGTCTGATGTTGGAAAAGAAGGGTTGAGTTGGAACCAGTATGTTGTTTTGTTCGAAAGTGTACATATACAGACAAGCCAGACTCGGTGCAAAAGTGCTGCCCATAGATGTGCCTTGTATCTGGTGATATAAGTTATCTTCAAATTGGAAGAAATTTTCTTTAAGGGCCAGGCTCGCACATTGCATTATAAAACTGATGGGGCTATTGCGAGTCCACGGAGTGGACATCAATGTGTCTTGTACTGCTGTAAGTGTAGCTTCCTGGGGTATGTTAGTATACAGGGCTTCAACGTCAAGACAAATTAACATATCCGTTAAGCCTGTAGTGTTAATGTGATCTAAAAGGACAAGAGTATCCTTAGTGTCTTTCAAGAAAGTGGAAGTTTGTTGAACAATAGGTTTAAAGAAGAAATCGCAAAATTTAGAGAGAGGTTCCAACAGGGATCCTATCCCTGACACAATCGGACGGCCTGGAGGAGGGGTGCCCTTATGAATTTTTGGGGAGACAGTAGAAGTATGGCACCCTAGGTTCTTTGGTGTCAAGGAATTTGGCTTCCTGTTGTGTGATCCATCCTGCTAATTCTGCTTCGCTTATCATTCCACGAATGATGTGTTGAAAGCGGGCTGTAGGATCAACATTAATAGGTTCGTAGTATGTATCATCACTTAGGAGTCTCAGACATTCTTGTCTATAGAAAGTGGTATCAAGTATCACAATAGCACCTCCTTTATCCTCAGGTTTGATGGTAATGTCAGGATTCGAAGATAAAGAACTGATGGCTGTTCTTTCTAATCTAGACATATTCTGGAAAGGACGAGTAGGTAAAAGATGCTGTAATTCATGCCGTATCGCCTTCTCAAAGGTTAGAACTTCTGTGGGAACAGAAGTGGACGGAGGCATGAAGGATGACGGATTCCTTAAATTCGTATCACCCATGGGTATCGAGGGGATACGATCCTTAAAAAAGAAGTGTAACCTTACCTTCCTAAACATTGCTGTAATCTCGCAATTTAGCCGGAACTGGTCTTCTTTTGGGGTAGGTACAAAACCTAAGCCCTTTTCCAAAACTGACAGTTCAGAGGGGGACAGTATGGTGCCAGACAGGTTAACCACTAAGGTTTGTTTGTTGGTGTCGCACTGCGGCTCCTGGTCACCATTTGTGGTTCTTCCTGGGCCCAGTGCACGTTCCTGCCTCTTCTTTTGTTTCTGCCTCTGCCTCTGCCCCGGCCTCTCCCTAAAAAAGGATTGAAACCAAACTGGGGTTGCGGTTGAAAAAATGGGTATGGCGGTTGTTGCCACATAGGAAACTGCTGGTACGGGAAATTCGGTGTCATATTCATTAATGGGACCTGACGATTCTGATAAGATTTCCGGCTTTCATCGCTGCTCCATTCATCCGAACTGGAGCTGGGATGTGAACCCCGAGGTCTGTGTAGTGAGCTGTCCGAGTCATCGGAAGTAACGGAGGTTCCTACCGATTGAAAATCTTGTTTTGTGTAAGGATAGACTTTTTCCCTACTAAATCGCTTGATATCTTTTTGTAATTTGGATATCTTCTGTCGTGTTAGTTGTTCTTTAATCTCATTCAAATCCGAGTTCATCTCTGCCAAACAAGTTTTAAACTGGGACAGTTGTATTGTAGTCTTTATGGAGGTTTCAATCATAGAGATCTGAATGGTGATCGAATCAGCCAAACGTTTTGAAGTGTTAATGATTAGAATCAACCAATCACGGGTACACTTCCAGAAAATGTGTGCCCAATCAGTGCGAAATTGTAAATCTTGTAAAAAGATCTTGGGAACATTGGTAACAATCAAACCATGTGGTGAGATGTTCGCCCTAAGATATTCGGTCATGATTGTCCCATGAAGTACTGTTTTTATAAACTCTTTCTTCAGGGCTGATAATTTGACCCAGTCTTCCTTAGACCTGCCCGAAGGACCGCTATTATCATTCCCCAAAATAGAAGGAGTTTGGAGAATGTCTTGTACCATATCATCATCAAAGCTGAGACCCTGTAGGTCAGCCATGATCACCTCAAATAGATTTCTACTGGGTGATATATACAGAATACCCCACAGCTCAACAGCTGTACTAAATCATCAAAAACCAACTAAAAGAGGGGTTTGGAAAAAGGGAGATTTGGATAGAAAAAATCCTGGTCCTGTGTATAGAGCTCCCAATACATGTACAAAAACAAGGTATACACAGTTCCACAATGTGAGTATAATCAGGGAAACCACACTGGGTCCTGATCTAAGGAAAAGATCGAAAAGAAAAGAAAGGAAACCAGGTCCCTGGAAAATTAATTATTTTGGAACAAGAGCCCTCACTCACCAAAGGTGACATGCCTCATCCTTGGGCTCTGCTCCACGTCAGGCCGGCGCTGCAATGCCTGACGGGCCCCTCAAGGGGGGCTCTTTGCCGGAGATCTTTTGAGATATATGGCCAGTTTAGAAAGAATAGGGTATAGGATTGGAAAAATTCTATTAAAAAATAACTAGAGGTTAGGCAAATTTGATTGAATAATCCAACCACTGTCATGATTAAAACCAAAGAACGGGGAGGGAAAAGAACAAGGTCTAGGCTCCCCAAAAAATTATTCACTTCCTCACTCAATTTGAGGTTAGGAATTGTACGTACAGGATCCCCTGTACGATTTACCAAAAGGTCAACATGTTTCTCGCTATTGATGTCCTATGGATCTAACGCGATTCTTCAGGACCTAAACTACCTAATCCTATGTGTAAATATAACCTATAGTAAGGAATATTTGTGTAATGCAGGGACCTGAAATGAGAAGAATAACAAACAAAAAGTACAACACATTATTCACATGCACAATATCTACAGTAATGTGCTCTGTGCAAATCCACACATAGGTGAAATATGCCCACTGTGGATCAACGTGTAAATGAATGTGAAAATATTGATGAAAAAATGCTTACCCTCCTCATACTAGTGGATGGGCTGCATCAGGTAAAGCACCAAGTAACGGAGGTCCTACTGAGCTAAATGCGTGAGTTCAATTATCAGATTGTATTTAGGAAGAAAGACAAAAACAGTAATACCGGGAAGTTGAGGGATATAGCGTTTGCCAAACATTCAAGTGTCCCATAATCAAATGTCACAAGATGCTACACATATTATGACTGCCCAGGTATTTAGAGTTCACTTAGCAGAGAATATATCAAATAAACATAAAATACGTGGTGTGCTGATTGCAGATGTTAACAGCATATGAAAGGAATGTCATAGACACATATATGCATAAGTATATATAACTATATATGTACTTTGATCTACAGCTTATTAGCCAGTATCCTTAAGTCTAGAGCTCGAAATTCAAGGGTTAGCGCAAATATGCCACCCACTAAATGAAGGACTTCGGATATCCACATCGGGCTTCAAAAGAGTCCTAATTAGTCTGACGTTCTCAAAAACGCCGTAGCCAAGTCCGCAGCGGCGGTGTCTCCACACGAGTGTTCGTGGTGGGAAATGCGTGTATACAACAAAGGACCAAATCGGAGGGTATATAACTATCTTTACCCAAAGTAACGTGCAGGGATCCTAAGGATTCCCATCTAAACACCCAACAGTATTTACATCCACTTACTTGGGATCTGTCCGAAGTTCGCGGCATCACCTGCCCCGTCTCGGTGTTCCTGGAATAGGAAAGAGCACCCGGTGGGTTGGGCTATGTATCTTCGAGCCTCAGCATAGAAAGAGGACAGAAATGGCGGCCATCTTGTGTTAGGTCCATCAGTGGGATGGAAATTAAAGAGGGACTCCATCATGTATGCCCCAAAAAAGAAAGGGGTAGGCCATCTTAGTGTTGTAGAAACCCAATTCGAAAGACAGAACTGGGGCTCAAATGTACGTGTCAAAAAAAGAATGGGATTAAGAGGCAAATTGCTCAAACTCAAATAAGCATAAAAACCATGGAAAGGGGTGGAATAGCCACAACAGGTAATGAGTGTACCTACACCTGGTCAAGAGATTCCTTAATCATGATCGATGCACAAAGTCTGTCCATGGTATGTCATCGTTAAGTCCTATAATATGTGTCTTAAGTCGATAGACCCAACGTTGCTCTTTTTCAAAAAGACGGTTTGTGGATTCTCTCTGGTCTCTGATGGTCTCAAGTATAACCCACCTGAGATCGTTAGGGGTGTGATGTAAATCAATGTAGTGTTTCGTCAATTTTGTGGAGGACCTCTGACATCTAATAGTACTGCGATGTTCATTTATCCGAATCTTGATCATCCTAGTGGTCAAACCTATGTATCGTAGTTTACAAGGGCAAGTGATCATGTAGATACAATTCTTAGTACGGCAATTGGTATGTATCCTTAACTGCCAGGTATCGGGTTCTCCCAAATCTAATTCTTGGGTGATAGTGGTAAGTGAGCAAACATTACACCCACCACAAGGATGATGTCCTCTGACCCCCAGCCAACGTGTCCTTATCAATTCTCTAGGTTTTGGCACAACAGGTCTAGTATGGACTAGTAAATCTCTAATGTTTTGAGTTCTTTTGAAAGCAAAAAGAGGACGTTCTAGGGATTCTCCCGAGCTGTTCAGGATACTCCAGTGTCTCAAAATGACTTTCTTGACACAGTTACTCAGAGGAGTAAAGGTAGTAACACATGTCAGTCTGGTTTGTGGTTCTCGTACATTGGTGGCTAACAATGTATCCCTCGGGATATTCTTAGTTCTCTTCTTAGCCTGTTTTATAACAGAGTTGGGATAGTTCCGCTCTTTAAGTTTTTGACTCAAAATATCTGCCTCTGTGTGAAAATCAGCCAAATCAGAACAGTTACGTCTTGTCCTTAAGAATTGGCCGAATGGAAGATTGTTCCTTAAAGATTTAGGGTGGTGACTGTCGTAGAGCAAGAGACTATTCCTGTCAGTGGGTTTGTGAAAGATGGACGAGTGTAGTACTCCATCTGTAAGTATGATCCGTAGATCTAAAAAGGAAACTTCTTTGTCAGAATATTCAGCACTGAAGCGAAGATGCACATCAAGAGTATTAATCCAGTGGATGAAGGCTTTGACTTGATCCACATCTCCTTTCCAAACCACTAGTATGTCGTCAATATAACGACGCCACAGTCTGATGTTGGAAAAGAAGGGTTGAGTTGGAACCAGTATGTTGTTTTGTTCGAAAGTGTACATATACAGACAAGCCAGACTCGGTGCAAAAGTGCTGCCCATAGATGTGCCTTGTATCTGGTGATATAAGTTATCTTCAAATTGGAAGAAATTTTCTTTAAGGGCCAGGCTCGCACATTGCATTATAAAACTGATGGGGCTATTGCGAGTCCACGGAGTGGACATCAATGTGTCTTGTACTGCTGTAAGTGTAGCTTCCTGGGGTATGTTAGTATACAGGGCTTCAACGTCAAGACAAATTAACATATCCATTAAGCCTGTAGTGTTAATGTGATCTAAAAGGACAAGAGTATCCTTAGTGTCTTTCAAGAAAGTGGAAGTTTGTTGAACAATAGGTTTAAAGAAGAAATCGCAAAATTTAGAGAGAGGTTCCAACAGGGATCCTATCCCTGACACAATCGGACGGCCTGGAGGAGGGGTGCCCTTATGAATTTTGGGGAGACAGTAGCAGTATGGCACCCTAGGTTCTTTGGTGTCAAGGAATTTGGCTTCCTGTTGTGTGATCCATCCTGCTAATTCTGCTTCGCTTATCATTCCACGAATGATGTGTTGAAAGCGGGCTGTAGGATCAACATTAATAGGTTCGTAGTATGTATCATCACTTAGGAGTCTCAGACATTCTTGTCTATAGAAAGTGGTATCAAGTATCACAATAGCACCTCCTTTATCCGCAGGTTTGATGGTAATGTCAGGATTCGAAGATAAAGAACTGATGGCTGTTCTTTCTAATCTAGACATATTCTGGAAAGGACGAGTAGGTAAAAGATGCTGTAATTCATGCCGTATCGCTTTCTCAAAGGTTAGAACTTCTGTGGGAACAGAAGTGGACGGAGGCATGAAGGATGACGGATTCCTTAAATTCGTATCACCCATGGGTATCGAGGGGATACGATCCTTTAAAAAGAAGTGTAACCGTACCTTCCTAAACATTGCTGTAATCTCTCAATTTAGCCGGAACTGGTCTTCTTTTGGGGTAGGTACAAAACCTAAGCCCTTTTCCAAAACTGACAGTTCAGAGGGGGACAGTATGGTGCCAGACAGGTTAACCACTAAGGTTTGTTTGTTGGTGTCGCACTGCGGCTCCTGGTCACCATTTGTGGTTCTTCCTGGGCCCAGTGCACGTTCCTGCCTCTTCTTTTGTTTCTGCCTCTGCCTCTGCCCCGGCCTCTCCCTAAAAAAGGATTGAAACCAAACTGGGGTTGCGGTTGGAAAAATGGGTATGGCGGTTGTTGCCACATAGGAAACTGCTGGTACGGGAAATTCGGTGTCATATTCATTAATGGGACCTGACGATTCTGATAAGATTTCCGGCTTTCATCGCTGCTCCATTCATCCGAACTGGAGCTGGGATGTGAACCCCGAGGTCTGTGAAGTGAGTTGTCCGAGTCATCGGAAGTAACGGAGGTTCCTACCGATTGAAAATCTTGTTTTGTGTAAGGATAGACTTTTTCCCTACTAAATCGCTTGATATCTTTTTGTAATTTGGATATCTTCTGTTGTGTTAGTTGTTCTTTAATCTCATTCAAATCCGAGTTCATCTCTCCCAAACGAGTTTTAAACTGGGACAGTTGTATTGTAGTCTTTATGGAGGTTTCAATCATAGAGATCTGAATGGTGATCGAATCAGCCAAACGTTTTGAAGTGTTAATGATTAGAATCAACCAATCACGGGTACACTTCCAGGAAATTTGTGCCCAATCAGTGCGAAATTGTAAATCTTGTAAAAAGATCCTGGGAACATTGGTAACAATCAAACCATGTGGTGAGATGTTCGCCCTAAGATATTCGGTCATGATTGTCCCATGAAGTACTGTTTTTATAAACTCTTTCTTCAGGGCTGATAATTTGACCCAGTCTTCCTTAGACCCGCCCGAAGGACCGCTATTATCATTCCCCAAAGTAGAAGGAGTTTGGAGAATGGCTTGTACCATATCATCATCAAAGCTGAGACCCTGTAGGTCAGCCATGTTCACCTCAAATAGATTTCTACTGGGTGATATATACAGAATACCCCACAGCTCAACAGCTGTACTAAATCATCAAAAACCAACTAAAAGAGGGGTTTGGAAAAAGGGAGATTTGGATAGAAAAAATCCTGGTCCTGTGTATAGAGCTCCCAATACATGTACAAAAACAAGGTATACACAGTTCCACAATGTGAGTATAATCAGGGAAACCACACTGGGTCCTGATCTAAGGAAAAGATCGAAAAGAAAAGAAAGGAAACCAGGTCCCTGGAAAATTAATTATTTTGGAACAAGAGCCCTCACTCACCAAAGGTGACATGCCTCATCCTTGGGCTCTGCTCCACGTCAGGCCGGCGCTGCAATGCCTTGACGGGCCCCTCAAGGGGGGCTCTTTGCCGGAGATCTTTTGAGATATATGGCCGGTTTAGAAAGAATAGGGTATAGGATTGGAAAAATTCTATTAAAAAATAACTAGAGGTTAGGCAAATTTTATTGAATAATCCAACCACTGTCATGATTAAAACCAAAGAACGGGGAGGGAAAAGAACAAGGTCTAGGCTCCCCAAAAAATTATTCACTTCCTCACTCAATTTGAGGTTAGGAATTGTACGTACAGGATCCCCTGTACGATTTACCAAAAGGTCAACATGTTTCTCGCTATTGATGTCCTATGGATCTAACGCGATTCTTCAGGACCTAAACTACCTAATCCTATGTGTAAATATAACCTATAGTAAGGGATATTAGTGTAATGCAGGGACCTGAAATGAGAAGAATAACAAACAAAAAGAACAACACATTATTTACATGCACAATATCTACAGTAATGTGCTCTGTGCAAATCCACACATAGGTGAAATATGCCCACTGTGGATCAACGTGTAAATGAATGTGAAAATATTGATGAAAAAATGCTTACCCTCCTCATACTAGTGGATGGGCTGCATCAGGTAAAGCACCAAGTAACGGAGGTCCTACTGAGCTAAATGCGTGAGTTCAATTATCAGATTGTATTTAGGAAGAAAGACAAAAACAGTAATACCGGGAAGTTGAGGGATATAGCGTTTGCCAAACATTCAAGTGTCCCATAATCAAATGTCACAAGATGCTACACATATTATGACTGCCCAGGTATTTAGAGTTCACTTAGCAGAGAATATATCAAATAAACATAAAATACGTGGTGTGCTGATTGCAGATGTTAACAGCATATGAAAGGAATGTCATAGACACATATATGCATAAGTATATATAACTATATATGTACTTTGATCTACAGCTTATTAGCCAGTATCCTTAAGTCTAGAGCTCGAAATTCAAGGGTTAGCGCAAATATGCCACCCCCTAAATTAAGGACTTCGGATATCCACATCGGGCTTCAAAAGAGTCCTAATTAGTCTGACGTTCTCAAAAACGCCGTAGCCAATTCCGCAGCGGCGGTGTCTCCACACGAGTGTTCGTGGTGGGAAATGCGTGTATACAACAAAGGACCAAATCGGAGGGCATATAACTACTGTATCTTTACCCAAAGTAACGTGCAGGGATCCTAAGGATTCCCATCTAAACACCCAACAGTATTTACATCCACTTACTTGGGACCTGTCCGAAGTTCGCGGCATCACCTGCCCCGTCTCGGTGTTCCTGGAATAGGAAAGAGCACCCAGTGGGTTGGGCTATGTATCTTCGAGCCTCAGCATAGAAAGAGGACAGAAATGGCGGCCATCTTGTGTTAGGTCCAACAGTGGGATGGAAATTAAAGAGGGACTCCATCATGTATTCCCCAAAAAAGAAAGGGGTCGGCCATCTTAGTGTTGTAGAAACCCAATTCAAAAGACACAGAACTGGGGCTCAAATGTACGTGTCAAAAAAAGAATGGGATTAAGAGGCAAATTGCTCAAACTCAAATAAGCATAAAAACCATGGAAAGAGGTGGAATAGCCACAACAGGTAATGAGTGTACCTACACCTGGTCAAGAGATTCCTTAATCATGATCGATGCACAAAGTCTGTCCATGGTATGTCATCGTTAAGTCCTATAATATGTGTCTTAAGTCGATAGACCCAACGTTGCTCTTTTTCAAAAAGACGGTTTGTGGATTCTCTCTGGTCTCTGATGGTCTCAAGTATAACCCACCTGAGATCGTTAGGGGTGTGATGTAAATCAATGTAGTGTTTCGTCAATTTTGTGGAGGACCTCTGACATCTAATAGTACTGCGATGTTCATTTATCCGAATCTTGATCATCCTAGTGGTCATACCTATGTATCGTAGTTTACAAGGGCAAGTGATCATGTAGATACAATTCTTAGTACGGCAATTGGTATGTATCCTTAACTGCCAGGTATCGGGTTCTCCCAAATCTAATTCTTGGGTGGTAGTGGTAAGTGAGCAAACATTACACCCACCACAAGGATGATGTCCTCTGACCCCCAGCCAACGTGTCCTTATCAATTCTCTAGGTTTTGGCACAACAGGGCTAGTATGGACTAGTAAATCTCTAATGTTTTGAGTTCTTTTGAAAGCAAAAAGAGGACGTTCTAGGGATTCTCCCGAGCTGTTCAGGATACTCCAGTGTCTCAAAATGACTTTCTTGACACGGTTACTCAGAGGAGTAAAGGTAGTAACAGATGTCAGTCTGGTTTGTGGTTCTCGTACATTGGTGGCTAACAATGTATCCCTCTGGATATTCTTAGTTCTCTTCTTAGCCTGTTTTATAACAGAGTTGGGATAGTTCCGCTCTTTAAGTTTTTGACTCAAAATATCTGCCTCTGTGTGAAAATCAGCCAAATCAGAACAGTTACGTCTTGTCCTTAAGAATTGGCCGAATGGAAGATTGTTCCTTAAAGATTTAGGGTGGTGACTGTCGTAGAGCAAGAGACTATTCCTGTCAGTGGGTTTGTGAAAGATGGACGAGTGTAGTACTCCATCTGTAAGTATGATCCGTAGATCTAAAAAGGAAACTTCTTTGTCAGAATATTCAGCACTGAAGCGAAGATGCACATCAAGAGTATTAATCCAGTGGATGAAGGCTTTGACTTGATCCACATCTCCTTTCCAAACCACTAGTATGTCGTCAATATAACGACGCCACAGTCTGATGTTGGAAAAGAAGGGTTGAGTTGGAACCAGTATGTTGTTTTGTTCGAAAGTGTACATATACAGACAAGCCAGACTCGGTGCAAAAGTGCTGCCCATAGATGTGCCTTGTATCTGATGATATAAGTTATCTTCAAATTGGAAGAAATTTTCTTTAAGGGCCAGGCTCGCACATTGCATTATAAAACTGATGGGGGTATTGCGAGTCCAGGGAGTGGACATCAATGTGTCTTGTACTGCTGTAAGTGTAGCTTCCTGGGGTATGTTAGTATACAGGGCTTCAACGTCAAGACAAATTAACATATCCGTTAAGCCTGTAGTGTTAATGTGATCTAAAAGGACAAGAGTATCCTTAATGTCTTTCGAGAAAGTGGAAGTTTTTTGAACAATAGGTTTAAAGAAGAAATAGCAAAATTTAGAGAGAGGTTCCAACAGGGATCCTATCCTTGACACAATCGGACGGCCTGGAGGGGGGGTGCCCTTATGAATTTTGGGGAGACAGTAGAAGTATGGCACCCTAGGTTCTTTGGTGTCAAGGAATTTGGCTTCCTGTTGTGTGATTCATCCTGCTAATTCTGCTTCGCTTATCATTCCACGAATGATGTGTTGAAGGCGGGCTGTAGGATCAACATTAATAGGTTTGTAGTATGTATCATCACTTAGGAGTCTCAGACATTCTTGTCTATAGAAAGTGGTATCAAGTATCACAATAGCACCTCCTTTATCCGCAGGTTTGATGGTAATGTCAGGATTCGAAGATAAAGAACTGATGGCTGTTCTTTCTAATCTAGACATATTCTGGAAAGGACGAGTAGGTAAAAGATGCTGTAATTCATGCCGTATCGCCTTCTCAAAGGTTAGAACTTCTGTGGGAACAGAAGTGGACGGAGGCATGAAGGATGACGGATTCCTTAAATTCGTATCACCCATGGGTATCGAGGGGATACGATCCTTAAAAAAGAAGTGTAACCGTACCTTCCTAAACATTGCTGTAATCTCGCAATTTAGCCGGAACTGGTCTTCTTTTGGGGTAGGTACAAAACCTAAGCCCTTTTCCAAAACTGACATTTCAGAGGGGGACAGTATGGTGCCAGACAGGTTAACCACTAAGGTTTGTTTGTTGGTGTCGCACTGCGGCTCCTGGTCACCATTTGTGGTTCTTCCTGGGCCCAGTGCACGTTCCTGCCTCTTCTTTTGTTTCTGCCTCTGCCTCTGCCCCGGCCTCTCCCTAAAAAAGGATTGAAACCAAACTGGGGTTGCGGTTGGAAAAATGGGTATGGCGGTTGTTGCCACATAGGAAACTGCTGGTACGGGAAAGTCTGTGTCATATTCATTAATGGGACCTGACGATTCTGATAAGATTTCCGGCTTTCATCGCTGCTCCATTCATCCGAACTGGAGCTGGGATGTGAACCCCGAGGTCTGTGTAGTGAACTGTCCGAGTCATCGGAAGTATCGGAGGTTCCTACCGATTGAAAATCTTGTTTTGTGTAAGGATAGACTTTTTCCCTACTAAATCGCTTGATATCTTTTTGTAATTTGGATATCTTCTGTCGTGTTAGTTGTTCTTTAATCTCATTCAAATCCGAGTTCATCTCTGCCAAACGAGTTTTAAACTGGGACAGTTGTATTGTAGTCTTTATGGAGGTTTCAATCATAGAGATCTGAATGGTGATCAAATCAGCCAAACGTTTTGAAGTGTTAATGATTAGAATCAACCAATCACGGGTACACTTCCAGGAAATTTGTGCCCAATCAGTGCGAAATTGTAAATCTTGTAAAAAGATCCTGGGAACATTGGTAACAATCAAACCATGTGGTGAGATGTTCGCCCTAAGATATTCGGTCATGATTGTCCCATGAAGTACTGTTTTTATAAACTCTTTCTTCAGGGCTGATAATTTGACCCAGTCTTCCTTAGACCCGCCCGAAGGACCGCTATTATCATTCCCCAAAATAGAAGGAGTTTGGAGAATGGCTTGTACCATATCATCATCAAAGCTGAGACCCTGTAGTTCAGCCATGATCACCTCAAATAGATTTCTACTGGGTGATATATACAGAATACCCCACAGCTCAACAGCTGTACTAAATCATCAAAAACCAACTAAAAGAGGGGTTTGGAAAAAGATGAGGTAACCTGGGTCTGATGGGTAACCTGGGTCTGTAGTGTATTTTTGCATAATATATGATCGAGTCATACGTGCACTTTGTGTAGGTATGAGTAGAAGGAGTATTCCCTCATCCCCTCATTTCTTGGCCCGCCATATGCCGGTGAGAGCCCAGCCTTGTAACCATCTTCGTAGCACCTCTGCCTGTTTCTGCGCATTTGTGCCCAACAACAGGGGGTGGAGCAGTCGAGGGACATATCTAATACTGCAATATATTCCCCCCCCCCAGGATCCAGGGTAGGTGCGCCCATTGCGATAGGACACTCGATAGGTGCTCCAGGAAAGGATCTTGCCCACTGTATGGGGCATAAAGACTTCCCAGTACCATGGGCTTCCAATCCAAGTTACCCCTGACCAAAGTGTACCTGCCATCTCTACTTTTGTGTCTATTACTTCGAAAGGGACACCAGGTCGTATCCATATAGCCACCCCACGAGCGAATGCAGAGTACGAAGTGTGGAACAGCTGCCCCTCCATTTTTTGGGTAGTTTCCCCACCTCATGGGTGGTGAGGTGCGTTTCCTGTAAGTATGCTATGTGCGCTTTACAGCGATTTAATTGGGCTAATATTCTGTGCCTTTTATGGATAGATCCCTTTCCACGCACATTCCAAGTGATAATTTTGTAATTACGTGCGGAAAACATGATATATCATTAGTGTGCTATTCCCCCTCCCAATCCATATCGTTCTACTGTATGCCATGCGTATTGTTTGTAATACATGTGCTGATGTCTTAACATTGATACAATAAATATTTCCCCCATCTGTGTTCAATGCTACGCAGAGCCAAAACTGTCTCTTCCAAACTATTACATAATAGGAACGTAACCAGTTTACAACCATTATTATGTAAACAAACAGGCCTACGCAATGGGGGTTGTGCAAGATATAAGCTAAGCTATATGTACGTCTCTTCTGTGATTGCTAGTGGGCCCACCACTTAGTAGAGGAGTTATAGTCTCCACAGGAGGCGGGGTCTCATCTACCAGTGGAGGAGACCATCCTTTACCTGAACACATCGGCGCTCTATTTTCGCAGCTGGTTCTTTCTCCCTTTACCAGTCGCGGATTTGATCTCATAATGAGGTAATGATTCATAGCATGGTCTTTCTGTTCTTAGTTATTTTCTGGTCTGGGTGGGCATCCATTAGTGTTCCGCGGAGCTCTCTCTTTAACTATTGGGAATAACCAAGCAGGAGATCACATTTATGCAGTAGTTTAATTAGAGCTTGTGCGCCATCTGTGGTATAATTAAAGGGAATAATGCTATACTTCCCTCTGAGTCGGATACTACAGTGCTATCCACGGAGGAAGCAATGCTGGGAGGAGGAGATCCTTTGTATTGAGTATGCTGTCTGTATTGCTGCTCTCTGACTCTCCAGCACTTGTGACAATGTTGCTCCAGTGTTCCTTCCTGTTGGGTGTCGTCGAGTTTGTCTGTCTCTGTGTAGTAGGCGGGTCTGTTTCGGAGGTAGGGCATCACTTTGTTCTTTGTGGCTTGAGTGCGGGAAGGTCGTGTCCAGCCAGTCACGTACCAGTTCAATTGTTTCGAAAAAATGAGCTTTTTGGTTGTGTTTGATACGTAATCGGGCTGGAAACAGCAGGGCGTAGGATAGCCCCTCTGCTCCCAGACGTTTCTTTACTGTCTGGAAGGAGGCCCTACGCCTCTGGACTGCCAACATGTAGTCTGGATATAGGGATACTCTAACATTATCTACGATAATGGGGTCTGCTTCTTTCGCTGCTTGTAGCAGGGCATCGCGATCTCTGTAATTCAGCACTCGGGCCACTATGGGTCGGTGGGGGCCTCCTACCTGGGATTCGGTGTGCTCTCTATCGTGAAGTGAGTCGACAGCCCATCCATTTCTATAGTTTTCAGCCATGTCTCCACATATTGTGTGGCATCCCATCCTTCTTTACCTCCGGAAGGCCGATCATACGGACGTTATTACGGCGTGATCTTTCTTCCGCATCTTCATCTCTCTCTTGTAGGGCTTTCACCTGTTTTTGTAAGTGCTGAATTGCATTCTCACTGTCTTTTTGGGCAGGTAGGAGAGTGGCGACATCTGTTTCTGTTTGTTTTGTTCTGTCCATTAGCTTTTTCTGGTTGTCTTTCAGGATGCCAAGTTCTGTAGTGATAGAGCCCAGTCTTTGCTCTATTGCCAGCCGTGATTCTCTAATTTCTTGTAGTATAACATCCAATTTTTTCCATTGGAGGGTATGTTGCTGTGGCCGGCACATAATTCCCTGGGGTCAACGTCCCGGGGCCGTTCAAGTGATTGCCTTTTGTGCAGCCCATTGCCACGCCTTCGCCCAGTGCTTCTGATCCGAAAGGCCGGCACTTCAGTCCCAATATTTGATCCAGTGGGGGGGGCCCTCAATGCAGTCCCCAACCTCTACAACCCTCCTCTCAGGCCGACGGCCTTCGCACTCACCAGCAAGATGTAATTTCAGGTATGGGGTCCAGAAACAGACATCGTTGTGCCTTTTGTTCGTTGTTCATCTCGGTCCTCATACAAATCTTATAGGCTGAGGCCGTTCCTCATTTCAGGCCCTTCAGTGATAGTCACTCACCACCAGTAGAGTCAGGGCCGCTCTGCGGTATATCTCCACTGGTTGCTATCTTCGCAACCTGCGGCATCCAGCATCCTCCGTCCCCGGACGCGCCAGTCCCCCTCTGAGTCAGGCCTCTGCGGTACTCTGCGTCATTTTCTCAGAGAAAAAAGGGGGGAAGCGGGTATCGGGGAGCGGCAGGGCTGTCACAGTCCAGGCTCTTTCCAGTCGACTCTGACCTCGACCGCACCCTTGCCAGGCCCCTACTCCGACCCACTGCAATGCTTTTACTCGTTTCAAGGCCGTCACATCCAGACATGTCCAGCCCTCCACCAAGCCCATCTCACTCCACAGCTTGCCTTCGCCAGCACAATAATGGACGGGCTTATTTTGGCTCCATTTGGTGTTCGCTTTTTAGTTAAGTGCGTTTGTCTTCCCTCACCTCAATAGATGGCCCCATTTAATTTTGGATGTTTCAGTGTTGGCTGGCCCAGACCGGGAGCTCTGCGATTAGACGACCGCCATCTTAGGCGGTTAGCCACGCCCCTGTAGCAGCTACTTTAGTTATCTGTGTCCTCATTGACAGCTTCTGATCCAACCAAACTCCCATAATCTTTACCGCCACTGCCGGGAGAGGAGGAGTGCCCAGTGAAGGTGGCCAAAGTTGTGTGTCCCATAATGTGGGGGATTTCCCAACTAGTAATAATTCAGTTTTATCCCCATTCAATTTAAGGGAGTTAGCTGACATCTAATCACCCACCTGCTCAAGACAGAGAGGAAGTGCTGCCACAGTTGCCTGGTTGTTGGAAGACAAAGAAACCACTATTTGACTATCATCTGCATTGGAAAAGATAGTACGGCCAAACTCTCAACAATATTGGCCAAAGGTCTCACATAAAGGTTGAAAAGTAAAGGGCTCAAAAAAGAGCCCTGTGGCACTCCAGACGTTAGAGCATGTGCTTTTGATCTCCACTAGTTTGAGTGGACCTGAAAGAAGTGACCTTTTAAGAAAGATTCAACCCAGGCCAGCGCTTTGCCACAGATTCCTAAACCACCTAGTCTCCTTAGTAAGATATTGTGCTTAACCATATCAAATGCTGCACTTAAATCCAAAAGCAGGAGAGCAGCTGTCCCAACGTTATCTAGCTTATGTCTCAAAAACTCAGTAGCCCCAAGCAAAGCTGATTCAGTGCTGTATCCAGCTCTGAAAAGAAACTGGGAGGGTTGGAGTAGATCGTGTTGCTCCACAAGTTGTGCTAGTTGTAAATTCACATGTCTTTCCAACAGTTTAGAAAACATGGATAAAAGGGAAATAGGCCTATAATTGGACCATACCTGCAAATCAACATTAGACTTTTTCAACAAGGGGGTGAGCAAAGCTATTTTCCAGCAACTAGGGACTTCCCCATTTAGCAGAGACTGATTTAGTAGCTGAACTATTGATTCCAAATTACCTTGAGAAAGCTTGCCTAGGATATCAGGGGGGAATGGATGTAACGGGGATCCAGATTTCAGGCTTGATAATGCAAGCCATACATTAGATAACTCCATAGGCTTAAAATGAGTTATTAAGGTTTCAAGGCCAAGGGAATCCACGAGTTCGTAGATGTTTACAGTAAATAAAAAGGTCTTTCTGATGGTCTCAACTTTGTTGATAGAGAAGTCAGCTATTTCCTTGCAATCTGATAGATAGAGAGAAATATTGACTGTTCGTTTTTGACGAATCTGCAAGTGACTTCACTACCTTATAAAGTGTTCTGGGACAGTCTTTGGTTTCTGAGATTTTCTTGATAAAGTACGCAGCCTTGGCGAGTCTACAATTTTTCTGGTATGTCTTCAAAGCATTTTTGTAAATGTCCTTATCGCTCTGCAGATAAGACTTATGCCACAGTCTTTCTAGTTTTTCACAAACTTTCTTCTCATTATATAAAGAGTCATTATATAAAAAGTCAACGAGTATTGGCTTAATAGTGCTAGAGTGGGTGGGGTTGGATGCTGTTTGTGTGGTGGGTGTTGTGCAGTGGGTGTGGTGTTGTAGGTAAAGCAGCAGGAGGTGCAGGTAAAGCTTCCTTATGTGCTGTGTGAGTCGGTAGCCTCGAAGCGCTGAAGCTGGGTCTGCATGGGCCTTTACAAGTGGGAGAATTGGTTACAGGTAAGTCCAGGAGGGGCTGGGGCTACCTGCTCAATGGCTGGTCTGCACTGCAGCTGCCTTTAAGTAACTCCTAGGAGAGGGAAGGAGCGCGAAAGAGACAATAGTGGGAAACAGTCACAAAAGAGCAGTGGCACAAGAAAGAGAGAGAGAGAGAAAGAAAGCAGTGTGAAAGGAGCAAGAGAGAGAGATGAAGGGAGAGAGAGAAGTGAGTTGGGAACCTTGAGGTGCTGGAGTCAGGTCTGCATGAACATTGACAAGTGGGAGGATTGGTTGCAGGTAAGTCCAGGAGAGGCTAAGGCTAGCTGCTTAATAGCTAGTCTGCACTGCAGCTGCCTTTAAGTAATTCCTAGGAGAGTGAAGGGGTGCAGGGGGCAGTGGGCAGGAATAGAAGAGTCATGGGAGGTAGAAAAGCTGGAAAGAGCAGGTGTTGAAAAAAGCAGATAAGGAGGGGCGGGGAGAGGGGAGAGGCAGCAAAAGACAGGCTGGAATGGGTACAGAGACAGCAGAGACTGGCTTGACGGTTCAAGAGATGCTATCAATGAAAACCTCTCCCTCAACCAAAACATCAACAAAAGAATGGGTTGCTGCATCTAACCTATTAAGAGGTCTGAAGTTCTGAAAAATTCTTTTTTTTGCAAACCACTAAGTCACCCACACATCAACAATACAGTGGGATTCTGCCACTACCAAGCAAGAGAGCTGAAGGTCCGACAGATGCTATCAATGCAAACGTCTCCATTTCCTTAGCAAGAGGTCAGAAGTGGCTGATGCTGTTTCAGTCCTTGGTTAGCCTGCAGTATGTTTATAGTCCCAGGAATGAAATGCTGGCTGTCCAATCCATCAAGTAATTTCCACACATAGGGATAATAAAGAATAATGGCCCTTACAAATGTTTCACACAACACTGGCATGAGAGGATGTGAAGCTTAGGAGACTCAGCATGCCACCAAAGTGGGTTACACAGGCATATATAGGTCTGAGACTTACTGTCCAGAGAAGATGTCTGCTGAAAGACAATGGCGGTGAGAGACAAATAGGATCTTTGAGTAAGTGGCCCACTTTGTGATTCAGGATTCTTACGGATGACCTAGATGGGACTTATCAAAGGAGATTGTCATTCAGATGTGATTAAGGGCCAGATGTAGGAAGCATTTTGCATGGTGCAAACTGCAAAAATCGCAGTTTGCGCCATGCAAAATGCTCATCGCGATGCTCATTCACATTTTGTGAGTCGCTACCGACTCGCAAAATGTGAATGCGACTCGCAAATAGGAAGTGGTGTCCCCTTCCTATTTGCGACTCGCATCGCGATGCTAAATTGCTTTGCGAACGCGGTCGCAAAGCAATTCGCAGTTACCACCAGTGTCACACTGGTGGTAACCCATTCGCAAAAGGGAAGGGGTCCCCAGGGGACCCCTTCCACTTTGTGAATGTTGCCAAAAATGTTTTTTCAGAGCAGGCAGTGGTCCAATGGAGCTGTCTTCAGAAGGCCACCATCCCTGTGAGTGCAGGGACTCGCTATGGGGTCGCACAATGCGACCGACCTCATTAATATTAATGAGGTGGGTCTTTGCGACTGCATCTGAATTTGCGATTCGGAAATTGCAAGTAGCACCGACTCGCAATTTCCGAATCGCAAATTCGGAACTTGCTACATCTGGCCCTAAGTTCATGTGCTACAGTTCATGTACAGTACAAACCAGGTGGAAAGACTAGGGGCCTCATTAAGAGTTTGGCAGTTCCAGGACCGCCATGTTGACGGGGGCAGTCATACCGCTAACAGGCTGGCAGAGAAGACCACCTAATAATGACTTTAGGGGTATTCCATATGGAATATACCCAAAGCACCTCTTGCACCACCACTGCGAGCAGACCGCCACGGATGACAGAAGGCAACTGCAGGCCGGCGGAAACCATGTTTCCACCGGACACATTAAGAGGCTGCACACTGCCAAGATTTCTGCCGCAGTTGCACCACCATGGAAACCCTGGCAGATACTAACTCTATAAAAGGAGACACTCACCTACAGGAAGCCATACACGTCTGGAACCGCCATGGAACCAGAACGCTGACGACAGCAACCGTAACTACATACACTTACCTGTCACCTTTTACTGTTGTATATTGTTAATTTTTGTACATTTATACAACATAACATCGTGAAGGGGGTACGAGGGCGACACTCACACGTAACTGTACACTGACACGCACACTCACATACTGCCACACAGACACCACACATACACATTACACACACTATAGCCAGCACACACACTCATGTCAAAAACAGACACTTACACACAGAAACACAGCACAGGCCCAGTCTCACACAATAACACACAACACCCCAACATGTCACAACAACACCACAACCACATCATCGCCAACACATTGGCAAGCACTCACAATAGACACTACAGAGGGACACATCACACATACAACAAAACCTACACCCAACATGAAACAAACACACACAATTACACAATCAGACACCTTACCAATCGACACACACAGCACATTGTACCTATCATCACATGCACAAAACAAGCACACTTATACAGTCAAAGCACACAAAGCCATACAACCCAGCAATAAACACGTCAACACAAACACCACACAGTACCATGACTACATGTCTGCTACATACACATGCTCATCACACAACACACATCCTATTCCCGGGCGACAAAAGCACTGCACACACCCACACATACTGGCCACACAATACAGGAAGCACAAGCAGCACACACAAAAATACTGACATACAATTAATGTCAGCCAGAAACAACTCTGACCCAGTAAAAGAAATGCAGGACAAAGATGTAACCAGGGAACCAACAACTGGTTGGTGCCAATATATTTTTAACTATAAATGTCAAGAAAGTCAAAGGCCAGGGGCCAGTCCACAGTTACAATAATGTGCACCAAAGGCACATATTGGTGACCCAAACTTGACTCCTGACTGCCATGTAACCAGGTAGGGGCATCAAGGGGGCTGGCAGGCAACTCAGGGATTATCTGGAGGGGGGGCGTTGGGCTTAGGTTCGGGAGGGGGGCTTTGGGATTTAGCTTGGGAGGGCAGGTTTAAGTTTAGGCTTGAGGGAGGGGTGGGTCTTCAGGGGAGAGGTAGACTTTTTGGTGGGGGTGGGGCATGGGTACTTGCAGGGGGGTAGGAGAGGCATTGGAGGTGGAAGGGATGGGTTTGAGGAGGATAACAGCACGTTATGAGGTTCACAGGGTAGAGGAGTAGGGAAAAGGGCAAATTCAGAAAGGAAACATTTCTTTAGACACACAGGGACAGTCAGAGCAAAAGGGTTTGGGTGTGGAGTGAGAGGGAGTGGCTGTATGAGGTGTTTATGTGGATGTCTTGGATAAATGGTTGTGGGAGGTATGCTTGTGAGTGTCTGTTGGGTGGGTGAGTGAGGGTGTTTATGTGTTTTGGGTTGAGGGGTGATAGAGGGTCTGGGAGATGCCATGCCGGGTGCGTGGCTGTCTGTTGGGGTAGTCCAGGTATGGTGAATGTGCTGCATGTAGGAGTATCAGTGGTTGTGGTGTCTGTGGATGTGGTGACTGGGGTGGATGTCTGAGGGTCTGTTGTAGTGCTGTCTGTGGGTAGGATAGGTGTAGTGGCTGAATTTGTGAATGTTGGTGTGGTATCTGCAGGTGTGCCTGGTGTGCTCTCTGTGATGATTGGGGTGTCAGGGCAGGTTGTGACTGTTGCTGTGTGTGCATCTGAATGTTGCTTGTGTATATGCAAGTGGTGTGTCCTGTGGTGCTTTGGTTTATCTGAGCTACTCTTGGATGTTGAGGGGGATGCATGCCTGTCTGTTTATGTGCTTTGCCTGGGTCGGGGAAGAGGGGTTTGACTTTGGAAAGAGGTAGGTGGAGGGGGAATGGTAGACAAAGGGTGACTGGCTGCCATCAGTGTGGAGAATAGAGCCTGAAAGGATCCCTGTAGGCTAGCCAGTGCACCGTGAATGCCCGCCAGAAACGCATTACACTGTTGGATTTGAGTTGCCAGTCCCTGGATGGCAATCACGATGGTCCACTGACCCACAGAGATGGACCTCAGGAGGTCAATAGCCTTCTCACTGAGGGCAGCAGGGCTAACAGGGGCTGGGGCAGAAGTGCCTGTGGCAATGGAGCCGCCGACCCTCTTGGTGAGCGGGCACGGCCAACTGGCTGGGGAGCTACGGGGAGGGCAGTGGTAGAAAGGGGGGGGTGGACAAAGATGGTGCTGTGGGTGGTCCCAGATGGGTCCGCCACCGCCAAGGAGTGTCCACTGGAGGAGGATTCCGAAGATGATGAGATGGATACTGTGTCCCCCATGGCACTCCCCTCGCCCTCTGGGCTGCTGGGTCCCTAGGTGTTGGTGGTGGTGTCATGACTTGAGGTCCCGAGGCCAAAAGCTTCCCCACTCGCCTGTGCCCTGTCTCCTTTGCCTGCCAATGCTGATGCTTGAAAACAGGAAGAGAGGTAGGGTCATCACGATCTTATCATACACTAACATCACACTATACACATCATTTACATTTCATCCAGATGTACTACACCCCCAGGTAGAACCAGGTTAGTGCCAACATCATCTCACACAATACTATCTACACCCCTACATTACAGCAATGTCACAAACCAGCTAAACCACCTATCGCACACCTAATATACCATCATATCAGTAGAGCTATCACACTAACCATTCCATGACAACCTGACTTGGCAACATGATTCTGTGTCCCTATCCACAGCAACATAGTCAACCAACAACCAAGCAATGGGAAATAGTGGTAACATTCATTTCCACATATCACATACCCAAAATCCACACATACCTATATTATTAGCTGATGTCATGTACCAGGAAAGGAACCTTATCATATGCCAAACATAAGACAGAATGTTGCATACAAGCCAAAACCATTTCATGTCACCAAGTCTGCAACCTTCACAACTAATAATTGGAAACATGCAACCATTATATTTGGCATTTCCTATTTTAGAGTATGATAGAGTCTAAACATGTGTCACAAACACATGTATTAATAGTGATGAAGGAAAGGATGACACATACTTTGTTGTCCTACTCGTCTTAGTCATTCTCCACCTGTAAACAAAGTCTTGAACACTGATAGGAGCCCAAATTAGCCCATTGCATTTACACACAGACATCCACAGGTAGCATAACTACTCCTCAAATATATTAGACACCTGTCATGTGCATGAAGGCCACATATAGTACTATGTATCACGATGAGTGGTAACAACAATAGCCCAATGTTTGAGTGGCAACATTACTATCCACACTTCAGACATGAGTAGTCTAACATCTGTATCTGAATTTTTCAATGACATAAAACCACATCTGAGGATGCCATGATAGAGATATACACCCTGAGGTGAGCCAAATGACTGACTTTGCATGCCATTCCACCCACATGTGAATGTGAACTACAACACCTGCACTACAATGTAGGCAGTGCAAACAGTAAGTTTCCATACTAAAAGCAATCAAAACATCAAATATAGCAAATGTCTATGATACATTACAATGTTTATTGATGACAGAACCTTACAATGTACACATGATGTTGGCAAAAACCTATGAATGATGTAACTGTTCATAAGATGTCTTGGCCTATTTGGCATGCCCACAACACAATGAATAAGGAAATAGCTGTATAGCCACTTACCATTCAAATAACATGTACATGGTACTAACATTCAGAGCTCTGATAACAATGTATGTGTTGCAATAGTAGTCTAGCAAAACCTCCATGGTTTCCAACATGTAGGATGTCCACTCAGATGAGACATTACAGGGACCAATATACAGCCCTCACTTACCAAATGGGTTCACCTCCTAACAGCTCTGAGTAAGTTTAGCAAGTATGGCATGTGAAATTTCAAATGGACATCAAAGCCTGCCATGAAGTTGTCACTCATCAGAAACCTCATGAAAAGTAGGTATGCCAAAAACTTGTCAGACTCTATGTTGCACATAGACATGGATCAAGATGCATTGGACTTGACAAAGGGAAAATAGCTGAACAACTTACCATCATGATATTGGGAGTATGGATCTGTAGGTGGCAAGTAACAACCAGCAGAGTATATATAGCAGTATCGTGGTACATATATGGCAGAGTAACTTGTGCATCGTCGTATGCTTTGGACAGAAGGGATAGCATAGGACTGTAATATGCCCCTATACACAATAGTATGTGCACACCTGTGTACCAATGTCGAGGACTTTACATCTATGTGTATCTTGGAGATCTTTGACCCTTTGCACATACCACATTGTCATAGCAAAAATTCTATCACTTCATACACTGACCTTGCATAGGGATGTAAATGTGTTGTTAGTACTTACCCCTTTGTGGCTGCTGTGCTGCCCTCAAACGCTCATCCAACTCATGGTAGGCCACCACCAATATGCGGGCCATTAGTGGGGTCAAGGTCCGACGGGCACCCCTTCCTTTTTGGGAGGACATCCCCAGCTGGGCCTCTTCAGTCTTCTGGGCCCAGCGTCTCAGGTCCTCCCAAAGCTTCTTTCAGTGGGTGCTCCACCAGCTGTGGACCCCCAGGGTCCGCACTTTCTTGGGGATGGCACATCAGATCCGCTTTTTCTGTTGGACGTTGACCTGCATGGATGACACAGACAAGAGGAGAAAGTCATGTCCACATGCACATCCCAAAACAAGAAGGGTAAAACAAACGTTTGTGCAAGTAGCCATACATACACTTCCTCCAACCTCCCCTTCTATGTGGAATGACCATCTGCAGACAGGCCATGTGTGAAGTGGAGCCAGGCATACAACATGCATATCCAGTACCCAGTCTTGGCTAGAAACATATGACCAGACCACAAGCATGTCTTTAAACATGGTATAAGTATACAACTATTTTAAATACCACCTTCATTTATTTACAGTTTTTCGGTGGGTCAAGGTACATACATCACACACTCCCTAATATGTATCAGGGATAAAAACAATCTATGCACATTTGTGCATGTCCATCTACCCACACAGGATAGCTCAATCTTTTATTCCTGCACATTTCATCTACATCATCACACTCTCAACCTTTCATCCATTGGTATTGCATTGGACTCTCCTGCTCCTCTGGTGCACCACAGAGCTGTCTATACAGGGGTAGGACCTCCTCCACAAGCTTGTCCAGCTCATCAGCCGAGAAGGCTGGGGCACTGTCACCTGTAGGACATGGCATGATTGCTCCCAGAGGCAGTACACAGTAGCTCAAGTCATGGAGGTCTTGCTGACAGCAGTTTCAAGAGTCAAGTGAGGCATGAAGCATGAGATGGTGGTCACGTCTGCCGCGTACAGGACTGTCACCATCAGAAGACATCGCTATTGGCCCAAGTCTGCCAAAGGCAGCTTTGTGTTCCAATGGCAACGTCCACCAAGGTTGTCACTGCCTACCACAATGACGACATTCGCCTGCAGAGTTAGGTGACTTCCTGATGTCCAGTACAGTAGGTCAGGCAGCTGACATTTTGAGGCCATATATGTTAGTTAGGGTTATGAAAGTTGCGTCATTGACTAAGATTTGTATTTGTGATAATGTGTTAACTGCTGGCTTAATGCAAACATGTAGCAACATGTTTGTAATATGTATGGGATGTGAAAATGAAGTATCCTGAGTTATGCACATGAAACAGTATTGTCAGCAGAGTAATGACGATCTGAACATAGTATAGGTGTTCCAACTATGTCACACACGTTAAGTAAGTTGATGTCACTTTGGCAGTCAGTGACATGTTTCTCCATTCAAAGAATGTTCTAGGGGTAAGGGGATCTCATTGCAGTATTTAGGCAAATGTTGTCTGGGTATGTGCTGAGTACAACTTTTTCACTATTTCATGTGACATAGGCCCTCATTACAACCCTGGCTGTTGTGTTAAAGCGGCAGTAACACCGCCAACAGGCCGGCGGGGGCATCAGGTCGAAAACACACAGGCACCTCAGGGGGATAGATAAGGGGGGGCACCTCAGCTGGAAGATGGGACAACGCCACTGCTCCTGGAGGGGGCTCCATGCCCACAGCGATGTCCTGGGGAGTGCAAGGCCACAGTCTCTCAAGTCTCTCAAGTGGGTGGTTTGCCCACTGCCTGGTCCTGGGGAGTGCAAAGCCACAGTCTCTCAAGTCTCTCAAGTGGGTGGTTTGCCCACTGCCTGGTCCTGGGGAGTTCAAAGCCACAGTCTCTCAAGCCTCAAGTGGGTGGTTTGCCCACTGCCTGGTCCTGGGGAGTGCAAAGCCACAGTCTCTCAAGGCTCTCAAGTGGGTGGTTTCCCACTGCCTGGTCCTGGGGAGTGCAAAGCCACAGTCTCTCAAGTGGATGCCTTTCTCCACTGGTTCTGGAGGGGGCTTTGTGCCCAGTCTGCTTCATCCTGCCAAGGATAGGGTGAGTGGACGCCTTTCTCCACTGGTTCTGGAGGGGGCTCTGTGCCCAGTGATGCAACACTTGGGGGGTGGCAGTTCACAGTCCCTCACCTAGGTGTCAAAGCCACGAGATTTGCAGTGACCAGGATGCATGATATTCCATCGATGCAAGGCTAGAGTCCATCCAGCAGCGGCTACGGCTGCACACTGGTGGTAGTGCTGGTGCAGGTGGGGGTGCTGCCAGTGGTGGAGGGAGGCTCCAGCCCCTCTCCTGCAACCTCGGACGGCTGCCTAGTGGGGCTGCTGCTGCTGGCAGTGGTGCTACTGTCAGCGGTGCAGGTGGCGGTGTTTGCGGCGTGGCTTGCGGTGGTGCTTGCGGCAGTGCAGGTGGCGGTGCCGGCCGCGGTGCAGGTGGCGGTGCTGGCCGCGGTGCAGGTGCCAGTGCTGCCAGTGGTGGGGGGAAGCTCCAGCCCTTCTTCTGCAGCCTCGGACGGCTGTCCACTGGGGCTGCTGCTGCTGACAGTAGGGGTGCTTGCTGCGGTGCAGGTGGCAGTGCTTGCCACGGTGCTAGCGCCAGGCTGCTGGCGGTGCTGGCCGGGGTGCAGGTGGTGGTGCTGGCAGTTGTGCTGGCAACAACCAAGCCTTCACCTGCAGCCTCGGACAGCTGAAGTGCCTTGCCTGGTGTCTTGTGCCCCTTCCTCACCTTGGCAGATGGTGGTGTCACCTTGGGTCTGGCAGCTGGAGTCTTTGAGGTGGCCTCGCTGGGTGGTTGTAGCTCCTTCCCTTTGCTGGATGCTGTCCCCTTCTTCACCTTGCCAGGTGGCGGAATGGATTTTGACTTGGCAGGGGTTGGTGGCACACTGGCTGGGCTGACGGGTGCCCCCTTTGATCCTCTGACAGCTGCAGGAACCACAGCGGACGTGGACTTGGTGGCTTAGGTGCTGGGCTGGGTTTTGGCCACCCTGGCCCGAGGGGAAGGGTAGGGAAGAGGTTGATGTTTGCTAGGGAAATCTTATTAGGGACACTGGGGCGGGAAGAGGGAAAAGGTCTGGGAG
This sequence comes from Pleurodeles waltl, assembly GCF_031143425.1. Lineage (NCBI taxonomy): Eukaryota > Metazoa > Chordata > Amphibia > Caudata > Salamandridae > Pleurodeles > Pleurodeles waltl. The sequence continues at coordinate 216,441,468 of NC_090444.1, read as the reverse complement.
TGGAGGAAGAGGGAGTGATTGTAGGAGGTGTCTGTCTGCTGAGTTTGGGTGCAGGTGCATTGGCTGGATGCTGTTGGGAGGAGGATGGCTGTTGGGTGGGTAGGTGCTTGCGTTTGTGTACTTTGGGAGGAGGGGTCACAGACACACTGGGAGAGGACACAGGGGACGTGTGCATGGATGTGGGGGTGGTGACTGCCAGTGAGGGGTGTGTAGTGATGGGCTTTCTTGTGATGGAGGTAGTGGATGAGGAAGTAGTGCATGCAGGCGTGAGTCGAGACGCTAATGGGAGGGAGGAGGGTGACGAGGAGGAGGGGGACACAGTGGAGGCAGTGGATGTTGGTGTGTCTGCATGGGGATGGTGCTTGTGTTTGCCTGAGCCACTTTTGTGTGTTGATTTGGGTGAATGCTGGTCTGAAGGTGTGCTTGGGATAGGTTGGAGTTGAAGGGAATGGGACTAGGTAGAGGAAGTTGGAGGGGGAGGCTAGAGACAGGGACAATGGGTGCCATCGGTGCGGAGGCCAGAGCCTGAAATGCTCTCTGTTGGGCCGCCACTCCAGAGTGAATGCCCTCCAGGTATGCATTTGTCTGTTGCAACTGCCTCTCGACACCCTGGATGGCATTTAGAATGGTTGACTGCCCAATACTGAGGGATCTCAGGAGGTCACTAGACTCCTCACTGAGGGCAGCATGGTTGACTGGGACCGGGCCTGAGGTGCCTGGGGCGAAGGAGATGCCCACCCCACTGGGTGAGCGGGCACGGGAAACACGCTGAGGGGCTGCTGAGAGGGCAGTGGTGGTAGGGGGGTGGCGGCTGTACCTGTTGTTGAGGTGGGCACAGAGGTGAACACCACCGCCAGGGAGCTTCCATTGGAGAAGGGGTCACTGTCTGTGGTGTCCCTTCCTGTCCCCGTCGTGGTGCTCCCCTCGCCCTCGGTCCCACTGGTCCCTTACCGTCGGTGGGTTCGGCCTCCAGGGCCGTGTGGGATGCAGCTCCTTCCGTTGCCGGTGCCTCTGCTCCTTTGCCAGATGATGCTAATGCACACAAGGACAGGGTGACAAAACAAAAAGGGGGGGAGAGAGACAGAGGATACACTTGGCCAATGCCAGCAACAACACTATCGTTAGTGTACACAACTCACAGGGAACAGCCCTATGCACTAGGCCATGCACTAACAGTTACAATGCCAGTCACCAGCCCATGGGGTACAATGCCTAATGCCATCAGCTGCACACCTGAAACAAACAGGGCCCTGACCAGTAGTAGATGCCCGCTAACACTATTGGGTTTCGAGTGCTTCAGAGCCTGCCCAACAAGGGACCTACCCTGCCATGTTTGCCCTGGCCTAGGGGCACCCACAGTCCACATCCCCACCCAGGTGAAAGCTTAACGCCGCTAAGTAATGAATCATAATTTTTACTCACCCCCTCATGGCTGCTGTGATGCCCTCAAACACCCATCTAACTCCGGATAGGCCTCCACCAGGATGCGGATCATCAGGGGGGTCAGTATATGATCAGCACCCCTTCCTCGTTCGGAGGCCAGCCCCAGCTGGGCCTCCGCCGTCTTCCTTGCCCAGCGGCGCAGGTCCTCCCACCGTTGGGGCAGTGGGTGCTCCGCCTGTCAAAGACTACCAGGGTCCGCACCTCCTTGGTGATGGCACACCAAATACCCTTTTTCTGATGGGCGCTGATCTGCAGGAAAAAGACAGCAGAAAAGTTAATTAGTTAACTGTCCAGACCGTCACACTCATGGCCCACCATTTCCCTCCCATCCCCTGACGCACATACATTGACCACTGTACATGCAGCACTCTGGCCAGGACGCCTCAGCCCCTTCCCTACATGTGGCTTACATACCCAGCACTCCATACATTCATGGCCCACGCATCATGCTCACAGTGTACTCACCTGTTTGTCTGGGGTACCGTAGAGTAACGTGTACTGGGGTAGGACCCCATCCACCAGTCTCTCTAACTCCTCCGCAGTGAAGGCAGGGGCATTTTCCCCAGACATATGAGCCATTGTCGCTTCCAGACACAGGTCCCAGCAGCACTTGCAGTGTAGTTCCTCTCCTGTTGAAGGTCAGGTAGCAAGTGAGTGAAGAGATATAAAATGGCAGTCACGTCCGCGGCGGTGCATCCCGTCACCGCTAGCCTACATCGCCATTGGCTCCTAAAACCCATAGGGCCCAATGATAACCAATGCGAAGTTGCATGGCGGTCGTCCACCGCCTACCGCTACGGCACACAACACCAGCGGAATTACCTCATTTCCACTTGTCCCTCCTCACAGGTCAGGCAGCCGCCATTTCAGGGGGGGCACAGGACATGGCACCTAACTGCGTCACAGCAGACATTGGCACAGCAACTGACTCTGGGATTCACATACTAGTTCTGTAAATGTAGAAAAGCATCATTATTACACACAATGTGTGATTATGACCCTCTCCTCACTGTTTTCCTCCCTAGGCTTCGACCACTGAGGATGAATATGAGATGGAGACATCCTCCTGTGTACAGACCCCTGGTGGACCTTGCGACAATGGAGCACCGACACATTATACTAACATACAGACTTGATCGGGCCACAATCCAAGAACTGTGTGCCCAGTTGGAGCCAGACCTGATGCCATCTGTCTGCCAGCCCACAGGTATCCCCCTCTAGTGCAGGTCCTGTCAGTGCTCCATTTCCTGGCAAGTGGTTCCTTCCAAACAACAGTGGCCATGGCATCAGCGATGTCTCAGCCAATGTTCTCCAACGTGTTGACCAGAGTGTTGTCTGCCCTGCTGAAACACATGTGCAGCTACATTGTATTGCCCCTGGTGGAGGATCTGGCCACAGTGAAAGCTGATTTTATGCCCGGGACATATCCCCAACATCATTGGTGCCATAGATGGTACACATGTAGCATATGCCCCCCCCCCGGAGAAATGAACAAGTGTTCTGGAATAGAAAAAGCTATCACTCTTTGAATGTGCAGATGGTGTGTTTGGCGGACCAGTACATCTCCCATGTGAATGCCAAGTATCCTGGCTCTGTGCATGACCCCTTTATCTTGAGGAATAGCAGTATCCCATATGTGATGGGCCAACTCCAGAGGCACCGGGTGTGGCTAATAGATGAGCCCAAGGTCCTCACCCAGTATATGTTGGTGTGTGGGTATGGGGTTGTCCTTAAGGGTTAGTGTGTGTCTGACAGTTGTCCATCGATATTTGCAGGTGACTGTGGTTAGCCCAACCTCTCATGGCTACTGACCCCAATGAGGAATGCCAGGACAAGGGCAGAGGAACTTTACAATGAGGCACATGGGCGAACAAGGAGGGTAATTGAGAGGACCTTCGGCCTCCTGAAGGCCAGGTTCCAGTGCCTCCATCTGAAAGGTGGATCCCTGTACTACTCACCCAAGAAGGTGTGCCAGATCATCGTTGCATGTTGCATGTTGCATGTTGCATGTTGCACAACCTGGCCTTGAGACGCCAGGTGCCTTTTCTGTAGGAGGATGAGCCTGGAGATGGTCTGGTGGCAGTGGTGGAGCCTGTGAACAGTGAGGAAGAGGATGGACAACAGAAGTAATATCATACTGCAGTACTTCCAGTGACACACAGGTAAGACACTGTAACTTCACTTTACTTTTCAGTTTTGTGTTGGAAATTGTACCCTGGCAGCCTGATTTCCCTATGTCTATGGCCACTTACTATACCCTTTGGCATCTCTAATTTCAGATCTCTGTGGCCCACTCTGGCTCCTGATATGTTTACTGCTGCCCACTAAAGGTCATACCAATGTATATATAACAAGTGTGTTTATTTAAGTGATCATACGTAGAGGGGGATGTGCAATGGGCTGGGGTGATGGTGGAGGAATGTCCAGTTAGAGGCCAGTCTCTTGGTATCACAGGTGCATTGTCCAATGGGGCATAGGAAGGGGAGTAATGGCAGTTCAAGGTGGACATGGTGACAGAGTGGGACAGAAGGGTGACCATCAGGAGAGTCCTATGTCCTGGCGGGGGTCTTGGGAATGTTCTCTGGCTTCTGCCTGGATCACAGGGACTGTTTGCCGGGTTGTTCTCCTTCTGCAGGGGTGGGGTGCTGGTGGTCTGTTGGTCCTATGGCGGGGCCTCCTGTCCACTAGCGCCAGCAGAAGTGGAGGGCTGTTCTTAGGTGTGGCTAGTGTCAGGGGCCCGTTGTTGTGCCACTGCCTCCCTCATGGTGTTGCCCATGTCAGCCAGCACCCCTGCAATGGTGACCAGGATGGTGTAAATATTTTTAAGGTCCTCCCTGATCCCCAGGTACTGTCCCTCCTGCAGCCGCTGGGTCTCCTGCAGCTTGTACAGTATGTGACCCATGGTCTCCTGCGAATGGTGGTATGCTCCCAGGATGTTGGTGAGTGACTCCTAGAGAGTGGGTTCCCTGGGCCTGTCCGCCCCCTGTCGCACAGCAGTCCTCCCAGCTTCCCTGTTGTCCTGTGCCTCTGTCCCCTGAACTGTGTGCCCACTGCCACTGACCCCAGGTCCCTGATCGTCCTGTGTTTATGGGGTTGCCTGGGGTCCTTGTAGTGGTGGACACACTGCTGATTGATGTGTCCTCGGGACAGTGGCATGGGCCCGCTGGGTGGGTGCTGTGCTGGTGTTTTCTGAGGGGGGAGGGTCTGTGGTGAGTTGGGAATGTGGCAGGGTAACCAACTGTCCAGAGGTCCCTGATGGGCCTGGTTGGTCATCATGATCCAGATGTGCAGAGCTGCTGTCATCACTGTGGGCCTCCTCGGGGGGGCACTGGATGTTGCTGGCAACTCCTCTCCGGTGACGTTGAGTAGGAGTCCTGTGGGGATGAAAAAGCAGTGTTATTGTATCTGCGTGTGCCATCTTGTGCATGGGTGTGTTTCCCTGTATCGTTGTGATTGCCCTGTCAGCTTTGCCCTATGTGTGTGGTGATTTTGTGGGCTAGGTGATTCTCTCTAATGGGCATGCTGTGGTGATGGGTGTCCATGCAGGCCTGTGATGGGGGTCCATGGATTGGTGTTACATGCAGGGCTTGGTTTTGGGATGGGTGGGTTGTGATAGTGGGATATATGTGAGGTGGTGGAGTGATGGGTTGAGGGTAGTAGTAGGAGTTTGTGATGGCATGTAGGTAGGGTGGGGGATATAGTAGTAAAGATATGACTTACCAGAGTCCAGTCCTCCTGCTACTCCTGCGAGGCCCTCAGGATGCCTTATTGCCAAGACTTGCTCCTCCCATGTTGTTAGTTGTGGGAGAGGAGGTGGGGGCCCACCGCCAGTCCTCTGTACAGCTACCTGGTGTCTTGCAAACCACGGAATGCAACTTCTCCTGTACGTCGTTCCACCTCTTCCTGATGTCATCCCTTGTTCTGGGGTGCTGTCCCAAGGCGCTGTCCCTGTCCACGATTCTCCACCATAGCTCCATCTTCCTAGCAAAGGACGTCTGCTGCACCTGTGATCCGAATAGCTGTGGCTCTACCCGGATGATTTCCTCCACCATGACCCTTAGCTCCTCCTCTGAAAACCAGGGGTGTCCTTGGGGTGAAATGGATGTGGTGTGAGTGATATGTGTGAGGATGTGTGGGGTGATGTGTTGTGGTGTGTGCTGTGAGGTGCGTGGATGGTGTATGAGTGATGGTGTTCTGTGGCTCAGATTGAGTGGGTGCTCCTGGCTTGTGTCTCTCTCTGTTGGCAATCTTTTTTTTTCATTGAAAGGGTTGTGGGTAATGTGGGTGTGTGTATTATAGTGGTCTGAGTGTGTGGTGTGTGTATGTGTGTCAGGTGTGTGTAGTTTGAATTGTCCAATGTGGTGGTGTTTTGTAAATGTGTGGGTATTTGGAGTGCGGTGGTGTGTACCGCCAATGGTTTACCACGGTTGAAAGACCGCTGTGGTGATGCATGGATCCTGATACTGTGGGCGTATTCCTGTTGGCGTAACGGTGTGGCTTTTGGTATCGCCAATTTATCACTGACCTTTGGGCTGCTACCATGCATGTGGATGCCCAAGATTAATGTTTGGATTGTTGTAACCATACCTTACAGGGGAAACCCAAGCCGTCCTTGGTTGTTGACACCAACCACGCCAGGTGAAGTCCATTTCAATGAGGCCCATGGAAGGACAAGGCGTGTCGTGGAGTGGACTTTTGGCTCCCAAAGGCAAGATTCTGCAGCATTGTGTGAAGGAGCCCTTCTCTACTCACCCAACAAGGTTTATAAAATTGTTGTTGCCTGCTGCATGCGCCACAACCTCACCCTGAGACGTCATATACCATTCATACCAGATGAGGGGGAGCCAGCAGATCCTGTGGGTGGAAATACAGATTTGCCAAGTGAGGATGAGCATGATGAGGATGAAGCTGGAGACATCAGGGCTGGTCTGATCAGTACATCTGAATCAAGGTATGTGATGTAATAAAAGGGATTTATTGGGGTATTGGTGAGGTTATGAATGCCAGATAAGGTTCTTATAATGCCCTTCAGATAGGTCATAAGTGGCTCTAAAGCCCATGACTCAGATTGTTAGTTGAATCTGTGTACAGAACTGTTATGTACATAGTCTAATGTTTTCACAATGCACAATCTAAGTAACATATGTACATATGATTTGGCAGTGTAATGTACTTGTATCAATGAGAGCTATACCTTATATTTGTCAATTCTAGATTGCAGATTGACTGTTTGGCTCATCCTCACTTGGCAATATCAGACAGTGTCACAGGCAGATGGGATTTGCAGACTGACATGTGAAGTGAACATGGATTAAAACAGGCACTGTCTATCAAGAGTTTTGTGGTGTGTGAGTTCTATGCCCAGACTGTCAGGACAGTGGGATGTTAGTTTCCACACTCAAGACCTGTTTGGTATTGGAGGTGGGGCCAATGGTGCCATGTGTGTTCATTTGTCTCTGACACGTCATAATGTGGTCATAATGTGGTATCCAGGCCTCTAACATTATTATGTTTTGTGTTGTATGTGAACTAACTTGTACATAGCTGTCAGTGTGATTCCACTTTGCAGACCAATATGCATGTGTCTGAAGACTAACATAGATGAGTGGCAAGCCAACACATACCTGACCATGGTTAGTGGGAGGTTCAATGACTGGTGAAATATGATCATTGGGAACTGTTATGTGTAATGACCATGACAAATCTTTTACGTTAGAGAGGAACATTTTGATACAAGTCTTTCATACAGTTGTATATAATTGATAAATTACACTAACACATGATCTGTGGTTAAGTGGTATTTAATGGGGAGTACACAGCAAAATAAGTGATAAGAAACAATAATAACACAATGTAAACAGTGAAGGATTCAGTCATGGTGGATAAATTCATTAGGGTAGCTGCTACACAATTTGGAAACAAAAGTCCAGTGGCCTTGTACCATAGGAAAATGGATATAGGTTTCAGAACAGTCAACAGGGTGTATCTGTGCCACACAATGGGAACCAATCAGTAGAGGTTCACTTCCTGGCAGTGGGTTTGGTCTTGGCATCTGCTACCCCAGGATGTCTGGGTGGATATCCACAGTTGCCTGGGGGGTGGGGAGGAGCAGAGCAATGGGGATGTCTTCTGCTACAGAGGGTGTGGTGGCTGAGGCATTCCCTTCCCCTGGCAGGGCCTCCATTCCACTAGCAGTCACAGATGTAGAAGGGCCTGATGTTTCATTGCTAGTGGAAGAGGCCTTAGGTTGAGTACAAAAGTGGTTGTCCCTCTGCACTGTTGGATTTCTCCCATCATGGTCAGTACCTGGCCCAGCGTGCCTTGGGAATGTTGGTAGGCTCCCAAGACTTGATAGATAGTGTCCTGGTCAGTTGTGTCCCTTGGAGCCCCCACTTCTGGGCCACACCATCCCTCTCACGCACCCTACCCCCACGTACCTGTGCCCATGGCACAGTGTGCCTACTCCCTCATCATTGTCAGGGGTGAAGACAGGAGACTCAGGTACCTGTACTGGGGGGGCACACGATGGAAGACACTGTCCTAGGGACACAGGATTGGGGGCCAATGGTTGCCTTAGATGCGGATGCAACAGAGCTGGGAGGAGTCGATGTGGGCAAGGTGAGGCTCACAGTTGTTGACTGATCAGGTGTCCCTGATGGGCCAGCTTCATCCTCAGTGTCCAAGCATCCAGGGGTGTTCTCCTCACTGGGGTCTTCATCCAGAGGGGTAGAGTCAGTCTCTGGTGTCCCCTCTATGTTGAGAATGGAAAGGTTACCCATAGGAGAAGTGGAACACACAGTTGCTGTAAGTGATGCAAAAAGTGATGTTTAACTTTGACAACTAGACATGCTATGTGACATGCCTTTGCATGATTCACTGATATGACAATGACGGCTGCTTCCAAATCTGGGTTACAGCATTGTGGGACCCAAAGATTTGCTATTGTATACACCAGGCTCCAAGCTCTGGAGTATGTTGGTGTTTAGATGATTACTGATACCCTCATATCCTGTCTGAGTAAAGACATGACAATGTACATTTCTCTCCTAGTAAGGTGTATGGCATCATTGATTCAACTGACAGCTGGACAATGCACAATGGTGACAGAGCTGGTACACAATATGGGAGTTAGCACCATAGTTAGATGTTTTCCAAATTTTACAAATGTATTTTGGTCTTATTTTTAATTTTTGCATGTGACAAAGCCCAGCCGCACACATGCTTTCTGAATCGGAATTTGGTAGCTGGGATGTCTGACCCAACATTTAATTAAATGTTTATTAACTGATTATAATTGATTCAACTGCACAATTAATGAAGTCTGTTGCTATTTTCCAAATAATTCTGTTGTTATTCTAGATTATTCTTTTGGAGTGTGTAATGGTAATTACTTTTATTAGGTTGAGATTCTTCTGATGATTTGGACAGCCTGTGTTGTTTCTGTATTGCTATCATTTGGTTTTGCGCATAATTTATGTGACCATAGGATTGTTAGTATAAGGCCAATAAATGTTTAAACTTCACTAAATTGGTGTGGTGAGTCATGACCACATAGTTCAGGGTGTGTATGAATTACTGGCTCCTCATTGCATATTGTTGTTGATTATGACTATTGATTCTCATTGTTTGATTTGATGATCTAATTACTCCTGTCTGAGTCAAAAAATTTGAGTCGACCTCTGAGGGTAATAGATGTCACTGCCCTATTACCTGTCACCTTAGCCTAAAATTAGGAGGTCACACGTCCACAGATTTTGGTAGTAGAGAGGATGGTTTTGTCTCAAAAGGGGAGGATCATCCTGGTTTTGAGAGAATTGGTTTTGACAATGCTTGCTTAACATTCTGTTGTTGGGCTGTTGGTCTCTTAGATTTGGTTTTGCCAATGCTTGTTTAAATGAGATTTGGTATTTTTCCAGTGTTATTTGTGATCTAAGTAGGGTTTATGCTTGCAGTGCTTTTCCAAATCGCAGGTGAATTGTGAGGTGTGGGAGAAGTAGGAAGTTTGCATACTCTGACGTAGTTGAGTAGGGAGTTTGCGTACTCCATAGGATGAGAGTTGGACAGTTGTCGAACTTCAAGTAAATGTGGCGCTTTTTGCAAAGAAATTACCCACGTGATTATTGTTGTAACGACCCCTGCGTGGTCTAAGACTCCAGAGTATTGTACAAGTGTATGAGACACTTGGTTGTTGTTGTTTTCTTGTCTGCAGTTGGTGTAGTTGTATTCCTAGTGTGTGTGTTAAGTGAATGCTAGTTTGGCAGGTACTAAGTGATTCCTGAGTGCACAAGGAGGATCTGGTATTAGTCAAAGGTGAAATTTGCAGGTCGAACTTTAGTTGCACATGAGAGAATGCCACAGCCAGATGAGTTGCTGTTTATGCGAAAGTTCACAGTCGAAATTTACAAAAAGCTTCAGAAGTGATTGAGCCCTACCTGTAGTAAGCGGACAAGTTGTTTTTTGTTGATTTCTTTAGTGCACGCAATATTTTGCAATTATGTTTCTGTGTGAATCAAGTGTGAAGGACGAGCCACGAGGCTTTTCTAGCCGCTTTGTGGAGTGAGTGTGATGTCACTGAGTCCGCGCTGGGATTGGTCGTTTGGTGAATGGAGAGCCGCAAACGGATTGGCATGAACAGCTATTGGTTGAGAGTACCGAGTGAAAAGAATTTGGGGACTGAAATACTTCCTGTTTTGAAGATAATTTGCTGAAGTTCTATTAAAGGAACAAATGAGAATTTTCAAAGTATTAAAAAGTGCGATAAGAGGAGATGTTTTCATTCTAGTTAAAATAGGAGAAATTGCTCCACCAGAAGGAACAGCCGGATACATAGCAATTGAAAAGAAATGTCCATCAGCATGTATTTGGTTAAAACAATGGTGCAAAATAACGGAGAAGGAAGGAAGCTTAGCTTTCCTGCTCTTGGAATTTTTAATATGAGAATTTTAAAGAATTTGAGAAGGGTACTTTATGCGTTAAAGCCCCCTATGAGACCAGCACAATTTGAAGCTTTAGATATTTGGGAGTTAGTAGCCAGACCACAAGAGAAGTTCACATTTAAGAGACAAATGCGAAAAAGCTGAGAAAACATTGTTAGAAGACAAATGGGATGATGATCTGATGTTTTGGAGATCAGAAACCTTACAAGGCATTGGAATGTTCCCTGCAATTTCACAAGAGAAAGGGAACAGTGTCAAACCAAATATGAAGAAAAAGAATTCTGAAATGACTGAGTCGAAGTCAGTTGAAGCTAGAAGATCACTGACTTGTGATAGTGATTCAGATGATGATTAATTTTTAACTCAATTTTTGAAAAATCCTCCTTCTCCATATGCAGCAGAAGAGGCAAATCAAGGTGTTAGTGTAAGTCCAAGTGCATCTCAAGTTGTGGTAACACAGAGTCAAGTTCAGGTTGCAACTAATGTCCCTACTATTACAGTAACTCAAACTCCTGTGATTCAAACTGTAGCTCAACCTGTGATATATTCTACAGTTCCTGTTGTTAGTTCTGCACCGAGTATTACAGTACTGGAGACCAATGATGGTCCAGGTGGAGTCTACACCTAATTCAATGACTCCTGCACAAGTTGTTATTCAAGCTCAGACACAGCAAATGTATACTCCAGTGACAGCTTCGCAATCGAGTTCCTCAGTATTTATAGGTCAGAGTTCTGTGATGATTTACTCGGGAAATCAGAATACCTCACCAAGTCCAGAAACATTAGCCATTCCTGTCACAATTGGTCCAATTGTTCCATTGTATGCTCAAGGAAATAACAAGAGCAGTATGTAGAATCCTAATTTAGTTAATGCTACAATGTTTTCACCTTTTAATTCAAATGGAGAAACGGAGAAACTCAAGGCTACTGCGGAAGTAATGTCTCCAATAAATCAGACTTTTGACAAAACAGGTCAGCTAATTCACTTAATTTGTCCTGTGATTTCACAAACGTTATTGAATCCAAATTCAGATCAAGTGTCACCTGAAAGAGTGATGGGTCTGCCATGTAGTGCTCCACAATATGTGCCTAATACGAATAATAATATTTCCTTACAAGGCTTGACAGCTCAACAATTAACAGAATGGTTGAAGAAAGTGAATTGGGCATCAGCTAAAAAAACAGTTGCTGAAGGGAAACTACACTAAATCTGGCAAGATTAAAATTAAAATTAAATTAAATGATTGAAGGTACCCTTGAATTAAATAGAATTCACACATATAATGAAGATGAATTACGTTTCATGTGTAAAGATGTCACAAACAGGTGATTGGCATATCAGAAATTATCAGTGCTTGAATTGAAATATGAAGTGGTTTTTTAGAAATCCAAACTAGTAAAGAGGAGTTACAGATTAGAATTTGATTCTAAAGACATTGAAAACATGAGATCACCTGGAATTAAAATTAATATTAGAGAATTCATCTAATGCATTCAAACATAGGGAGCATTAGATAAATGGGAAGGTAGATGGGTAAAGAAAAGAGAACAGAAGAAAAGAGTGTCTACAACTACGAAATCTACTGACACTCAGTAGACTGATAGTCCAATAAAAATATTACCAATGAAAGAAATTCCTCGAGGGAATTATGTTAATGTTCCTTGGAGCAGGAATTATATTTTGTCACTAACAAATGACTACCCGAGATTGAGAGAGAAGCCAGTAGAATGGAATCAGCAGACAGATAGGTTAGTGAAACTCCCAAAATGTTTTTAGAAGGATTTAAATGTTCTTTTAGAAATATTGGTCCCTGCCTATTTATAGTTGAATGCAAAAGAAGTGCTGACTGGCCGACGAAAGAGCCTCCACGAGATCCAGTTACAAGTGTACTGTCTGAAAAGCTATTACAAAGTGATGGAATTTTTTTAAACAAGAATTTCTTCTAAAGATATTAATTGGCAGAGAATTGATAGGACAGCTCAGGAAGGAAAGGAGTCAATACATGCATATTATGAAAGGATGTTGCAGGCATTCAAGCATTACAGTGGTACAGAGACAATTGAGCCCAAAGATATGATTAATTTTATGTTCAGGTTTGTGCAGGGGTACAGACATGAAATTAGTGACATGCTTAACAGTCATTTGATTTGCAGGCAAGCAAAACCAATTTGATGAAGGTGGCTTCAGTCTAATTATTGAATATGCAGACAATCACCAATATGTATCTCAAACCACCACACATGGGTATTTCAATGAAATCCATTTGCATTCTGTTAAATGGACTATCTGATCTTCCAATGTCACTCAAATTAACAACATTTCTCTTTCCCACATTCATTTGCTGGCATGTAATGCATCTGTGACAAATTGCTTCTGCAACCTGTCTAAACTTTGGATTGAACCAGGATTGCTTACATTTTCAAATCATTGCATCTCTGCCAATGTGAGTTTGATCATGATAGTATCTAGCTATTTACGTCAGTAGACAGTTTGGCAACACTACCTGCCCTTCATTTGAACCCAAATGTAATCAATTTACACAAAGCCCAGCCTCACACATACTTTCTGAATCAGAATTTGGTAGCTAGGATGTCTGACCCAACATTTAATTAAATGTTTATTAACTGATTATGATGAATGATTCAACTGCACAATTAATGAAGTCTGTTGCTATTTTCCAAATATTTATGTTGTTATTCTGCATTATTCTTTTGGAGTGTTTAATGGTAATTGCTTTTAGTAAGTTGAGATTCTTCTGACGATTTGGACAGCCTGTGTTGTTTTATTTGGTTTTGTGCACATTTACGTGACCTTAGCATTGTTAATATAAGGGAAATAATGTTTAAACTTTACTAAATTGGTGTGGTGATTCATGACCACATAGGTCATGGTGCGTATAAATGACTGACTCATCATTGCATATTGATTATGACTATTGATTCTCCTTCTTTGATTTGATGATCTCATTATTCATGTCTGAGTCAAAAGATGTGAGTCGACCTCTAAGGGTAGTAGATGTCACTGCATTATTATGTGTCACCTTAGCCTAATATTAGGACGTCACACGCCCACACTTATCATCTACTATTTTGGGCACAGGCAATCCTTTTGTGTTAAGTAACATCCATCATGTGACTTATGTCCTTGGACATCAGAGTAAGGCACAATTCCATACCTTTTAAGCTTATTCCCTCTTTGTAGAAATCAGAGTGTATGAAAGACTACATGTTTTTTATTGACAAACAGCTGAAATAAACAATGGTGCAGGGAAAAGTTAGTAGGGTTTGTGTGTGCATGTGTGTTTGAGATGTGCCCCAACCAGTGGCGTAACGAAACTGGAAGCCCCCCCCAACACATTGCATGGAGGAGAAGGGCCCTCTGGGCTCACTCAGGCCCGGTGCTGTGCTGAGGGGGCCTCCTGGAGCTCAGGCCCCCCCAACAATGCAGTGGCTGTGGGGTCTTTTTTGCACCCCTGAACCCCAACCAAATGTTAGTGCTAATGCATTGTTTGGTGAATTGCATGTTAGAGCATTGCCCATTTTGCGAACTATATGACAATTTCTCTGTTTTTTGTGGTCATTGTGCTCATAGCCCTATCCCTGATGACAGTTAAACCAACATGCCTAAAAAACACATAATCATTCACCGAACAAAAGACCCAAGAAAAATTGAGAGGGCACAACATGCCTTTAAGATGATTCCTCCCCCTGGTCTGAGTTGGCGGGTGATTCCTCCCCTTGGTCTGAGTTGATAGTGTTGTCTGATGATCTTGTATTCAGCAGCAATGGCTTTGGTGATGTCTCGTGTTGAAGCTGTAATCATTTTGCAATGTTTACACAAGGTCCAGAAGGTCCAGGAGGAGGCATCCAGCAGGGCCTTTATCTTTGTGGCAGTTTGCTGAGCAAGCAAGTATTGAGGGACAACCATTATATTGCAGAGTGGGGTGCAGGTGATTATTGGCTTGATGGTGCTAGAGTGGATGGGGTTGGGTGCAGTTTGTGTCGTGGGTGTTGTCGCAGTGGGTGTGAACGTGTAGGTGAAACTGCAGGAGGTGTAAGTGAAGTCTCCTTCTGTGTTGTGTGGTCCGGCACAGCAGCGGTACACATCGGCTGGGGTGGCGGGCTTGGAGAAATGCAGTGGGGAAACGGTGGGTCACAGAAGGACCAAGCTTTCTGGTGCTGGGTGCAGTCCATGCAACGACAAGCGCAGCCAGGCTTTCCTTTGGCGCACCAGCAGTGTGACAACTTGGTGCTTCCACTACCGCTCCGTGCCTCTGCTGCCATTAAGTAGGTCCTGGGAGAGGGAAGAGCACAGGGGGTGGCAGGCAGTGCTGGATGGTTTGTGGGAGGCGGTAAAGTGAGAAGGAGCAGGAGGCATGAGGAGACAGTAAAGAGTGGCAGGGAGGAGAAAGAAGAAAGAAGTGGCAAACAAACTAGTACAAAACAGAAAGACTGGCAAGGATAAGCACAGCCAGGCTTCCCTTTGGTGCACCAGCAGTGTGACCACTCGGTGATTCCACTACCCATTTGTGCTGCTGCTGCCATTAAGTAGATCCTGGGAGGTGGAAGAGCACAGGGGGCAGTTGGCAGGGCTGGGAAGTTTGTGGAGGCAGCAGAGTGGGAAAGAGCAGGAGGCGTGAGGAGGTGGGAAGGAGAAAGAAGAAAGAAGTGGCAAACAAACTGGTACAAAACAGAAAGACTGGCAAGACAAAATGCACAAAATAGAGGCAAAACAAAACCGACTGAAAACAGTGACAATACAAAGAAAAAAGAATAGAAAAATGTGGTGAAGCAAAGGTGCAAAAATGACAACAGTGGGAAACAGTCACAAAAGAACAGTGGCACAAGAAAGGAGAGCAGTGTGAAAGGAGCGAGTGAGAGAGAGAGAGAGAGAGAGATGGAAGGAGAGAGACAGAGAGGAGCGAATCGGTAACCTTGAGGCGCTGAAGCTGGGTCTGCATGGGCCGTTACAAGTGGGAGGATTGGTCGCAGGTAAGTCCATGAGGGGCTGGGGCTACCTGCTCAATGGCTGGTCTGCACTGCAGCTGCCTTTAAGTAACTCCTAGGAGAGGGAAGGAGCGCAGGGGGCAGTGGACAGGGGACAGAGTTGAAGGTGTCCTTGGACGTGAGAGAGCAGGAAAGAGTAGGAGGTGAAAAAAACAGACAAGGAGGAGCAGCCAGAGGGGAGAGGCAGCAAAAACAGGCTGGAAAGGGGACAGAGACAGCAGGGACTGGTTTGACGGTTTGAGAGATGCTATCAATGAAAACCTCTCCCTCAACCAAAACATCAACAATACAGTGGGATGCTGCCTCTAACCTAGTAAGAGTTCTGAAATTCTGAAAGATGATATTTTTGCAAACCACTCTGTCACCCACACATCAACAATACAGTGGGATGCTGCCAATACCTAGCAAGAGATCTGAAGGTCCGACCAATGCTATTGATGCAAACCTGTCCATCAAAGCAAATATCCACAGTACAGTGGAAGACTGCCGTTCACTGGCAAGAGGTCAAAAGTGGTGGATGCTGTTTCAGCCCTTGGGTAGCCTGCAGTATGCTTAAAGTCCCAGGCATGAAATGCTGGATGCCCAATCCCTAGGTAATTTCCACAAATAGGAGTATTAAGATTAATTATCCTCACAATCGTTTTCCACAACACTGGGATGAGAGGATGGGAAGCATAAGAGACTCAGCATGCCACCAAAGAGGGTCACACAGGCATAGGCCTGAGCCTTACTGTCCAGAGAAGATGTCTGCTGAAAGACAACTATGGTGAGAGACAAATGGGATCTTTGCGTGAATGGTCCACTTTGTGAATGACTATATGTTTGTGATTGAGGATTCTAATGGATGAGATGGGACTTACCACCAGAAGGGATGCCTATTTTAACTTTTTATGGGAGCACGGTGCATAATGTATGTATGGAGGTATTTGTAGAGCGCATTCCGGCCCGGGGGCATCGACGCGCTGACTAAGGGAGAGCGGCAATGTCAAAGAAAGAAATCAGACAATTATCGAGGAAACAGCCAAGTCTTGACCCGTTTCCTAAAGATCAGATAGTTATGCTCTTTTCTCAGCTCCAGTGGAAGAGAATTCCAAGTCCTCGCAGCCGCTATAGTGAAGGCTTTATTCCCCCACTTCACCTTCTTAGTGCGGGGCACCTGGATGAGAAAAGTATTGGCCGACCGCAGCAACCGTGTGGGTCGGTGCCAATGAAGTTTAGTAGTAAGATACTTAGGCCCAATACCGTGCACGGCTTTATGGGAAATACAGAGCGCCTTAAAGGATATCCGTTGGGCTATTGGAAGCCAATGAAGATTTTTAAGGCTTTCCTTAGCAGAGGCAGATCGTGGCAGATTCAGAATTAGTCTAGCAGCTGTGTTCTGTATCAGCTGCAGTCTTTCAAGAGATTTTTTATCCAAGTTAAGCAGAAGGGCATTACCATAGTCCAATCTGGATCCGACCAACGCCAAAGTAGCCGTCACTCTCCATTCTTTAGTTAGAAAAGGGAAAATGTTCTTCAGCTTCCTCAACGTCCACAAGCAGGTTTTTATAGTCAGATTAACTTGCGGTTGGAAAGACAAATGATCGTCGAAAAGAAATCCTAGGTTTCTGGCTGTGGAACCCGGTAGGGGCAGAGTGCCGCACTCTTTAGGCCACCAACTAGGGGACCATAGTGCCTTACTTGTCCCAAAACAGAGAACGTCTGTCTTCTCACAGTTAAATTTCAGCCAGTTGGCCTTCATCCAACTGCTTACCGCTGACATACAGGTGTTAAACCGAGCTGCAACTATCTCCCCATCATTGTTGATAGGAATAATAATCTGCGTGTCGTCTGCATATAAGGTGGGGGTGAAACCAAAAGAACGTATAAGTTCTGCCAGAGGGGCCACATAAACATTAAACAAAGTGGGGCTAAGTGAGGATCCCTAAGGGACCCCACAGGGTAGAAGGTAGGCCGGGGACCTAAAGTCTCTGCAACTTACGGTAGACCACCTGTCTGTGAGGAAGGACTCGAGCAGCGTCAGAGCCTGGTCCCTGATCCCCATATAATGTAGGCGTTCTAACAGGATGTGGGGGGCAATGGTGTCAAACGCCACAGAAAGGTCTAGTAGAACCAGCACAACACCCTGTCCCTCATCAACCAACCTCCGAATATTATCAGATGAGGAGATGAGGGCCGATTCCGTGCTATGCAATTTCCGAAATCCATGTTGAGACGTATCAAAACCCTCTGAAACTGACAGAAAATTGACCAGTTCTTTGTTGATAAATTTCTCAAATATTTTAGCCAGCAAGGGAAGCAAAGCTATAGGACGAAGATTGGTAAGATCATCTTGTTTCCCCGTTTCCTTCTTTTTTAAAGGAATAATAGTAGTTTCCTTCCATGCAGATGGATAAATGCAGAAAGTAAGGACTTCTTGGAAAATGGGGATTAGCACAGTTACTGTCAGTTCCGGGACCAGATGCAAAATGGCCGGCGGGCATGGGTCCAGTGGCGACCCCGATTTGCATTCGCGGAGCAGCTTACCGAGCATATCTTGAGATGGCATGTTGAACTTGGACAGTAGCCTCCGGTTGTTAAGTGCAGCTGAGCATAGACCAGGAGAGACCCCGGCCGCGGTGTTTGGCGGAGAGGAGGACCCCTGAGTCTTAGCTAAGGTAAAACTAGAACGGATGTTTAGAATTTTACTTTTAAAAAAATCTGCAACTTTGTTGCAGAATTCTTGTGAGTTGTCCAGCTTAGGCGCACAAGGCGGGGTGGTCAGGACATTGATAACTCTAAACAACTCTCTAGAGGAATTAGCTGCGTTCCTAATTTTACTCGTAAAATATTCTGATTTAGCTCTAAGACAAGCCTCCTTATAACAATTTAAGGCTGTTTTTAAATCAGATTTCTCGCTGGGGTCCGGCTTAAGCCTCCAGCGCCGCTCCTGTTGCCTGTATTTCCTCTGAAGTCTTTTAAGATCCTGGGAAAACCAAGGTTGACTAGGTTTTTTCCCCAGTCGTGGTGCATGTACCTTCTGAGGGGCTAAAGAGTTAATCGCCGCCGAGATTCCCTGATTAAAATGGGCCAATGGCGGTACTATGGACAACTTAGGATCGTTCCAGCTGTTGTTTAGTGGTGTTTCCAGGGGTTTTGCCTTAATACTTTTCCATTGTCTAATAAGTTTATTCGAGGGTGTACGTGTCAGAAAAAAACGTGTATGTGCGAAGTGAAAAGTCAAAAGAGAGTGATCCGTCCACGCAACCGGGGTCGTAGTAAGTTGTATATCCACCTCAGGGGGGGGGGTAAAAATACCATCGAGGGTGTGGCCAGCTACATGAGTGGCCGAGCCTTCCTTTAGAATCCAATCTAAGGAAACCATCAGATTGAGGAATTCCGTAACCAGCCGGTTGCTACTGTCGTCAAAATGAATGTTAAAATCCCCCAATATAATTGCCTTTGGTGCCATGACCAGTGGTTCCAGCAGGTCTGTGCACTTGGCGAGGAAATTAGAGAGAGGGCCAGGAGGGCGATATACTAAGAGCCCTTCTGCGACTAAAGAATAGCCATCAAAAGTTTAAAGGCCATCATTTCACATACCTCCGAGAGAGTGCTCCCATCAGTCAAAATACAGGTGAGATCCGACCTACAAATGATGGCCAATCCCCCCCCTCTGTCCATAGTTCTATCAGCTCTGTAGTACGAGTAGCCCGCAGGGGAGGCCTCAATGAAGTCAGGGTCCGAGTCAGGTCTAGCCCATGTTTCCGTAATAAAAAGGCAATCAATATCAGTGGAAATAATAAGTTCACTAATTTCCAACTTATGCTTGGGCAGGGATCTGGCATTAATAAGAGCAAAAGATCCCCTCGCCCTGTCGTCCCTAGTACCCCCATACTTCGTCTGATTGGTCTTGTTCCCCGCCTCCCTCAGAGCCCTATGCTCCTCCACTGTTAGGGATTTCGGCACAGACCAAATGCAACATGTGCATTTCCAGGGGGTCGAAATCCCCAGGGTAAACTTATGAATCATATTGTACTTGTAGTAAAGGAAATTATCACTCAGATGTGATATAGTGCATGTGGTACAGTTCATGGACAGTTCAAAACCAGGTGGAAAGACTAGGTCTGTGGGAATGTTTTCACACAGTGGATGCCACAAACATGACTTATCATCTACCCTTTTGGGCACAGGCAATCCTTTTATGTTAAGTAAGCGACTTATGGTCTTGACCATTAGAGTAAGGCACAATTCCATACCTTCTAAGCTTTTTGCGTCTTTGTAGAAATCAGAGAGCATGAAAAACTATATGTTTTTGTTGACAAAAGGCTGAAATAAATGATGGTGTAGGGAAAAATTTGAAGAATTTGTGTGTGCGTGTGTGTTTGAGATGTGCCCTAACCAGAGGTGTAACAAAACTGGAAGGACCTCCCTGCACAATGCTTGGAGGGGGACCCATCCATACTCACTCAGGCCAGGTGTTTTGCTGAGGGGGCTACCTGGAGCTCACCCACCTAAACTGCTGGGGCTGCGGGGACTTTTGTTACACCCCTAACCAATTGTTAGTTCCAGTGCATTGTTTGGTGAATTGCATGTTATAGCGTTGTCCATTTTGCAAACTATATGACAATTGCTCTGTTTTCATGGTCATTGTGTTCATAGCCCTATCCTTGATGACAGTTAAACTAATATGCCACAGACACATGATCAGTCACTGAAGAAAAGGTCCAAGAAAAATTGAGAGGGCACAAGAGGCATAGAGTTCTTGCAAGTCTCTTGGATGGTGTGGTGAGCCCCTGCTATCTCTATGCGCAATGGAGGGGGAGTTTTTTGCAGTTAGTTTGCATGACCACTATACCTAGCTCATTATGCAGGCACTTGTGCAGCAATAACCTGTGCAGAAAACCGAACATTGCCACCAGCAGGTCTATGAAGAGATTGCCCTCATCCTGCCAACCCAGAAGAAAACTAACAGAGTATGGGACATTACCCAGGGTCCTGGGCATTAGATCATCCAATACTTTGTTTCAGTGGTGCAGAAACCCAAAGGGATGGTAGTTGGAGTTTGGAACCATGGGCAGGTTCCATCATATACCCAAAAGCATTCTCTGCATGGACACCAGAGAAGGAGTATAATGTTCTTGATGTTCGGAGATCACAGAAGGGCACCATATGAAGCATCACATATCCCAAGATGTGTTTTTGGTGCTAATGTATTTATTTAATACTTGAACAAGGAAACAGGAGTGTGGACACCTGCAATCTGAGCGCCTTGAGAAACATGCAACCTAGAAACCAAAGAGAATCCCAGTGGCACATCTGTGGGGATGCCACACTTGGAAAATTCACCATGCTTAACATGATAAAGCCCTGTAATACCTCCAGCACTGGAAAAAAGCAGTTAGTGGGCATACTGTCCAGTAAGCCACACCGAATGAATCATCCATTGTCCCAGAAAATGAGAGATAATGCTCAAGGCCATTGTTGTAATTGCAGTGCTATAATAAGGGAAGGAAGAACCTGCAATTTCAATCTATTCAGCATCACCATTGATTCACCAGCACAGCCACTCAAAAGTACCAGCAGAAACAGCGTTTTTGAGGGATCATGTCCTGAGTTCCTAGAAAAAGAGTGTGAAATCTTGATAGAAGCTGCATTCGGAGACTATCTGCTGCCCAGCCTAATGAAGGGGAGCCTCACTCACTTTTGTGGTTTGCTTCATCATAGATGACCTCATCCCACTCTGATAAGATGGTAGTATTAAGGTGGACTCAACCTCTGTATGAGGGAGTTTTTAATAAGAATTACTGGATAATCTAAGGAGCCGTATTTTTGATAAACATACCTTAAGGTAAACCCAAAGGTATTCCTTTATTGGTGGGTACCCATGATAAGATTAAACTAGAAAAGACGTATAATTACAATATTAGGCCCTATACATTACAAAATATATCATGGACAGGCACATGCTGTCAGAAGCACAAGTTGTTACAGAGGTTTGTGATAAAACGTGAATGCACAGCAAACACACTGCCCTTGTGAAAAAGGTGACTGTAATCACACCCTAATCCTACTTACCCTAACTGGCAGTATAGTGGTCAGCATGGCCTCGCTAACTCTCAAACTCTAAATTCTATCTGAGGAAGGAATCACCCGCTTGTCAGACACTTGTCAGATGTAGGAGTAAATGTATGCAAATACAACATAAATATATAATTATTACAATTGCATCCATGTCTGAAGTACCACAATCATACTTATTGCAGAGACTCAGTGCAATGCTCTATACACAAAGGTAATCAAACTTGAGTAGGCAAAATTAACCACAGAACCATTGGTGGCAAGGGGGGCAAGACATCACGCTTAGTTATCTGATCTGAATGGTGTCATGTTGTTAGAAACAATATAGATGCATTCTTCCCCACAATACTACTACACACTATTCATGTCGGGCACAGAAGAGATTGTTTGGTCTAGCAGACAGATATAATAGGGGTTTGGCAATAAAAAGGGCCAAAAAGGTATAAGCCTACATTCTATTAGCATAAAATGTACCTGATGATAGACCACTAGGGCCTTTGGTGGCCTCTGTAATTGTATTGTATTGTATTGTAATAGTATTTATATAGCGCTTACTACCCCTGACGAGGTGTCGAAGCACTTTTCGGCGAATAGCACGCCACTCCGGAACCCAACAAGAATTAGTGATGGATTAGTATAGGGAAATATGAGTATAGTTTTAGTTATGAGTTAATTTGAGCCACGGATATGAGAGATTGTTAGTTAGATTGACTGGAGTAATGGAGGGGTGGAGGAGGAAAGAATCTAGAAGTGTTAATTGGGAGTATATGGTAACAGGATTTAGGCTTGGGATGATTAAAGGAGGATGGAAGAGGGAAGAGTCTGTGAAAGGGGTTAGGGAGATCATAGTAGCAGGGTGAGATAAATGAGGGAGAATTTACTAGGTTTGTTTGGGAGATCATGGTAGTAAAGTGAGGTTTGGTGAGTTAGATAAGGAAGCAGAGGGAAGAGCTTAGGCAGAGTTATTTAGGAGATGAAAGTAGAATGGATTTGGGATGAGTCAGAGTGGGAATGGAGGATAGATTGATAGAGACATGCCATATGGTGATGGGTAGATAAGTGTGATATAAAATGAGAGCAGGGATTCATAAGTATCTAGGAGAACAACTTATCTAGGAGTTATGCAATGACCTATGAACATGTTAAGCATAGAATAACACACACACATATATATATATATATACATATATATATATATAAATATATATATATATATACACATACATACACACATGAATACACACATATGCACACACATATGTACAAACATTTTGCAATAGTCTGGAGATGAACATCTAGTTATTGTATAATTTCCCCTGGTTGCACTGTTTGTCCTTTTTGATGCTGCTTCACTTGGAACTGGCTCTCATTTTCTCTTGTTGGAAGATGGAGCTTTGCCTCTTGGTCTGCCTGATCTTATTCTCGAGTGTTTGCGTGATATTTAGGATTTTGACAGTTGACACTAATGCTACACTACTTTTCCTTCCTCACACCTGCAGTCCTACAGTCCTGTAGTCCTGTTAACACAAGTGCTGGAGAGGCACGGAAACGCTGGGGAAGCAACCAGACCCGCTTACTGGTTCAGAGAATATTACTATGTACCATCTCCCCTCACTGAGCTCCCTCGCCGGTAATGCTGGTTGCACCACCTTACTCAGGTGGTACAAGGACTCAGGAGGAACGGGGGCACAAGCCCATTAGAGGCGCCCCCTTAACCTCTTGTGCCACTACAGGTGGCAGATCCTAGCAGATCCCAGTTGCTGGATGCTAGATTCTGGCTCGCTGGGGCTCTCTTAGCACCACTTCACCCGCTGGTTGCCCTTCTGGTTATGCTGCACCTTGCTCTGAGGCTCAAGGCTCGGGCTCAGGGGGGCAACAGGCACACTGGCAGCGCAGACTCACCATTCTTGTGGTAACCCCTTGTTCCTTTCTTTGTGTGTGGTGTGGCTCAGGCGACAGGGAAGTACAAGCACACCAGAGGCAACGCCTCACCCTCGTTACAGTTGCCCCTTGTTCTTTTCCTCGTGTGTGCTGTGATGAGATGACAATGCACCAAAGGATGCACCATCAGATAGAGTCCTGAGTGTCTCCTTTGCATCACCTCACACCTCCTCATTGATCATAAGTCCTCACAGATCATGAGTTCACACAGGTTACACAATACTCTGCACAGCCTTATAACCTTATGAACCTGTAACCTTATTGGCACACCACACAGAGCTCTTGTGCACTTTCAGGTGCTTTCAAGTTGTTTTCAAAATACTTTCAAACTGCTTTAAAAAAAAATGTAGAGTGCCACTTTCTAAGAGACATATCAATATCAATAAACAACAGCCAATGTCAGTAGGCCACGAAGGCAGGAGGCTGACCAGGTCACATGCTGCACCCAGACCTGGCTGGGCCACTTCTGTAATGACTACATGCTGCTTCCGTGACAACTAGATGCCTCAATGAATCGAGAAGCAGACTGGCTTTCTCTCTGCTGCCTTTCCCCGCTCCTCTGGCCCCTTGGAACGCCAATGCTAGATCACCAGCATGTGGCGGTCATGCAGCGGGCTTGCAGTAGTGAGAAAGTGGGGCTGCAGCTGTGGGAGCACGGGTAGGAGCATGACCAAGTAGGACTGATCAAAGCCGGGCAGGTCGGTGCAATGGTGGGCCGGAACGATCAGATTTAGGAGGATGTTTTTGGTTTATTCAAGAAGCCCTAAGAAAGGACCTCTGTGAGGGATGCACTTCTGTTTCCCTTCTCCCACAAGCTGGGTCTGTATGCTCTGAAAAGCAGATTTATGGAGGCAAGAACATTTTTAAACATAACATGTATCATTCCCTGATTAAGGAATGATGTCCAAAAAAACATGAGGTTGGTGTAACACATTGACACGTATTTTCTAAACAGCATGAATCAACCATGATTACCAGTGCACACATGTCCAAGAAAAAGATGATCTAGGTTTGCTCACACACACTCTCTAACTTTTATTTACCAGGAAGGACAAGAACAATTCTTTGCTAGAATCATAACTCACCAGACCTCCTTAGTTGTCTAAAACTGACTTTGGTAGTAAAGGACAACCAATGCAGCTGACAGGCCAACAACATCAGTTCTGGTTCTGAGCATTAACTTTTGCTGAATCTTCTCAACACACAGGATGGTGAACACCCGTCCAAAGAACAAAGTTAATGAGCTGCAGTAGACTTCACAAAGCAATCAATCAAATGACAAGATTTTATCATATCATTATTAGTTTGTTTTAATGGGAGAACATGAAGAGCACCCATTCAACGATATCTAATACAGTATTGTAGTATCACATCAGTATCACACGTAAAAATGGCTATAAGCTTCAACAAATATGTGAAAATACATTAAAACTAACTTAATGGGGGGAATCGTGCAAAACAAGATGGCCACCTCCCGATAACCTTTGGAGACCCCCCTCATTATCGACAAATTTTTCTATATATATAAGGCATTTTTTTACCTCAAATTGAGGCATTTGTGTTACTGGAAGACCAGCACTGCACAGGGAAGTGATTTTCCAGGCTTTTTATAGGAGAGTGAGGAGTTTCTTTTGTTAGAGCCTTTCCTCTGAGATCTACTGTGAAGTGCAGCTGGAATTTCCTGTCAGGAGGGCAGAGAAAACTTGTGGAAAAGGAGTGGTTGAGGCCTAACCACTCCCATAGCTGGTTTTAGCTCCTGAATAGCTTACTTTATAGGTGATATTTTTACTAGTTTTATTCTATTTATTTATCTGGAATGAAGTTGATACTTTTCATATTTATTATTAATACTACATCAAGATGGAAGGAAAAAATGTGCCTGCTATGAATAACAAATAGAAAAAACAACTTCTCCGCCGCCAGTAAAGTAAAAAATTGTAGTTTCCACTGAACCTTCTTTAATTACAATATTAGAAGAATTACAAGCTGTGTGCACAAATACAGGTAACATTGCATCAGAAATTAAAACTATATGCAAGGATATGGCTAGCCTCTCAATGAAAGTTTCTGACAACTCAATTAAAATTCAAGATAACAAAACAAAACTTTACAGTGTAGCACCTCTTGCTGCAAAAAGTGAACCTATGAATATCTGTTACTTGATTTAGAAAATCGCAATAGACAATTTAACTTGTGCATTTTTAATTTGTCAGAAGATGTTGAAGAGAAAGACTGTAGGAAATACTTGGAATCCTTGTTACGTGGTCTCTTAAACTTAAAATTCCAGAAAAATCGAAAATTGACAAAGCACATAGAATTCCTTCTCATCGTAATCCAAGTAATATGAAACGGCATCAAGTAATCTTTAAAGTTTTACGTTACCATCACCTTGTGATGATCCAGAAAGCAGCAAGAGAGATTCCAACATTAATGGTCAACGGAAATAAAATCTTTAGACATAAAGATTTTGCTAAGGAAACTGTTAAAATACGTAAAGAATTCTCCGATCTGCAACCACGACTATGAAGCTGTGGTTTTAAATATGGCCTTTTTAATCCATCTCTTATGAGAATTTGGAAAGATGGAATTTCAAAAGCTTCTCAGCACCCTCAGGATCTACGTGCCGTTTTAGATCATCACGCTCCGCTTTCCATGGAAACTAATGAAGCCTCTTCTTAGTGCCAATGTCTGGTTTTATTTGCATATCCGTGTGGACGATTCTAAAACAATTTTTATGTTTCTATGTTGTCCGTTTTTCTATGTTTGTATATCTTGTTCCTTTTTCTCCTTTCTTCTGTATTTATAGCTACTCCTCAATGCTATACGGTATAATTTATCTTTCTTTTTACTCTATTTTTTTACCTTTCTATTTATTGATAGTGTTAGCAAAATTAACACTGTTTCTTTTAATGTTAAAGGTTTACAACATCATGTTAAAAGAACTAAAGTATTGGATTATTTAGCAAGGCATAAGGCAGACATTTGTTTGATACAAGAAACTTAAATTGATGATACAATTTTGTTGTATATGAATAAAAAATGGGTTGGCAATATTATTTCTTCCCCTGCAGTTAACAAGAAAAATGGTGTTGCAATCCTGCTTGCAAGAAAGTAAACTATTCAAATACTTAACAAATGTATTGGTACAGATGGTCGATATATTATAGTCAAAATTAAAATTGATAGCTTTGTTTTTCATTTAATTAATGTTTATGGTCCTACCAAATATGATCCTAAATTTTGGTTGCTATTTACATCAGACGTGATTAAATTAGGTAATGTACCGCTAATCATTGGTGGTGACTTTAATTTGCTAACTGACCCTTATTAGATAGATGTTCTCATACTAAATATTGTCCTCCTAAAGCTTTTTTCATGCTTTGATCTTTTTTAAATCAACCAAAATGATTGATATCTGGCGTTTACATCACCCAAATGACAAACAATTTTCTTTATTCTCTAATCCCCATAATTTGCATTCTCGGATTGATTATTTTTTTTTTCCCCGTCATTTAATACAGACATTTTTTGATCCTAAATTTCACAATATAGATATTTCTGACCATGTACTTATTTATGAAGTTTTACAGCTTAAAACTAGTCAACAATCTAATTCTTGGTGGCGTATGAATACAAGTGTTGTTCTTAATGATAAAAATAAAACAAAACTTTTGTCAGCAATACAAGACTATTTTTCTTTAGATCCAGAAAGTCCCACTTCACTTTTGAATCATTGGGATGCACTTAAAGCATATATTAGAGAGGCTACAATTTTGATTATGGCTCATGATAATAAAACGTTTAAGGATAAACTTAAAGAATTAGATAAACAAATAGCAAAATATGAACGTCTCTTTATCACATCTCAGGATAACAAATACAAAATACAATTACAAAAACTTCAGAATGAATGAAATTCCATGTTACGCAAAAGAGCTGGCATACAAATTTCAAATAATTAGGCAATATTTTATTTCAAATTTAATAGGTCTGGCAGATTATTGGCACACTATTTTGGTATTAACAAAGATAAAATTCAGATTAATGCAATTCAAGGCTCAAATGGTAAAATGGCATTATCTCAGGAAAATATAATTAATGCATTTTTGACATATTATTTAAATTTAAATAATAAACCTCTTTCTACTGACTCCATTTGTATTGAAACATTTTTGTAATCTTGCGGTTTACCTAAAATTACTCAAGCTGCTAGAGAAAATTTATGTACCAATTTCCTTTGAAGAAATTAATTTAGCTATTAACCCCTCGGGTGCCCAGGACAAGGTGGTTACATCCTCGGCCGTGGTGCTCATGCGCCAGGGTTGGAACTCCCTCGGTCTTGGACAGGCTCATCGGGGAGCGCTAGCTCTCCCCCATAGGCCTCCCACCCCCCTCCCATGGGCAGGGATGGAAGGGGATTGCTTTCCCTTTCACCCCGATCCCCCTAATCCCCCAGTGACGTCTAATATCGTCAGCGCACGATCGCTAGCTGACCTTCTCAGAGGTCACCTCTCATAGCGCTGGAAGCTCAGCTTCCAGCGCGATTGGAAGAGAAATGCAAAGCATTTCTCTTCCGATCAGAGGGTGGGGGCAGGCAGATGCAAGAAAGGAAAGGAAAGGCCTTTCCTTCCATGTCTCGTTGAGCATTTCTGCAGCCCGATCCTAAAGCGATCGGGCTGCAGAAATGCCCACTAGACACCAGGGATTTTTTTTTTATATATTTAAATATAAGGTACCTACCCCTCGAGCAAGGGTAGCTCCCCAGGTGGGCAATTTTTTGAAGGCCTTTTCTGCCCCCCTGTTGGCTGATCGGCCTTTTTTTATTAGGCCGATCTGCCCCCAGGGGGGGCAGAAACCTCTAGAAACCAGAGATCATTTTTTTTAATTGTTTACACTTGGGGAGCGACCCCTTAGGCATAGGTCGCTCTCCTTGGGGTCAAATTGTTTTTAGGCAATTTCTTCCCCCCATTGGGGGGAGATTGGCCTATTTTTCTTAGTCCAATCTGCCTCCAAGGGGGGCAGAAACCACTAGACACCAGGGATTTTTTTTTCTGGCATCAATTTCACACAACATGAGTGACCCCTTAGGCAAGGGTCGCTCCCCTGGGGGGTAAATTTATTTTAGACCATTTCTGTCCCCTTTGGGGGTAGATTAGCCTCTTTTAATAAGGCCGATCTGCCCCCAAGGGGGGTAGAAACCACTAGGCACCAGGGATTTTTTAAAAACATTTTTACAGATGGGGAGCGACCCCTTAGGCAAGGGTGGCTCCCCTGGGGGTCAAATTTTTTTAGGCCATTTCTGCCTATTTCTATTAGGCCGATCAGCCCCTGTGGGAGGGCAGAAACCACTTAAGCACCAGGGATTGGCGTGTGTGTGCGTGTGTTTTGTTTGGGGGGCAGCCCCTTGGGCAAGGGTTGCTCACCATGGGGCACATTACTGTTGGCTATTTCTGCCCCTCTTGGGGGCAGATCGACCTATTTTTGTAAGGACCCTCTGCCCCCAAGGGGGGCAGAAAGCCCAGCGGAGACCAGGGAAGATTTGTTTTAAAAAAAGAGGGTGTGGGTATGGTCATACCCCCACCCCAAATAAATGGGGACAAAGTTGTTCTGCCCACCAGTGGACAGATGGGGCAATTACCCTGATCCACTCTCCAGGAGGGCAGGAAGCCTACTAGATGGCAGGGAATAAAAAATAAAAAAAATAGTGGGGTGGTGGCTACCAACAAGTATGGGCATGGTTATGCCCCCACCCAAACTGAAGGGGGTAACAGTCTTTCAGCTCCCCCATACACTAAAACATCTTATCCCACGGAAAGCAAGAGGACATTTGATTATTTTGGGTTTTGGATTTAAATTTGGGCAATGAGAGCTTGTCTAACTCTCAAAATCGTCCCAGTTGGAATGGTGAGGACTGCACTTTTTGGACTTTGGGACTCTGCCATGTAGAAAAATATACGAGACCTAGACACATCTGAAAACTAAACATCTGGGTGAGCCCAGGGTGGTGTGCTCCACATGCACCCTCTACCATTTTCCTACCTACAATGCCCTTAAAACCTCCAACTTTGCTTGAAATCACACATTTTCCCCACATTTTTTATGAAACCCTTCCGGAATTTGCAGCAATCTACAAAATTCCTACCACCCAGCATTGTCACGTCTATACCAATAAAAATTCTGCCCGACTTTTCAGCCTGAAGACTTTTGTTCCCACTCAACATGTTTGTGGCTCTTCCCTGTCACAGGCACTTGGCCCACCTACACCAGTGAGGTATCATTTTTATCGGGAGGCTGAGGGGAACGCTGGGTGGTAGGAAATTTGTCCTGGTGTGGTGATTCCACACAGCAGTGTGGGAAAATGTGATTTTTTTAGCCATGTTAGAGCTTTGCTGAGGATTCTGGGTAAAAAAACACGGTGGGATCCACGCCATTCTCACCTCCCTGGACTCCCTTGGGTGTCTAGTATTCAGAAATATCTGGGTTTGGTAGGTTTCCCTAGATGGCTGTTGAGCCCAGGTCTAAAAACGCAGGTGCCCCCAGCAAAAACAGGTAGTTTTGTATTTGATAATTTTGATGTGTCCACATAGTGTTTTGGGGCATTTCCTGTCGAGGGCACTAGGCCTACCCACACAAGTGAGGTACCATTTTCATCGGGAAACCTGGGTGAATGCTGGGTAGAAGGAATTTTGTGGCTCCCCTCAGATTCCAGAACTTTGCAGCACCGAAATGGGTGGAAAAAGGTTTTTTTTGCCAAATGTTGAGCTTTGCTAAGGATTCTGGGTAACAGAACCTGGTGAGAGCACCACAAGGTACCCCATCCTGGGTTCCCCTAGGTGTCTAGTTTTCAGAAATGCCCAGGTTTGCTAGGTTTTCCTAGGTGCCGGATGAGCTAGATGCCAAAATCCACAGCTAGGCCTTTTCCAAAAAACAGGTCAGTTTTCTTTGGGAAAATGTGATGTGTCCACGTTGTATTTTGGGGCATTTCCTGTTGGGGCCACTAGGCCTACCCACACAAGTGAGGTACAATTTTTATCGAGCGACTCCGGGGGAATGCTCGGTGGAAGGAAATTTGTGGCTCCTCTCAGATTGCAGAACTTGCCATCACCGAAATGTGAGGAAAAAGTGTTTTTTTGCCAAATTTTGAGGTTTGAAAAGGATTCTGGGTAACAGAACCTGGTGGGAGCCCCTTCATTATGAATTCCCTTAGGTGTCTAGTTTTCAAAAATGTATAGGTTTGGTAGGTTTCCCTAGGTGCCGGCCGAGCTAGAGGCCAAAATCCACAGCTAGGCACTTTCCGAAAAACATGTCAGATTTCAATGGAAAAATGTGATGTGTCCATGTTGCATTTCCTGTTGCGGGCACTAGGCCTACCCACACAAGTGAGGTACCATTTTTATCGGGAGACTTGGGGGAATACATAATAGCAGAACAAGTGTTATTGTCCCTTGTTTTTCTCTACATTTTTTTCCTTCCAATTGTAAGACAGTGTGTAAAAAAGACGTCTATTTGAGAAATGCCCTGTAATTCACATGCTAGTGTGGGGACCCCCGAATTCAGAGATGTGCAAATAACTACGGCTTCTCAACACCTTATCTTGTGCCCATTTTGGAAATACAAAGGTTTCCTTGATACCTATTTTTCACTCTTTATATTTCACCGAATGATTTGCTGTATACTCTGTATACAATGAAAACCCATTGCAAGGTGCAGCTCATTTATTGGCTCTGGGTACCTAGGGTTCTTGATGAACCTACAATCCCTATATATCACCACAACCAGAAGAGTCCAGCATACGTAACGGTATATTGCTTTTGAAAATCTGACATTGCATAAAAAACTTACAGAGTAAAACGTGGAGAGAAATGGCTGGTTTTTTACCTCAATTTCAATATTTGTTTTTATTTCAGCTGTAGGATCTACATAAATGACACCTTGCTAAATTCAAAATTTTGTCTATTTTCAGAAATGTTTAGCTGCCCGGCGTCCAGTATTGGTTTCACACCCATATCTGTCACTAACTGGAAGGAGGCTGAAAGTACAAAAGCAGTAAAAACTGGGTATGTCCAAGTAAAATGCCACATTGTGTTGAAAAATTTAGTTTTCTGATTCAAGTCTGCCTGTTGCTGAAAGCTGAGAAGGTGGTAATGCTAGCATTGGAAACTCTTTGTTGATGCTATTTTCAGGGGAAAACCCACAAGCTTTCTTTTGTATTTAAAAAAAAAACTCATTGTATTTTTGCTGATTTCTTGGTCACCTCCAGAGGAATCCACAAACTCTGGGTACCTCTAGAATCCCTAGAATGTTGAAAAATAGGACACAGATTTGGCATGAGTAGCTTATGTGGACAAAAAGTTAGGAGGGCCTAAGCGCAAACTGCCCCAAATAGCGAAAAAAAGGCCTGGCCCCTGAGAGGGGTAAGGCTTGGCTGCGAAGGCGTTAAAACTCTAAAATTGGGTAAATCTCCTGGACCAGGTGTTATATCTGCTGAATTTCATAAAGAGTTTTCTCCTCATTTATTATCTCACTTACTCAAACCATTTACACACTTTAGTATCTCAGATCACCATGTTCTGTCACTGAAACCTTAATTATAGTTCTTCCAAAACCTAATAAAAATCATACTATTGTTTCAAATTATCCTCCTATATCATTAATAAACCAAGATTGTAAACTGTATGCATAAATCCTTGCAACCAGACTAGCTTCTGTACTAGATTCCAGTGTATATATTGATCAAACTGGTGTTATGAAACGTAGTCATTCTCTAGATTGTTATTCCATGTAATTTAAAATGCTTCATCTTTATCTTTGCCATCTGGAGTTCTTACATTAGATGCTAAAAAGTGTTTGACAAAGTATATTGGCAATATCTATTTCATACCCTATCTATGTTTAATTTTGGTAATTCCTTTATTTGCATGATTTCAGTGCTATATTTTGGTCCGAATGCAAGACTTTTTATCAATAGTCATCGATCTAATACATTTTTGTTACTTAGAGGCACTCGCCAAGGTTGCCTCTCATCACCTCTACTTTTCATCCTTGCTATTGAACCATTACTTATTGCTATTAGAAATTGCAAGGAAATAAAAGGTATCACAATTAATGATATTACTATTAAAATTTCAGCATGTGCTGATGGTGTTTTATTATATATTGCTAATCCTGAATCATTCATTACCCCTTTATTACATTTAATTCATACGTATTCTCAAATTTCAGGTTATTCCTTAAACACAAATAAGGCAGCATTTTTCCTTTAAATGTATAATGTACCCATTATATGTTACCTAATTATGATATCATATGGCAAAAGGAAAATCTGAAGTTTAGTTGTTTGCATAAATTCTTTATTTGGCTTAAAACCTTAAAAGTATAAAACATGCATAAACTATACAATGGTTCATAGAGTTAATCAGTTACATGACGCATGCTCACACAATGTTCTTAATTCATAAAATTTCATATTTACAATGCCCTCCTAATGTGGATCGATACAATTTCATAGCCCCCAATACGAGTTTCATGGTCCTACTAATTTTACAAAGTGTGTTGTATATACCCGCTTAACCCAATTATATTTCTAATAAAACAATAGTTCATATAATTTACATATGGTGCAAATCTAGATAAAGTGGCGGTGCTTTTGCTTTAAACCTACATATTATAACAAGACAGATGTCCTAATTTACAATCATTCAGTATAGTTTTTAAAACAGTCAATTTGTAAACTCTTCATTCCTCTAAGAAAATGCCATCTCTTGTTCAAAGCTTCACATACTACATCCTTACATTTTGCGGGCCCTGTAAGTCCCGCTAAAAACCCCTCGTATTTCAATTAAAAATCAGCCTAGCACACACATTACATTAAAAAATGTCATAACTACTAGAAACGTAAGCGCTTGATCCCAATTTATAATATTTTATTCCTTAAAAATTGGTTTTAAACCAGACAATCCGATAAAATATGTTGGGCACTACATTTCTGTTGTAGGCCACATTTACATAGGCCCTGATCATCCTTAAGTATGGCTTTTGCTTTGAGGTCAGTATAGCCGGGGTTTAACCCAACTCCGAACTGTACAACTGCATCTCTAAATCTTGGGTTGGGTAGGGCCTCTATATGAGAGAAATTTTCTGCATTCCTCCACCCATCTACCAAAAACTGGGTGGAATTTTTTCTCTCCAGATACCCTAGATCTGCTTCTCTTGCTCTTCTATTTACCATTGTATGCAGCTCCTGCTTTCAGTTTTGTTCTACGTGCCACTGGTTTCCGGTTAAGCCTAAGAGGACACAAATCTTTCCGAACCGTCCTCTCACTTGTGATGCCCAGTGTAACTCACTTGTCTTTATTTCTGTTTTACACAGACTTGCGATCTTAGAAATTCCCTCATCTCTCAGACTCAACCAAAATTTCAACGCAGCAAAATCTAATTTATCTAGGTATACTATTTTGTAGTACTATTAAGCAATCAATTACATTGAACTGTGAGTATATTCTTAATAATATCAAAAACAAATTTCTGAAATGGTCTACTTTGCACTTATCCTGGTGGAGCAAAGTTGAAGCTTTTAAAATGATTATTGCTCCAAAAATACTTTATCTCCTCTCCATGATCCCAACTCGATTAATGTTTATCTAAATTTATCTGGAACAATAAGCCGCAACATATACGCTATAAGAATGTAAAATCCTCAAAATGTAATTTTTTGGTTTACTAATGTAGATTTTGATACTGTACCCACATGGCTTCACTTTGAAAGACGTTTGGTGTTACCGTTTCCATTACTGACAATTTCCTCTACTAACTCTTTAACAAACAGATCCTCAATAGTAAACTCTACAAAAGTAATATTACAAGATTTGGATTCCATTTTCCAAGTACCTATTTGTAATACCTTAAATATATCTTTATGGCATAACCCTTTATTGAAGCCTAGTCGTAATATAAAATTCTGGAAGTCTTGGATAAATTCTGGTATTTTTTACTTAAAAGATATTTGTCATAACAATACCTTTTTTTTACTTTCGAATAACCACACCAAAAATATTCACTTTCGATTGTGGATGTGATTAAGTATGAACTTTTATATAATTCCATCTTTGATTCATTAACTAACTTTCCAGAAAATAATATTCTGATTTAGATATTTATGTACATACAATTACTTCCTCTACTCATGCAGTGTCAATGTATTATAACAAATTGAATAATTTTGAAAGAAAAAATGTGAAGTTTCGATCCTCTTTTTGGAATAATGAATATCTCCTTCGCAAGACCCATGGAGGAAAATTTGGCTGAATAATATTACTGGATGGCTACTAGTATCTCTATATCAAACTAATTCATTCATACTATTTCATTGTTTATGGACCCCATTAAAATTATTTAGCGCAAATTTACTAAATTCTCACAATTGTTGGCATTGTAATTCTACTTCAGGCTCCATAAACCATATGATCTTTGATTGTACGGTTGTTTCTAAATTTTGGAAGGAGGTATGGTATGTTATTTCAAAAATTCATAATTTCTCAGAGAAGCTCTCATTTAGCTTGCTTATAGGCAAATCAAGTTTATTGTCAGCAAAAATGTCAGATAAGAATAACAAACGTTTTGACTTCCTAATTTCTGATGCCTTAAAATCAATAACTGCCAAAAATGCTTCATTATTATCAATTCATACATTGTGTTCATGGATAATTTTTACCAGAAAAGGAGCTGATTAGACTATGATGGGTGCTGTTTATAACACAGTTACTTATCAGTCAATTTGGAAACCTATTGATAATTATCTAGCAATGTAGTTTTTATCGACACCCCACTTATTTTCAAATTCAGTTATTACTATTATTCGGCGAATGTTATTCTGTATGTACAATTAGTATAGTACTGTTATAATGAAAGTACTCAATGTACCTCTTTCGGTGCTCTTTTTTGTTTGGTCTGTTTTTCACATCATAAAATAATAATAAAATATTTTGAACTAAAACTATTTTAATGGATTACCACAGTAATGGTGTGGATTATCAAACCATAAACATATAACAGTTTAATTTAAAAAATAACAGTCCAATACTTGAAGAGACAAGTCACAGCAGTCTTATCTACAACACAGTGGTGCACGTTTGACATAATGTAGACTTTAAGTGTAAGAACAGAGCAAAAGTGTGGTGATGCATCTCAACTAAAGGGACTAGCAAACACCCCACATTCATCAGGATAACCAGATTTTCCCAAATTCAATGCATAGCTCTGCAGTGTATCAAAATATGTTTTATGATTTGACACCCTCCCAGCGATGAGCAGCGTAATAGTATTCAAATGAATAAATTAAAATCAACTAGTGAGTATCTGTGCAAGAGGTAAACAAGAGATGACGGTGATCATATGAAAAAAGGTAAAGTGGAAAATGGCTTGCAGTGTGCCAATAGAGTACAGATAAAAAGATGTGAGCCTAAAGATCCCCCACTGAAGTCACATGCAAAGAATACAATCCAAGAATGTAATTCACTTAACTGATAAGTGGTGTGCCTTTTTATAGGGAGGAGTGACACATCATCATGCATACAGGCTGAAACCAAAAGCCCTACCTCAGCCACAGATGGAGTATTGAAACCAAATAAGATGTCAGCTTTCCTGTGTCAGGCAGTGTGACTCTTCACTGGAGTAGTACTGAACCACAGGTTTCCCCAGGTTTGGTGGCAACTCTGACCTAACAGCTACAGTTAGTCATCACTTCCAAGAGAAGGAGTTAGGGTAAGAAAACAGGAGTAGAGACATGCATTTTTCAAGTAATGAGGTGTCCCCCAGGTTTTGATTCCTAGGTATAGTTGTGTTGTTGGGAGTTGCGTTCTAAAGGTCTTACCAGGATGTTGCGATTAGATCATGGAGGATTGGATTTGGCCCAAATGATGATGAAGACACCACTCAAAGGATTATCACAAGTTAGCATGTGGAAGCATAAAGATCAAGATTATGGCCCTCATTATGAACATGGCGGTTCGGCCCACCATGCCGGCAGTGGTGGATAAAGCCGCCAGCCAGCATGGCGGGCCAAACCGCCATATAATAAACATGGTGACGGCCGCCAGCGGCAGCCGTCACCCACCGCCAGGCTCCCACCATCAGGCAGCCTGGCGTTGGGATGAAACACCATCCGCCAGGGTAGCGGCGCTACCCTGCGGATAATGTTTCATTTCCCGCAAGCCTTTTCTTGGTGGGATATCCCGCCAGGAAAAGGCACTTCGCATGGGCAGTGCAGGGGCCCCGGTGCAGAGCCCCGTCTCGTAGGTCACTGCCCGATTTTCAGGTAGTGATCTGCGCGATGGGTGCAACTGCACTTGCCGCACAGAGGCATTGACAGTGGCTCCATGTGGAGCTGCCGTCAATGTCCCGGTCTAGCCTTTCTGTGAGCCGGCAGGCGGAAACAAAGTTTCCACCCGCCGGCTCACAGAAAAATTCATAATGTGGCCGACGGGGTTCCGGGGTCAGTGTTTTGACTGCCAGCATGAACACAGCGGTTGTTTCCACTGTGTTCGTAATAACCCCCTATATCTTGTGGTTTGCGAACACCATTTACAGTGTGTAAATAAGCCTCCAACCATTCTTTTGGACAATTATGGTGTTTTTCGTCTCTTGTAATCATCCATCTGTCTATAACACTTACAGTCGGGGTCAATAGTGTGCCACCAATCATTGGTGTCAGGGTCAAAGGTGAATTTTATAACTTTAAAAAATCCCAAGAGGAGAAAGTGTTCTGTTAGTCCCCACAATAATAAGTTTAGCTCTAATCTGAAATACTAGAACTAGTCCTTCAAAGGTGAGTTGATTATATTGCATGGTTTCCAAGCTTTTAAAAGAGGGGAATGTCCTTTCAAGCTGCTAGCTAGCTGCAACACACTATTTAATACACTATTTAATCTGATATGTCTGACAAGGATGAAAATAAGATGCTCACCATACTGTCTCATGTGGTCTTCTGAGTGGAAGCTGATCTCTGTCAAACTGCTGAGATGCTTTGTCACCAAGGAAATGTGGTGACTGGCATCGAGGAATGATTGTGATACCCTCCCCATAATGGCCATCAACACTTCCATCACATATTTAAAGATGTCACAGGATCTCAGTCCCCTGGGAGATACACACTTGTTCTCAAAAGTTGCATAGAGTTCCATTCTTTTGTGGTTCTTTACTAAAACGTACCACACGTTCTCATTAATGTGTCTAAATGTGCACCTTTATCCAAACAAAACATAAACACGTTCAAAGCTGTATGGCCTCTTCTTGGTGTGCATCCATACTGAATGGAATGTTCAGCAAGTTATGCACCAGCTGCACGTGAACTTCATGACGCAATTAACTGATTCCGTTCATGGGACTTTCTGCAGGTTTTACCATGTCTGAACATAGGTTGTAAAAATAAGAGTTTCACCAAGGGCATGATTGAATTAGAAATATCCATGTGGACCTGTCAATTGTAGATACCAAGAAGACTACTGTGTTAAGTATACAGTCAAACAGAAACAGATGAGGAATCATACACACAGAGCTCACTCCACGACCAGAATAGTTTACTCATTTCCTTCAAGTATGCGAAAAATCAGGGCTTTAAGTGGGATGATAAAAGTGTGTGTTCTCTAAAATGGGCATGGCTTAAGAAGCAGAACTAGGAATCCTTTGCAAGTGATGTGGCATATATAATTAAGGGCATGGCTTAAAACAAGTAAACTGAAATTCTGTGCTTCCCATGGCCTATCACCCCACTAGTATGTTGTT
This sequence comes from Pleurodeles waltl, assembly GCF_031143425.1. NCBI lineage: Eukaryota > Metazoa > Chordata > Amphibia > Caudata > Salamandridae > Pleurodeles > Pleurodeles waltl. The sequence continues at coordinate 216,403,303 of NC_090444.1, read as the reverse complement.
GCCTTTCTGCAAGATTTTAGTTATTACATCCAGGCATATCACACAGTAACAGATATGCATGTAAAACAAGCCAAACCGCTTGGCTTTGCCAATGCTTGTTAGCAGTATCAGATAAATGAGTAATATATAATTTGTTGTGAATAACTAGAAGTGGAAAATATGAGACTGTGAATTAAACATTATAAGTTCTGTGGAAGGGGTAGCAATCTTCGGAGTGTCCCAGACTACCCATTCTTCCCTGCACACCACTTTCTCTGCAATCTCTCTTGTAGACATTAACACATTTTTCCTCTCCACATTTTTCTGAAATCTTCCATCTGCATATCACACACTCATCTTTTTTCTGTTTCAGCTACTTCATGTGCTTCCTTGCATCCCCTTCAATTTACCAACCCTATTCACACAGCACACCAACTACCTGTAAGCGCTGTATTTTCTTTACTTTCGTTGTCAACATTTAAACAGCTGCTTAACTCCATCACACATCATTGCATAGAATCACAATTAGCACATCTGTCCATTGTGCTGTGCTTTCTGCAGAGAGGTTAAGGTTTTTATTAGCTTGTATGCTTAACCCCTTTGTGTTCTATTGAGAAGTATTGTGAGCAATGTGAACTTCAGAGGTCTCATCCCTGGCTTGTAATAAACACTAACCCACAATCTGAACTCATGCAGACATGCGGAGGCGACCCTGTACACAGCATGTACTATATAACAGTAATATGCTTCGTGAAATAAAATGTAGAAAAACAACTTCCAGGAATAAAACACAGTCTTTGCGAATGCAAGATTAAGTAATCATGTAAGATGTAACCAAGAACTACATCGCTGACATAGATTACCTCAACGTTTTTACAATCATTTTTCAGAAATCGCTCAGTTTTATCCTGCAGTGTTAAATCCACAAATATAGGGCTCAAGAGGGACTCATTTTAATGTCAGTTTTTAATTATTGCCTGGTCTGAGACCCAGAGAAATTTGGCCCATCTAAAGCCCTTAGAAAAATCCACTTCGGATTCTAGGGCCCTGCAGATCGTGAATCAAGGATACGCCATAGAATTTGAGAATCCTTTTCCAGAATGAAGGATTAGGCCAAACAAACAGTCAAGATGTCATTCGAAGAAAAAATCATTGCAGGTGGCAATTTAAACAAAAATACATAAGGTTATAATTCAGGTGACGAAAAACAAGAGAGGACGAGTCTTTTTACTCAATAGTCTTACTAGTACCGACGATTTCAGGAGGTTTCTGGACTAGGATGCACTTCAGAATCCTAAATCAATAGATTCTCAACAAATAATTCATAATGGAGACTTTTCAGTGAATAATTCTCTTGATTCAACCTGGCAATTATAAGGTGACGATAAATCTGCGTTATGTGTACTGTCATATTCTAATAGTGAAACACAATCACCAGTTTCTCAGATTTTGTGTGAAGAACAAACGTCATAAGGTTCTGCCGTTCAGGTGAAAGACCGCCATAAGAGTATTCACAAAGGTGATGGCTGCTTTGCATTTTACACCTCAAAGTCCTAGCAGTTTACCCTTTCTTGGATGATGGCTTCTTCATACTCCATGAGCCTTGGAACCAAGCAAAAGGTTAATGTGGATGGAATCTTGTTTAAGAAAACGTTTTTCTAATCCACAAGAAGCAGTGACAACGGACACTTCCACAAAACAAAGCGTCTGTTAGAGCACAATTCATAACAGACATTCAGGAAGTACTGCTTCCACAGGAGAGAGCATTGGGCTGATAGACTTGCTTTCAGGTTTATACAGAGGAATAGAGGCAATGATTACATTCTGATTGAAGGTGGAGCATGCATCTTCATAGTTCCATAGCCAAGGCCTCATATGTATCCACTGATGAATCTTCTGTACAACTATTGGGGGATCAACTTCTCAAATTTCTGAATTGATAATTCCCACCAAAGAAGATTTTCAAGAGCTTTTGAAATAGTGAATGTGTCCATTTCCTCCCAAGAAAGAGGTCTCTCTTCACAACAGCTGCAAGTGCAAATGGATGGGGTCCCTGTATGGGAGCTATGTCACTACAGACTTAATGGTCATCTGAGGACAGCTATATGTCCTGCAATTGGATAGAGTAGATGGCAATATTCATAGCCCTAACGTGTTTCCTTTCCCAAATAAAGGACAGCCATGCACTAGGGAGATTGCACAGTGTGGTGGCAGTGACATGCATAGGCCATCGGGGATGAACAAGATCTCCTTCTCTGAGAGTTTTGGCAGCTCAAATAGGAATATGGACTAGCTGTCTATTAAGGCATCATATGTGAGTGGGGAAAACAATATTCTAGCAGATTCATTGAGCAGAGGTTTTCCTCTGTTCCAGTCACTGTCGTTGACTTGGGAGATTTTTCTGCAGATATGTCAGTTTTCCACTGTTCCAGTCACTGTCATTGATTTTCTGCAGATATGTAAGAAGTTTAGCAAACAATTTCCAGATGTCTCTGAGGATCAACAGAACACTCAGGTTCCCAGATTTTGCTTACGAACATGGGTTGAGGGTGAATGGTGAGTAAATGCTCAGACAGTGGATTGGCCTGAGGAGTTGCGTTATGCTTTTCCATGAATACATCCGATCTGAATAGTGTTAGCATCATTAAAAGGGAGCAACAGAATGATGATTTTGGTGGTGCCGCCCGGGCCAGGAGGTCTTGGTTTACTCTACTATGGAGTTTATCAAGGTGCACATACTGGAGAATATGAACAACTCTTTCCCCTCTATGGTATGTGGTGCCAGCTCTCTTGGTTTGGAAGCTGAGCAGAAAGAGTTAGTGTACAGGACATTAATTGTGCCCTTTCGATTGACAGTTGTTTGTCATTTTAGTATTTTTATGGGATTGTTTCCATAAGAATGTACCCAATTCAAGTGGCTGGCTGAAGCAGCTAAGGTGGCGGATGATCATAATGATGCTCCTCAGACCTCCTCCGCCATCCGACTGCATCAGACAACCAAGGCCCTCACATACTGATCTGAATAGCTCCCTGATCCCCTGGGGCATTTATCTTGTCACCGGGGGCTTGCGGCTCTGGGATTGTGGCTGCCTGGACGGATAGGAATTTTCAAGATAACACCTGCCCATGGGAGCTGAGATGGGGCCTCAGTCCCCAGACTGCTGGAGACCCTCCTGCTGGGGGTGTGCCCATACTGCAAGGTGAAGGACGCTTGAGCCCGTAGATGTTCGACGGGTTTAGGCCTCTCTCTGCGGCCTTGTGCTGCACCAGGATTGCCCGAATCTATTTTGAGGCCCGCTAAGCGCATGTTACAGTGAGAGTGAGACATCCTTGCCTTTCTCCATTCCCCCTGGGTCGAGCCAACACATGTGGCAGGCCCCGGGGGTTGAGTGATGGGGACAGCGAAACAACGTGGCTCCCATGGGACCGAGCACTCATGTGGGCATTGCCCCTAGAGACTTGGCCCTGGTCTCGGAGATGCACATGGTTCTTGGCTGCTGTGTCCAACAAGCCAGGTGGCATTTCGGCCGCACACCGCCTCTGGACCTTGTTAGTCGACACTTGTGGCTTTTGGGTGAAGGACTTGCCTCCAATGACCTCTGGCCATACAGATGCCCTAGATTGCCCCTTCAGAATTCTGACATATGTTTTGGGGCCCCCACCCCCAGCTGCTCGTGCTGCCTCCATTTGAACTGTTAGGTAAGCGGGTAGGTCACAACTCTGCAGCCCTTTCATTTACTTCTCTCCAAACCCTGCGACTTGGACAACTGTTAATGGTGTGGTAAATCCCAGGGGATAACACTCCTTACCTAAGGTCCCGCGGTCGGGGTCCTGGTCGAGGCCTCCCTTTATAGGTTGACTTCTACCTCAGCTGCTCGTGCTGCGAAATGAAGCCACTGGCTTTCCCCTCCAGGACTACAGATCAACACCTGCATAGGGGTACACCCAAGTGGCTCATCTCCCACACCCAACCCATGTAATTTGTCCTCTCATCTCCCCCTGTAATGGAAGGAGGTCCTATGGCACCCTACTTGCTGCATTGATTGGAAAGGACAGGGCCCCACTGACAGGGGTACAATCAAAGATTGACAAATACACAACATATTCTTCCGACTCTAACAAACAAAAGATTGCTAGTGGTCCAAGCCCACAACCCCCTGTAACCACAGACATGGCCCAAATCCTACAGGCCATTCAAACCTCCTGAGAGGCCCTCAAATAAAGGATTTGTGAAGCTGGGGCTGACATTGTGCTCCTCCGTCAGGATCTTCGTACTGTGGCTGGGAGAGTTGCTGAGGTGGAGGGACGGTTGTCCAACCTTGAAGATGACTCAACAGACATTAAGTCACAGGTAAACACACTCCTATGAAACCAGGACAGAAGACACTGTTAATCACTCTTGATGCAGTAATCTATGGTTTGTGGTCTTCCCAGAGGGAGATGAAACCCCCCACCCTGAAACTTTTGTGAAAAAATGGATTAGGGCCTGGGTTCCTGAGGGAAACTATCATCCTGGTTCGTAGTTGCACAGGCGCACCGAGCCCTGGCATAAAAGTCCCCTCCAGGAGCGCCACCCTGCCCTCTTGTTGCCCAAATACTGAATTTTCAAGACTGGGACACTGTCCTTCGATTTGTTCATGGCAAACTCCACTTTCAATCTACCCATGTCATGATTTTCCCCGACTATCACTCTAGTTTTAGTTGGGTTTTTGGAGGAGTGGGGGCGGGGCTGTGATACTACTTCACAAACATCTCCCCTTGGTGGTCACCCAAATCATCCATGGCCCTTGTGGCCTGATATGTGGGTGTGGCAGGGACACTAGGGGGAAAGCCATACAATATCCTAAGTGTATTAATACTTCCCCACCTACATAGTCAAATTTTCAGAGACCTTATTGAAGTGCTAGCTGCACAGCCATAGGGAGGTACTAGTCATGGAGGGGGACTTTAATGCAGCCCCAACCCCAATATAGATGTCACTGACCCCTCTCACACAGTCACTGGGATATATCTAAAGCCTTTGTATCTTCATGGATGGACTCTGTGGAGTTGTGCGATGCTTGGCAGGTGTGGCATCCTCAGGAATGGGTATACACCCACACCTCTGCCTCCATAAAAAGTGAATCACTAATTGACCACCCACTCCTTCTGGCCACAGATCCCCGGTCACTACCCCCTAAGCCATAGCAAATGTCTTCGCAGACTATTACCAAACACTCTATGCCCAGTAGTGACGGCCTGCCTGTGAACTCGCCCAGCCTATCCTGCCCAACATCGTTGCTCCCCGTCTCACTCAGAACCAAAGAACAGGCTTGGACTCTCCCATCACCGAAGATGAGATTCTTGCTGTGATTCGGAAGCTGACGCCTGGTAAACCCCCAGGCCCAGATGGTTTTCTCCATGTATAAACTCCAATCTCTGCAAGGTTGTCATCCTGCATCTGCTTCACTAATATAAAGAGGCTGGAAAAACTAGTTCCTTTCTCCAGATCTCAACCTTGCAACCATCGTGGTCATTCCTAAATCGGACCATCCAGCATCCAATTGCAACTCCTCCCACTCTATCTCGCTGATCAAAACGGGCGCCAAGATCTTTGCCAAGCTTCTGTCAAACAGACTACAACCAGTAGGCTCCATGCCCACTCGTAGCTCAAGACATTTCATTCGTCAGGTCTACGCAGCCCTGATAATGTCCATGACATTAAAGGAGCAACGACTCGTGGACTTCAAATAGGCCTTCAACACAGTGGACTGCGGCTACCTTGACTCGGTGTTGCAATACATGGGTTTCAGTGCCACGGATAGCAGATTGGCCGTCCTCCTGTACTCATGGCCCTTGGTGTAAGTTCTCATCAATATGTTGTTATCCCATGACTTTACGATAATACGTGGAACTTGGCAGTGATGCCCTCTTTCCCCTCTCCTCTTCGCTCTGGCTATCGAAGCCCTAGCCTGTATTGTTTGTTGCAATGCTCAGTTGCAAGGTTGAGGTGAAGTGCATCGCTGGAGGACAGAATCGCCCTTTAGGCGGACAACTTCTTTCTCTTTCTGGCCGACCCTTTTACACTGGGTCCACCAATACTGGAAATCCTGCGACTCTTCGAGGACTCCTGAGGGTTACTGATGAACTAAGGTAAATCGCTCCTAGTCCCTCTACACATAGACAATGCCATGCTCGATTGGCAGTCTGATATACCTATCTGTCATCTCAGCTTCAAATTTGTAGGGGTCCATATTTAGATGGTGCCCAAGCTCATGCAACAATCTCAACCTTGATTCTCTGCTCCGGACAACTAAAACCAGATTTACCATCTGGTCCACTCTTACCCTTAACATCCTGGGACAGGTTGCACTCATAAAAATTATGCTGTTCCCCATCTTCTTATACACCCTACAAAATGTTCTGCTTCATATCCCCAACACCTGGTTTATCGAAATGGCAGCTAGACTCTGATCCTTCCTTTGGAGAGGCCAACCCCCATGCATCAGACTTGCTAAGTGTCACCAATCCATGTACAATGGTGGCCTGGGAGCCATGCACCTCCACTTGTATTACTGGGCATCCCAGCTCCTGGTTTCAGTGACTGGCTGACCGGAGGGTGGAGTAACCCAGTACACCAACTTCATTTGTCTTGCCTCAGTCTGAACGGAGTGATGCGCAATCTCTATTGCAGACCTATCCCTGTTCATACTCCCTGTGACTAAAACTGTTTTCCTGGTATGGTGAGCAGCCAACAAACTCCTTGATTGGGACAGGAAACTGAACCAACAGACCCCACTGTGGAGGGGGCTCTGGTTGGACCACACTGCATGACTAGAGGGGTTCCGATGAGGGGATCTGATCTGGGTCACTGTTATAGAGGATATATGGTGAGGCTCCCGCATGCACTCCTTTGTGGATCTACAAACTCATTTTAAACTTTCCCACACACAATTTCATACATATTTGCAACTGAGACATGCACGTGGACATTATCAGGATCACTTGACAAACCTGTCGGGATTTAGCCCCCTGGGCCAGATTACTAATGGGAAGTTTGGGTCATTGGGGGATTTCTCTGCTTTACCGTTCCCTGATTTATGACATTCCTGAGATGCTGGACCATATCCAGCAGAGGTGGGATGGGTGGGTCGGAGAGTTGGAGGATGTGGAGTGATGAGAGGTATGCATGGCCTCCCGGGACCTTGCTATTTCATTCTGACTCAGATTAGATCAACAACACTGTCTGCACATTACTTTCACGGTACCCCAAAGACTGTGGCATGCAGGCCATCTCCACGAACATAACTGCACCAGTTGCTCCTCTCCTGAGGCTGATTTCTTTCAAGTAGTGTGGCAGTGCCCTCTGATTACCCAATATTGGAGCAACATAGGTAGAGCCCTTTCCAGGATCTTGGACAAACCTGTCACGTTGAAACTGAAGATAGCCCTTTGTGCACTTCTAGATTAGTTCAAGGGAGTGAGAGACATCAGACACTAATTGGGCTGGCAACGCTAGAGGCTGAGAGACACAGCAAGAAACTGAAAATTACCACAACCACCTAGCCTGGCACTGTGGAGATCTGTAAGAGTTCATCTATCTCGCTAAGGGCTGTCCTCTGAAATTCCACAATATAGGGGTAAATGGTGGTAGTATTATGGTCTGACTTCCACGCCGGAAAGTTAGCCAATGGGTGCTCCAGCTCCCTTATATTTGCTGATGATTTGGGGCAGACAGGGAGGTGGGGATTTGATTGAGAAGCAATTCTTACTTTTATTTTAGTTGCTGTCTCTCATTTCAAATCAATAAAATGTGTTTATTAAAAAGAATGTATTCACTCCAACTTTGAGGGCTCAATGGTCACCAATAAAGTTGCTTATAGGGCTTTGGGAAACCCATAAGGAATATGAAGACATTGTGAACAGATTACTTAGGAGCTGTAGAATAGCTCACTATATTGCTAGTCCTGTGGCTCCAGCATTGGATTTAGTTTCGGTCCTTAAAGTTTTGCTGGTTCGCCCATGTGAACCCTTGGAAACAGATGATTTAAAATTATTGACAATTAAAGTATTTTTTCTTATAGTTCTTTGCTTTGATGCTCAGGATTGAAGAATTAGGAGCACTGCTTGTAAGCCACCTTTTCTTACCTTTGCTTGGATAGTACTCTGATTCTTCATTATTCGTCCCAGTACTAACTCTAGGAGTCAATGGGCATGTCCACTGCTAGAGTAACTGATGGAATGAGGAAGAAGAAGAAGAGGTAACAGCGTTAAGAGCAGGTCCTACTCAGTGCCGTAATGCAAAACGATGGCTCCCCCTAGAGAATTAGGTCAATGGGGGGGGGGGGGGCCTGAACAGCTGCTCCCCCCCCCCCCACATTGCAGGGGGCTGCACGGTAAAGCAGAGTGGATTTCCCGAGCGTTTAACTGTTTCTTATTCCATGTCATTGCACGCATTCTACAAGGCTTGCAATGGCATGGCTTGGAGGGTGAGGGGGCCCCTCTAAAACAAGAAACCCTGTGAGCTCCCCCCCATTGCTGGGCCTCTGTTTCGCCCCGGTCCTACTTTTAGCAGACAGATGGCTCTGCAATTCAGTGCAAATGAAGAGATATTTTTGCCTCTTGTTTCCTGATTCCTTAAATGCATCTGCAAGGTTCAGACATTTGCAGGATGTAAAAAGTGCTATGATTGGGTTACCTGTTGAGGGGCTGAAACCCTACTCAAACAGCAACCATAATCCTTGTCTGGGTGAGGCACAAGTGAACCCCAAATTAACCTGTGCTCAACCCTGTGGTAGCTTGGCAAAGAGCAGTCAGGCTTAACGTAGAGGCAATGAGTAAAGTATTTATGCAGCATTTCACACACTAACAATGTGAAAGCACAGCATAGGAAAAATGCCACAGCAATTTAGAAAAACAGAGCTAATTTAATAACTAAATGAAGACAAAAACGACAAAAATCCAATCAGTAAAACTGGAGATATGGAATCTTAAAGATTTAACTGAAAATAGCGCAAAAAAGCCCAAAGTGCCACTTATCGCTATCTGGTCATGCCAGACTGAGAGGGTGGATGATTGAATTGAGCATTGCAGAATATATGGATGATGGCTAGGTGGATGGATAGGTGAAAGGATAGCTGAGCGAAGAGATGGATTGGTGGATGGGCAGGTGAAAGGATGGCAGAGTAACAGGTGGATGGATGGATGAGTGGATGGACGAGTCGACAGATGGCTGGATGACAGAGTGGATAGATGGGTGGATGGCAGCGTGGATGGATGAATAATGGGTGGATGGGATAGTAAAGTGGATGGATGGATACATGAATGGCAGAATGGATGAATGGATGGATAGCAGAGTGGATTGATTGAAGGATGACAGAGTGAATTGATAAATGGATGGATGGATATATGGCAGAGTGGATTGATGGAAGGATGGCGGAGTGGAATGATGGATGGGTGGCAGAATGGATGGATGGATACATGGCAGAGTGGATGGCAGAATAGATGGATGGATGGATGGCAGAGTGGGCGAATGGAATAGGGAACAATTGAATGATGGATGAAAGAATGTATGGTGAAATAGTGGCTATGAGAGGATGGATGGAAGTGTGAAAGGATGAATGGATAGATGCTTTAATGGAAGGGACAAGGGAGCTCTCCTGTGGATTTTAGGGCTCACTTGCTTCGTTGGTGCCATCAAAGGTCTTGTTCAAAGGGGGGGTATTTTAATTTTCTGGCTACTCTCTTGGTTGTTGTCACTATTGTGGACATATCTGATGATGTCATTACTGCAACAATGATCAAATTCATTACTAGCTGGGTACAATTTTCATTGCTCAGAAGTAGCTCTCACTATAGAGATGTTTGAAGGCCCTGCTTTAGCCTGTTCTCTCACATTCCTCTCTACCAGAGGTGATTCAGAGAAGATCAACGAAGGACATAGCTGCCTCGTAGGTTAAAGTCCAAGCAGTTTCAATGACAGAGATTTGCAGAGCAGCTGCGTGGTCACCTGTGCACACCTCTACCACCCACTAGAGACTAAATAGATGGGACTTGCTAGAGTAGGAATTTGAGTTTTGTTCTATCTTCAACGTTTTTCACTTTAAAACTACATATCACTTTAGTTTCATTAAGTGGTTTCCTATTTATATGTGTCAATATTTGAATGCCAAATTCCTTAAGAATGCTTTGGTATTCCTCATAAATAATCATTGGTATGAGGAACCTCCTCTCTCGCAGAGGTGATTCATGGAAGATCAACATAGGCTTAGCTGCCTCCTGGGGTAAAGTCCAAGCACTGTCAATTACGGAGATTTGCAGAGCAGCTACGTGGTTACCTGTGCACACTTGTTTCCCATTACACACTGAGTAAATGGGGCTTGCTAGTAAGTGTAAGACTTTCAATTGATCTCTAGCTTGAACTTTGATCATTTGCAAACTATAAACGACTTTATTTGCATTAAGTGGTTTCATATTTATGTGTTAATAATTGACTGTCAAAGTCTATAAGAATTCTTTGGTGTTCCTGATAACTAATGACTGCTACGAGGACAAGGAATGTAGATGTTTTGCTCTGATTAATTAGTGGTAATCTTCACTATTGTCAGTCTTCCTTGTAGTCACACCAGTCGCGCAGCCCTCCCTCCCGATCTTGATGGCCTTGGACAATTGTCTTGGTATTCCAAGATAATGCTCAGACTCCAGCCCCTTCTTATGGCCCAAGGAGAGGAATGGTTGGGGCTGCACACTTGGCATGTTTTCTGTGATTTATTTGCCTGAGACTAGAGCAAGTGGAATTTACCTCATAAGTACTTGTACAAGTAGGACTAAGTGTAATAGTAAATTGTAAATATATTGTGCTTACCACCCCTGAGGCGTTAAAGCGCTTTTCAGCAAGTAGCACGCTACTCGGGAACCCAAAAGGGATTAGTGGTGGATTAGTATAGGGAAATCTGAGTTAATTTGAGCGATGCCTTAATTGGATTGAATAGATGAAGATTATCAGTCAGTGATCGGGCCATTATTGATCCTGAGACTCTCCACTGTCATCAATGGAACTCTCAACCTTCCAGTGTTCTGGTTATTGGCAACATGTTATTTAATCACCACATCACAGTGGAGGGTGGCGTGAACGCCCTTCACTGCAGACCCCAGTGCTTCTAAATGACTGTGTGCAGCACCCCCGCCCGAAGCTGGCACCCCCAGCGCCCTCTGTCTCCACCCACTGTGCAGCACAAGCTGCAATTCAGAGCTTAAAATACATTTCGGAGAATTTGCCTTGCACTTAGTCATGCAAACCCACTCGTTCAGCGTCAGGAATAGATTGTCTTGGTATGTAAATGAATCAATTAGCGCATCATCACCCCTGAGCTTCGAAATGAAACTGCTCTAACACAGGCTGCAGATAATGGATCCAGGGAAAAGACATGAAATAGCAGTGCAGGGGCAAACCTGGGCAGAAGCCGGCTCCTATAAACACTGCTCTCTGGTGATCACCTGGTGAGCACTGCCCAAGCCTCGGACGCCTGTCTATGCCAGGACCATACCTGTAAGTGTTGGCACTGCCCTAAGAGCCGGCTCTGTAAGGGGTATGCCCAGCACAGGTGCTCAGTAATCAAGGGGGAAGCAGAAGGGTGCAGGTGAGATAGCTCACGAGGTTAAAACACCTAATAGAGGGATCTGTGGGGGCACTTGAAGACAGTAATTATAATAATAAGATGAATGCTTTGCAGCAGGCGAGAGAATGCTCCTGAACTCCTCAGAACATAGGTGATTTAAGCCACTCGTGTTTTCGGTCTTTACAGAATCCCATTACAATCTGTCCCGGGGTATTTTCTCTTCTCTTGCATTTTTACGTACATTTTCCTGCTGATAATTCTTAAATCTCACTTTCATCTTTTTCCAAACAGAAGTATTCTCTCCTGTTGTTCGTCTGTTTAGACCAGTACGTCCGTCCATAATGTTCTAAAGGTATCTGACAGATGATTTTTCGTGCTTTCAGAAGGCAAGGGGAATGGAGAATGAAAACATTTAGACACACTTGCCACAAGATCTCTTCACAATAAACACAAAAGCTTATACTGGCTTCTTACCGCCATGCCATCCCTTGTCTGCCCTTGACCATCCTCTGGGCTCCTCAGAGCGCCTCGCCTTCACATTCCACGGTCAGCACCCCTTCTGTCCACCACAAATAATCAAAGACAGACAAATGGTAATATCACTCCTCAGTCATAAAGCCACCCAAGCATGATCTCACCACCGAGGTGAACTTAAAGCCCCTGAAACACCTACTCCTGTCACAGATAAAAAAATCTACACAGTCACTTACTGTTCAACAACCACCTCTGAAGGCTCCACCGGAAGCACAACTTTATTCAATGTCCTCAAGCACCCCCTTAACACATAACACACTTAGCAGTAAGATGCAGTGGCATTCATTTTTAAGTCTTCATTATAATTCTTTTGTGCAAAGTATATAGGGGGCGCACAGGAAAGATACAAATGCAATATTAATGAGAGAGTAGCCACGCTCAGCGCCTGCTCATTGAGCATGGGGCTTTTGGTTGCTCAGATATCTCAGTGGTGCTGTCTTCAAGAGGTCTGGCAGTTGACTATTGGCCACCATCTTGGTGGGAAGAGGGAGGGGTACATGTTCTCAAAGGGTAGGATTGTACAGCTCAGCAAGGGTAGGAGGGTCAAGGGGAGACCTTCGTATGTACACTTTAGCAAAGGGTAGGAGGTTCAAGGAGCGACCGTCGTATGTACACTTTAGCTAAGGGTAGGAGGGTCAAGAGGCAACCTTTGTAAGTGGTGCATGCTCTTTTCTGGTGCTCCTACTGCTCTTGACCATGTACTGACAGTATGTGGTTGCATGAGCCAGTTTTGTGCTGTGGTGCCAGACCGAGGGATGACAGACCATGAGTCCAGTGAATTGATGTGACATTTCCTTTCATGTCTAACAGTATGTAGAATGGGTTTTTGGGTCACGGTCTGCATCTTTGGTCAGGCGCAGTGGCTTACAGTCAGTGACAAGCAACCAAAATATAGGCGCAGCGATGGTGTTCACACACTCTGGTCTTGCACATGCAATGTTCAGCTGAGGATAAGCTTCATGCTATGGGTGCAGGGTCTCATAGTGGTGACAGGCCACCAAGATGTGGTGCTGCAGTGAATTTACAGGCGGCGTCCTTACACCAGCAAGTATACTGGCTCTTGAGTGCACCTTTTGTGACGATCAAATTCTCTGGATTAGGCTGGGCAACTTTGTCAAGTATGAAACAGAGGCTGTCGTTTGACTCAGCAGTGCTAAGTATCTCCCAGCAGTAGAGTGTACGACTGGATGTGATGGTGCTCAGGCAGGTTCTCAGTACTCTAGGAAGCCTTCCCTTTTCTTCAGGTGGGCTCAGCAGCACAGCTCTTGTCCTCAGTCTTAATGGTATGATCTTTACTACTCAAAGATATAGATTCTGCCTCTGGTCCTACCCTTTTTCTATACAGAATTGTTGTGATTTCTTCAATCAAAAAGGTGAACACTGGGTATGCTGCAATGGTTAGCTTATATCCTGGTCTCAAGCAGTCAAATTTAAGTGGGGACGAATTCTAAAGAAGTGCATATTCTTTTAATGTATGTAATAGCTTTATAGCAAAGAGCTCAGAAGATTCGGCACTCTCAGGGTTTATAATGCTTCCAGACAACTTCTTTAGCTAGATGCTGTTGCTGGGTTCTTCCCACTGAAGCAGCAGAGTGCCCCATCTCTTTTGTGTAGTTGTGCAGACTTGGTCTTGCTCCAGGCTACAGTCATTGCTTAGGGGTTGCCCTTGCCAGACTACAGAATCAGCTGCTGAAACTGACTTGGTCGAGGTCCTTCCTATACATTTCTCTTGGATGATGGTTCCAGTTAGACAATTGCATTTAGATTGGACATGGAAGGGAGAATAAGAGGAGAAGTGCAGGGGACATGCAGAAAGAAGGGGGGACAGCAGCACTGAGTACTACTAAACCATAGGACGCTCACAAGGGGCTACAAACAGGCACGTGAACCCCAGCACAGGAGTACAGAAACTCCCTTGTACCCACACACTCTCATGCATGCAACAGACAGTCAGGGATCTAAGAGCAACCCTTCATCCTGTACGACAAAGATGTACCAGGGAGAGAGTCTGTAGTCAGTTACCCCACTGAGATTCAGGCTACAACCAGTTCCTCCCTCCAAAGGTTAGATGTGCCATGGCCTGGTCATGTGGTCAGTAGATAACCATGGCAAAAGGAGTTCCACTGTGAGGTGTCCCCTTTTACGGAACCTGTCTTTCTGTTGGTGAGCGACATACAAAAGCATTTTAGAGCACTTGCCAGGTGACTCGCGCCACCCGTCTCCTGTCCAAGAAAACCACCTTTTCTGCCAACAGTTCAAATCAGACGTCCTATGAATACTCCTGTCCAGGGCGATCCATATCATCTGATGGAGTAAACATTCTAGAATGTCCACCAGCGTACCACTGTAACAACCCTGCAGTCTGCTCTATGATATATCCGAATCCTGCTAGGAATTAGACCACCGAAGCAACTTCCATTTATGTTTGTTTCATGCCGTTCTGTATAAGGTCTTATATTCGTGCTGGGCAGGGAAAGTACTTCCAAGCAAATAAGGACATAACCTCTTCAATGGCCAAATTATGGCATAAGCCTTTGCCTTAATTATTGCCCATTTCTGCTCTCTCAGTAATACACGAGGATTGATGAAAGCCACTGCATGGTCTTTGTTAATGTCATTCTCTAATGACATTCTTGTCTGAGGCATCTGCCTGAAGTATAAAGGGCCAACTGTAGTCAGGCACCTGAATCATAGGGCTTTGGGCAGAACCTTTTGACATTCTGCAGTCCAACTGACCCGTTTTGGTTGTTACTTAAAAGTGAAAGCAGTCATTGGATCCAATTTGATCCCAGAGTGTCGGTCAATGATGATAGAACTTATTTAGTCCTAGAAAAACACTTATCTGGGTTATGGGAACCTCCCAGGGTATTAGAGCTTGGCCTCAGGCCTCTAATAACTAGATAATTTATATTCTAATCTGATGTCAAAGGTAGATCAATCTGGCACTTGCTTGCCTTGATTGTTATGTTCCGTCTTTACAATTGTCAAAATCCCCTTGAGTTGTTCAGGTAGTCCTTCCAGCTAATGCCAAAGATCACTGCTAGATCATCCAATTAGGTGACACAAAAATATTTAGTAAGGATGCCATTCATCATCTGTAGAAAGTTGAAGGAGATGTTCTCCAGCTTAAACAGCATCACTCAAAACTGGTACAGTACCTTGGGGTTCCATAAGAAATGTTCTCTTTTGCACTAGAGGTAAGCACCATTTTCCAGTCGCCCCTGCTCAAATAAAAGGTGCTCAAGAACATTGCAGCACATAAGTTCTCCACTAACTCAACTTCTTCAAGGTTTCAGGTCAGTATTGATCTCTGTGACCCCACTGAGGCCACTGTGGTCTGGCCCCTAGTACAAGGAAGGAAATGGGCCCCTAGCCGCTGCTTGACTGATAAACTAAAGCAATAATCAGAGTTCAGTGGGCCCCTCAAACCTCACTGCACCTGCTGGAGTAAAATAAACTATGCCCCTGGGATTACCTCATCTCCGTGGTACCCTGCCCAGGCACCAATCCCAATGAGCTTGTCCATGGACTATGCGTCTTGTTGTTGTCCTAGAGGGGCATCCTCTTAGCCACTTCCGACTTGACGCACTCATGGATTTTATCTGACATCCCATAGATATGACTCTTCAGAGAAAGATTGTCCTCAGTGTAAACGTTGTGCATACACAGCATGGACAAGCCTCAGAATTGTCTCTGAACAAATGTGCATTGTTTTTATATGAGGTGTCACCTGCATTTTTAAAATCAATATATTGAGGTACACAAATAAACAGGCAATACTGGAGCCAATTACAAAAAGAGAACCCTGCCTGGCATACCAGCACACAAGTAGGCCAGATGCATTGTGGTAAATGTAGTACATGATAACACTCACTTCAATTTTAAGTATTTAGTATTCACCATTGATGGTGCAGCCATTGCTGTTATGGGAAGTTAGGAACTTGTACCTCCATGTACGAGATTAAACCCTATCCCTATAGGCTGTAATTCAGTAAACCATACTAACACCCATATTACAAGGGTGGCAGAAGTACCAAAGCAGTATTCACTCACCAGGAATAACCGTAGTACTGAGTTGTGGTTACTATGAGAATTAAAAATACCACTTCCAAAGGTGCAGCTAAAGAACAGTCCAACAGGTGAATGATGTGAACATTTTGCTTAATTTAAGTGTCTTATCAGGGTAAGTTTTTGGAGCCAAAATAGAGCCCAAACAAACCAACAAGAATGTTCATCCAGCTGAGAAACCTAATACTTGCCAACATCCATCACAACATCTGTAGGGACATTTAAACAATAATAAAAAGTCGTTGAAGTGAGCAGTGTCGTGTCCTCCCCAGCCCGGGAGCATGCACAAGGAGACACCACACATGAACTTGAAGTTAACGTCTTCATTCATCAGTGTACAACATTCAACTGACTTCTCAATAGCTCATAATGTTAAAGACCACACCTTAACACCTCCGAGATTGATTGCGTAACCGCTACACTGTCTCCACCCTTGGCCACGGGTCCTAGTGCTCACTGTCCTAAGACACTACAAGAGGCACCTACCGTAACATTGTTTTTTTATTACATTTTATACTGATCGTCTCCTTTGACAAATCCAATCACTTCTTGCATAGAAAAACAGGGAGGGTGTGGTAAACTCTGATGCATCGACACATGGACAGACTGAGCCAGAGTTAAGTCTGTCATTCTGCGCGGGCCAATGGCATGTCGTCCTTATTTTGTTCAGGCATTTAACCTAACTTTAACTATCCGCTGTGAATTTACCAGCACCTTTGTCAGTGATTTACAGCTGGCGTGCACACCTGTGAAATGCTTGCCTGCTCTCTGTAACATATTTATATACGGCTATATTTTAGCAAAAATGTCAACCCCTCCTGATACCTTTACATCCCAATTAACCTACTATTTTAAACCTTATCTTCAGATCTGATTAGGTCCTTGTATACCAATAAATACATCACACAATATGCGTGTGATAAACTATTTTACAAGACATTTAGGTGGCTTGGACGGACCTTTGCACTACAGGTTCTCTGCAACAGTAAAACACACTGGCATGTCTTTATTTTTGAAAACTGTGTGGGATTCGTTCAATGCAAACAAACCAATTGTGTTCTATGTTTAGGCCGAGGCCTGACATGCAGACAAGACTTGAGCAACTATCTTCACAGTCAGCGACCGAAAATATTTTCGGAAACGAGAGCACTGAAAATTGATTTGTTGCTATGCAGTTCCTTTCCAAAAGAAGATGCTTGTTCTCCATCAGAAAGAGCTGGTACGGCTGCAGCTCGGGGTCGACATGACCCTTTTAGGGGAACTATATAAGAATTCTGTCTGGGGTAGAACATTTCAGAATAAAGAAACTAAAAACCCATAAAAGTATTCTTGTTTTATTTTCGAGATATTCCACCCCTGAACAAATATGAACACGTAGCCAACAGCCTTCTAATAAAATCAAAGTGACATTTACAACGTCTTTAACCCAAGTTCATTACAAAATGGATGTATACTGCTGGAGGGGGCGGGCCACGTATATTGTATGACCTTTACACCACCTTTCACTTCCTGTGACAATTCTTACACCATCAAATGTTGTTTAGGAAGATTAATCAACAAGAGCCGTAACGCCGTGGTTCCCAACCTGTGGTCCTTCTCAGATGGTACGCGAGAGCCTAGAAAATTAAAAAATATTAACCAATATTGACAAATTAGGTCCTCAGCTTCCAGTAATGACTCAGGCAGGGGTCCCCGGATTCCCATGATGATTCAGTGGGGGTCCCTGGGTTCCATTAAGGTTAAAGTGGGGGTCCACAGAAATCAAACAGTTGGGAACCACTGCCGTAGGGTTTACTAACATTAATGTAACTGAGTATGATTTGCCCAGGGAACATGTAATTTGTGTAGAGAAGGAGGTCAAATGCCAATGGTGATAACTGGACCAAGTGTGCAAAGATCACCTCACACTCATGCTCATGTCATAAGCACTTTGCTCACAAGCCCAGACTGTGCATTCAGAAAGCAGGCATCGTTCCCTAAGTACTGACGGACATCACTGTTAACTGGACAATTGTCACATGTAGTAAATCAGTATCGAAGACCTGTACAAAATACTGCTGTGTCAAGAAGTGAGTGAGCACATAGGCAATCCTGGTGATCTCATTCTTTCAATGAAAAGAGCAGCTTGGGGGTCAAGGGGATGGACGGTTTCTCATCCAAAGTTTGCTTTGGAAAAATAGAATCATGCATGAATGTTAACTCACCAAAACAGCAGGAGTAGCAGAAGTGTCAAAATGCACCATTTGATCCCATCACACTGTTGACCCCCTGTCCTCCCATTACAGACATAACAGAATCCTATGTGCTGCTGAATGTGCCTGTGCAGGACTGTCAGGGACCACGATCTATAAAGTCTTTTGAGTTTCCTTCTTGACTGCCAGAGGAAGGAGTGACTGTCCAAGCAGACACAGTGCCACCCTGCACTTAATAGTCCTTGTGAATGGGGTTGAGTGTCATCTTAAGAGGGCTCCAGTTAAGAGGAATAACACCAAGGGTAAAAAGCCTGTAGGTTAAACTTGTAAATCCTTGATTAAACATGAAGATTAACACAAAAGACTCTACTTCATCTTGGATTTGGAACCTCTGGTTCGTTTCTCTGGACATACCGCCATATTGGAAAGAAAAGTTTATAAGATGTGTCCATGGCCCTTTCCTGAAACTCATAACCTCGGTTTGGTATAAGAAGACAATATCCAAGATTGATATCTTTTGGTCAGCGCTGAATTCCATGCCTGTCCTTTTCACACAAAGGTCTGCGCTGCTTGCTGATTACCCCTCTAGGTGATTGCAAGTTTGGAAATGCGAGTGCTGTGTAGGCGGCAAGGACACTTAACCACCTGATGATTGCAGTATCCAGAAACTTGCTGTATGACTGCTTGAGCAGTGCACTGTCTTGTCCTGAACACTTGCAATCTCCGGCAAGCTCTCTGCAACAGCTTGCCCCCACACTCCTAAAGATCAGGCCTTTTTGGAGTGCCAGTGACAGAAACAGCAGACTAACAGGGCAGCATAGACACTCACTAGAACAATAAACCTTCCAGTGGATCTGAAATGTAAGACAAAATCAAACCTCAGAGTCACACATTTCTTCAACCTCATGTGCCATAACTGGAGGACGGTCAGATGAAAGCTGATGATCAGGGTCAGGAACATATGGCTTCCGTTGAGATGAAAGAAAAGCAGAATGAATCTTCGAGGTACAAGGCAACTTCAACTTATCAGATTGATCTGATGAGTTATAACAAATGGGCCAAAAATGTGGTTAACTTTAAGTAACAGTATATAAGCATTTGAGCATTTTGCAAATTGTGTAATTCTATTTTGCAATATTTTCTGAGGTTTTAAATCAGTTCAAATTGCTCTACATGGATGACATCAAAGTATTCTCAAAGACTCATGAGAAGCATTGCGAAAATATGAATTTGTTGTTATCAAGACTTCATCAACAACATTTATCTTCTTTACAAGAGAAGTGTGAGGTTAATAAAGAAGAAGTTGAGTATATTGGATTTAGATTGAACGCTGCTGGCTTTCCGTTGACCCAAAGACATTTTTTGCTATTTTGGATTGGCCCTCTCCTATTTACATTTAAGGGCCTCAGCATTTATTGAATACACAAATGTTTATCCTCAGTTGATTACTTTATTAAGAATGTAGCTGAGATAACCAATTACAGCCCCTACATTTTGCTAAAATAACAAGTTGAGATGTATAATCAAGCACCAATCTCATGTCAGCTATCGTGATACTTAAAAAAGTGTATTGTGTAAACTATTGCTAGAGCAAAAGGGGCAGTTTTGATACAAGAAGTTGATGGGCAAGAACACCCAGTCCATTATTTATCTCTTGTTTTGTGAGAATCTGAACTCAACTGAAACTTGCAAAAGAGAAAGGCCCTGAATTTAATAGTTAGTCGTTGAAGTTTCAACTCAATTCAGAATTATTCTCATCTCGCTTAGGAACATTATTTTAGTGGCCCAGTCCAGATCAATAAACATGCCATGTGCACCACTACCCAACAATGCAGAAGTATTAATAACCTTTCCTTCCTCTGTTATCATAATTATGATATAGGAACAAATGAGTATCAGCATTAGTCATAGAAGATCCAATATAAGGAAGCCAAAACACTTCTGTCTTCTTTTCAGCAGATGATTGAGTTCTTGCTGCATTTCTCAAGACCATTTAACACAGGCCTACATTTTATGTGTGACTTCATCACAATTTAGACACAGCTGAGCCTTACCCCAGTGCTTCATTTGCGTTCAAAAGATCCCTCATTTCTCCTACATGGAACTTGACTAGACAAAGAAACTTTAGAGAAGTTGCAATCTTCTGTCTTTCATTTCTTTTTTCTGTAATGTATGTTCCATCAGCATCCTCAAGTCAACAGTTGACAAAATGAATTAGGATGTTGTGTACTTATTATATCATCCTTAATTTCTCCTTTTACTCTACATTGAAAAAGAGCCCGCTCAGTTCTTTCATCTCAGGTTATTTTAGTTGCCAAGTACCAAATATGAGTCACTTAAGTCCATACATCTATTCCACCTTGTTGAATAACACATAGCGCTTACTTAGCAGGGTGCTCCTACTCTGGACAATCAAACATCTTCTTAAATGCTAACAAGAAGATATCATAAGATGGCAAACAAGGATCCGAATTTGTAACTTAGAGAGTAGACCAAGTCAATGATGTTGACATAGTAAGGCCACTGATTAGGTAACCTATTTTGATTTGCTGTTGACTAAACTGTGCTTTCCCTACTGTTGCCTAGGATGGAGTGTAATAGTAAGTGTGACCTCTCCAAAGTCCAACACTTTCCCAACTGCTGCATAGGTTGGAGTGGGAATATTCGTTCTGAACCCTCCAAAGTCCACTACTTTTGCTTCTGTTGCTTATAAAAGTGACTACTCCATAGTACAAAATTGGGATAATGTTGCTTGGGTTGGGGTGGGAGTCAAAAATCTGACCTGCACTTTCCCTACTCTACCTTAGATCGGAGTGGGATTAGCGAATGTGACCTCTCCAGGGTCCAAAACTTTTGTCAGTGTTGCTTAGATTGGAATGAAAATAATACATCTTAACCACAGCACACAAAATCCAGTACTGTCCTTACTGTTGCTTAGATTGGAATGAGAATAGTAAATCTGATCTCTCCAAAGTCCAACATTTTCATTTCTGTTGTTTAGGTTTTATTGGGAATAGTAAATGTAACCCTCCAAAGTCAAATACTTTTGACAATGTTGCTATGTCTAAAGTGTAAATAGTAATTCTAACCCCCCAACTGCCCAAAGTCCAGTGCGTTGCCTCTTGTTGTCTAGATTGGAGTCTGGAAAGTAAATCTGGCCCCTCCATTGTCCATGATTTTATTTTCTGTTGGTTAGGTTGGAGTGGAACTAGTAAATCTGATTTTTTTTAAAGTCCAGCGCTTTCCCTACTATTTCTTAGGCTGGTCGTGGGAATAGTACATTTCATCCTTTCCAAGTGTTACACTCTCCCTAATGTTGCTTAGGCTGAAATGAGAGTAGTTCACTTAATTCCTACAAATGTTTTTTTTAACCTTTTTTGGTTAAATTTAGAATGTTTATTTTATTTTTGGTTTAAACATGTATTTCAATGGAGCTTAATTGTTTGTTTGTTTAACTCTACATTCAAAATACTAAACATAAAAAGGTGAAATAAATATAATTTTTTATCCTTTTTGATGAAGAAGTATTTTTTTAAATTATTTCCTGCATATTTGTTATTAGCATTTTTGAAGTATGGTTATTTTTAATATACATTTTTGTTTTTTCATTATTTTTGTTTTTTACTTTTGTGATTTGATTTTATAGTATATTTTATCCTATTTACATATTTTTATTTTATTTTGTAACTTTGTTGAGCAATATAGTTGTAATAATGCACTTTTAAAATGTAATTTTAGTTATTTAATAATTTTATGGTATAATTTTAATTTTTAGTCGGTCTTCTATAATAAATGTATCGTACACGTACGTTATATATATTTTGTGTTTTTAGTTGTCATTACTATTTATTATAATTTAAACAAAACAATGTAATGTATATATAGTTCATTATTTATATATATGTTTATTTACATTTTATGTTAATTAATATATATATAAAATAAGAACATATATACAGTACTTTTGAACATTTATTATAATTTTAAATACTTTTAAACAAATATAGTTTACCTAGGTAATCTAGATATCTAAGAACACAATTTTTCCATAGTTTACAATGTAGGTTTGTAAACTCAATATTTAGGAGCACAATATTTGTACCACAATATTTTTGCATCATAATATTTTTGTTGTTGATGTCTTGAAAGCTAAGCTGTTAGTAGGGTTTGATATGAATTGAAGCACTTCATCATAGGTAACATTTTATGTATACTCATATATATACACACATGTTTAAATATACAAATATATAAATGTAACCCTATTAATACATACATTTGTTTATTTGTATTCTTTTTTATTTTTTTATTTGCTACTATAAAAAGAATAAATACATGTTTATATTTATATATCTTTAAATGAAACTCAAAAAATATTAAAACATTAAAATGAATCACCAAATTGATTAAATGTAAAACACTACAAAATGTTTAAAATTGTATATAAACAAATAATATAAGTTAACAAACAAATACATAATAATATATATACTTCAACAATTGTAAAAGTAAGTATTTAAGTTAGAAAATAAGAAATACAATAGTCCCACTACAATCTGTGCAATAGTAGGGAAAGCACTGTACTTTGGAGGAGTAACATTTGCTAGTCCTACTTCATCTGTGCAACAGTCGGGAAAGCACTGGAATTCAGAGGGGTAAAATTGACTATTGTCACTCCAGTGTGGCAACAGTAGGAAAAGGGTTGGACTTCAGGGGGGTAAAATTTACTCTTCTCACTCAAGTGTGTGCAACAGTAGGAAAATCGCTGGACTTCAGAGAGGTAAAAGTTACTAATACCACCCCAGTCTGTGCCACAGTAAGGAAAGTGTTGTTGTTCAGAGGGGTTAAATTCACTAATCCCACTCCAGTCTGTGCAACAGTAGGGAAAGCGTTGAACTTTGAAGGGGTTAAATTTACTATTCCTACTCCAGTCAATGCAACAATAGGGAAAGTGTTGGACTTTGGATGGGTTAATTTACTATTCCGACTCCAGTCAATGCAGCAGTATGGAAAATGTTGGACTTCAAAGGGGTTAAATTTACTATTCCCACTCCAGTCTATGCAATAGTAGGGAAAGTGTTGGACTTAGAGGGGGGTTAAATTTACTATTCCCACTCCAGTCTATACAACAGTAGGAAAAGTTATTCACTTCAAACACATAATATATTTTAATAACTCTATTAGTTGACCATAAATATAAAATTATATATATATATAAAAATATATATATATATATATATATTTAAATATATATATATATATTTATATAAAAACAATTAAATACTTTGCATGCATGGTTATTGAAAAACGTAATAATTAATTATGAATTAAAAATGTTATTAATTTATACTCCCACAAACCCCACAGCTCAGACTTACAATATAACTAAAATAAATAAGTATAACACAATTAACATAATCAATAAATTAAATTATTATTTCTAGATGAATAATTAATTGTTAACTATTACTTAAATACCTTTCTACCCTAAGCCTCTACAAACACAACAGCTCGCACCTAATACATAACTTGAAATATATTAATAAATAATTGTTAAATAATTATGACTTAACTTCCCATCCTTTACCCCTACAGACCCAACAACCCGTGCTTAATATATAACTGAAAAATTGAATTACTACACAATTTACATAATTGATAATAAATTAAATATTGAATAATAAATTACTAATTAATTATTACTTATTGCTTAATTAACTTCCCACCCTGTAGCCCTGCAAACCCTGCAACCTGCAACTAATATATAACAGATATAATAACTATCCAATTTATATAATTAATAATCAATTACATAATTAATGATACATTATTAATGAATTAATAATTATATTAATTAGCTTTCCAATCTGTACCCCTGCTAACCTCAAAGCCGGCTATGACACTATAAATTACCATTAGCAGTTAAATACAAAATTGTAATTGTATTTATATAGCTTTTACTATCCCTGACGAGGCAAGCAGCACGCTACTCTGGAACCCAAAAGGATTAGTGGTGGATTGTTATAGGGAAATATGAGAGTAGTATTAGTATTAGTATGGGAAGTTACTTGAGTTTATTTGAGTGGTGGACATGTAAGTCTATTAGTTGGATGTAATAGAATAATGGAGGGATAGAAGAGGGAAGAATCCAAAAGTATTAATTGTGAAATCATAATAGCAAGATGAGGTCTGGGATGAGTAAAGGGGAGATGTAGGAGGGAAGAGTCTATAGCAAGGGATTAGGGAGATCATGGTAGTAAATTGAGGTTTGGGATGATCAACGGAGAGATACACGAGGGAGAATTTAGCAGGGTTGTTTGGGAGATCATAGTAGTAAACTGAGGTTTGTGGTGAATATGAGTCAAGGATTTACATATATTTACACTTGAGCATGAAACCCAGTTGTTACGTTGGGCAAGAAGGGTACAAATGTCTGCCTTGTACTTTAAAATTAATAATAGAACAACAGTCATTTGTTGACTATACTTTTGAATAGAAACTGGATTTTTCTATCTGAATACAGCATTTATTATATTCAGTTCAGGTAGCATTTTATCCTTTGAGTGATCTCTACTGAATAAATACCATACTACCAGGCAACAAGCAGAGGGTCACCACCCTGGTAGACTACTGGAGTGGCTGGCTAAGGACAATCCACAACGTATACCAAATGGTGTCATACACCGGGCTGCCGGCTCCTTGGCAATGACAAAGGGTGATATTAACTACATGTTCCGCAATTTTTATCGCACACTTTACAGGAATGTGCTTCCCGATGACTGCCCTCCTACAGGGCTTCCTGTCTGGAATTCAATTGCTCATATTGTCTTCACTCCATAAAGTGGACTTAGATGAACCGCTCCAGTTAAAAGAGTTCAAGACAGCTATTGCCCATTTAGCCAGAAATAAGACCCCGGGCACTAACAGGTTGCCAATAGAATATTATGGCACATTGCCCAGCCACTCTTGGAGGTGCTCAAGGAGGCCCGCTCCTGTGGCCGACTGTCAAACACACAACATGAAGCTCTAATAGTTGTTCTCCCCAAGCGGGGTCAAGATCCCTTGGATGTCTGGTCCTACCACCCACTGTCTGTCTTAAACCTGGACTGTACAGTACTCAGTAAGGTGCTTGCTAATAGGTTGCTCCAGTTATTTAATCCCTAGTTCCTAAGGATCCAGCTTCATAGCGGGTCATTCCACTTTCTTTTAATATATGTTGTGTTTTATGACTCATTCAGGGTACACCCCTGTGGGATTATTGTAGGGTTGAGGTATCTCTTGATATCAAAAAAGCCTTTGACAATTTTTGTTGGGAATACCTTCTGTGGACACTGTGTCACATGGGTTTTGGGGATAGATTCAGAGGATAGGTGCATACTTTGTACATGGAACCGGTGGCCAGAGTGCGCATAGGTCAATTAATATCAGTTTCCCCATCCTGAAGGGCATGAGACAAGACTGCCCGCTGTCCCCTCTATTGTTCACGGTTGCAATGAAGCCATTAGCTTCCCGTCTGTGGCAGTGGGCACAAGAATGGGGTAAACCGGAGCTTGATAGCCATCACATTATAACTCTCTACACCAATGATGCTCTTATCTGTTTACGAGGCTCCAGGGCCTCACTGCCGGATCTCATGCATCTGCTGGATGAGCTTGGGGACATGTCTGTCCTCAGGTTAACTGGCCCAAATCCTGTTTATTTCCGCTACACCCACCCAAGAGCCACATAGAGATGTAGTTCAGGAGCAGCATCTTCAATGGTGTTATGAAACATTTAAATATCTCGGTGTCCAGATTTATCATACCGATCAAGCACTATAAGATGGCGACATTAAGAGGGCAGTGTGCTCGATGCATAGCTCCCTCCCATTCTGGTGTTCACTCCCTTTGTCCCCAATGGGATGTGCAGCGATTGCTAAAATGCTAGCCCTTCCCTGCCTACGGTATATGTATAATAGTACTCCCAAAAAGATTCTTGAGGGAACTAAATGGTCTCCTTTCACAGTTGATATGGGCACGGGACGCTGGCGAGTGGCATTATCTATAGCAAAACACCAACTTCTCGAAGGGGGAATGAGTGCTCCTTCTTTCGAAATACATTATGTAGCGGCCAAATTGCAATGGTCACTGTGCTGGCTGGGTGCTTACCCTACCGGTGAACGCACCGTGGTTCGGTCCAGCATGGGTGGGATAACCGTATTCTATTGGATCTCTGATCCCACTTGCCCCCCCTGCAGGGGCTAGAACCTAATGATGGCAGCAAGGACATGTTGGAAACAATTTGTCCATGGTCCACAGTGCAGCATGCCCTGTTTGCCCACAATTGCATTGTACAACCAGCCTGGCATATGGGAATTGACTAGTGCACAAGAATTAACACCGTGGAGGACTGCGGGGATTGGGTCTGTTGTGACCTCTGCCAGGAAGGGGCCTTGATGTTCTTCACAGCTGTTATGGACAAATATAATATAACAGTGGGACACTTCCTCACATATCAAGCCATCATTCATATTGTGAGAACGAAGTGGGGGCTCAGGGTAATCGATCTGCCCCATTCGTTGCTTCTTCAGATTTCTGACACAAGGGGGAACAAGCTGCACCATCTCAAATTTATGCGAGGCTCTATTGTCCAATAACGTGGTGGATGTTAGTAAGGCCAGGACTCAATTAAGTGAGGTGCTTCCTAATCCCTTTTCCAACAAAGCCTGGGCATGGTGCAAAGAGGTCTCTCAGAATCCCAGGTTCTGTTTTACACAATTCAATAATATACATCAAGGATACCATTTCCCCAGTGCCTCAAGCGATTGTATCCTGCATCCACACCCGAATGTCTGAGGTGTAAGCTAGCAGAGGCCAGTTTTTTTCATATGGCTTGAGACTGACCTCCTTTGCAAAGGACATGGACCAAATCACGAACACAGTGTCTCAATTGTCGGGATACACACTGGTGCCCACCCAGAGTGTTCTCTTCTTGGCCTTCATACCAGAAACAAGGGCAACAAAAACATGCATCATTTCATCTACCTCACTTTCTTTCTTTTTAAGCAACATATAGCAATGCAATGGAAGGAGTCTGCAACCCCAGGCACTGGTAGATGGCTCAACACATTACTGACGTGAGCCTGTGCAGAGTCAACTGTACCTGGCTCTTTGTGTGCCAGGGGGAGCAGCAAGAGTGGGAGGTGGGAATTGGGATATGTACATCACTAACATTGAAGCTAAGAATGACATACGTCCACCTTGAAAGAGTTAACTGGGTCCCAAGAATACATGCCTTATAACATTGGATTGCAATTTCATGCAAGAGGGATCTTAGCTCCCTAAACCTGCTTTTTCATCCCATCATTAAGATTGTTGATTTTGTTATTATATGACCTGACAAATCATGTATTCCATTTGGCACCCCTTGCCCCTCCCGTTATATAAATGCATATCAATGCTATTATAACACCTGATTTGTCGCCTTGCAATGTTATACAATCTGAATCTGTGTACTGTGATTTTATTAAGTACAATGATAATATGTATATGTATTACATGATGTATAATGGGCTTTAGGTTTACTGTTTAAGCAAAATAAAACAGATTTTTAAAAGTGATTTCTACTGAATATATATATATATTATATATGTTTGTGTGTGTACACATCCACACACATATATATTTAAATAGATAAATATATATGTATATATAGTTGGCCAGTCGAAGGTTCAGGCCTAAACGCGTTGCCATTGTTTTGGAATTAGCACTCAGCACTTTATACTTTATATAATGAAATAAAAGAAAAAACCTTTTGGATTTGGTTTGGTGGTGCTGGCGTCATGTACGTGGCGAGAATCTGAGGCAGTTCCCGTTTTGCTACAAAGTGACTCCTTTGTTTAACATATGGGGTTCTCCATCGATAGTCACAAGCACTGAACAAAATGACACAAAAATGATAAATCATTTAAAATTACAAACTATATTAAAAAATATTGTCAACAATTATACAAACAGCATTTAACATATTAAATTAATATATCAACTAAAACACATAAAGATCATTAAAAATGATATTTTTTTTAACTACATTATTGAAACTGATGTTAACAACACATATATTCTTGAAAACAATATTACTTACCTTAAAAATCGATATTCTTGTCAACAATATTTCTCCATCACAATATTTCTGTATCATGATATTTTATTCCGATATTTCTGTATCTCGATATTTAAAACTAAATATTTTGTCCGAATTCTGTATTGCAGAACACTCCCAGAGAATGTAATGCATGCAGGGACTTAAAATAACACCCCATAGTGAATACTGTTAAAATAATTAAAATATTTTGATTTTTATAATAAATACATCAGTGTTTCTCTGTCCAAAAGTTATATCACTTTTAAAGGTAAAAACAAATAATTTACCTATTTTTTAAAACACGTTGGGCCTGATTCACAAAACATACACTTTTGTGTAAGTTTGCATTTTTTTCATATTCACAAAGGTATGTTACCAGTAATAACTTTATGACATCGGAGTCTCCGCACTCGTGGCAGAGATGCCGCGCATAAAAACACAGGAAAGTCCTATCTTTTTATGTGTGGAGTCTTCGGCACAAGTGCAAAGATAAAAGTTACTACACGTGACATGCCTTTGTGAATACAAAATAAGTGTAAACTTACACAAAAGTGTAAGTGCACCTTTGTGAATGAGGCCCTACGCTTTTATTCAAAAATGTAATTACTGTAAATCAATTACAAGCCCAACTTTTCATTATATCTACTAAACATAAATAAAATATCAAGTATTAAAATGCTAATGAGGATGGGACTTGTTAAAACATTTGTAGAAAACATAATATTTATAAATTAAATTAATATATATGAATTATTCAATCATTTAATGAACATTAATATGCTGTGGATCATATTTTATTAGTTCTAGGTTACTAATAATAATTATTAGTAAAATATTTTAATATATCATTAATAGATTAAAAAAAATTCCCTTTACTGTAGAGAAATCTCTACCCAGGAAGTAGAAAGTGAAAAGTGACTAGTAGTAATCTTACACTTGTAAATTCACTCCTTGATGTCTCAAGTCCCTAGTTTCAGGGAGTGAAGACATGTAAATCTACTCTTTGATGTAAATCTGCACTCAAAATGGTGAGTAGCAAAAGCATGTAGATTTACATCCACGTGCAAGATTAAGGCCCTCATGACAACCCTGGTGGTCGGTGATAAAGCGGCGGTAACATCGCCAACAGGCTGGCGGTAAAAAAAATGGAAATATGACCACGGCGGAAACCGCTCACACAGACAGCCACTTTAACCAACGGACCGCCATGGCGGTAGTAACAAGCACCACTGCGGTAACCTCCTACAGCCAGGCAGAAGACAATGTACCGCCCACAGTAATATCACACACCTATCCGCCACCTTTTCCGGGACGGTACGAACGACATCAAAAGCACGGCGGAAACAGAACACAGAAGGGAAATAACTCACCTCTGGAAACTCAGGGAAGAACCATGCTGCCATCGAGCCCGAGTTGCAGGTGTTCCCCATGCTGGTCTACCGCCTTCTTCACCATGAATACCAACGCCGGCGAAGACGACCACGGTGAGTACTGCCATCTAGCACACAAAGGAGGGGGGAGAAAAAAGAGAGTGACACACACACATTCAACACCCCCCCAAAACCATACACACAAACAGATGCAACAACATTACATATCCTCCCCGTACCTCTCAGGAATAATGCAAGGACAAAAGGAATTGATTAAAGTGAGTGTAATAAGATAAAATACTGGAAATACGTCCTTCAAAATCAAAACAGTGTATACAAATATACAAATGGGGGGACAATGCCCAGTCCACAATGTCTGTGGGTCACAGGGCCACATCACATAGGTCTGTGGGCCACAGGGCCACATCACATAGGCCAAGGCCCCACTTGACTCCTGCATCAACACGGAGAGAACACTGCAGGGGCATCAGGTCGAAAATACACAGGCACCTCAGGGGAATGAGGAACCGAGTGGGCACCTCAGCTGAAAGATGTTACAACACTACTGGTCCTGGAGGGGCCAACATGCCCATTACTCTGTCCTGGGGAGTGCAAAGCCACAGTCTCTCAAGTGGGTGGTCTGCCCAATGCTTGGTCCTGGGGAGTGCAAAGCCACAGTCTATCAAATGGGTGGACTGCCCACTGCTTGGTCCTGGGGAGTGCAAGGCCACAGTCTCTCTAGTGGGTGGTTTCCCCACTGCTTGGTCCTGGGGAGTGCAAGGCCACAGTCTCTCACGTGGGTGGCTTCTACACTGGTTCTGGAGGGGGCTTTGTGCCCAGTGTGCTTCATCCTGGCAAGGAGGGGTGAGTGGATGCCTTCTTTCACTGGTTCTGGAGGGGGCTTTGTGCCCAGTGTGCTTCATCCTGGCAAGGAGAGGGTGAGTGGATGCCTTCTTCCACTGGTTCTGGAGGGGGCTTTGTGCCCAGTGTGCTTCATCCTGGCAAGGAGGGGGTGAGTGGATGCTTTCTTCCACTGGCTCTCCAGGGGGCTTTGTGCCCTGTGATGCAGATCTTGGGGAGTGCAAGGTCACAGTCTCTCACCTGGGTGTCAGGCCCACAGGATTTGCAGGGGTCAAGATGCATTACAGTCCATGGAGGCAGGATTACACACTTCCCGCTGGCAGTGACGGCTGCTCAGTAGTGGCAGTGGCGGTGCTGGTGTCGGGGCTGGCAGTGGCGGGGGGAGGCTCCCGCCCATCCCCGGCAGCCTCGGACGGCTGGCCACTGAGGCTGCTGTTGCTGGCAGTGGTGCTGGTGGCTGTGCTGGCAGTGGCGGGGGGAGGCTCCTGTTCATCCCCTGCAGCCTCGGACAGCTGCCCACTGGGGCTGCTGCTGCTGGCAGTTGTGCTGGTGCAGGCGGCGGTGCAGGTGGCGGTGCAGGTGGCGGTGCTGGTGGCGGTGCTGGTGGCGGGGATGCCAGTGGTGGGGGGAGGCTCCAGCCCTTCCCCTGCAGCCTCAGACGGCTGCCCACTGGTGCTGCTGCTGCTGGCACTGCTGCAGGCAGTGATGCTAGTGACAGGGCTGGTGTAGGGGATGCCAGTGGTGGGGGGAGGCTCAAGCCCTTCCCCTGCAGCCTCAGATGGCTGAACCGCCATGGTTGGTGATGGGGGCTCAGAATCAGTCCCAGCGCCCGGCCTCCTGTCCTTCCTGCCTGCAGGTGCAGGCCCTTTGCCCTTCCCCTTGTAAGCTGGTGGTGCCTCCTTGCCATTCCCCTTGGCAGCTGGTGGTGCCTCCTTGCCCTTCCCCTTGGCAGCTGGTGGTGCCTCCTTGCCCTTCCCCCTGGCAGCTGGTGGTGCACCCTTGTCCTTCCCCTTGGCAGCTGGTGCAGGCACACTGGCAGTGCTGATGGGTGGTTCCCTGGAGCCTCTCACACCTTCAGTAGCTGCCGGCACTACTGTGGCCGTGGACTGGGTGGCTGAAATGCTAGCCTGGGTTTTGACCACCCTGCCCTGACTTGAAGGACGGGGGGAGGGGTAGGGAAGAGGTCAATGGCGGAGAGGTAAGCTTCTTACGGACACTGGGGCGGGAAGAGGGTGAAGGTTTGGGAGTGGAGGAACAGGGAGTGGTTGTTGGAGGTGTTTGTCTGCTGTGTTTGGGTGCAGGTGTAAGGGCTGGATGCTGTTGTGAAGTGGATGGCTGTTGGGTGTCTGAGTGCTTGCATTTGTGTACTTTGGGAGGAGGGGGCACAGACACAGTGGGAGAGGACACAGGAGACGTATGCATGGATGTGGGGGTGGTGACTGCCAGTGAGGGGCGTGTGGTGATAGGCGTGATGGTGATGGTGGGTGTGGATGAGGATGTAGTGCATACAGGTGTGAGTGTAGACGCAACTGGAAGGGAGGTGGACGAGGAGGAGGAGGGGGACACAGTGGAGGCAGTGGATGTTGGTATGTCTGCATCTGGATGGTGCTTGTGTGAGTGCCATTGGGATGATGTGTGGTGCTTGTGTTTGCCTGAGCCACTCCTGTGTGTTGTCTTGGGTGCATGCCGGTCTGAATGTGTGCTTGGGATAGGTTGGGGTTCAGGGGAATGGGACTGGGCAGAGGAAATTGTAGGGGGGAGGCTAGAGACAGGAACAATGGCTGCCATCAGGGAGGAGGCAAAAGCCTGGATTGATCTCTGTTGGGGTGCCATGCCAGAGTGAATGCCCTCCAGGAATGCATTTGTTTGTTGCAAATGGCCTGCCAGCCCGTGACTCTGCTCCTCCGCCAGATGATGCTAATGCACATAAGGACAGGGTGACAAAACAAAAAGGGGGGGGAAGAGACAGAGGATACACTTGGTAAATGGCAGCAACAATACCACCGTTGGCGTACACAACACATACAGGGAACATCCCTAGGCAATGCACTACCAGTCACAATGCTAGTCACCAGGCCATGTACAGGAATACCTAACGCCAATTGCAGCATACCTGAGACCCACAAAGCCCTGCCCAGTAGTGGATGCCTACTAGCTTGGTTGGAGGTGGTGCTCATCAGCCCCTGCCCAACATGGAACCTCCCCTGCAATGTCTGCCCTGACCTCGGGCACCCACAGGCCCACATCCCCCACCCGAAGACCACTCCACCACGCACAAGTAGTATAATGTGAAACTTTACTCACCCCCTTGTGGCTGCTGTGATGCCCTCAAGTGCCCATCCATCTCCAGATAGGCCACCGCCAGTATGCGGAACATCAGGGGGGGTCAGGGTTCGACAGGCACCCCTTCCTCGTTGGGAGGCCATCCCCAGCTCGGCCTCTGCCGTCTTCTATCCCCAGCGTCTCAGGTCCTCCCACCGTTTGCGACAGTGGGTGCTCCGCTTGCCATAGACCCCCAGGGTCTGCACATCCTTGGTGATGGCACGCCATATACCCTTTTTCTGATGGGCGCTGGCCTGCAGAGAAATACACGTAGAAAAAAGGTATCAGTCATACCGTCCGGCCTGTTACACTCATGGCCCACCAATCCCTCACATCCCCTTACGCACAGACATTGCCCACCATACATGCAGTGCGCTGCCCAGGACCCTTCAACCCCGCCCCCCTTACACGAGGCCCTCACACACAGCACTCCATGCATTCATGCCCCATGCATCGTGCTCACAGTTTACTCACCTGTTGGTCTGGAGGCCCATACAGCATTCAGTACGGGGTAGGACCCCATCCACCAGTCTCTCCAACTCTGCAGCAGTGAAGGCAGGGGCCCTTTCCCCAGTGACAAGAGCCATGGTAGGTTCCAGACACTGGTCACAGCAGCACTTGCAGTGTAGGTCCTCTCCTGTTGAAGGTCAGGTAGCAAGTGAGTGAACAGATAGAAAATGGCAGTCATGTCCGTGGCGGTGCGTACCGTCACCGCCGGTGTACATCACCACTGGCCACTGTAACCCATAGGGTGAAATGTGAACCAATGAGGAGTTGCACGCAGTACTTGACCGCCTACCGCAATGGTGCACAACGTCAGCGGCATTACCTCATTTCCACCTGTCCATCCACACAGGACAGGCGGAAGCCATTCCAGGGGGGATGCAGGCCATGGCACCTAACTGCGTCACAGCACACATAGGCACCACTTGGGCCTATCCAACAACATACTGTTTCAGTCACAGCATGCAATGCAGTGTACATTTTGGAAATATGGAATACTGACAAGATGCTCATCGTTTTACCCCCTAGATTGCAACTGCTGCAGATGCATAGGAGATGGAGACATCCACCCATGTACGGACCCCTGGTGGACTTGGCAACAATGGAGGTCAAGCACATTATCCTCACCTACAGACTTGACAGGGCCACAAACACAGAGCTGTGTGCCCAATTGCAGCCAGACCTGATCTCTGCTATCCGTCACCCCACTGGGATCCCCCCTCTTGTGCAAGTGCTATCTGTGCTCCATTTCTTGGCAACTGGTTCTTTCCAAGTGACAGTGGGCTTGGCAGCAAGAAAGTCACAGCCATTGTTCTCAATAATGCTAACAAGAGTGTTGTTGGCCGTGATGAAACACATGCGCAGCTACACTGTTTTACCCCAGGTGGAGGATTTGGCCACAGGGAAAGCTGACTTCTATGCAATGGGACATATCCCCAACATTATTGGGGCAATTGATGGTACACATATTGCCTTTGTCCCACCCACCCCGGAGAAATGAACAGGTGTTCAGAAATTGAAAGAGCATTCATTTGATGAATGTTCAGATAGTGTGCCTGGCGGACCCGTACATCTCCCATGTCAGTGCAAAGTATCCTGGCTCTGTGCATGATGCCTTTATCCTGCGGAATAGCAGCATCCCATATATGATGGCTCAACTCCAGAGGCACCGGGTTTTGCTAATAGGTGAGCCCACGGTTCCCACCCAGTTTATGTTGGTGTATGGGTATGGGGTTGGCCCTAAGGGTTAGTGTTTGGCTAACAGGTATCCCTCAATTTTTCAGGTTACTCTGGTTCCCCAATCTCTCATTGCTACTGACCCTAGTGAGGAATTCCAGGACAAGGGCAGAGGAACGTTACAATGAGGCACATGGGCGAACAAGAAGGAGTATATAGAGAGGACATTCGGCCTCCTGAACGCCAGGTTTCATGTCTCCATCTAACAGGTGGTTCCCTGTGCCAAGAAGGTCTGCCAGATCATCATGGCATGTTGTATGTTGCACAATCTTGCCT
This sequence comes from Pleurodeles waltl, assembly GCF_031143425.1. Lineage (NCBI taxonomy): Eukaryota > Metazoa > Chordata > Amphibia > Caudata > Salamandridae > Pleurodeles > Pleurodeles waltl. The sequence continues at coordinate 216,368,242 of NC_090444.1, read as the reverse complement.
TACGTCGCCAGGTGCCTTTTCTGCAGGAGGGTGTGGCTGAAGATAGGTGTGTGGCAGCGGTGGACCCTGTGGACAGTGACGAAGAGGAGGCTGAGGATGAGGATGTGGACAATAGAACAGCAATCATACGACAGTACTTCCAGTGACACACAGGTAAGACACTGTAACGTCGCCTCCCATTGACAGTTTTGTATTGGATATTATTACTGGCAGGCTGATATTCCCACTACTATGGCCACTTACTGTTCCCTTTGGCACGTCTATTTACAGATATCTGTGGCCCACTCTGGCTCCTGGTGTGTTGACTGTAGCAAACTACAGGTCATACCTATGTATACATTACTGTGCAGATGAATTTCAATGTTTACAGCTTGTTAAATGAACACATAGTTCAATCAATTGACAGACTCAGTACTTGTATTGTTTACAAGGGTGTTTCCTTATGTGCTAATAAGTAGATGGGGTATTGCTATGGGCTGGGATGGTGGTGGAGTAGAGTCCAGGGTAAAGTTCTAGTCTATTTGTATCACAGGTGCACTGTCCAAGGGGGCATAGGAAGTGGAGCTATGGCAGTTCAAGGTGGACAGGGTGACAGAGTGGGAAACACGGTTGACATTCAGAAGAGTCTTATTTCCTGGCGGGGGTCTTGGCAATAGTCTCTGGCTTGGCCAGTATCTGGCCCATCGTCTCCTGGGAGTAGTGGTATGCTCCCAGGATGTTGGTGAGTGCCTCATGGATAGTCGGTTCCCTAGGCCTGTCCTCCGTCTGTCGCACAGCAGTCCTCCCAGTTTCCCTGTTGTCCTGTGCCTCTGTCCCCTGAACCATGTGCCCACTGCCACTGAGCCCAGGTCCCTGATCGTCCTGTGTTTGTGGAGTTGCCTGGAGTCCCTGTAGAGGTGGACACACTGCTGATTGACATGTCCTGGGACAGAGATATGGACCTGCTGGGTGGGTGCTGTGGTGGTATTTCCTGAGGGGGGAGGCTCTGTGGTGGTATGGGACTGTGCCTGGGTAACCGACTGTACGGAGGTCCCTGATGGGCCAGGTTGGACATCCTGATCCAGGCATGCAGAGCTGCTGTCATCACTGTGGGCCTCTTCTGGGGTGGGGGACTGGATGTTGCTGGCACCTCCTCTCTGGTGACATTGTGTGGGGGACCTGTGGGGATGTAAATGCAGTGTTATTGTTTCTGCGTATGATATCTTGTGCATGGGTGTGTTGCCCTGTATGGTTGTTATTGCCCTGGCAGCTTAGGCTTGTGTGAGTGGTGATTTGGTGGGCTAGGTGATTGTCTCAAGTGTGCATGCTTTGGTGGTGGGTGTCCATGCAGGTCTGTGATTGGTGTCCATGCATTGGTGTTGCATGCAGGGCTTGGTTGTGGGAGGGCTGGGTTGTGATGGTGGGGTGTGTGGGAGGTGGTGGAGTGAGGGTGAGGTTGAGGGTGGGGTATGTGATGGCATGCAGGTAGGGGGGTGATAGTAATGTAGAGTTGACTTACCAGAGTCCAGTCCTCCTGATACTCCTGCCAGGCCCTCAGGATGCAGTATTGCCAAGACTTGTTCCTCCCATGTTGTTAGTTGTGGGGGAGGAGGTGGGGGTCCACAGTGAGTCCTCTGTACTGCTATCTGGTGTCTTGCTACCCCGGAACGCATCTTCCCCCGTAGGTCGTTCCACCTCTTCCTTATGTCGTCCCTTGTTCTTGGGTGCTGTCCCACGGCGTTGACCCTGTCCAGGATCCCCCGCCATAGCTCCATCTTCCTGGCAATGGATGTCTGCTGCACCTGTGATCCAAATAGCTGTGGCTCTACCCGGATGATTTCCTCCACCATGACCCTTAGCTCCTCCTCAGAGAATCTGGGGTGCCTTTGTGGTGCCATGGGTGCAGTGTGAGTGGTGTGTGTGAGGGTGTGTGGGGTGATGTGTTGTGGTGTGTACTGTGAGGTGAGTGTATGGTGTATGGGTGATGGTGTTCTGTGCCTCTGATTCTGTGGGTGCTCTTGGTGTGTCTCTCCCTCAGTTGTCAATTTCCTTGAGTCGTAAAGGGTTGGAGGTAATTTGGGTGTGGGTAATGTGGGTGTGTGTTTTATAGTGGTGTGGGTGTGTGGGTATGGTGTATGTATGGATGTCAGGTGTGTGTTATTAAAAATGTCCAATGGTGTGGTGTTTTGTTAGTGTGTGTGTATTTTAAGCACAGTGTTATGTACCGCCAATGGTTTACCATGGTTGAATGTCCGCCGCAGTGATTTGTGGGTCATAATGCTGTGGGCGTAGTTCTGTTGGTGTAACGGTGTGGGTTTTGTTACCGCCAGTTTATCACTGACCTTTGGGCTGGCCGACTTGTGTGTGTGTCTGTATAGTGACGGATTGCTATGTGTATGTCACAATATGGGTAGTGGTAAACCGCCACGGTGGCAGTATGTTGGCGGCAGTCGGCATGGCGATAAGCAAAACTTACCGCCAATGTCATAATGAGTGCCTAAATGTATATGTGAGTACATCTAAACATGTACGTTTTCCTTTGTGAATAGTGCCCTAAGTCTGTATACCATATTTCCCATACTCAACTAACTCGAGAAGGGTTGTCACCCTGACATACAAGCGATCTGATTTTAAGGAAAAGGACACAAAATGGGAGCCAGTGGGAGGAGAGTTGATATCTAATATATTTGGGAGTAGTGATAAGTTATTCTATTACTTTTATTAATGTATGTACATCAAATCTTGATAACGCTCAAATCAGGATGTTTTAAATAATAGTTGACAATTGATGGACTTCAGTGTAAAATGGGGAGGTTATTTCTGTACAACGGTATGGCTGGCTTTTCGCATTCTCTCTCTTTTCTAAGTCCATATCTAAATCTGCTAAAATAGTTCTGCAGGTGAAAATCGTGTTCAATATTACTTCAAGCTGACCTTCCAATAGTGGTGTCTGTAGTCATTCTCTGTTGATAAGGCATTTGACTCTCTAGAGTGGATCTTCTTTTTTGAAGTGCAGGTTGGGATGGACAATTATTTCTTCTCACTTGTTAAGCTTCTATATGTTGCTAGAGATTTGGACAATAGACTGATGTCTGCACTGATACATTTATATCAGACCATTTGCAGGAAATGTTACCTCTCGCACCTCACCAGTATTAGACAAAGAAATGCAGAGTTTATGTTTAAATTAATGTTTTGGGTTGTGTGCTGAATCATTTAAATATTTGAATACTACTGTTTTTATGAATTTAATAACTGGACAATGTTCTCTGATTAAAATTATTACTCTACCTCATATGGAATAAAGAAAGAACCACAGGTTGTACATTAAAAGAATGTTGCCAGTCACCACGGAGGTCTTTGTGCATATATAGGAACCAGGCCAAAGGCTTTTGGTCAGATTACAAGGCTGGCTGTCTCAAAACCACCAGACTTGCTGTGGCGGTCCAACCTGCACTTTAGAAGTCTGGCGGTCAGACCGCAAAACAAATGCCATCTCTGCCAAGATCTCTAATCCTGATGGGCTGACAGCAGTCTTGATTGTGACCAGCCAGAGCGGCACTGAGGTCAACGACACCCTGCTGATTACAACCATGTTCTCCACCAGCGCTTTCATGGCGGTTCCACCTCCATGAAAAAGCTGGCAGGGAACAAGTGCTGGGGGCCACAGGAGGGCCCCTGCACTGCCCACAACATTGTCGCCAGGGGCCCCCCTCTCCAGCACCGTCAGAATGCGCAGACAGTGGGCATTCCGAGGATGCCCTGTGTGACGGCACTGGACTTGGCTCCATGTGAGCCGAGTCCAATGCCACCACACGTTTTCCACTGGGCTGACCGGCCGAAAACTTGGTTTCTGCCTGTCAGCCCAGTGGAAAACTCCTAATATGGCACGTGGGGAGACTGCCAGCTCCATGACGGCCTCCTCACCACGGGTCTGGTGGTTGGGTTTTCTGACCGCCAAACTTGTAATCAGGCCCTCTGTTTCTTTTTCAGGTTATGGAACTCAATGGTGACTTACAAAATCTTTTTAAGGTACTGCAGAGGATACTTCATTCTTTATACCCTCTTCCAAAAATCTTAAAACATTGGTATCATGCTCCTTCAGTTTACAGGCAGAATAAAAGCATAATCTGCAGTATGAATTTAAGCACACAAAAAAGCAGATACAAATGTTTTGCAAAAACGAATTAGAATCAGTTGAACAGCTACTTCATTTTCTCATTTTATGAGGCTATAGATGTCACAACTCAAATGTGATAAGAAAATTAGAGGATTGTGTTATGGTTTCATGCATTGTAATTCACTGTGCAGTCGTGTGGGGTTCTAGGGATGGTGAGGTAATAGGTGGAATCCTGTGATGTGGGATTCCAAGGAGGAAGGTTGGAGAAGGACGAAGGTGAAAGAGAGATGAAGATTCATGGGCTACCTAAGGGTGGATGTTTGTTGTACTAGAAGTTATCTATCTACAATAAAAGTATTGAAAAGATACATCTTGTCATTGGTGACGAGCTACGAACATCCACCGTTTTCCAAGAATCTGCGCGTTGTATATTTATTGTGCTTTTCTGGAGTGTCAAGCGCTGCATCAAAGGAAACGAAGGACTCAATTACGACAGAGTTCGCAAGTATGTTCTCTTGGGCTTTTCATGAGCCGAAATGCTGTTTTAGAAGACGTGTTCATTTCTAGAAGTTACGCTGTTCGGATTTACGCGTATTAAACCTTTTGTGTATTTGTGGATACAAGCGGATACATGCGGCAAGTATTTGACGCTTATGCTGCGAATGAGAAGTTCACGTTTAATCTGCTGAAGAGTTTAATCTGAACCTATGAGACTACAACTTTAGACTGTACCGTTAGTGTACACGCACTTGACGATTGTGCTGCAACGCGCCTGGCACTGTGTGCGTGTGAATTTCCGATTTTCGTTGTCTAACATACGCTGCAGGAACGCGGATTTCTTTTAAGTATAAGTATCTGGAGCAGTTTACCTCGTTCTTGAAAGGGAAGCAGTTCAGCATTACCGATCTCGATATTTCTCACAGGAAGCAAAAAAAAAAAAAACGGAAGAGCAATAAAGAGCCAACATCTAGACTGCTGACCTACTTTGAACTATGGAACACAAACAAGTTTATTAGACAACGTATTAAGAGCTAATAACTAGAGTGCTGACTTATTTTGAACTGTGTTAAGATTCTTATTCAATGTATATAGTTAGACTATATTAACTTCTTATATATTTATTACCTCTTATTAACACACATTATGTCGCAGCATTCTCCTCTCAGCATATCTCAACCACCTCAATTTTTGTCGGAGCGTGGTGAACCTGTTTTGCCATGGAAGAAATGGATAAACTTATTTGACTCTTACTTGATCGGTATTGGTGGAGAGAAATTCTCACCAGCAAGGAAACAGGGAATTTTATTGCACAATTTGGGGATTGAGGAGACGTAATATGTATGATAGCCTTGATTTTATAAACATTGGTTCTGCTGAAGGTGAACCAAGGGATGTTTATGAAATGTCTCTCATGATGCTCAAAAAACATTTTGATGGTCGCATCAACGTTGTTATGGAAAGACACAAATTTTTTATGAGACATCAAGCGAAAGATGAGAGAGTTAGAAATTATATTGCGTCACTTAAAACAGTGGCTCAGACGTGTGACTTTGCAAATTTAACTGAATCTTTAATACGTGATCAGTTGGTTCGTTGCACAAACAATCCCAGAGTTCAAGAAAAGTTGTTGGCCAAGAATCCTTCGCTAAATGAAGCTATTATAATTGCTGAGAGTATTGAACATGCCATTCTTTGGGTTAAGGAAATAAAAGATGTGGGTCCTATTACTGGTACTCATATAGACTCTGGACAAACAGCTATGTCAGCTGCGATTTCAACTTCAGATGGCATTTGTGAGAATGAGTTAGTACATAAAATTGCTGAAAGGATGAGAATCAGTAATGATGTACAGAAAGATTCTAAAATTAGATGTTTTAAGTGTGGAAATGTTGGTCACCTGGCTAACAATCCAAAGTGTTTTGCAAGGAATGTTAATTGCAGGAAGTGTGGGAAGAAAGGACACTTAGCGAAGGTTTGCAGAAGTTCTAAGATAAATATGGTTGGGGAGCCTGTGGATAGTCAGCAAATTGTATTGTGTATTAATAACACAGATACTGGGGATTTGCAATCTAAGGAAATTACATGTGATAAACTTGTTATGCCAAAATGTGATATCGACATTGGGGAGAGAACTGTTTCAGTACTTGCTGATTCTGGATCCCCTTTTACATTGATAGGTGACAGGAATTGGGAAAGAATTTTTGGAGACGATAACATCAAATTGATTCCACCTGATATTGCTCCTATTGGGTATGGTGGACAGAAAATTGATTTATTTGGTTACTCCATAATGTCAATTAAATTTAAAGGGCGTGAGACCGTGGGAAAGGTTTATGTTGCTAAGCGTGGCAATAATCTTTTGGGGTGGCGTCATCAAAGAGATTTGGGAATAATTTTGAATCCAAATGCTCCTGACCAGGTTCTTTCCGTTTCCAAAATGGGTGATGTTGAGGGGTTTGCCATTGAGTTTCCTGAAGTTTTTTGTGACAAATTAGGCTTACTAAAGAATTTTAAACATAAAATCATTTTGAAATCAAGTGCCAAACCGATTGTATACAAAGTAAGGAAAGTTCCCCATTTGATGTTACAACCATTACAGGAAGAACTCAATAGATTGTTGGATTTAGGAGTCATAGAAGAAATTGAGTTATCTGAATGGTTGGCCCCCATAGTTTTGGTCCCTAAAGACAATGGTAAAAAAATAAGATTATGTGTTGACCTTAGAGGTCTTAATCAGTCTATATGGGTGGACCGTCAACCATTACCAAATATCAGTGAAACTTTGACTATGCTGAATGGTGCTAAAGTGTTCAGTGTCATGGATCTATCAGCAGCTTACCACCAGATTATGCTTCATGAGGAGTCGAGACATCTTACCTCTTTTGTTACTTCTTTGGGAGCGTTCAGATTTCTGAGGATGCCTTTTGGGCTGGCCTCAGCTGCTGCTTGTTTTCAGAGAGTGATGAGAGAGGTACTCAAGGGTCTTGATTCAGTCTTGTTTTTTCAAGATGATATACTTGTTTATGGTGAAGATACAGTTAAGCATGACATTGTTCTAAGAACTGTGCTTGATAGACTAAGAAGTAATGGTTTGACTTTGAAGAGGGAAAAATGTTTGTTTAGAGTTAGCACAGTCTCATTCCTTGGTCACACTATATCTGGAGATGGCATTAAACCCAAGCTAGAATTGGCCAAATTGATATTGTCTGCACCAACACCTACTAATAAAGATCAAGTTAGGTCATTTCTTGGTCTTGCAGAGTATTACTCGAAGTTTGTTAGGAACTTTGCATGTGTTGTTCAACCTATTAGAATGGTTTAAAAGAAAGGTGTACAATTTGAATGGTCTCCAGAGTGTGATGAAGCATTTAAGACAGTAAAGGAAGACATTGGCAAAATGCCTACGTTAGGTCAATTTGATGTTAAACGCAAAACTATTTTATCTACTGATGCCAGCTTAAAGGGTTTGGGTGCTGTACTATCTCAACTGGTTGATGGAGAGGAGAGAGTGGTTGCTTTTGCCTCACGTTCCCTTAGGGGAGCGGAAGAACGCTATTCGGTAATAGAGCGCGAAGCACTGGCTTGCACATGGGCGATTAACCATTTCAAGTTTTATCTGTGGGGTCTACCATTTACCCTCAGAAGTGACCATAGACCTTTAGTGCAATTGTTTGCATGCAGGAATAATGAGAACACCACACCTAGGATTAGGCGTTGGGTTGAGAGTTTACTGGATTTCAACTTTTCATTGGAATATTATCCGGGGAAAAAAAATATTCCTGCAGATTTTCTTTCTAGAATGGCAGTGATGGATGGTGGTATTGAGGAGCCTACTCTTATATCATGGATTAAAGAGACTGCTCTTGATGCGGAAGAATGGAGGGAGGAGTGCAGCAAGGATATTGTTCGTAGTACTGTGATGAACTATGTGGTGCAAGGGTGGCCGTGTTTGAATGAATGTTTGGTAGAAGTTGGTGCGTTCTGGGGTGTTAAAGATGAACTTAGCATCATAGAAGGGAATTTATACAGGCAATATAGATTAGTTGCACCTATTGGTTTGCATGGGAAATTAGTCAATTTGGCCCATGATGGACACTTGGGTAAGAATCTTACCAAAGCTAGTCTTAGAGAGCGCTATTGGTGGCCGGGATTAGACAAGCAAGTTGAAGCAGTGGTTAAGGATTGTGTGCAATGTGCTAGTAATGATAAATCTAAAGTGGTACGAACTGCTCCTTTGTCTCCTTTACCGGTTCCGGATGAGCCATGGGTCAAACTAGGCTTGGATTTAGTTGGACCTTTTGAGTTGTTACCGCCTGGTGAGAGGTTTGTAATTGTTCTTGTTGATTACACCTCAAAATGGGTTACCGCTAGCTGTGTAAGTTCCATCACTACAAAGAATGTGATTGAGTTTTTGACTGAAGTTTTTGCGTGTGAGGGTATTCCCAAGATTGTTGTTACGGATAATGGAGTGCAATTTACTTCTTTGGAAATTAGGAAATTTCTTAAGGATTTGGCAATTTCTCATCACCGTACTGCTTTATATGCTCCTCAAGCCAATGGTTTGGTGGAGAAGATGAATCAGTAGGTGAGAGCAAGTGTTCAGGTAGCACTTGAGCATAGATTGCTGTTGAAGTGTGTTTTAAGAGAAAAGTTATGGGCTCATAGGAATGCACCTAATGTTATCACAGGTATGTCTCCTTTCCGCATTTTGAAGGGCAGATTGGCAGGTTCCAAGTTGAATCCTTCATAGTTGCATTCTGGATCCCAGAAATTAGAAGATGTACCTGATTTTAAGTCTGTCCGGGCCAGAATTGTTGAGAACCAAAATAGGTATAAGAGGAAATTTGATGGAAGGATGTGTGTAAAACAAATTTGGTCTAAAGGAGATTTGGGGGGTCATTCTGACCCTGGCGGTCGGTGATAAAGCGGCGGCCAACCCGGCAACAGGCCGACGGTCAAAAAAATGCAATTCTGACCCTGGCGGGAACCGCCAACACAGCCCGCCGCATTAACACTCCAACCGCCACGGCGGAACAAACAAACAGCGCGGCGGTCACCGCCAACAGCCAGGCGGCAGACAATGTACCGCCCACCCTATCACGACCCACCAATCCGCCACCTTTTCCGGGGCGGGAGCCCCGCCGATAAAAACACGGCGGAAACAGACATTTTCAATGGAAAACGCTCACCTCGAGCCACTCCACGCGGAATCCGGACAGCATGGAACCCGAATTGAACATCATACCTGCTCTCGTCTACCTGCTCATCTACCACGAGTACGAACTCCGGCGCAGACGTCAACGGTGAGTACTGCACCTACGACACACGGGAGGGGGGAGGAAGAAAGGTTATGGGCATACACATATGCGACCCCCCCACCCCCCCCCAATATGTACACACCAATGCAGAGCAGGAAGTCACAGTGACACCACACAAAGCCCCTTTAAAAATACAATGACACAACCAAATTTGGAATACATTTTCATGTACAAAAAAAGCACCTGGAAATAATTGAGCAACCGTGAAAAATATTTACAAAAACCCAAAAGATATACACATCAGTGTATCACTGAAGTAACAAGTCCTGCACATCCTACGGATCTAACATGTCCGTGGGCCAAGGTTCTGCGAAACAAGGGCAAAGCCCACACACGAGACCTGAGTCCTTTGGAGACACTGCAGGGGCATCCGATGTCAAAACTACAGGCACCTCAGGGGGAAGGGAAGGGGGGGCCACCACAGCCACATGAGTCCACGACGCCAGATCCACGAGGAGCCACCATGCCCACTGTACCATCCTGGGGAGTGCAAAGCCACAGTCTCTCAAGTCTCTACAGTGGGTGGATTGCCCACTGTGCCATCCTGGGGAGTGCAAAGCCACAGTCTCTCAAGTCTCTGCAGTGGGTGGGTTGCCCACTGGACCATCCTGGGGAGTGCAAAGCCACAGTCTCTCAATGTCTCTACAGTGGGTGGGTTGCCCACTGTGCCATCCTGGGGAGTGCAAAGCCACAGTCTCTCAGGTGGATTACAGAGTCCACTGTCCAAGGAGGAGGCATGGTGGGCACAGTGAACCATAAACAGTGCCTGAGACGGCGGGACCCAGCGCAGCGGTGCATGACATGGCGATGTCCAGCGGAGCGGTGCTTGACAGGAAGGGTCCAGCGGAGCGGTGCTTGACAGGAAGGGTCCAGCGGAGCGGTGCTTGAGACGGCGGGGCCCAGCGGAGCGGTGCTTGACAGGAAGGGCCTAGCGGAGCGGTGCTTGACAGGAAGGGCCCAGCGGAGCGGTGCTTGACAGGAAGGGCCCAGCGGAGCGGTGCTTGACAGGAAGGGCCCAGCGGAGCGGTGCTTGACAGGAAGGGCCCAGCGGAGCGGTGCTTGACAGGAAGGGCCCAGCGGAGCGGTGCTTGAGACGGCGGGGCCCAGCGGAGCGGTGCTTGACAGGAAGGGCCCAGCGGAGCGGTGCTTGAGACGGCGGGGCCCAGCGGAGCGGTGCTTGACAGGAAGGGCCCAGCGGAGCGGTGCTTGACAGGAAGGGCTCAGCGGAGCGGTGCTTGACAGGAAGGGCCCAGCGGAGCGGTGCTTGACAGGAAGGGCCCAGCGGAGCGGTGCTTGAGACGGCGGGGCCCTGTTCAGCGGTACCTGTCTTCACGGCGGGGCCCTGTTCAGCGGTGCTCTTCTGCACGGCGGGGCCCTGTTCAGCGGTACCTGTCTTCACGGCGGGGCCCTGTTCAGCGGTACCTGTCTTCACGGCGGGGCCCTGTTCAGCGGTACCTGTCTTCACGGCGGGGCCCTGTTCAGCGGTGCTCTTCTGCACGGCGGGGCCCTGTTCAGCGGTGCTCTTCTGCACGGCGGGGCCCTGTTCAGCGGTACCTGTCTTCACGGCGAGGCCCTGTTCAGCGGTACCTGTCTTCACGGCGGGGCCCTGTTCAGCGGTACCTGTCTTCACGGCGGGGCCCTGTTCAGCGGTGCTCTTCTGCACGGCGGGGCCCTGTTCAGCGGTGCTCTTCTGCACGGCGGGCCCTGTTCAGCGGTACCTGTCTTCACGGCGGGGCCCTGTTCAGCGGTACCTGTCTTCACGGCGGGGCCCTGTTCAGCGGTACCTGTCTTCACGGCGGGCCCCGTTCAGCGGTACCTGTCTTCACGGCGGGGCCCTGTTCAGCGGTACCTGTCTTCACGGCGGGGCCCTGTTCAGCGGTGCTCTTCTGCACGGCTGGGCCCTGTTCAGCGGTGCTCTTCTGCACGGCGGGGCCCTGTTCAGCGGTACCTGTCTTCACGGCGGGGCCCTGTTCAGCGGTACCTGTCTTCACGGCGGGGCCCTGTTCAGCGGTACCTGTCTTCACGGCGGGGCCCTGTTCAGCGGTACCTGTCTTCACGGCGGGGCCTTGTTCAGCGGTGCTCTTCTGCACGGCGGGGCCCTGTTCAGCGGTGCTCTTCTGCACGGCGGGGCCCTGTTCAGCGGTACCTGTCTTCACGGCGGGGCCCTGTTCAGCGGTACCTGTCTTCACGGCGGGGCCCTGTTCAGCGGTACCTGTCTTCACGGCGGGGCCCTGTTCAGCGGTGCTCTTCTGCACGGCGGGGCCCTGTTCAGCGGTGCTCTTCTGCACGGCGGGGCCCTGTTCAGCGGTACCTGTCTTCACGGCGGGGCCCTGTTCAGCGGTACCTGTCTTCACGGCGGGGCCCTGTTCAGCGGTACCTGTCTTCACAGCGGGGCCCTGTTCAGCGGTGCTCTTGCAGTATGTCAAGGGAGTCATACCTGGCCTGGACACCCTGCTCAGTCGCCCTCCGACCGTGCTGTGTCAGGCCCCTTCGGGGAGTGAGTCCTGGGCCCTTTGGTGTCGTCCCTTGCAGCCGGGATGGGGCTTGTGGGGCCCTCCTCCTCCGCGCTCCTGGTGGTTGTCCTCTCCGCCCTGCTGTCCTTCCGCTCCTTAGATGGGGCTCTCGGGCCCTTGCCTCCCCTGGCTGCTGTGGCCGGTGAAGTGGCTGGAGTCACCTCCTTGGGGGCAGCCGTCTCTGTCCGCTCACGGCGGCCCTTCAATTTCCGGGTCCTCTTGCCTGGGGGGGGGGGCTGGCTGTCCCCTTGCTGCTCACTGAAGTGTTACTGCCGCCAAAGGGTGGACTCCACATGCCATGCACCACTTGCACTGTAGTAGTTGGGCTGGTGGTGGCTGAGGTGCCCTTGGGACTTTTCCCAGTTGGAGGGGGTGGGTCGGGGGAGGGAAAGAGGTCAAAACTGGAGAGGTAATTTTTCTTGGGACCAAGGTAAGGGGTAGGAGTAGTGGTGAGAGAAGTGGAGGAAGAGGATGTGGTTGTATGAGAGCCAGGTGTGCTGTCCTTGGGTGCAGGTGACTGGGACGTAGGCTGTGGTGAGGTGGTTGGCTGTTGTTTGGGTGTCTGCCTGCATTTATGTGTCTTGGAAGAGGGGGTGACAGACACAGTGGGAGAGGACACAGGGGACGTGTAAATGCCAGTGGGGGTGGTGACTGCAGGTGTGCGGACTGTAGTGGAGGGTTTGCTGGTGGTGGAAGAACTGGCTGATGTTGGGGTGCATGCAGGTGTGAGTGTAGACGTCACAGGGAGGGAGGAGGGAGACGAGGAGGACGGGGACACAGAGGTGGTAGTGACTGTTGATATGTCTGCATCTGTGTGTTGCTTGGGTGAATGCTTGTGTTTTCTGTGGTGCTTATGTTTGGATGAGCTGGCCTTGGGTGTTGAGGTGTGTGCAGGCTGCTCTGATGGTGTGGATGGGATAGGTTGAGGTACAGGAGACAGAGAAAGGGTGGAGGCAGATAGAAGAGGGAGACTGGAGACAGGGACAATGGCTGCCGTCAGTGCTGAGGCCAGAGCAGTGAACGCTCGTTGATGGGCAGCCTGACCCGAATGAATGCCCTCCAGGTAGGCATTGCTCCGATGCACCTCCCTTTCCACCCCCTGGATGGCATTCAGAAGGGTAGTCTGCCCAACAATGACCGTCCTCACCAGGTCAATGAGCTCCGCACTGAGGGCAGCAGGGGTAACAGAGGCAGGGGCTGAGGTGCCTGGGGCGAAGGAGACGCGCGCCTTCCTGGCCGAGCGGCCACGGAGCGAAGACTGAGGGGCTGCTGGGAGGGCGGTGCTGGTGCGCTGGGTGGCGGCTGTACCTGTTGGTGCGGGGGGCACAGATGGTGCCGCCCCCGCTAGGGAGCTCCCAAACGAGGACGTGTCCGTGTCGCTGGTGTCTCCACCGGCCCCCGTTGTGGTGCTCCCCTCGCCCTCCGGATCACTGGTGCCCTCGGTGTCTGTGTCAGTGCCCACCGGGGCCTGGTGACCTGCAGCTCCCTCCTGCTCCGACGCCAAATCTCCTCCGCCTGATGATGCTAAAACACAAGAAGACAAAGATTTAGGGTGGGGGGAGAAATTAAACAAAGTTGAGTGCATGCCTTAGCAATACCCTTTGCGGAGAGGACAGACACAGGTGCCTCGTGCACTAAGTCGCAAACTTGGGGTACACTACTCAGTACTTCTGACTAGGCAAACAGGTCTAGGGACAACACACGCGCACATGTGTGATGCTGGAGCATGGGTAGCTGCACTTGGCACCCTACAGAGGTGGGGGGCGGGGGCACAGGGCCATGCCTAAGGGAGCGGACTACACTACAGAGAGCGCCCGGGCCTAATGTCACCCACAGCCCTCCTCCCCCACCCAGACGCCTCCAATGCGCATACAGATAGAAGAATGTGCGGATACTCACCCCCTTGTGTCTGCTGTGCTGTCCTCAAGCGCCCATCCAAATTAGGGTAGGCCACTGCCAGGATCCGGGACATCAGGGGGGTCATGGTGCGACTGGCACCCCTCCTAGGTCGGGAGGCCATCCCCAGCAGTGTTTCTGCGGTCTTCCTCGTTCCGCGGCGGATGTCCTCCCACCTCTTGCGGCAGTGGGTGCCCCGTCTGTTGTGGACCCCAAAGTTCCGGACTTCCTCGGCGATGGCACGCCAAATATCGATTTTCTGGTGGGCGCTCACCTGTTTGACATGTACAGGGTGGGAAAGAGAAACCGTCACATATCTGCATGTTTGGAGTACATGCCCCCCCCTCCCCAACCTTGTCATGGTTCCCATTATCTCATCTGTCGTGCGTTGCACTCCCCATTCCCTCCACACCCCACCAACTTACATCCCCCCCCCTCCACACAGGCATAACCCATTCAATGTGCACTGAGTGTACTCACCTGTTGGTCTGGAGGACCGTAGAGTTGCGCATACTGGGGGAGGACCCCGTCCACGAGCTTCTCCAACTCTTCTGAACTGAAGGCGGGGGCCCTTTCACCAGTAGCAGCAGCCATTGTCACTTCCAGACCGAGTTCACAGCAGCACTTGCAGTATAGGTCCTCTCCGGTGGATGATCAGGCCTCAAATGATTGAGCAGATAGAAAATGGCGGTCACGCCCGCGGCGGTGCGTACCGCGGCGGTGCGTCCCGCGACCACCGGCGCACATCGTCATTGGCTCCTGAAACCCATAGGCTTCAATGTTAACCAATGCGTCTTCGCACAGCGGTCTTCGACCGCCTACCGCCACGGTGTGCCCCGCCAGCGCAGTGACCTCACATCCCATTGTCTCACTTCACAGGTCAGGCATCGGCCATTTCAAGGGCCCACATGGCTTAATTTCTAATGCGTCACACAGGCCTAGGCCTTGCAATGGCACACATACAAACATATCAAACCATACATTTACCTGTACTGTGCAAGCTGTGTTGTACGTACCTGTGAGTGGATTGACTCTGTACTCCATATTCTCCTTCCTAGGCACCATCCGCTGGGACTAGCGATGAGAAGGAGGAATCCTCGCGTGTACCGGCCGCTGGTGGACCTGTCCACAATGGAAGAACGCAACATAATACTACGATACCGACTTGACCGAGCCTCCATCCATGAACTGTGTGCCCAGCTGGAGCCAGCCCTGATGTCCCCCATCCGCCAACCCACAGGAATTCCCCCTCTAGTGCAGGTTCTGTCTGTCCTCCATTTCTTTGCAACTGGCTCATTCCAGACAACAGTGGCCATGTCATCTGGGATGTCTCAGCCTATGTTTTCCAAGATCTTATCCAGAGTGTTGTCTGCCCTGATGAAACTCATGCGGAGCTACACCATTTTCCCAGAGGAGGGTGATTTGCCTACAGTGAAAGCTGATTTCTATGCCCTTGGACACATCCCCAACATCATTGGTGCAATTGATGGGACCCATGTGGCTTTAGTCCCCCCAAATGACGATGAACAGGTGTACAGGAACAGGAAGAATTACCATTCAATGAATATCCAGGTGGTCTGTTTGGCTGACCAGTACATCTCCCATGTAAATGCCAAGTTCCCAGGGTCAGTGCATGACGCGTATGTTATGCGAAATAGCAACATTCCCTATGTGATGGAACAGCTACAGAGACAGCGTGTGTGGCTAATAGGTGACTCTGGTTACCCCAACCTGCCGTGGCTATTGACCCCAGTGAGGAATCCCAGGACCAGGGCAGAGGAATGGTACAATGAGGCCCATGGGCGTACTAGGAGGGTGATTGAGCGAACCTTTGGGCTCCTGAAGGCCAGGTTTAGGTGCCTGCATATGACAGGTGGATCCCTAATGTACTCACCAAAGAAGGTGTGCCATATCATCGTGGCGTGCTGTATGCTCCACAACCTGGCTTTGCGACGCCAGGTGCCTTTCCTGCAGGAGGATGGTCCAGATGGTGGTGTTGTAGAAGCCGTGGAGCCTGTGGAGAGTGAAGAGGAGGAAGACTCTGAGGACGACACAGACAATAGGGACAGAGTGATACAACAGTATTTCCAGTAACACACAGGTAAGAATCACCCACGCCATTTCACAATTGCTTATAGCCTCCTGCATCTGTACTTTCTGTAGTTCCCCACAGATGTTTTTCATTAATTTTTGCCTTTCCCTTCCCTTCTCAGTGCTGTCTGACTCAGTACCTGACTTCTGCTTGGTTCGCCCATGAAATACAGCGTATTGACATTGGTATGTTGTCATGACTAATTGACAGAACAGAAATCGAACAGTAATATATAATACATTTGTTAATAATACAGCATGACTCAAAACAGATTTGTGTGCAAAATGTGATTTATTTACAGTGCTAGATATCGGTACATGTGATTCTAAGGGTGATGGGTGGGGGTGGAGGAATATCCATGGCAGAGTCCAGTTCTCAGTCTCACAGGTGCATTGTCCTTTTGCCTGTGGAAGGATGGAGCATAGGCAGTTCATGGTTGGACAGGGTGGCAATGTGGGACAGTGGGAAGACTTGAGGGGGTATGTCCTGCTGGCGGGGGTCTTGACATCCTACTCTGTCTTTTTTTTTGGTCTCAGGCTCCTCTTACTGGGTGGTTGTTCTTCAGCAGGAGGTGGGGTTCTGGGGGGCTGTCGAGGTGTTGGGACCTCCTGTCCACTAGCGCCGGCGGAGGTGGTAGGCTGTTCCTGGTCCGGGCTAGTGACAGGGGCCCTGTGTGGTGCACCATGGTCCCGCAATGCGTCCTCTATCCTGTGGAGGGCCAGGACGATGGTCCCCATTGCGGTCCCGATGATTCTCAGCTCCTCCCTGAACCCCATGTAGCGTTCCTCCTGCTGTGCCTGGATCTCAGTGAACCTGGCCAGTACCGTCGCCATCGTTTCTTGGGAGTGGTGGTATGCCCCCATGATGGTGGTGAGGGCCTCTTGGAGAGTGGGTTCCCTGGGCCTCTCCTCCCCCCCCTGTCGCACAGCAGCCCTCCGAGCTGCCCGGTTTCCCCCGGCCTCTGTCCCCTGGACGGTGTGCCCGCTCCCACTGCCCCCAGGTCCCTGTTGTTGTTGGGGTGTTGGGTTAGCCTGGGTGCCCTGTAGTGGCAGACACACCGCTGATTGAGCTGTCCTAGAGACAGAGGCATGGGCCCGCTGGGTGGGAGCTGTGCTGGTGTTGGCAGAGGGGGTCGGGTCTGGTGTGGCCTGTGGCTGCCTGAGGGGAACCGACTGCCCAGAGGTCCCCGATGGTCCGGGCTGGTCATCAGGTTCACTGTCGACAGAGCTGCTATCCTCAGTGTGGGCCTGTTCCGGTGGTGGGATGGACACTTCTGGACCCTCCTGGCTGGTGTGTTGTCATTCGGGTCCTGCATGGGGTAAGAGAGTTTGGTTATTGTTTCTGTGTGTGCAATAGCGTGTGTGTTATGGGTGCCCTTGTCCCCCAGTGCAGGCATTCCCTTGAGGGAGGTGTTGTGAGGGTAGTTAGTGGGGGGGGGGTTAGTGCAGTGGTCATGCTTAGGTGATGGGTGCCCATGATTTGTGTTGGCATGCAGGAGTTGGTGTTGGGATGGGTGGGTTGTGCTGGTGAGACATTGTCAGGGAGAATGTGTGCTGGGGGGTTGGGGGTGAGGGTGGGGGTGTGTGTTGGCATGCTGGTGGGGTGGGGGGGATATAGTAGTTGAGATTGGACTTACCAGAGTCCATTCCTCCGGCTACTCCTGCAAGGCCCTGAGGATGCAGGATGTTCAAGACGTCTTGCTCCCACGATGTGAATTCGGGAGGGGTGGGTGGGGGTCCGCCGCCAGTCTTCTGGACCGCGATGTTGTGCCTGGAGACCATCGATCGGACCTTCCCCCGTAGGTCGTTCCATCTTTTGCGTATGTCCTCCCTATTCCTGGGATGCTGTCCCACCGCGTTGACCCTGTCCACGATCCGCTGCCATAGCTCCGCCTTCCTAGCTATACTGGTGTGCTGCACCTGCGAGCCGAAGAGCTGGGGTTCCACTCTTAGGATTTCCTCCACCATGACCCGGAGTTCTTGGTCCGAAAAGGGTGGGTGCCTTTGGGGTGCCATGGGGTGGTGTGGGTGAGGTGTGGGGTGGTGTATGTGATGATGAGTATGTTGGTGAGTGGTGCTTTGTGCTACTATGTGGTGTGTGTGATGGTGTAGTGTGCCTCAGTGTGTCTTGCTTTGGATTGTCTGCTGTGTCTCTCTCTCCTTCTCTCAGTAATTATGGTCGCAGGGGTTTGTGGGTGATGTGGGTGTGTGTTTTATAGTTGGTTGATTGTGTGGGAGTGGTGTGTGTATGTGTATCAGGTGTGTGTATTTCAAATTGTCCAATGTGGCTGTGTTTTGGTGCTGTGTGTGTATTCTGACTGCGGCGGTGTGTAGCGCCAATGGAATACCGCGTTTGAATGACCGCCGTGTGGATTCGTGGGTCGTAATGGCATGGGCGTATTTCTGTTGGCGTGACGGTGGAGGTTTGGTCATCTCCAGTTTCTCGCTGCCCGCTGATGTGGCGGGCTGCAGTGGAGGACGGAATTTTGGAGGTTTGGCCGTTGTGGGTCAGAATGACCGTGGCGGTTAACCGCGGCCGCGGCGGTGTTATGGCGGTCTTCTGACCGGCGGTAAGGGCCTTTTACCGCCGAGGTCAGAATGACCCCCTTGGTGTATATTAAAAAGCCTGTTTGGTGTCAAAAAGGTGTTTCTAAATTTTCTGGACCTAAGAAAATTGTGGAATTAAAAAAAAATGTGGTTGTTCTTGAGGATGGAGAAGTTTGGAGTATGTCTCGTCTTGCCAAGTGTCTTAATGCAAGGGAATTGAAGGACTCATTGCAACCTGATCCAAATGTGGGTGAGGAAACCAATCCAGGTGTGAGTGAGAAGTTGAGGCGGAGTGTAAGGAACAGAGTTTATCCAAAGCATCTCTCAGATTTTGTGAAATATTAGGATAATTGCATTTTTGTGTAAATGTTTTACACCTTGTAAATGTTATTTCTGTTCATTGTTTTTATAATGCATACATTGTTGTATTAATTTTGTTTATCAAAGTTCTTTATGTAAATGTTGTACTATAGTTATTCTCTTTTACAATGTTTTCTTTTGTAATTTATTTAATGGGTTGTAAAGGGGGAGATATGTTATGGTTTCATGTATTGTAATTCACTGTGCGGTCGTGTGGGGTTCTAGGGATGGTGAGGTAATAGGTGGAATCCTGTGATGTGGGATTCCACGGAGGACGGTTGGAGAAGGACGAAGGTGAAAGAGAGATGAAGATTCATGGGCTACCTAAGGGTGGATGTTTGTTGTACTAGAAGTTATCTATCTACAATAAAAGTATTGAAAAGATACATCTTGTCAGATTGGTTTTATATAAGGAATGTAGGCTCCCATGAATTACATACCTGTTACAGAAGATGAAGCATTGGGTCACTGGACCATTACTCACTAAATTTCACTCCTTGCTGACAGATAGCCAAGACTTGAATGGCAGATCACGGTTTTGTCACACTGTGCCAAAGGAATTGGCAATATTTGATTCTAAAAGCTTGTCTTCTCAGCACAGCCATATCTTCTACTGGCATGCAGTGGATGCTGAACAGCCAGAGCTGTGGTGCCAGCATGCCTTATGTCAATGATTTTGATACATGTCAGTTGTGACCATGTAGTAGGCACTTTGGGAAAGGAGGGGATTTTTCTTAAAAGGAAGACACAAACATCTGTTATGTGCAGAATAATCCCTCAGATTTTCTTTATTTTTCCTTTCTTTGACTTTTCTAATGGTGAAGAGAAACCATGTTTCTTTTCCTCATTGTCCTTAGTCTTTTCTATTGCTTTGTTCTCCTGTCTCTTTGGTTCTTCTCTATGATTCCCATTCAATTGAATTTTCTATTCACTGTTCTCATCTTTAATAGCAATGTCTCTCGTAGTTCGTCTCATTTGCTGTTTCCTTTAAGTTATTATCAATGTCTCTTAGTTCATCTCTCCCGTTAACTGTCTCTTCTCTCCTTTCTAAGTGTGTATTCTCCGTGTTTTCAGTCCATGTTGTTACAGTGCCACGTAGGGAGAGAAAAAACGGGGAAACAAGGTAAGTGGTTTTATTTATTTATATTTGTGGTTTCTGTAATTATTGTCCAGGGAGGAAGGGAGAGTGGTCCGAGGAATTTGAAGGGGAGGAAATAACCAAAATGCCCGTGAAGATAAGTAGGGGTCTGTGCACAACACCCCACAACACTCCTGAGTGCCCCGACTCTCTAACCCTCTAGTACCCCTCATCCCTCCTCCTGCCTCCCCACATCCACCAATACGCCAGAATGCCCAGGATACGTGCACGCACCTGAAGTAGCCACGTCCCTCCAGGGACGTGGCTGGGATCTCCAGCGTCTCCGGTGTAAGGTGTTGGGTCGTCGCACTCCTAGGTCGCTCTTCTCATCGCTCCTCTCCGCTGGCGATTCCAATTCCTTGGGAAGTGTTCTGCGTTGTCTCTCGTCCTAACTCCTCACACCGCCTGTCTCCGTTGTTATCTCTTCCACGTTCCACTCCTCACGATTTCCAGTCTCCTTTTGACTTCTTGTTACACGGATATCCGGATTGACGCTCCTATCACTGGCCCCCTTCCAAGGTACCCCCGGGGTATGTACATAGTGGACCCGTAGGACCTCCGGGAGACAGGGATGTCGCGACCCTGTCACAGACCACAAAAATCAAATAAATTGGACCATACCTGTATGGAAGAGGTTGACCTAAGGTGGTAGCTTGTCCTTGCTGCTTTCTTTTTAGAGTGTCTACTGTATTCCAGTTGCATTTGAAAAAGGGTTTGAAAGAGTCCTAGTACCAAAGGATTTGGGTACCTTTGAGGATTTAGGGGTTCATTATGAGTTTGGCAGTTGGAAAAGCCGACCGCCAAACTCGTGGTGATGAGACGGCCGTCAACCCGGCTGCCTCACCCCCATCGTATTACGACGTTCCCGCCGGTCAGCCCGGCAGGAACAATGCTACACTTAAGGAAGCCAAGGCCAATACCATAGCACTACAGCACCCTCGGAATGCAAAGCAGGCAGTGCGCATTCCAAGGGTGCTGGGCAGGGGGGCCCCTGCACTGCCTACAACATGGTGTGGGAGGTGCAGAGGCACCCCTGCAGCCCCTTGCACTCTGTTTGCGCCAGTCTTTTCATGGCTGGGTCCCCATCATGAAAAGGCTGGCGCAAACTGGACTCGTGATCAGCACTGCAGTGCTGAACTCAGAGTCTGACTGCCATCAGATTGTCAGGAACCATGTTCCTGGCGGGGATGGCGGTCCCCTGGCAGTCTGACCACCAGGGTCGTGATGTGGCAGTCCGCCCACCTGCAGCGTGGCGGTTCGACCACCACCGGCACATTGGCAGTCCTAGGACCGCCAATGTCGCAATGAGGCCCTTAATCCTGCATATTTTCTCTCCAAAGAAGGCACTAAAAACTATGGGAGATGTCTTTCTGCTTGCACTTTTTTCATCTTTGAATATCTAAGACAGAAATATGGAGCCACATTTCCACTTGCTCAAAACAAATTGGAAGTCACTTCACTATGGGCAGAGGGTTCCAATCTTTCTATAATTCCTGTGGGTTAGTGAGAAGTGAACAAAGGATTTAGAAGCAGATTTGGCAAAAAAGTATTGGGACTATTGTTATGAGCTAACAAAGCTTGGCTCGCCCAATTAGCAGCATCAGGTTTTTCACAGCTAGTTTTTACATCTCTTCCATTACATTACTAAGGGCCTGATTACGGGTTTGGCTGCCTTGATACCACTGTGGTGGCAGCGTGGAATACACCACTGCAGTGTTGGCAAGCTAATCACCGTATTACGATGCATGCAGTTACATACACGAAAGACCACCACGGTCCGGCCTACACTGCCAGCAAATTAAGACTGCAGCAAGATAGGCCAATGCGCCTGCTGGAGGGCAGACCACCAGTGTGACCATTGGACCACTTACGAAGTGCCTTCCTGCTGATGTGACTGTGGTGGTCCAACCACCACATCTGAGATGGCGGAAAGGTAGGGATATAAGGCAGAAACACACCTGTACTCAGCTTCACACATCCAGTGCCGCCATGTAGCCAAATCGTACACCTACTTCCACTGCTAGTGCTGCTTGATGACACCCAAAACTAACACCATCATGGATGCAACTGACGGTTAGCTAAACACTTACCCATGTCCATCAACTCCACAGCAAATAGATTTATTGCATGTGACAGAACACACTTGACCAACAGCTTTAATCACAGAACATTACTAAAATGTACAGTACACCCGAGCTGCAAGGTCCACTAAAGTGGCTTCAACATTAGCAAGACCATATGCATGCATGCTTCATGACCTGTAAACAGTTCCTCACAGTAAATTCATATTCACAGACAGCTCCAATTGCATGAGTGAAGTTGTCTATTCACAATACCCATATCTAGTAGGAGACATCATCACCTTAAATAGTGTGGCTCCTGTAGCATACCTTAGTAACCTGATGTTATCAACTAGTATGACAATGCCAAATCCCTTTCTACAGATTGCACACAAGGCCCTGCAATCAGAAAATGTTCACATACCTAATACCACTTCATGATGAAATGGCAGTCAACTAATACAGCTGTGTTGCAGCAATATGTACAGTAGCAGGAATAAGGTGACAGGGAAAACTCATGTCACGCTGTTAAAACTTCCCAGTGATAACTTCCTAATATGTCCATTGTCAAAATAGTCTAATGAAAGTTGTAATAATGTAGCTTAACTATGTAACACATGCCGCACAGTAAAGTAGACTGGAGACAATATGGGCAAAATGTCTGGGAGACTTGACTACAAATATCCACAGCATATTGAATCAGTAAGGCCTAGATTGGTACTGGTGATAACACCATTCTAACATTGCATAGCTAAAAGCCAATTGTAAGGAAATGCCTCCTTGGCATGGTTACCCCCTGACTTTTTGCCTTTGCTGATGCTATGTTTTGATTTGAAAAGTGTGCTGAGGCCTGCTAACCAGGCCCCAGCACCAGTGTTCTTTCCCTAACCTGTACTTTTGTTTTACACAATTGGCACACCCTGGCATCCAGGTAAGTCCCTTGTAACTGGTATCCCTGGTACCAAGGGCCCTGATGCCAGGGAAGGTCTCTAAGGGCTGCAGCATAGCTTATGCCACCCTGTGGACCCCTCACTCAGCACAGACACACTGCTTGCCAGCTGTGTGTGCTGGTGAGGACAAAACGAGTAAGTCGACATGGCACTCCCCTCAGGGTGCCATGCCAACCTCACACTGCCTATGCAGTATAGATAAGTCACCCCTCTAGCAGGCCTTACAGCCCTAAGGCAGGGTGCACTATACCATAGGTGAGGGCACCAGTGCATGAGCACTGTGCCCCTACAGTGTCTAAGCAAAACCTTAGACATTGTAAGTGCAGGGTAGCCATAAGAGTATATGGTCTGGGAGTCTGTCAAACACGAACTCCACAGCACCATAATGGCTACACTGAAAACTGGGAAGTTTGGTATCAAACTTCTCAGCACAATAAATGCACACTGATGCCAGTGTACATTTTATTGTAAAATACACCCCAGAGGGCACCTTAGAGGTGCCCCCTGAAACCTTAACCAACTACCTGTGTAGGCTGACTGGTTCTAGCAGCCTGCCACACTCGAGACATGTTAATGGCCCCATGGGGAGAGTGCCTTTGTCACTCTGAGGCCAGTAACAAAGCCTGCACTGGGTGGAGATGCTAACACCTCCCTCAGGCAGGAGCTGTAACACCTGGCGGTGAGCCTCAAAGGCTCACCCCCTTTGTTCCAGCACCGCAGGGCACTCCAGCTAGTGGAGTTGCCCGCCCCCTCTGGCCACGGCCCCACTTTTGGCGGCAAGGCCGGAGGAAATAATGAGAATAACAAGGAGGAGTCACTGGCCAGTCAGGACAGCCCCTAAGGTGTCCTGAGCTGAAGTGACTCTAACTTTTAGAAATCCTCCATCTTGCAGATGGAGGATTCCCCCAATAGGGATAGGATTGTGACCCCCTCCCCTTGGGAGGAGGCACAAAGAGGGTGTACCCACCCTCAGGGCTAGTAGCCATTGGCTACTAACCCCCCAGACCTAAACACGCCCTCAAATTTAGTATTTAAGGGCTTCCCTGAACCTAAGAATTCAGATTCCTGCAACTTACAGAAGAAGAGGACTGCTGAGCTGAAAAACCCCTGCAGAAGAAGAAAGAAGACACCAACTGCTTTGGCCCCAGTCCTACCGGCCTGTCTCCTGCCTTCTAAAGAAACCTGCTCCAGCGACGCTTTCCCCAGGACCAGCGACCTCTGAATCCTCAGAGGACTGCCCTGCTTCAAGAGGAACCAGAAACTCCCGAGGACAGCGGCCCTGTTCCAAAAAGACTGCAACTTTGTTTCAGAGGAGCAGATTTAAAGACCCCTGCAATCCCCGCCAGAAGCGTGAGACTTGCAACACTGCACCCGGCGACCCCGACTCGACTGGTGGAGAACCAACACCTCAGGGAGGACCCTCCGGCGACTCCAAGACCGTGAGTAACCAAAGTTGTCCCCCCTGAGCCCCCACAGCGACGCCTGCAGAGGGAATCCCGAGGCTCCCCCTGACCGCGACTGTCTGACTCTAAAATCCAGACGACTGGGAAAGACCCTGCACCCGCAGCCCCCAGCACATGAAGGATCGGAACTCCAGTGCAGGAGTGACCCCCAGGAGGCCCTCTCCCTTGCCCAGGTGGTGGCTACCCCGAGGAGCCCCCCCCTTGCCTGCCTGCACCGCTGAAGAGACCCCTTGGTCTCTCATTGAAATCCATTGGAAACCCGACGCGTGTTTGCACACTGCACCCGGCCGCCCCAGTGCCGCTGAGGGTGTACTTTTTGTGTGAGCTTGTGTCCCCCCCAGTGCCCTACAAAACCCCCCTGGTCTGCCCTCCGAAGACGCGGGTACTTACCTGCTGGCAGACTGGAACCGGGGCACCCCCTTCTCTCCATTGAAGCCTATGCGTTTTGGGCACCACTTTGAACTCTGCACCTGACCGGCCCTGAGCTGCTGGTGTGGTAACTTTGGGGTTGCTCTGAACCCCCAACGGTGGGCTACCTTGGACCCCAATTTGAACCCCGTAGGTGGTTTACTTACCTGCAAGAACTAACATTACTTTACCTCCCCCAGGAACTGTGAAAATTGCACTGTGTCCACTTTTAAAACAGCTAAATGTGTTTTATGTAAAAAGTATATATGCTATTGTGATTATTCAAAGTTCCTAAAGTACTTACCTGCAATACCTTTCAAATGAGATATTACATGTAGAATTTGAACCTGTGGTTCTTAAAATAAACTAAGAAAATATATTTTTCTATAACAAAAACCTATTGGCCTGGAATTGTTTCTGAGTGTGTGTTCCTCATTTATTGCCTGGGTGTATGTACAACAAATGCTTAGCACTACTCCTTTGATAAGCCTACTGCTCGACCACACTACCACAAAATACAGCATTAGTATTATCTCTTTTTGCCACTATCTTACCTCTAAGGGGAACCCTTGGACTCTGTGCATACTATTCCTTACTTTGAAATAGTGCATACAGAGCCAACTTCCTACACCAATAGTCTCTGGAATGTTTTTGAGGCTCTGGGAACCTCCATTACCTGAAGAGGTGGGTTAATTTTTTTCCTAAGGGAAAGGCACATTACTGTACCTTTTTTTCATGCAAACACCAGTGTATTATTGAGTGTACATACTCACATACGATTCCCACATTTCTGCATGTTACTTCCTGATGCAAGTCAACAGTCAGTTAATGAACCTTCACAAATAAACATGTGCAAATCACTTAGCTGAATAATTCCACATCAATGGCAAGGAAATTCACATTGTGAAAAATTACTGTAAGTCTACCTGTGTTACACCGCAGCGCTCGCTGCGGCCGCGGGCTCAGGTTGCCGCGGCACGTTAATTTTGCAGCGGCCGACGCCCGGGCCGCGGTAGACGCCGAGGCAGACACCCAGGTCGCGGGGGTCGCCGCGGCTCCGGCGAGGGCCATAAAGGCTCCAGGGAGCCGGTCTGGGGGTCACGGCGCTCGCCGCTCCCCCTTTTTCAAGTTCTGCCTTAAAGGCAGACGCGGCAGAGCCTGAAACCCCGAGGGGGTTTCAGGCATGGCCGCACACAGCGCATTATGCGCTTAACATTTATTTCTCTTGCATGTATTCACCTGCCCACCACCACTTACCGATGTTCCTAGGACAAACCGAACCCTTACACTGGGGGTTCTTTATACTTGCCTTTTTTCTCTTCCCAGCATGCTTACCACTTCCTCTCTACCCAGCATGCATTGTCTAACACACATACCTAATTCATTACTGTTTTCTTTTCCCCAATCCAAGATGGCGGTGTTCTACTTCCTGTTTCCTGTTTCCTGTCCAGGGGTATTTAAGGGGATTCCAACTGCCTGTTCATTGCGTTGCAACACTCCTTGGTGATAGTCACGCTCCTATTTGATATCCTTCTGCGAATCCTGTCTGTTCCTGATTTGCTTTGTTTTCCTGCCTTCCTGAACAGCGGTCCTAATACCCTGGTGTCCTCCTTTTCGTTTCAGGGAGTTCCTGTGGAGGTTTTTTACCCTACTGGGGTTTTTCCTCTGGGACTCCTTCTGGAGGGCACGGACTGTAGTGGTTCGCTCATACCAAACAGCACCGTGGCTACCGGAAGGGGTCGCCCCTACCTCGGCCAGAGCAGAACCCGTCGGAACAAGGACCGTTCCCCTACGCCTCTCCGCTGCGAGGGTAAGACCGTTGAGAACCGCGACAGATTGCAACGCCCACAATTCTTGTTGCAGTCCGGAACTATGGATAACCCAGTGGTAAACACGGAACCTACTAACCAGGACCTACTGGCGACGATACAACAACAGGCTCAAGAACTCCAGCAATTACGTACTGAGAATACTGTTTATCGACAAACCTTTGCCTCCAGGACCACAGATGTCCCTGCAGTAGCCGCCTCTACACCTCGATTTTCCGGGGATCCCACCACATTAAAAGAATTCCTGGATGCCTTAACGGTGTACTTTGCCTTTCGCCCCTCGCAATTTGTACAAGATAAGACCAAGGTGGGGTATTTGATTAGTGCCTTATCAGGACCAGCCTTGGCCTGGGCCACACCTCTAGTAACCAGAAACGATCCCTGTCTATCTAATTATTCCACCTTTATCACTACTTTTAAACAGATGTTTGAACGCCCTGGACTCGAGGCGTCAGCAGAAGAGGCTCTTTGCGAAGTCCAACAAGGGAGTCAGGATGTATTACAATACATCACCCGTTTCAGACGATTAGCTGCAGAAACAACCTGGGTGGAACGTACCTTGGTGACACTCTTTCGTAGAGGTCTAAGAGAGGACATCAAAGATGAACTAGTACATTCTGCCAGGATAGAAAACCTCAAAGGGTTGATGGACCAAGCACTAACTATAGAGTATCGGTTAAATGAACGACGAATGGAGAAAAAGAAGAGTCGTTTGCCTTTTCACTCAGTACCATCTCGTCCCTTCGCCCATCGTTCCGAGGAAGCCCGCCCTGAATCCAAAGGGAATACCGAGGAAGAGCCCATGCAGATTGACACAGCTCGCGGACCTCTATCCGCCAGCGAAAGGGAACATAGACAAAGGAAGGGGCTTTGCCTATATTGTGGTGCAGCTGGTCACCTAATTCGCACCTGCCCCATTCGTCCAACCAAGCCCTTGGGAAACGCCAACTCCCGTCCCCAGTAAGAAGGGTGAGGACGGGATATCGTGATATACCTTCTATTTGCTCTTCCAGGGAGGAAGGAACTGCTCTTTTTCTCTTACCAGTTATCCTCCATTTAACTGATGGCCGTGAAGCAAGAACTTTGGCTTTATTGGATTGCGGAGCCAGTGGCCTATATTTAGATGAAACCTGGGCCAAAGAACAACAAATAACACAAATACCCAAAGAAATACCAGAACAGGTACATACTGTTGATGGGTCACTCTTGGCCGGTACAATACACCACCCCTACTTTCTGTTTACAGTTCGGTAAACATCAGGAAATTCTCTCGTTTGACTTAATCTCATCACCACACCATGTCATGATCCTGGGAATTCCATGGCTTACACGGCACAATCCTTACATCAACTGGGAAACAAAAACCATTTCGTTATCCTCCCATTTTTGTCAACACCATTGCTATCCGGCCGGGGATTATTGGTCCCCAAAAAGTCTCTCAACAGCACCTGCCCAGGTGGGAGGATCCATTAATGTTCTACAGGGAGTTCCCAGACAGTATCAGGACTATATCGATGTATTCCAGAAGCCAGAAAGACCTGAATTGCCACCCCACAGAGAATACGACTGTGCCATTTCTTTGGAGCCAGACACTGTAGTTCCTTTTGGGCGGATGTACTCCCTCACCGAACCAGAGAAACAAATTCTGAAGGAGTACCTAGATGAGAATCTACAAAGTGGGTTAATAACTCCCTCCTCTTCACCCGCCGGGGCTCCTCTTTTCTTTGTACCAAAGAAAACCAAAGACCTGCGTCCCTGTATCGACTTCAGAGGGTTAAACAGGATCACTATCAAAGACCGGTATCCGCTACCCCTCATCAAAGACATCTTAGAAGCAGTCAGAGGAGCCAAGAGGTTCACTAAGCTGGATCTCCGAGGAGCCTATCATCTGCTAAGAGTCAGAGAAGGTGATGAGTGGAAGACCGCCTTTAGAACACCTTTTGGTCACTACGAATATAGAGTAATGCCCTTCGGACTCACTAATGCCCCGTCCATCTTTCAAAGATTCATGGATTCTATCTTTTCTGATCTTTTGCAACAAACAGTGGTAGTGTATCTTGACGATATCCTAATTTATTCGGTTCATCCAGAGGAACATTCCAAACACGTCCGCCAAGTCTTAGAAAGACTCCGACAACATCATTTGTTCTGTAAGCCTGAAAAATGCGAATTTGATCAGATAGAAGTGAAATATTTGGGATACTGTATAGACCAAACCGGAATTGCCATGGACTCAGACAAAGTACAGGCTATATTGAACTGGCCATCTCCTTCTTCCATCAAGGAGACTCAATGTTTTCTGGGACTAGCCAACTTCTACCGGCAGTTCATAGCAGACTTTGCCCAGAGAACCAGCTTCATTACTCAAACCCTCAAAAAGGAACACCTAAAGAAAGGTTTTTGTTGGACACCAGGCGCTGAGTCAGCTTTTCAGGACTTAAAGAAAGCCTTTAGTCAAGCCCCTATTCTTCGACACCCAGACACTAGCAAACAATTCATTGTTGTCACAGACGCCTCAGAAAGAGCCATTGGGGCTGCCTTGTTACAAAGACAAGACGATGATGACCTAGAACACCCTGTATTCTATCTATCCCACATTCTATCTGATTCTGAGCGAAACTATTCCGTGCTAGAACGCGAATTACTCGCCTTAAAGGTCGCGTGCACTGAATGGAGACACTTTTTGATGGGATCAAAGGAGCCCTTCGAAGCCCGGACCGATCATAGAAATCTACAGTGTTTAAGAAATTTCCAGTGCCAAAATAGCCGGCAAGCTCGATGGGCCTTCTTCTTCAGCCAGTATGATTTCTATATCACCTACATCCCTGGTTCTCAGAACATCCTGGCGGATGCCCTGTCCCGACGTTATCCTGGGTGCGGTGATTCCGCGGTTCAAAACTTATTCGACAACAATAAAATCATAGGGGTAGCACAGACCTTTTTAGATCAAGTTAAGTCTGAATATGCCCGTCTACACGAAACAGAACTAAAGAGGTTACGTCCACAGCTGCACATAGATCATGACTACTATTATCATGATAAGGCCCTGTTTTTACCCACTAAAACAGTGCAAATCGAAGCCTTACACATGTGCCATGATTCTCCTATTGCGGGTCATCGAGGAGTGAAAGCGACTCAAGATCTTTTGCTTCGCTCTTTCTGGTGGCCAACTCTCAAGGCTGACACTGAGGCATATGTGTTATCCTGTCCTACATGTGCTCAAGCCAAGACACCCCGAACCAGACCTGTGGGCTTACTCCGCCCATTACCTGTTCCCCCAGGCCCATGGCTTACCATATCCACCGATTTTATGTGCGCCTTACCTTCCTCAATGGGAAACCACGTCATAATGGTAACTGTGGACTCCTTCACCAAGATGGCCCACTTCACGGCCTTGAGAAAGTTACCCACGGCAAAGGAGTTAAGTCAGGTCTTTACTCAAGAAATTTTCAGGCTACATGGGCTACCCCAAGTTATTATATCAGACAGAGGTCCCCAATATATCTCCCGTTTCTGGAACCAATTCTGCAAGATCTTGGGGATCCAGGTGGCCTTGTCATCCGGGTTCCACCCTCAAACCAATGGACAAACAGAACGACTCAATCAGGGTCTCGAGCAGTACTTACGTAGCTTCTGTAACGCTACACAAAGTAATTGGGCTCCCTATTTACCGCTTGCCGAATTCTCTTATAATAACTCTCTACACAGTGCCTCTAAAGTCTCTCCTTTCTATGGCTCCTATGGTTTCCATCCCAGGGCCTTCCCAACTCCCCTGAGAGACAACTCCAACCTTCCCGCCATCTCCTCTTTCGTTCGACAGCTACGGGGTATACAGCGAATTATCCATTCTAACCTTGTGTCCACCAAGTCCCGCATGAAGACAATAGCAGATAGGAGACGCTGTGCGGCTCCTCTATATCAAGTCCATGATAAGGTCTGGCTCTCCTCTAGATTCCTACCTCTCCGACTCACCCAAAACAAATTCAAGCCCCGCTTTTATGGTCCCTTTCTCATTCTCAAGAAGATCAACCCAGTGTCCATGCGTCTTCGCCTACCTCGGACATGGAAGATCCACCCAGTATTCCATGTCTCGCAACTGAAACCTTACCGTCCTGATCTCTTTCATAGGCAGTTGCCCTGTCCCCCTCCTTTGTTGGTTGACAATGTGCCTCAATACGAAGTGCAGGAGGTCTGTGACTCTCGATTTTTCCATGGGCGCCTCCAATACCTTATTCATTGGAAGGGGTACCCTTTGAGTGAGTGTTCCTGGGAGGATGCCTCTTCAGTCCATGCTCCTCTTTTAATCCGCCGCTTTTTTCGGCTCTTCCCTCACAAACCCGGGGCCTCGGGGAGGGGGCATACTGTTACACCGCAGCGCTCGCTGCGGCCGCGGGCTCAGGTTGCCGTGGCGCGGCACGTTAATTTTGCTGCGGCCGACGCCCGGGCCGCGGTAGACGCCGAGGCAGACACCCAGGTCGCGGGGGTCGCCGCGGCTCCGGCGAGGGCCATAAAGGCTCCAGGGAGCCGGTCTGGGGGTCACGGCGCTCGCCGCTCCCCCTTTTTCAAGTTCTGCCTTAAAGGCAGACGCGGCAGAGCCTGAAACCCCGAGGGGGTTTCAGGCATGGCCGCACACAGCGCATTATGCGCTTAACATTTATTTCTCTTGCATGTATTCACCTGCCCACCACCACTTACCGATGTTCCTAGGACAAACCGAACCCTTACACTGGGGGTTCTTTATACTTGCCTTTTTTCTCTTCCCAGCATGCTTACCACTTCCTCTCTACCCAGCATGCATTGTCTAACACACATACCTAATTCATTACTGTTTTCTTTTCCCCAATCCAAGATGGCGGTGTTCTACTTCCTGTTTCCTGTTTCCTGTCCAGGGGTATTTAAGGGGATTCCAACTGCCTGTTCATTGCGTTGCAACACTCCTTGGTGATAGTCACGCTCCTATTTGATATCCTTCTGCGAATCCTGTCTGTTCCTGATTTGCTTTGTTTTCCTGCCTTCCTGAACTGCGGTCCTAATACCCTGGTGTCCTCCTTTTCGTTTCAGGGAGTTCCTGTGGAGGTTTTTTACCCTACTGGGGTTTTTCCTCTGGGACTCCTTCTGGAGGGCACGGACTGTAGTGGTTCGCTCATACCAAACAGCACCGTGGCTACCGGAAGGGGTCGCCCCTACCTCGGCCAGAGCAGAACCCGTCGGAACAAGGACCGTTCCCCTATGCCTCTCCGCTGCGAGGGTAAGACCGTTGAGAACCGCGACAACCTGTCACGTGCTGCATTGCTTCAGCAATTGGACCTGACTAATGACACCGAGTAATGGCTTAGGGTATGTGTGACCCACCAACCAATGTTTACACACTCCTGTCTGTGGTAGCAGATGAACTGTGTACCCATCACATATAACTATTTTCCAATAGAGGTTGGCCTACACACACATATGTGATGGAATCAGACATCATCCTTTGAAGACATGTTCATCATGTGTGAAACAGTAGTGTAAATGATACTACAAAAGTGAAAGGTACACATGCCAACTTGTAGGCACAAATGCTGATGGCACCAGTGACGTTTGTAACTGTACATTCCCCACTTAAAAGGGGAAGTATTGCTCAGTGACTGCATCCAAAGTGCACTGTATGCAACGTCACATGTCCCAGGTCCTTCCACCTTTTCCAACAATGGACGCTGCACCGGCGATAGACCCCCAGGCCTTTCCAAATGGCTTGCTTTTGATAGACGTTGACCTGTATGGATGCAATAGATGAATAAACAGATCAAAATTGCATATTTTAGGATATCTGTTTGGTTAACACACATTTTGTATACGCCTAGCACAAGCATATTTGAATTGTTAACACACAACAGGGCATATTTACCAGCTCCCAGTGGCATGGGAGCACCACTTTTTGTGACGCTCCAGTGGCGCTGTACACTGCACCATATTTACAAGGCAGTGCTAAACCACTTTTTGTGGCTTAACGCTGCTTTGTGACTATGGGCCCCTCCGACGCAGTTTTGTGCGGCAGAGGAGCATGCAATGGGTGTTGCTGTGGGTGTTCCACCACAACACCCATTGCTTTTGACGCTGCCCCAGATTTACAAGGAATTGTAAATCTGAGGCAGGGCCAAAAACAAATGCCACCCCAGTGGTGGCATTTGCATGGCACAATGAGGAGAAATATTTTTATTTCTCTTCGTTTTTGCTTTTCCCATGTGTGCTGCATTTTGCAGCACACATAGAAGTGCCAAATCGCCATTGTACATTGCTTATGTGCAGGAAGAGGCACCCTTCCTGCACAACAGCAATCATTCCCTTCAACTCAGACACCCTGGCACTTTGGTGCAAGGATGCCTGTGTTGCTGCTGGCAGCTAAATTTAGCACCAGTGCTGGGGGAAACACATGGGTGCACGGTATTTTTTTTTGTAAATAAGGCGCATCCCTGTGTTTCAGAACAGGTGCAGGGTGGAGCTGCCAATTTTGGCACCGTGCGGGCTGCGCCACTTCCTTATAAAACTGGCCTTACATGTGTAATTCTCACATGCTGAAAAGTACAGGGACATAAATTCACACTTTTGTAGTCATCTGCTGAATATCTACAACCCTGGTCAATGCCTACACTGACTAAGCCAGCCCACTAACATCATGTAGGCCGGGGCCAACCGTTATGTACTGTGATGTGAGCTACTATGAAACACAACACACCATTGTGACCATCTGAAGGGTAAACTACTTTTGCATGACTGTACAGACACCTTTACAGCCAGGCCTATGATGTGTTGCATACAGTCCATACAGGCTACTACCATAGTGTAGACTACATCCTAACACTTAGGTCACAATAAAAGGGCTGGTATGTGTGTAACTGAGAGCTTCCTCTCTGGGGATGTGTGGACATGTGGACTACTTAATGGAATATCATACTACGACTAATTGAGTTTGTATGGTATGTACTGGTATCACAGGACACACCTTTTACCATATGTGGCACTGTTACATAGATAACATTCAACATACCATGGTCTTTTTTGGTTTGATTGGTTGAATGTAACAAAGCTAGTGATGCACATGTAATGATCTCTTCAGAATTAACTAACTAGCTGCACTCTACATCTGTCACTTGTGCAATAGGCCTGTAAAGTGCAAACATGACTTATGGAAACGTGACAACAGACCCGTGGTAGCAAAGGGTCTGTCATTAGTAAGTGTTGCACATTGACAATGTGGGTCAATGGAAGGATGTACCAGGTCAGGGGGTTACCTCAGTCACCATTCCAAATGTAGTCTATGTAAAAGCATTCAGGGCTACTATTGGTTCAGAGGACTCCTTTTGGGAACATCCAAGGATCTTCAGGTCTACAGGGAGATTACCCTGTGCATCAGTTATATCGCCACAGTAACTCTGCCCCAGCCTGGGTCATGGCCCATAATAGGCAAAACTCTTTGTCAGGCCTTGCTATCTTCAGGCTGAGCATACTGAACCCAAATGAACATCACATTTCTATCACTTCAATACATAACAGTGCATCTTGTGTCCATCCTATATGTGAGCTAGAGGTTCTGTGGCACTCTGAAGGGGTCAGTGAGGTGAAGCTAACTCTAAAACAATGGTTTGCCAAGGCCTGATCGGGGCTGAGTGATATGTGGGACAGTACATATAGCTAACATCCTCCTAAACTGCTGCTAACAGTATAAAGACACAGCTCATGCAGTAATGCAAATACATTTATTTTCTTATTTACCATCATCTGATCATCAAATATATCATATTCATAAGTGCCCTGAAAAGTATACTTGCATAGATATGTGAATGCAACAGAAGGATGATAATGGGGTTATAACACATCACACAACACAATGGTGATTTGAAATACACAAAGTACAGGACTCCACAATCCATTACGTTGCCATGCAATGTATGGACCACAAAATGTAACTAAAGAAATCTAAACATCTTTCTGGGACTCAGAGGCACATTGTAGCCTGTGAGAAAGGATGGTGTTGAACAGTATCAAATATGTATACCAGATAGTTGCCTTTTTCTCTACTGAAACATAGAGTTGTCCATACAGCAGAATGACCTCTTCAACAAGTTTCTCCAGTTCCTCTTGAGAGAAGACAGGGGCCCTGCCATAATTTCTCCCAGAGGTGGTAGACAGCAGCTAAAGTGGAGCAGGTGTTGATGGCAGCAGTGACAGGAGGCAAGTTAATTTTTTTCCCAAACTACAGCATACATGCACGCCACATATGCACTCATCAGTGTAGACAGGCACAGCCATTTGCCGTGACCTTTCCAGTCAACAATATTAGCCTATGGCTGTGTCCGCCATTGATGAAATGACCCACCGTGCGGTCAAAATCCGCTGGCAGCTGTAGCTTCCAAAAATTCCACATAAGATTTCAGGTATCCACCATTTTAGCGGTTGAAACTACAGTATTGGTGGCTGGTAAATGTAACATGTCTACATATGTATTACTCCATTGATCTGTAACTTCTTTTACCCAATCATCAATGTAGTGCATTACTGGGCATAAATGCCATGCAACTGCGGTGCACTTTACAATATTAAAGTGCTCAGGAGAAACATTTAGGTATATAATGTGCACATCTATGTTGTAGACACATGTGTAGACCACAATGGGGATTATAGCTGGATTTTGGGTAGTAGACAATTGTAATGTGAAATATGTGTAATGGTTTTTGAGCCAGTTATTTTTTTGTCACATTACTTTTGGCTTACTCATTATATAGTTACTCTGGACACTGTGACCAATGCTCCAATTTATTTGATTCCACACACAGGTACCCTGGGAGAGGGAGGAGATGACAACCTCCAGTGTGCCATCCATTTCCAGACCTTCAGACCATGGAAGAAAGGGATGTTATAAAGACGTTTAGTCTGAATAGGCAAACAATACAAGTTTTATGTCTTCAGTTGTATACATGCCACCTATTTTGAGACTCATAGCAGTATTACACTTTCTGGCAACAGGATCCTTTCCATATACAATAGCTATATCTG
The DNA here is from genome assembly GCF_031143425.1 of Pleurodeles waltl. Lineage (NCBI taxonomy): Eukaryota > Metazoa > Chordata > Amphibia > Caudata > Salamandridae > Pleurodeles > Pleurodeles waltl. The sequence continues at coordinate 216,332,537 of NC_090444.1, read as the reverse complement.
GTTGTATGCTACAACCTATGTTCAGTGGTGTATTCAAAGACATGCTATCAGCAATGATGAAACACATTGACAGTTATATAAGGTTCCTCAGACGTGAGGATTTACAAATGTGAAGGTTAACTGCTATAGATTAGGTCACCTCCCACATGCAGTTGGAGCCATTGATGGCACCCATATTGCATTAGCACCACCGCAAGCCAGTGAACAAGTCTATCGAAACAGGAAGCCCTTCCATTCTATCAACATGCATGTTGTCTGCTTGCCAGATATGTATATTTCAAACGTCTGTGCCCAGTTCCCAGGTTCAGCTCATGAATCCTTCGTAATACAGAACAGCACCATACCCCAGCTGATGTCACAACTACAACCAGAGAGGGTCTGGCTTGTTGGTAAGAAAGGTCTGTCCTAACTTTGTGTGTGCAGTGTCAGGTGCTATAACCAGAAAGTGTGTGACTCATTGTAGCACTTATGCCTTATCACAAAACAGGAGACTCAGCATGTCCCTACCCTCCTTGGTTGTTGACACTGCTGAGGAATCCAACTACTCCAGGGGACGTCCACTTCAATTTGGCCCATTGAAGAACACGGAGGCAAGTGGAGTCTGTTTTTGGGGTCCTGAAGGCCAGATTGCGCTGTCTGGACAAGACTAGGGGAGTCCTCTTCTACTCACCCAGGAAGGTGTGTCAAGTCACTGTGACCTGCTGCATGCTCCATAACACCGCCCTGCAATGGAACATCCCTTACATCAGGGGAAGGGAGAGCCTGAAGTACCACCGGGTGAGAATCCTGAAATTCCAAATTATGATGATAGTGATGAAGAGGAAGCAGCTTACTTGTGACAAGATCTCATCAACAACTTCTTCTCATGAGTGTAAGTATGTCATGAGATGTCATAATTTTGACTATTCAATCAACTCTTGTTGTGATGATGTGGGGAGTATGTTTGTTGAACATGTTAGGAAGCTGAAGCTCTGGCAAAATCTGGCAAAGGGTGTTTGGTGAGGAAGGTTTTGACACATTCTTATTTTGTCAATGTTCCTTTGTTTAGGTCAGATTTCTGACAAGGACTGCGTTCTCCAGAAGTTTGCTATGTGGATTGTGTCATATGTATGGTTTAATAGCTAATCACTTTGTTTTGGTGTTTTTAGTTACCTTCACCATGGCATCTTCATTTGAACATTTCAGAGTTGTGACATTAGCAGGTATATGATGCTGTTGGGATATAAGAAGAGGACATGGATTCTTTCTGGGAATGTATGTCACAGACTTTGGGTGTACAAAACCTGTGCCAAGAAAGCTTGCACAGTGATAGTATGGAAGTAAGAACACTCCATTGGACTTGTTCCATGTCGTGTGGCGGCCATAATGCATTGTGTGTGTCATCATGTGCTCAGACAGTATGTAGGTGTAGGCCCAATTCATGTTAGTTTTCCTTCACATTGGCTAAATCATCTTTTTGTATGTAACTGTTGATGTGTTTCATCATTGTAGGTTAAAAGGCCTGTGGCACATCGCTGACATTAGTTTGTGTCATACCACCAGATGCCGAAGCACTGGATTGTAATGACCCCGTGATCAGAAAGTGTTGTACTGCCATCTGTCTGAGTCTTGCTTTACATGATGTAGGATTCCTTTTGTGAGGTAGGCGATATGGCTCCAGCTGATGACATCAACCAATGTCATTTTTGCCTATTCTACAGGACAATTTCTGATTTATCCCCTCCTTGCATGTTCTGGAGGTCTGTACCTGTAAATGTTATCACTTGCACAGTATAATTCAGTCATGTATGATTTGCTGTGTTTCTGACAATGTAATAAAAATGTTATAAAACAAGACACTTTAATATATGTGTTAGTGTGACATGGTTGTGATCCTGAGGTAAACATTGTGTTCATGCAACATATCCATGCTTACACAAGTAGCTTTTTTGTAATTGTATAGTTCATTACATATCTACATTGCTAAATGTGAAATTTCCTGCAGCAGACAATGGGTTTGTGCCTTGTGAATTTATTAAAGTGGTAAGGGTGAAGACATACTTAGTGCAAAAACAAACATAAAACAAAAGTGAAGTAGTCATTCATGGTGAATGAAACCATAGATGTAGATGTCAAATCATCTTAAATCCAAAGTACTGATTAGTCCTCCCATCAGAAATGAAATAGTGTTTAAAATTAGTCCAATGAGTGAATGTGTGACACACAATGGAGGAAATTAAGGTTGAGGTTTCTTGTTGGTATTGTGGGGGTCTTGCCAACCGCACCTCCTGGATATTTACATGGACGTCCCCGCATTCGAGGGTAGGGGGGGTTCAGCTGCTGCAGAGGCAGGTGTGTCTGTAGGTGTTTCTTCCTCTGACAGGGCCTCCCTTCATGTGGCTGCTGCACATGTAGATGGTGGCGGAAAAGGCCTGTTCAGGGATGTATGGATGTCTATCAGAATCCCTGTTAGGGAGCCCATGTTGGAGTTATGGGCCTCCATCTGTTGGTACATGTTCCTCTGCAGCTGCTTAATTTTCCAGAGTTCAACAAGTACTTGGCCCATTACGCCTTGGGACTCCTGTTAGACACCCAAGACTTGGCTGATGGTGTCCTGGTGGTGAGTGGCCCGAATCTGCTAACCCACAGCGTCCCTCCAACAGACCCTACCCCCACGAGCCTGTGCCCTTGACCCAGGGTGCCCTCCCCAGCTGGGTCCTGATTCCACTGTTGCTGGGCTGGTGATTTGCACTTCAGGATCCAGGACTGGGGGAGGGCACAGGATTTGACTAACTATGCCAGGTACACAGGTTGGGGGGAATGTTGTTGGCTGAGATGTTGCTGTAGCTGGGGTGGGAGGTGTTGGTGTGGGTATAGTAAGACTCACTGTTGCCGTCTGCCCAGGCTGACCAGATGTGCGTGGTCCATCCTCCACGTGCACATGTCCAGGAGTATTGTCATCACTGAGGACTTCATACGGGGTGGGTTGGGAGTCTGTTCAGTGGACAATCTCTAGTGCTGTGCCAGATCGGACTGTTGTGAAATAGAGAACATAGTTTTTGGTGGAAGTGTGGAATCTACATCCAAATGTGATATATTTCCATGGTATTGAACTTGTTGACAAGACATTTGTAGAAGTTGCAAAAATGTATTAGAATTGAGCAGCTTATTAGATGTGCTGATAAGTTGCATTTTAGATGAAAGAATGAACATGACATCTAACAAACAGTTAAGCCAACACAGCGGAAAAGTAACATGTTTATTTGACCATTCCACGGCCACATTACGTACAATACAGGTGAACACACAACTTGGTTGCATATGTAGCATTAGTCATCATGTTAGCAGTGCAGAGGCAATGGGTTTCCTGCCACTTCCAATCGGCTGAAGCAGCTTAATGCCTTATAATTAGTTGATGTACACACTTGGTAAGGTGTCATTCATGCCATCTATAGTTTCAGTTGAGTAGACCAGGACAACATCAAGCTCGGTAGGCAGTTTCTGAGTAGAGCATGATATGTAGATTGCTTTGTCCATGAGAAGTAAACATCAGTTGTGACATGGCAAACAAGTGAAAATGGGCAACAGCACAATGGCCTATTATTTTGAGTTACAGAAACAGGCCTTAATTGTAGTTGTAGTCGTGTCACTTTCTAACTCCCAACACTAGACAAATGGTAAACTCCATGATAAGTGAACATCAGTTGTGACATGGCAAACATGTGAAAATGGGCAAGAGCACAATAGCCTCTTGTTTTGAGTTACAGAAACAGGGTCTCATCTTAGTTGCAGTAATGTCAATTTCTGCCTCCCAACAATAGACAAATGGTAAACTCCATGATAAGTGAACATCAGTTGTGACATGGCAAACAAGTGAAACTGGGCAAGAGCAAATGAGCCTCTTGATTTGAGTTACAGCTACAGTGCCTCGTGGTAGTTGTAGTCATGTCACTCTCTCTACTTCCCAACACTTGCCAAATGGTTAGTCTTACATACCTGTTGTCAAAATGCAGTTAGGTGGACCATACATTTACATCCTGGGAGGATATTTTAATAGTAACACACTTACAAACCCCATTCCAACATATATCATGTAATGGAGATTGATACATGCAATGTTATATACAACAATACACATTGACAATCTAATGTCTCTGATACTTTGGATATTGCATGTTATGAAAGTTGATGACAACACAATGGCAAAAGCTGAGATGAGAGCATACAGGACATTGAAGATTTGTGACAGTTAATGTGGTGTAACTTACCAGACTCCGCTACCCCAGCTTTTCCTGTCAAGCGCTCAGGATGCAGGATGGCCAAGATCTTCTCCTCCCATGGAAAGAGTTATAATGGAGTGCTGGGAGGACCATCACCAGTCTTCTGGGCATTCATCTGTAGCTGTGGGCCTCCATGTGTTGCTGGGAGGCCAGGGAACGCACCTTCCCCTTCAGGTCGTTTCTCCTCTTCCTATTATCCTCCTTCATGTGCTAGATGGTGCCTACAGCATTCGCTCTGTCAACTATCCTTTGCCACATTTCCATTCTCTTATTGAAAGGAGTATGTTGAGCTTGGGCTCCAAACAATTGTGGCTCTACTTTTATGATTTCATCCACCATGACTGTCAACTCAGCATCAGAAAAACGTGGATTTTTAGAATGTGACATGACTGCAACTTAAAGGGTGTGACAAGGACTAAAAAAACAAGACAATGTTGGGTTCAAAAAAGAGAAGAAGTGTGTGGAAAGTGTTAAATGGGATGGGAAAAAAGGGCTGCCTTATCTCAGAAAAAATAAAACAATGATATGTGCTCTCTGCCTTGCTGTGCTGCAGTGAAGAGGCAAAGGATATTGGACTGGTATGTGGTGTGTTTTATAGTGTGATTTGCAGATGTGTCCACTTGGCCAATGGATGCCGGATGCGATGTTTTTGAATCGATCCAATGGGCACTGTTATGGTGCTTTGCTGACAGTGTATCGTGATGGCCTACTGCCATCAGGGAGACCACCAATACAACTGTATTTTCATAATCAGCTCAGCGGTTAGCCGTGGCCATGAAGGCGATGGAGCGCGCACTGCCAACAATTACAGCCTGCCGCGGCGCTGGCAGATAGCACTCCGTCGAACTGATCGGCTGTTCAGACTGCATACATCGTAATACAGCGGACAGGAGACCGCCGGTGCAGCAGTCTTCTTGGGACTACAACCGAGACTGTACGGCGGTGTGACCACCAAACTCATAATCAAGCCCTAAGTATCTTCAGATTCTCTGCCCTGAGATCTTAGCTGATGCAGTAGATACTGTGAGCACTGAGCCGATTCTTACACGTTGTGCAGCTGCGTCCTCATCAGGCTACACTGGAATGATTTATTTGATGCGTTCGATGAAATGATCGATGGCACAATACTGTACTCTCTCTCACTTCACTACAAGGCTTTATTAAAGAGGTCCTTAACCCCTTCGCTGCCAGGCCTTTCCCCCCTCAGTTGCCAAGCCTTTTTTGGCTGTTTGGGGCAGTTCGTGCTTAGGTCCTCATAACTTTTTGTTCACATAAGCTCCCCACGCCAAATTTGCATCCATTTTTTCCAACATTCTAGGGATTCTAGAGGTACCCAGACTTTGTGGGTTCCCCTGAAGGAGACCAAGAAATTAGCCAAAATACATCAAAAAAAGATTTTTTTTATGGAAATAGGTCTGCAGAAGAAGGCTTGTGTTTTTTTCCCTGAACAAGGCATCAACAAAGGGTTTGCAATGCTAAACTCACCATCTTCCCAGCGTTCAGCAACAGGCAGATTTGAATCAGAAAACCAGATTTTTCAACACAATTTTGACATTTTACTGGGACATATCCCATTTTTAAAAATTTTTGTGCTTTCAGCCTCCTTCCAGTTAGTGACAGAGATGTGTGTGAAACTAATGCTGGATGCCAGAAAGCCAAACATTTCTGAAAAGTAGACAAAATTCTAAATTCAGCAAGGGGTAATTTGTGTAGAACCTACAAGGGTTTCCTACAGAAAATAACAGCTGAAATAAAAAAAGAAATTGAAATTGAGGTGAAAAAACCAGCCATTTTTCTCCACGTTTTACTCTGTAACTTTTTCCTGCGATGTCAGATTTCTGAAAGCAATATACTGTTACGTCTGCTGGACTCTTCTGGTTGCGGCGATATATAGGGCTTGTAGGTTCATCAAGAACCCTAGGTACCCAGAGCCAATAAATGAGCTGCACCTTACAATCGGTTTTCATTATATACCGGGTAGACAGCAATTCATTTGCTGAAATATAAAGAATGAAAAATAGGTATCAAGAAAACCTTTGTATTTCCAAGATAAGGTGTTGAGAAGCAATGGTTATTTGCACATCTCTAAATTCCGGGATGCCCATACTAGCATGTGAATTACAGGGCATTTCTCAAAAAGACATATTTTTTACACACTGTCTTACATTTGGAAGGAAAAAATGTAGAGAAAGACAAGGGGCAATAACACTTGTTTTGCTATTCTGTGTCCCCCCAAGTCTTCCAATAAAAATGGTACCTCACTTGCATGGGTAGGCCTAATGCTTGCGACAGGAAACGCAACATGGACACATCACATTTTTATATTAAAATCTGACATGTTTTTTTTCAGAGTGGCAAGCTGTGGATTTTGGCCTCTAGCTCAGCCGGCACCTAGGGAAACCTACCAAACCTGTGCATTTTTTAAACCTAGACACCTAGGAGAATCCAGGATGGGGTGACTTGTGGAGCTCTCACCAGGTTCTGCTACCCAGAATTCTTTGCAAACCTCAAAATTTGGTCCAAAAACACTTTTCCTCACATTTCGGTGACAGAAAGTTCTGGAATCTGAGAGGAGCCACACATTTCCTTCTACCCAACGTTCCCCCAAGTCTCCCAATAAAAATGGTACCTCACTTGTGTGGGTAGGCCTAGTGCCTGCGACAGGAAATGCCCCAAAATACTACGTGGACACATCAAAATTATCAAATACAAAACTACCTGTTTTTGCGGGAGGTCACCTGCGTTTTTGGTCCTGGGCTCAACAGCCATCTAGGAAAACCTACGAAACCCAGACATTTCTGAATACTAGACACCAGAGGGAGTCCAGGGAGGTTTGACTGGTGTGGATTCTCCAGTGTTTTATATCCAGAATCCTTAGCAAAGCTCTAACGTAGCTACAAAATCACATTTTTCCCACATTTCTGAGTGAAATCACCGCACCAGGACAAATTCCCTAGCACCCAACGTTACCCTCAGCCTCGCGATAAAAATGATACCTCACTTGTGTTGGTGGGCCATGTGCCTGTGACAGGAAAGAGCTAAAACATGTTGAAATTGAGGGGGAACCAAAGCGGGTCCAAAAGGGCAGTTTGGAAGAAATAAAATGTAGGCTGAAAAGTGGGGCAGAATTTGTATTGGTATAGATGTGACAATGCTGGGTGGTAGGAATTTTTTGGATTCCTGCAGATTCCGGAAGGGTTTCAACACAAAAATGTGGAGAAAATGTGTGATTTCAATCACAGTGGGAGGTTTTCAGGGCATTGTGGGTAGGACAATGGTACAGGGTGCATGTGAAGCACACCATCATGGGCTCACCCAGATGTTTAGTTTTCAGATGTGTCTAGGTCTCGTAGATTTTTCTACATTGCAGAGTCCAAAAAGTGCAGCCCTCACCATTCCAAGCAAGACTATTTTGAGAGTTGGACAAGCTCTCATGGACCAAATGTAAAACCAAAACCCAAAATAATCAAATGTCCTCTTGCTTGCCGTGGGATAAGATGTTTTAGTGTATGGGGAGAGCTGAAAGACTGTTACCCCCTTCAGTTTGGGTGGGGTATAACCATGCCCATACTGGTTGGTAGCCACCACCCCACTATTTGTTTTTTTAATTCCCTGGTATCTAGTAGGCTTTCTGCCCTCCTGGGGTAATTGCCCCATCTGCCTACTGGTGTGCAGAACAACTTTGGCCCCATTTGTTTGGGGTGGGGGTATGACCATACCCACACACTCTTTTTTTTTTAAAACAAATCTTCCCTGGTCTCTGCTGGCCTTTCTGCCCCCCTTGGCCAACAGTAATGTGCCCCCATGGGGAGCTACCCTTGCCCAAGGGGCTGCCCCCCCCAAAACAAAACACACACACCAATCCCTGGTGCCTAAGTGGTTTCTGCCCCCCCTCTGGGGGCAGATCAGCCTAATAGAAATAGGCCACTCTGCCCCAACGGGAGCAGAAATGGCCTAAAATAAATTTGCCCCCCTGGGGAGCGGCCCTTGCCCAAGGGGCCGCTCCCCTCATGTCAATTACAAAAAAATAAAAACCTTCCTGGTGTCTAGTGGGCATTTCTGCTGCCCGATTGCATCGCGATTGGGCAGCAGAAATGCTGAGAAAGACATCAAAGGGAAGGATAGGCCTTTCCTTTCCTTTGATGCCTTTCTTGGTCCCTCCACATGATCGGAGGAGAAACGCAAAAGCATTTCTCCTCCGATCTTCCAGCGCGGAGGGGGCAGGCATCTGATGAGGTCAGCGCAGCTGACGTCATCAGACGCCACGGGGGGAGAGGCAGGGTGGAAGGGGAAGCGATTCCTCTTCCATCCCCGCAGTGGGGGCGCTGAGGCGAGGCTCATGGGGGGACCGCTAGCGTTCCCCCCATGAGCCGGTCCCAGGACGTAACAGTTACGTCCTTGGCACCTCAGCACCGCAGCCAAGGATGTAACCGTTACGCCCTTGGCTGCGAAGGGGTTAAGCACAATAGATTATTGCAAAATATTGTTTTCTTCTGCCAAAATAAAGGATAGCTTTGACTACTTTAAAGGCCCCTCCTTAAAGGTCCAAAATTCCATCTGTAAGAAATTGAGTTTTTGATTGAGAGGGTGAAGGCCCTTCTCAAGCAACAATCACAATTCCCTGTCAAGGTGAACCACAAAAGTCACTAACATATAACATGTGCTTCACCCTCAGGTAGCTTGGCACAAAAGCAGTAAGACTTAAGTTAGAGGTACTGTGTTAAGAATTTATGCAGCACACAAACAGTAATAAAATGGAAAATCCCACACCAATTAAAAAAATAGAGAAAAATGTAATAAATAATTTGACACTGAAACAATTTAAATCGAATCAATAGAAGCAGAGTTATGATTTTTAAAAATGTTATGTAAAAACTAGTGCCTGAAAGACCTAAGCGCCAACTGCGGGTATCTGGTCTTACTAGAATGGGGCAAAGTCAAAAGTTAAGACTGACTGAAATGGAGCACGGTTTGGCTACACGAGGTGGATTGGATCCAGTATCAGCTTACCTTCGACTTTGAAGAAATTTCAAGAAAAAGTCCCTGAGAAGGTAAAGTTCAGCAAGGCGACCAGCAGTGTTCAAGGAGGAGAAGGAGGAGGCACTCAATGAAGTCACAGTGAAGATTTCTACTTTCAGACTTTGTCACTTTTTTGGAAGTTGAAAATCTCCAGAGAGGCGAAGCTGAAGACTGTAGTCGATGAGGACTCCACGAGGCCGGATACCCTTCCTGAGAAGTCCTGCTAAATAGGATTTGCTTCTGCAGAGAAGAACATAGCAGGAGCTCCCAAGAAGTCAAGCTGAGCGCTTATGCAGCTTGAGTAGGTCCTGGTCTCCTGTCAGTTCTCGTGCACCTTCTTAGTGGAAGATTTTTTAAGTGCCAAGTTTCAGGCTTTGGTTGTTGGTCCAGAACTGGTTGGGCACCACTTAGAGGGCTGTGCTCACTTCAGGCAGGGTCCAAGGGCAGGGTTCAAGGTCATTGGGGCTTGTTCTGTCCCTGTAGCTCAGAGCGCGAGGCCAGCCAACAAGACCTTGAAGGCACACTGGTAGTCCTGGATTCAAGCAGTAAGACAGGCCTCAAGCAGCAGGGCAGTCCTACGAGGGTACAAGGCAGGCTTCGAGCAGCAGGGCAGCCCTCTGGTAGTAGCAGGGCCATCCTCTGAGGTACAGAGTCGGCCTCAAGCAGGGAGGCATGGCCAAGATGGCAGCCGAGACGGACTCTTAAAGTACAGCTCCGCCTCAGGCCCAAGAAGAATCCTGCCAGACTTTGTCCATCCGACCGTCGCAACCAGCCACACACCAGTGGATGGTGGGGAACATGGTCTGGGAACCGGAGAAGGTTCATCCGTCCCGGAATCAGAACCATTAACACCGGTGGAAGTCATAGAGACCGTGCTACGGGTCAGACAACGTGGCCTGGGCCTCTGATGACTGTACGCAGCTGATTGGGCCGCTCCGGAAAACATCCCTGCACCCACCCATCATGTGGAACGAGCCCCCGTGGAGTCATTCAGTGGATCCTGGAAGGGGCCGGTGACTCCCCCGGAGGACCCGTTGCCAGCCTGAAGCCTGCATTCTCCAGCGGTGGATGTGGATATCAGCGGCCATTGCAGGAGGCAAGACGAGACCGCACATGAGGGAGCAGCGCGCCGGCCGGCAATAGGGGGTAAGGAGGAGAAGTGGAATAGGGAGGATCACAAGGAGGCTGAGTCTTTAATGACCCCCTTCCATATCTGAGGGGAGGTGGCAGGGACCAGCACCGGACATGGGGAAATGGCCCCCAAACCAGCATATGCCTCCCCGTGGACATTGAGCCAACACAGGGGATATTACATCTCCCCTCATAACAAGTCAAGGTAGGTCACAACACGCCCCCCTCCCTGTGTGGAGACCTCTGCCGGGGGATGCTGTGACACACACACCTATAACTACCGGACTACCGGATCCTATCTTAGGAACATGCGCCTCACAGCGCCACAGTCTCTCTATCATGCCCTGGAGGTGACCCGTGGCAACAGTGATCGGCGCCACAAATGGACGCTTGGTGGTATTAGTGGATGTGGGGAAATCCGCGATCGTGGCTCACAAGGGTTGCCCATCCTGACCCAACTACCTACATGGACTAGGACATCACAAGGGGAGCACCACCAGTGTTGAATCATGGCTTATAGGGCTCACTGAAGTGGCTTCCTCGCTGCTGTGGAGGGGATGCCTTGGAGCGCTAGGCCCGTAAGCAGTGTGGATTGCAGCGACTTGCTGTGCTGATACTCCGCGAGAGGGGCGATACAAAGGCATAATGGGGAAGACTAAGGCCATCAGATCATCGTCGCAGGGTGACCAAGAGGGACTTCTTGTACCGCCATCAGTGATGGCAGTCCCACTGACCTTACAGCATCTGGAAACCACTCTACAATCACATTCGTGCCAGTTTGAGAAAATAATGCAAGGTATATTAGACAGCAAATCGTCATTAGAGAATAGAATGGACATCAGTCTACTCAGGGCTGACCACCGTAAATTATCAGATAGGGTAGCGGAAGTGGAATCAACCATCTACACTATGGACCCCACTTTTCAGGAGCTGCAGGAACATGTGAAGAGACTAGACTCAAAGGTGAAAAACGTACACCGCAGGGCAATGGACGTTAATGGGTGCTCTCGCCGTAACAATGTGCTCTTTATGGGGTTCCCAGAAAAAGTGGACGGTCAAAGCTCAGAACTTTTTTTAGAACGCTGGCTCACAAACACAGTGCTGAAGGGGAAAGTACCAAAATTCTTCCCCATAGAACGTGCCCACAGGATCCCCGGCAGACCGCCGCCACCAGGGGCACCTCCTCATAGCATGGTTATGGAGATAGGGACATGATCCGATCCTGCACTGCTTTCGGAACTGAGGTCCTGAACAATGTGAGGGTGTGCCCATCATGACCTTTCCAGACTTTACGGCGGAGGTGCAACGCCAACAAAACTCCTACATAAAGATCAAAGCGCGCCTTCGTGAATATAACATCAAATATGCCCTGATGTTCCCCGCCAAACTCTGAGTAATTGCTGATGAAAGGACCCACATCTTCTCCACACCTGCAGATGACTGGACATTGATGCACACCAAAGGCATAGCTCAATCCTTACCAGGAGAATATGAACAAGGGGAGTGGCTGACACCCCAGACCCGCCATCGACACCGGAATAGATCTCAAGCCAAACCTACTAAAACCCAAGCAGCAGCAGAACGAGTCAAGATGTTACGGGAGGCAGCTCTTCACACCGAAAACGCCTTTGTGTCACTGCAGGACAGCCAGCAGATGTATCCAGACTCAGACACGGGGAGCTCACTATCTACACTCCTGGATATGATTAAAGGTCCGGAGGTCACCCCCCAGACGACAGATGATCTTCAATGGATGTACCTAGACCGGTCAAACTAATTCTCACTAAGGGAGGTGCGCCTGCCTCCTACCCACGGGATGCGGGTGCATGTGCTAATGGTAACTGTTTGAGTGTGTTCCAGATGCTAATGGTCTGTTTTGGTATAACCACAGTCCTCTGTGGTCTCAGCTGGCCTAACAATGGGGTGCTCACGAAAGTAGCAGATGGACACCCATGCCCGAACTGCATGTATTTCCAATGGTAAAAAGGTCTGGAGCTAACATTTCTTCTCTTATAAGGCCGAGGCTGAGGCCAATAGTAGACTGTTGTCACGCCTCCCCTGATGGTTTACACATGGACAGTTCTTACCCCCAACTGTTGTATGTTTTTTCTCCTATCAGTAGTTTGGGTAATTAGAGGTGTGCCACCAGCTTTGGGGTTCGATGTTAAGGATGGTTATATGGGTTCCATTTGAGTTGATGTTGCAGGGGCAGGCGGCAGAACAGGGTATGCTTAGATAGGTTTCAATACAGGCAATTGTAATGAAACTGCATGCACGCCGCACAGCTATGAAGGCACATGGGGGATACTTGTATGTATGTAAACTTAGAGACCTTCTTTTATCATGGGTACACACACTGCGAATGCCGCTCAGCTATAATATTCTATCATGGAATGTGCGCTGCATGGCCACACTAGCAAGGAGATACCGAATTTATTTGTTCCTCAAACGCCAAAATATGCCCTTTGCTATTTTACAGGAAACACACCTACTGGGTAGTGAACTGCAGAAAATGAGGAAGCAATGGCAAGGACAGGTATATGGCACCTCTTCCTCAGAATCTGCCAGAGGGGTTATGATATGGATAGCACCAGGGGTACAATATGTTCAGCAGACCCAGGCTGTGGGCACAGGGGGTCGATATGTTGTACTGCAGGGGTTGCTGGATGGTATGCCATTGTCAATTGTGGGTGTCTATGCACCCAACTTTGCCCAAGGTGAATTCTTCAATACCCTCACTCATGCCTCCTTTGGTGATCCACTAGCTCCTTGCCTATGGGGAGGTGATTTCAATTGTATGCCTAATGTGGAATTAGATTGGTCTCTCTCCCCCCGAGTGGTGCGGCGAGCAGGAGGACATCCCACTGTTTCGAATCTTGACCTCCATGACGTGCCGTATTGGACTTTGGACACAACAGGAATACTCCTTCTACTCCCCAAAAGACGACCTTCACACTAGGATAGACAATATGGGAATCCACCTCACTGGGCCACACAATAGTACACTTGGAATACCTTGCACGTACAATTTCTGACCACTCCCCGTTGCTGCTTACTATTCAATGGGTAAATTGCACTCCACTATTCCCACGTGGCGACTGTAAACTGAAGCGCTATTAGACAACCAAAGGAAGGAGCTTGTCGGTTGCATCACACACACTATTTGAGGCAAAACAATGGCTCATCTGCTCTACAAGCCACGGAATCGGACGCTCACAAAATAGTAGAGAGGGGCCATTGCTTCTCGGCCACATGGAGGGTCCGACATACGTTGTGTAGGGAAGTCAATACATTGGAAAAGGACATACGGGCACTGGAAATAGAAATTGTGAACCGTTTGGTGCCACCTGAGCGCCTTCTCAACCTGCGGAAACTATATGATAATGCAGACTGACGTCTACATCAACATGACTACCAATATTACCTAACTCGACTCCGCGTGGAAGGTGACTGCTCGGGCAGACCTCTGGTGTGGCTAGCCCACAAAGATCGACAGCATATTCCAATAGGAGCGATCAAGATAGCGTACCTCCCCGGCTGCCATTAACAACGCCTTCTGAGATTATTATACCACACTGTACCAGGCAGACTTGGCGCCCATTCGCCAGCAATTGGAATTGTTCATAAACATAGTGCTCCTTGTAAAGCTCTCCCCCCTCGAGAGGGAAGCCCTTGAGGAATCCTTACAACCAGAGGAAATAAGATTGGCTATCTCCCAGATAGCTCGCAAAAAAACACCTGACACGGACGGCCTGCCAATATAGTATTACGCCACATTTTCGGCACATCTTGTCCAACCTCTGTTGAAAGTGTTCAAGGATGCATGGAGACATGGGGAGCTTCATGGCTTGCAACGCAAGGCATTGATAGCAGTGCTGCCCAAACGGGCCGTGGCCCCACCACAGATGTGCGATCTTATAGACTGCCATCTCTCCTTTATCTCAACTGTAAGAGATTAGGCAAGGTTCTTGCGAACAGAATCGCCCCCTTAGTTCATAAGCTGGTTCATGAAGACCAAACAGGATTCATACCGGAACTTAGCATGTTTCTTAATATAAGGAGACTATCATGTATTCTACATGACACTCCAACCACAGCACACAACAATGTAGCCCTATCCCTTGATATAGAAAATACATTTGACACCCTTAGCTAGGAATTCTTATTTGCTAAGCTATGACATATGGGCTCTGGGCAAGGATTTGTGAGAAGGGTCAAGATCTTATATGCTAAACCATCGGCCAGGGTGAAGACGGGCAGACTGATCAAAACCAGTGTTTTTGTTTCTCTTCCTTTCCCAAATCCCTATTCCCTATCCCTTTCCACCAGAGACTATTTGCTGTTTTCCTGTTCAGTTCAGATTCGAGAGAATAGTATTTAGGGGTGAGGGTTTTATTCTCTTCACTCCTGCAGAACCTGGAATTCAGGTGAGTAGACATGGTGTTGTCAGAAACCCAAGCTCATGAAAATGAAGTCCGTCCGAGCGAAGATGTCTCAGACAGAGGTCAACATGGAGGATCTTGCGCAGGCTCTTACGCAGGTTCAGGCTGAGGTGGCGCAATTGAGGGAGGAAAATAATTCCCTTAGAGAACAACTTGAGAGACACAAGATTAGAGGGGAACCATGGTTAGATGCAATTCCTAGAACAGACAAACCCTTTCTCAAACCACCAACCTTTGTTCCTAATAACCTACTAAACCTGAAGAAGCAACACCTATGAAACTCACTGTAGTCCCCCATACACCAGTTCCATTGGCTCCATCAGAAAGATTCACTGGTGATAGTAGTAAATTTGATATATTCATGAACCAATGTCACTTGCAGTTTATGTGCAGGCCCACAGCTTTTCCAGATGATGCCGCAAAAGTTGCTTTTGTCCTTTTGTACCTTGCAAGGAATGCTGCTAATTGGTCTATTCCCTTAGTCCAAAACGATTACCCTGTTTTGTATAATTTCCCAGCGTTTCAAGCCCAAATGAAGAAACTTCTTTCTTGACACATCTTTATGCAATCCAGTGATACTGAGTTATTAAATATGAAACAAAGGAATAAAGACCTCTTAACATACGTAACCACTTTCAATAGATTAGTATCAGAAACCCACTGGCCAGACAGTAAAAGAACCTCATTATTTTATCGGGGACTCCGAGATGAGTTGAAAGACGTTTTGTCTCAGAAAGTAAAACTGCCTGAAGATTGTGGTTAATTTATCGATTTAGTTGTTAAAATTGATCATTGATTAAATGAAAGAAAAGACAAAAGAGGTAGATGAGATAATACACGTCTTATTGTTGCACGCGCTGAGAAAAAAGAAAAGACTAAGAATCAGGAAAGTAGTGAACCAATGCACATAGGGGGTATCCATTCTCCGTTATCCATAGAAGAAAATGATAGGAAATGTTCTTTGAAATTATGTCTTGATTGTGGCAAAGCAGGCCATTTTGCACAAGAATGTCCCGTGAGACCCAAGATCAAGGCACCAATGCCCAAAAAGACAGCAATTCCAGTAAACCTTTCCAGAGAAAATTTAGAAAAAACTAGATAGCCCAATGAAAAGTGAGGTCTATCCTTTGGGCAAAAGACCTCAAAGGGTTCCAGATATACTCTTCTTAGACCTCCACGTCATTTTCTAATAACAGTGACTATGATTTTACAAATGCAATTAAGAAACTTCCAATCTATTCTTCTTGATTTTGGGGCAACAGGTACTTTTTGGGATATTTCATTAGTCAAAAGATTAGGGATCACTTTTCTCCTCAAACAAGAACCTGAAGCTATTGGGGCCATTGATGGTTCTAAATTATCCTCAGGATTAATAATTTATTATTCCAAACCTATTACAATAGTCTGTGACAATGGTCACTCTGAATCTATTAGCTTTGATTTAATTGACACTCCTACTTTTGGAGTTATCTTAGGAGCACCCTGGCTTCAACAACATAACCCAAGGATAGATTGGGATATCAGGACTGTGACACTAAATTCTCCATTTTGTCTTCAGAATTGTTACCAAGAGGCAACAAGCTGGGATTCTCCCTTGTTATGTTCGGTCTCATCATTCACTAGTGACAGTTCGCTCCCAGAACAATATCAGGAGTTTTCAGAATAACATTCAAGCAACCAGTTTACCACCTCATCATAGTTTTGATTGTAGAATTGATTTGGTTCCAGGTGCCACATTACCTTGTAGTAGGATATTTGCTCCATCAGAGCCAGAAACAAAATATTTAAAAGACTATCCAGACAAGCTCTTGGCAATTGGCTTCATTTGCCATTCTGCTTCCCCTGTTTCGTCTCCTTTGTTTTATTGTCCTAAAGAAGAACCGGAATCTTAGGGCCTGTATTGATTATAGAGCCCTTAATAAGATGACCATAAAAAACAAGTACCCGCTTCCTTTGATTCTTGTCCTTCTTAACCAACTTCAAAATGCCACAATCTTTACTAAACTTGACCTTCACAGAGCTTGCCACCTCATCAGAATCCACGAGGGTGACGAATGGAAAATGGCTTTTTGCACAAAATACGGTCTTTTTGAGTATTCTGTGATGCCATTTGGTTTGTGTAACGCCCCCACGGCATTTCAATTCTTTATGAAAGATGTTCTTAGTGAATTCCTGGATCGCTTTGTCATAGTCTATTTAGACAATATTTTAATCTACTCACACAATGAAAAAGAACATGAGAATCATGTTTCCGCTGTGCTACGCACATTACATGAACATAATTTGTATGATAAGTTAGAAAAATTCAATTTCATGTTCCTAAAGTGGAATTTCTAGGGTTTGTTTTGTCAAAACAAGGGGTCTAAATGGATTTTAAAAAGATTGATGATATTTTACAATGGCCATAACCCACAAACGTAAAAGAAATCCAGTTTATACTAGGCTTTGCTAACTTCTATCAAAGGTTTATCTCCCACTTTTGTGACACTGTGGCCTCACTTACTCTATTGTTACGAAAAGGAGTATCTTTTAAGTGGGCTTTTGAAGCACATGCTTTTGACTCATTGAAAGGGAGTTTTACTACTGCACCCATACTAAGGCATCCTAACCCCTCTCTACCTTACTATGTAGAAGCAGATGCTTCACAAGTGGCAGTAGGTAAAATCCTTTCTCAGCGAGTTTCTGAAACTGGGAATATGCATTCAATAGCCTTCTTCTCGACAGAACAAAACTATACAGTAGCCAAAAGAGATCTTCTAGCAATAAACTTGGCCTTTCAAGAATGGAGGCATCATATGCGAGGAGCATGTTTTCCCATCACTATTTATTCAGATCATAGGAACTTACAGTTTTTGAGATCTGCAAAAGCAATTACCCCACGACAAATGAGATGGGTTTCTTTCTTTAATGAATTTGATTTCATAATTACTTATAGACCCGGTACACAACAATTTAAGGCTAACTTCCTGTCACACCTCCAAAACACCACAACACAATCAGATACAAGACAAATAACACCGATTCCAAAGATTCCCCCAGAACAAATGATAGGTAGTTGTTTGGACGAGCTCCCATTTCTGGACAAATTAAAACAAGAATTGTAGAAGGAAAATATGGAACAATGGTTAGCACATCCAATCCAATCAATTTCTGACAATCTATTTTATCATGATCAGGCTTTGTTTATCCCTAAGAATCTGAGAGGGCTAGTTATTCAATGGTGTCATTCAGCTTCCTTAAGTGGACATCTGGGAGAGTGTAAGACTAAGGACTTGTGCACACAACGGTTCTGGTGGGATTCCCTGGATGCAGACGTAAAGGAGTTTATACGAACATGTCTTGTATGTTCTTGTAACAAATCCTCACATACCACCCCCATAAGAAAACTCATTCCTCTACCAGTACTGCTAGCACCATGGCGTACTATTAGTATGGATTTTGTAACTGATTTACCAAAGGATAAGGGGAATACATGTATACTTGTGGATTTATTCTAAAAAATGTCCCATTTCATTCCGCTCACTAAAATCCCAACTGCTAAAGAACCATTTGAACCTTTTATAATGCATATTGTCGGGCTTCATGGCCTGCCAACTGTAATTATCTCTGATCGAGAAACACAATTTGTGCCTAAATTGTGGCAGGAACTATGTTCCTCTCTTCATATTGACCATTGGTTATACTCTGCACATCATCCACAAACTGATGGTCAAACAGAGAGAACTAACCAAACCATGGAACAGTTTCTACGTTGTTTAATTACCATCTTAACTAGCAGTAGGTTGCAAGAACTTCCCTTACCTGAATTTGCATATAACAACAGCATTTATTCAGCTCATAACATGTCACCTTTTTATTGTAATCTAGGCTATCATCCCAGGTGCATACCATTCCTACCATCGCAAAAGGTACCTGCAGTACATGCACATTTATCTGAATTACAAAACATCTGAGATAAGACCCAAAAAAACATAATTGACCCCAAGGAAAAGCTGATAGAACAAGCAGACAAACACGTACATCTGCACCAACATATGCAGAAGATGATCAAGTATGGCTAAGCACCCGTTATTTATCCATACCAGGGGTTCATAAACTACAGCCTCAGTTCATAAGTTCCTTCACCATCTTCAAAGTTACCAACCCTGCAGCTATGAAACTGAACCTTCCCAATGAACATAAAATGCATCCAGTATTTCATGTCCCGTTGCTCAAACCATTTCTCCCCACCACTCAAACTATTCCCCCACCACCTTCCATACTTAGGGATAATCATGAAGAATTTGAAGTCTATCGCATTGTTGATTCTTGTAGACAATACGGATGTCTCTCTTATCTAATAGACTGAAAAGGTTACCCACCCGAAGAGCGGTCGTGGGAACCAGGCGCACATGTCCACACCTCGCAGTTGGTACGTTCCCTTCATGCCCAATACCCTTCCAAATCACGGCCAGTGAAAAGGCCTTTGGTGGGAGGTACTGTTAGGACTCGCATTCACACACGCACGCACGCTTCTTGCTGCACCCTCACAAAATAAATCAGCATGTATGAAGAATGATGAAACATGTCATGAATGTGTTTACAGCACAGCACTTCCCTGTAACTTGTGAGGAAAACTACACTGCATGTTTGTTTATATTGATAAAAAAGTGTTGTTCCATTTGTGAACTGTGTGCCAAGTGGTTTATGGAGACATTGAATTCCTTCATATGAATCATCAGAAGTGTTTGATGACTCATCACCAGCATGTGTCTGATGACTCATCACCAGAATTGCTTCATGTGAATCATCAGAAGTGATTGATGACTCATCAACAGCATGTGCCTGATGACTCATCATCAGTCTTGAATAGGACTGCCAAGGTGTTTCCTGTGCTTGGCTTCGAGCCTTCCTTTTCTCGCAGGTGATCCCGGTTCAGATGGAGTTTCCGTGCTTCTTTCTAGAGTCGTAATTTCAGTGCAAGGCTTCATCGGAGCTTCCCTCTCTGGAGCAGATTACTTTCACAGCAGCTGGAGAATTTACGAACAGTATTCCGTCTCCCTCAAATAATCGAAAACATTCCAGGAGAAGTCGGTTTGTGAGTAATCCCCCTCTCGTTCCCCTGTTTTCAACCTTCTCGAGGTTAGTGATCTTTTAGTGCATTCTGAAAAACATTCGTCGATGCTGAGAAACCCGTGATACAAGACTGTTTTCCAAAGACAGCTTGAGAAGTATTTTTAAAGGCAGCATTGAAGTTAAGTGTTGTGAACGCCTGAAAGCATTGCTCGATATCTATGTAAAATTAGACGTTTATTGTGATTATTTTTGGAGCGAGTCTATTGTGTGAAAACGAATAACAAAAGACAAATTCATAAGTTTTATTTTATAACAATTTTGTTGTGAGTTACAAAAGTGTGTTTAATAGTTGAGCATTCAAATGCTAATAATTATTGTGATTTTGCTGAAAGGCTCAGAGATTGCTCCATCGAATGATAATAACTATTGTTATTTTGCTGAAAGACTCTGTGATATTTGTAGTTCTTTTGTTTTTGATTTGTTTTTGTTCTTAGAAATTCCAGCACCAAACCATGAGGCAACTTTCTTAGAACAACAGTGACACTCCTTTGTGAACCAGTGTTTTTGTTTCTCTTCCCTTCCCAAATCCCTGTTCCCTATCCCTTTCCCTCAGAGACTATTCGCTCATTCCTCGTTCAGTTCAGATATGAGTCTAGGAAGACCCTTACTTCAGTCCACATTTTGTCTGGGTTCCAAGACCAGAAAAGTGTCAATTTGGCTTGGAGGGCTTATACCTTGCCCTGCTCACTAGGTGTCCCAGGTACACCACCTATCCCTGCCCTATCTAGCACTTGCTGTCCTTGGTCAACAGAATTGCCTATTGCAGGGCCTGAAGCACCTCATGGAAGTGGAACCAGTAGTCCTTCCAGCTAGAGCTGAAGACAGCTACATCATCCAGGTAGGTGGCACAGACAGCCTCCGTCCCAGTCAAAAACCTGCTGACCAGCCTCTGAAAGGTGGCAGGGGCATTCTTTAACCAACATGGAATCACCCTCATTTGGAAGTTACCTCCGTTTAGCACCAATATTAGGCAATCCAGAAGTACCCAGGAGTCAAATCAAAGGTACTTAGGAGCTTGTCAGATCCCAACCTATCTATGAGCTCATTAGCTCAGGAGATGAGGTGAGTGGCAGTTTTTGTAACTGAGTTGAGCCCCTGTGGTCTACCCAGAACCTGAGTTCTACCAAAAGGACGAAAGGCTATTGAAGTGCTCAATAACCCCCAATTCAAGCATCTAGGATACATACTCCTTGATGCGAGCCCTTGCCTTATCCGATAGCCTGTACATTTTGTTCTTCACAGGCATACTTTCCCCTGTGTCAATGCAATGAGTACACAAAAGTGTGAATCCAGGGGTGAGGAAACCCAAAGAGACAAAATGCTCCCGCAACTGACAATAGTGCCTCTGATGTAGGGGAGAGGTTGACATCTTTCACTGACCTCTCCTTCTCCTTGGAAGAAAGGAGGTTGGGGAGAGGTTCACCCTCCTCTTCTACCCCATGATCTGTCACCAGGAGCATGCTAATTTCAGATCTCTCATAGTGGGGTTTGAGGCATTTAACATGAAGTACCCCTAAGGGATCCTTGGAGGTCTTGAGGTCCACCAGGTAGGTAACCTCCCCCTTTCTTTCCTTCACCTCATTAGGGTTTGACCAGCAGTCTTGTATGGCCCTAGGCTCCACGGGCTTTGTAACCCACACTTTTTGCCCAGGCTGTAACTCTACAAGAGCATCCTTCTGGGCATGCCAGAGCTTCATTACTTATTGGCTGACTTCCAGATTCTCAGTTACTTTCTTCCAGAAGTGTAGCATTTGATTTCTAAGAGCCAAAATGTTGCTAATTATATCCTGGTGGAGGACTTCTTGGGAGCTTGCTCCCACCCCTTCTTCACTAGACTGAGAGGTCCCCTCTCAAGTGTTCATACAGGAGCTCAAAGGGACTGAACCCATCTTCTTTCTGTGGTACCTCCCTGTACGCATAAAGAAGTCCTGGCAAGAGGACATCCTACTGTCACAAAAGGGACAAGAAACAAACGGTAGATCCCCCGCCACCTGTGGGCAGGCGACTACCAAAATGTAGACACAAAACAAATGTTTGAAAAACTGCCCTCACCCACAAATTGTGGCTTGCTTCATTGCTAGGTTTCTGCTAACACATTCCTGCGTATACCCACATTGGAATGGAGCAGTAATGGCAGGGAACATAAAACAATACGCAACAGAACAAACAAAACGGGGATCTGAACATACAAAAATACATTAAAACTATCTCATGGGTGTGCACTCCTTAATTTTATTAAAGGACCCCCTGGACAGGATTAAAAATAGATTCCTGGTGGTGATATACAGGAAACCACTACCTGTTCTCCCCAGGCTCTGTTCACCCGTCAACATGTTTCAACCGTTTTATTTGCCCCTAAGGATCAGTCGGCCTTCATCAGGACCTTTTGGACCCCCGTTCTTTTTATCCCCTACCTGTCATAAGTCAGGGCTTCTATCAATCTGAGCATCTGGGTACACTTGACCCCTGTTCGCATACACACTCTGGATAATCGAGTTTTTATTATGTCACTTTTAAAATGGTGCCAAGTGGGAGCACCTCCCTGTAGTCACACACTCATCAAGGGACCAGTGCCTCCTACCAAGACCACCTACGGCTCCATGAAGGATGTCCTACATCATCTTTATGGACTCTGGCGTCCATAATCATACCCTTGAGGATCTTGCTGATTCTTTCAACATACTCATTGATCTGAGGGTGATATGGTGTGGAGGACTTGTGAGCCACCCAGCATACATCCCACGACGCCTTCATGTAGGCTGACATCAAATTTCTCCCCCTCTCAGACACTTCATTTATGGGGAACCCACCAGTGTAAAAATCCCCATAAGGGCCCTGGCCTCTGCATGTGCAGTTATAGTCCTCTGAGTATCTAATGGCACTACCCCAGGACCAGGATAAACCTGTTGCCAGAGACAATCTTGGGATCCAGGGGCACAACAATGTTGATGCCCACACTTTCAAAGGGGATGCCAATGACAGGTAATGGAATCGGGGGGACTTTCGCTTTTTCCCTGGGACATGACCTACAGAATGCATTTGAGGCTGTCTTCATCCGGGGTCAATAAAAGTGAGTGACAAGGCTGGCAAAGGTCTTGTCCTGCCCCAGATTTCTTGCCAGGGGTATGTTACGAGCCAGACCCAGGAACAAGGCGCTATACCCACCACATGGCTTGCCCCAGGATCAGAAACCTTAGGCTCAGTATATAGGAGGCTACTGTCCCAATAGACTAGATGATCTCAAGAAGTGTCACCAGATTTCTGGGTCTCAGCTTGCCTCGCAAGCCCTCAAGAGGTGGGTACTCCTTCTGAGCCCTGCAGAACTCCTCCCTGGTGGGCCTGCCCTCAACTTGCCATCCAGCCAGCCCATGCCGGTCTCTGAAGGTGGCAATGCCCTCCCCTGTAGGCTCCCAGCCATCACCCTCAGACTCACCCTCCTCCCAGACCAATGGATTTTCAGGGGTTAGTTTCCCATTTCCCCTCACTAATTGTGATAATTGTGATAATGGTAAGAATAGTGCTATGGAGAAGACGGAGGCAAAGCGTGCAGTTGCATTTAATCAGCATGAAGGGGCTTATAGCGCTCACAGCCAGAAGATTGATTTGATTGCGAGTAGAGATTTCCCTGACTAGGTGGGGAATGTGAACTGTGATACGATGGCAGGTTTGATCCCTGATAAAGACTGTCAAGGTGCAGGTGGGTGTGAGGTTATTCCAAGTTGGATTTTTAAGCTGGAATGTGGCAGGCATCCAGGCCAAATTGCACAACGAAGATTGGGAAGCCTTTGTTAGGGTTTTGAAATTGTTTCTCCAGGAGACAAGGTCCACTTTGATGTCTATAAGTCATTTAACCTTGTGCCTCTCCCTCTGACTGAGGACGTGCCAAGGGGGAGGGGGCAGGGGGATTGGTGGTGTGGTTCAAATTGGGCATTAGTTGTAAAATCACTCAGGTAGTGGTAGAGGTATTCATGCAAGTTTTCGAGGTTAGGTGGGCCCCTAAGAATATCATGTATGTGATTTTTATAATAATGATTTCACAACCAACGATAACGCTGTACTAGTAAGGTTGTGTTTGTTAATCAAGGACTTAGTTGTGAAACATGCAGATTTCCTGGGGCCTATTTATTTGATTTTAGCTGGGGATTTTAATGCAAAGCTAGGTGACAACAAGTCTTGGACTACCTCATTTGGCGGACACGATTAAGTTATGGATGACACAGGTAATGATATTCTCATGGATGTTGGGGGAGTTTTTTGTACTCCAGGTTGCTGAACTACGACCTGATCATTGCTATCCCATTGCAATCGCCTGATCCTACCCCTACTTTTATGGGGAAAGCATGTGGGGGGGTCTTTTATGGAGTATATTTTTTATACTAGGAATCTATGCCATATGCTTTCTAATGGGAGGATAATTCCTACATTATCTAGTGATCACAACCCTCTTGCACTCTCAGTCAATATAAGCATCAAGGGGATGAAGTCCAAAAGCACAAATTTACCTTTGACTATTAAGGATGGGGGTCTCCGCCTAGCTTGGAGCTCTGCTAACATGGGAAACATTCTGACTAATCTGGAAAGGGAGTGTGCTGCTAGCGTTGCGGGGTGTTGCTCGGAGGTCAGGGAGCCACTTGTGGTTCTCGAGAACATTAAAATCCTTACAGACTATGTTAAAGGGGTACTATCTTAACCCCTTTGTGCTACAAGGGGAAAGGGGAACGGAAAAAAGAAGTTCTGGTTTGATACGGCTAGCAGAGTTGCAAGGGATAAACTGCCCCATGCTTTGAAGGCCAGCCAGAGAGATCAGGGAATTGTGAGAACTTGTAGGAATGAATACAAACTTGCTGTCAAAAGAAGGAAGGCTGAGCTGCAGGGTGTGAAATGGGACACTTTGGTGATGCTTTCTGGTTGAAGGATTTCCAAGGGTTTTGGAAACAAGTCAGGGCGATCTCAGTTACAGGGGTGATCCCCCGACATAGTAAACACCCATATTAGTTCTGACTCCTGGATGGAGCATTGCAGTAATATCTATTTGTCTGGGCCCAACCAGAAGGCTGATGGGTCTTGTGAAGCTCTGCCACTAGGTATTACTCTTTTTGAGGAGGTGGGGAAAGGTCAGCGCAAGCTGGTGCACCTTGCGTCCTTGTTGAAAAGTTGCAATGCGCGAAGCTTTGGTGGGTTAAAGCAAGTCAATTCTAAAAGCTGCATACATTAGATAAAGGGTTCTAAATTTTCTGGAACTTGCGTTTGTTGTGTGTG